>NC_041411.2:712734-1425468 GCF_900747795.2 Erpetoichthys calabaricus | reverse complement strand
CAGATTTGGGCAGCTGAGCCATTCTTCCTCTGAAGCTCTGTGACCCGCCATCTTCAGGGCGGGCCACTCGGGGACACTCAGAGACTTGTCCCAAAGCCATTGGGTCATTGAACCGTCGCCCCAGCCTGAGGTTGCATTGCCTCTGGTGGAGGTTTCTACATTTGACTGCAGTCATCTCCTCTCAGTTCTTTTCCGATCTCCTCGTCCCCATGACGTGATTCTGCCACCGCCAGGCTTCACCGCAGGGATGTTATGAGGCAGGTGACGATCAGAGCCCGGTCTTCACCAGACGTAGTGCCAGGAGGTCCGTCCAAAGACATCAATGTTTGTCTCATCAGATCAGAAAATCTTCTTCCTCGGTGGTCAGCGTCCTTTAACTGCTGTCGTATGCCGCTCTGCCGTACACACCTAACTGGTGGAGTGTCACCGAGATGATGGTCCTTCCAACAGGTCTCCCATCTCAGCAGTGCGCTCTGGGCGCTTGGTCCCCTCCCTGACCAGTTACTCACTTTGGCCCATTCTAACGTTTTCCTTTTCCAGTTCTTGAGCCCGCTGTGCCCTCGGAGCCCTGACAGCTTTACAAATGGTTTGATCCCCTGGCCCACCACCCTCTGATCATGGAGGTCTACAGAGAGTTGCTGTCGGTGGTTGTCCTGACCTGCAGTGTGAATTGTGGGACCTTCAATACACAGGCACACGTCCAGCCAGTTGAGTTGGTGGCCCCCAGTCAGGTTCTGAAGAAGCACCAGCTGGGGGTCCGAATGCCGTCTACGGAGGAGACATTTTGGTTGATGATTGTGCAAGCCTTTCTGGTCACATGTCTTCAATTTTGTCATGAAGACTGATGGGGGGTCTCAATACACCCAGAATCCCCGGTCTGTACCACGGGGGGCCGTCACACGTACTTTGAGCACTTTCAGTCTCACGTCTGGGCTTCAACTGTCCCCCTCTTCATCCTCTTGCCAGCACATGGCACCACTGAGGATGGCTGGCAGTGGGAGGCTTCTTGACGGGCGCAGGAACGCAGACTGGTAAACTTTACAACGGCTCCACAAAGAATGCAGGGCTCTCTGAGAACGAGACTGTCAAGGTCAGAAAAAATGACTCAGCAAGCAATGAACCAAAACAAAGGGCAGAGGCGTGAATCACCGCGGCGCGGCGGGGACACGGGCGCAGGTCACGCCAGCCCGCTTTTGGAATAATTGTGAAGGCGGCCCGGGACGTGGAGGGCCTCGTCCCAACGGGGGAGACGCGAGCCTCGGGCCAGTCACTCACAAAGCTCACATTTTCCTAATCTGTATGAGAAGTCGACGACACGATGAAGCCAAGTGCTGCCATCTTCACGCCCGCCCGCTCCTACGTGTCAGGCTTTAATAAAAACGGAGAGCACAAAAACAGCTCTGTCGTATGAAAGAATGAGCCCACTGAAGGAAAAGCGAGGGGAACAAACATGTAAGTCATGGACTTGTTGGAAACACTAGAAATAGCACAGTGACCCGCCTGCGATCAGATGAAAACCACATGCTGGTTGCCATAGTAACAGAACTGGGATAGCAGCAGAAGAACCATAACATGGAAAATTGCATAATCAGCACTCCCTGCCAAAAGAGAAAACCGCACGCTGCAGACAAACAGATGCCAGGCTGGATTTTCGACAGCGCGTTTTAAGGTTTAGCAAACAATGGGCCAGTGTGGCCGCCTGCTGCTTCCACCTTCTTCTGTCACAACCGGAATATTCCCTGGGAACGTGGCAAACCCAGCCCCCTCGTTCAATGCTGGAATGTATGCCCCTGCGTGTGGTGGAAGCCGACATGTCTAACCGACTCTCGTCACACATCAGTCAGCGGCGAGTCACGTGCCGTCACTTCGCCTTTTAGCGCTGGGAGAGAAGACTGAAGTCGCCGGGAAGTGACGGAGCCCCCTCGACAATTCAGATGACAGGAGTCACAAGCACAGCATGACGTCACGGTTAGTGAGTGGAACACGCCCACCCCCCCCCCCCCCCCCCCCCTTTGTGCCAGAACTGCGAAACGGGAATGCCAGGTACCTTCGGGGTTCGGTGCGGAAACTCAAAACCAAGACAGGACCCCTCAGAGGGCTCACAAAGTCCACCACGGGGCACCGTCAGACCGGAGGACACAGGGAGGGGACTGATCCGAGTGCATCAAGCACTAGCGGGGTGGAATAAGGTGCAGGTGCGGCCACAAAATAAAATTCCACCAACTAAACCCACCATGGGTAGCAACTCCAAAACTGCGCCTCCCTAATTAAGCGCTGGTGCAGTCACCCGATTCAAATCCCCAAGGGGCTTCCTGGTACAAGTGTGGCGGGTGTGCATGCCGGACCACCACACAATTAGATGTACGGCACAAGGGACAGGCGACCAGTCGCCCCAGAGAAGACTCTGATTTGCGATTTTTAGCATCAGAAAGAGTACGCAGAAGGCACTTCTGTGTTTTAAATTCAAACACCTGATTGCACATGGCGGCCTGTAAAAATAAATCATGACAAAGACCTGAGGCGTGTGGATGTGCATGGTGGCAAGGCCAGCGACACAGAAGCGGGAGGCGTCAGCGGAGCGCAGCACTGTGGGAATTGGGCCTTCAGTGTGTCGAATTTAACGACTATCCCCTTGAAGCACTCGTTTAGTCTGAAATGCATTTACAACACCACCCTTTGTCACCATCACTCCCTTCTGTTACTCTTACAGCACCCAAAGTCACTAATGGATGTCACAAAGGCAGGCTTAGTGTGAAAGGAGACAGGAGTATGGAGAGAGCTGGACAGTCACTAATGTCACTCGCAGGTCTGGTACCCCTAAATATGAGGCGGAGTGCCACCACAAGTTGGTACAAAGCTCTCTCCCTCATATAGGAAGGGCACTGCAGCACCTCGCACAACACACACTCATGCGCTTTGTCCATCGGCGGCTGGACTCTTCCCTGCAGCACCTAGTCACCTGCACCTTACCTGGGAGGCTGAGGAGTGTCACCTCACTCGACATGGGACACACCCTCTGGCCACCTTGCTTAAAAACGCATGAAAGGAAAGTCAGAAATGTTCAAGTCACGTCATTCCACGTGCGTGAAGTTCACCCCGAGATCCTCCTCTTAAACAGTCTGATAAACCAGAAGACCCCCGTGACGTCTGACAAGAGCGTCCTACTTACACGTATCCATCTCTCGTGAAGGAAGCATGTTGTGGCAGGGGTGGAAGCTGCTCCATCTTGGGCGGCACAGACCAGGATGGACGGTAGAAGCAGGACTCTGGCAACTTGATTGGGGGCAGGCATTGGCTGGGCAGGGTCCTTAAAGGGGCAAACATGGAAGAACCCACCACTGGCTGCACTGGGAGTGGTTGAAAAACAAAGGAAAAATCCTGCAGTTGAAGAAAACAAAGAACAAAGTCAAACTTCAAAGAGCTGCTGGTCACCACAAAGCCAGAAATTTTCACATCGTCCAGGTGGGGGACCTTCTGCTGTACTGCTGCCGTCAATATGGAGACAGACATCAGGGCAGGAGTAACTAAGAGCAGCGTTACAGTCCCCTTGTGACTGGAGACACAGAAGAAGCACCCCACCATGGACAGCTGATGGTGCCGTCCGCACTAAGGGGGTCCACACAACTGGAGGACAGAGAGAGCCAACTGCACTCTGAGGGGACAGCACCCAAATTGGTCTTGTTGAGGACCTTGCGTACCACTAGAAGGAGCTGCTGGGAGGAAGAAGCTCTCCTATCCTGTGGAGATTCCAGCTGACCTACAAGTGCCACCCAGCTACCATACTGAGCGCTCTGAGTGGCGACAAAACGAAATGCATAAAAGAAAGAATGAATTAGTAATGTGGCACAGTGAAATGGAGCCTCTCTGCCTCGGCCAGGTAGACAGAGACTCGAGTGGAGGGGACTAGAAGGAGACGGGACGGAGGGCGTAGTGTGTGGAGCTGGGACCATACCAGTCCGGCCGAGTGACGGGAGAGTCGGGGAGACCACAACGCCATGTGGGCACTTAAGATGTTGTTTTTAATGCAGTCTGTGGGTCATGTGGGCCAAGTGGCCCATAACGGGGGGGGTTACATTATCAAGTCAGCCTTTCTAAATAAGCCCACTTAATGTCATGTGCTGATTTAGTGTGTATAGTGCATACACACACACACACACACACAGAATATCTATTGAGGAGCCAAATCATTCTGCGCACTTCCATAATCTGAAGTGAACGACGCGGACCTTTTCATAACAATGGCGCATGTCAACATAAGGGACGTTATTAGAGGGTAAGCTGCCTTTAGGTACTCGTAGTCGATACGAGAAGTCATTACGGCCAGATGACGGGGTCATGGCAAGGCTTGTGGGGTGCCCAGAGTCAGCCGTCAGGGGTGTGATGAGGGTATTAACCACAGACTGCCAACAGGGTGTTAGGCGGCCCAGATTCATCGATGCAAGAGTTCGACGACCCAAACTGCCAAATGTTTTAATGATGGGTATGGGAGTAAAGTGTCACAGCACCGGTGTATCGAATCCTGCTGCGTGTGGCACTGTGTACCCGCAGGCCAGTCAGTGTGCCCATGCTAACCTCTGTAGTTCACTGGCAAAGTGAGCGTCAGAACTGGGCCTTGGATCAGTGGTAGGAGGAGGCCTGGTCCATTGACTCCCGTGTTCGGTTGCATTAGGTGGTCAGCCAGGTCATTTACTTGGGAAAGAAATGCATTGTGGGAAGAAGACAAAGCAGTGCCTTCAAAGAGTGTGAGACTTTGGACAATGTTCTGCTGATGTCAAAATTAATTTGACGTGTACCACTGCAGACCAGGTGTAGCTCCTAAAGTGTGGCCAAACAATAATAAAAGTTATTTTCAAGTTCAATTAACCTGTAAAAGATGAGGAATGGAAGGAAACGCTTTAGCTAAGCAAAGCCATACCATACTGTATGTGAACCGTCATGAGCAAATGCAAGCTGGCATGAGTGCCACCTTTGTGTTCAAACTGAATGGCAGAGACCATGTAATGGGCAGACAAACGAACGGCCCACCGATCCCACATTAACAGAGTTTGCTGTTTCTACGTACTTTTCTTTAATTTGTGAGACATACCTCAGACCTTGGACACTTCAAACATAAGGAGAAGGATGAACTTCTTGTGACTACAAGGGGCTGCTTTGCTCATTTTGGTCCACTAAATTCCGTAAACACGGGCCACAGTGTGAAGAACTCAGGCGTTTATGGAGCAAAGCTTCCTCAGGTCACTTGCGGACACCTTGGTCACATGCATGCCCGGCGTGGCCTCGACGGCCCCCTCACTCTTAAACAGAGCAGTAAAGACCCTCACCTTGATCTCCTCTGGCTTTGGACTGGCCAGCCCCTCCTCGACTTCCATCTTGAACTCGGACAGGTGGATGCCAGAAGCGATGGTGTTTTCTACAGCCGTCAGGCTGCTAGGGGGCTCCGAGTTGAGGACGTCGCGGTAGGTCATGACGGGGGAGAAGGCAGGATGCTGTTCCAGAGAGGGCGGCGTGGGGAACATCCTCTGAAGATCTGCCACTGCTAAAGGAAAGGAAAAGGACAAACATCTGAGCTGCTGAAAGCACCCATGACAGACGGGACCCCCCGCACCATGTCTCTGTGGACACATTCAAGAGGCGTACGCAAAGCTGGCCTCTGGATGTCTTTGCTAGCTGTGAGCGTCCATCTGCTGTTCCTCAAGTTGTGTCCAGTCTTTAAAGAGTTAAGGACATTGACGTCATGGCACGAACCTGCTGAAAACACGTTATTACACTTAACGAAAGCCAGAGGTGTCCACATGGTTCTCCTGGTTGAAGTCACCAGTGTGTGTGACGATGATCATTCACCACTAAGCAGTAAGAGCACTTCCTACATGTGCTGGTCCACCATGTCCACCAGCTGGGGGTTCGGACCCCGGCAAAAAACAAAATGTCTTCCGTTAGCATCAGGAGTCCAAGGGTTAGGGTTAAGCAAAGTGAGCCCACACAGCGTGATAGAATCACAAATCCAAAGAGACGGACGATGAAACGGCTCGGGGGAGTCGACAAAATGGCAGCTGCCAAAATTCTAAACACCACCGTGAAGTTCAAAGGCCAAAGAGACCAAAGGAAGTTCAAATAGCTTGGAAGTGAACAACAAGAGCTCTACCGCCACAGCGTTCTTATTCTAATCTCGGACACTTAGGGATCCGCGTGTGCCGACCGTCATATGGTGACACTACAATCCCACTGCCCTCTGGGAAAGATCACAATGGAAGGCTAGTGAGGAAAATGTTGGTGTCCAAAACCAAACAAAATGGCGTCGAAAAATAACAATTAAAATTACAATGAATTTGCGGAGCGGAAGAAAAGACAAAATGGACTCATCAAAAAAGTACAAAAAATCAAAAGAGGTCCCCAATTGTGGCAATGAACAGCATTGAGAACCAGCAGTCACCGCGCTGTCACCGTCCGCACTGAAGACCCCTCTTGGCAGGGACTCGGACCACCATAACAGCCAAAACGTTCTCAGTAATCAGCAGTGCTGAACTCGCCACAAACCACAGCAAGCCCACCATCCCAAGGCCGATGTCTTACTTGGTGGATATGGTACTGCAGCCTTCACGTCCTTCCCGAGGGGGCGATCCTCCGCTGGGGGGGGGCTTGGACAATCGCTGCGTAGAAGACGTTGCCTGGAAATGAGACAGAGTGAGCGTGAAGAAGAAGAAGAACAAGAAGAAGAAGAAGAAGAAGAGGGGTTGTATTCAGACGGCCAATAATAATTCATAGCTCTGTTAAAGGGGTCAAAACCAGGAGGGAGGAAGTGACGCGGAGCGTATGGAGGGGCTGCTCGCTGCCCCTGTGACTCCTTAACACGCGCTACCAAATGAGCCCACCGCCCCTCCAGCACGTGACTAATTTCAGCACAGACTGCTCTTACAGAGTCTTGTGTAATGACCACCGCCCGGACGAGTTTTACGGAATATTTACATCGTTTAGCGTTGACACGTCTCGAGGCTCCGAGTCCGAACTCTCAAGGCCCACAGCCCACCCTCTCCTGTCTTTTGCAGACTTTTTTCCACGTTGCCACTGAGGGAATTCGCTTTAATTCCATTATCACGTGAGTTACGTCTGGGCCGGGGTCTGCCCTTCCATCGGAGAATTTCCATTCACACTTTATTACATGGCTCAGTGATACTCACCATCGGGCAGTCGAGTCCACAAGGGATTACAGAACTAAAGGAGACGTCATACTGGTAACAGCCTCAAGGGTCTTAGCAAATGTGGAATCAAACCATAAAAGAAAGCGGTCAAGTACCAAAAGAGTTGTCAGGCGTACAGGGTGGATGTAGAGGCCATCACCAGGCCGACATGTCACATGCATGGCTGAGACGTCAACTGTTACACGCCAAGGATAAGCAAAGTGCCCGAGGAAACCACGAGAGGACGCTGAGGTCAAAACAAGCCAACCAAGGGTCAGAATACTGGGAGATCCGAACGAGATGGAGGAACCAGAAAGGCAACTTCAGGACACAAGTCCTACCAGCTGAGAAGGGCAGGAGGAGAAATGACGCTACTGCCATATTGACACCGTCGCTTCCCGTGACAAGACAAGGCGGCAGCGATTTGAACTTTTTGAATTTCACGACCAACTGGGACAGCAACTCCAGGAAGGGATGTCTCACGCGCCCAAGAACCAAACAAACAAAACAAAAAGTATAACTGGGCCGCAATCTCCTGTTAGAACATCTGCTGTACTTCAAGCCACGTCACTTCGTTAAACGGCGAGCGCATTCACATCGTGCTCCGAAAACACACCTGGCGATTTCAAAATGGCACCAACAGCCTCTTCTTCAATTCATTAGTATTTTTCCTGAAAACAAAGGCGTCCACGGGGTATCGTTTTCAGGGTCTGAAGCCGGCGCAATCTGCTTACGGCTCCACCGTGTCCACTGCCGCGACATGGCCTAACGGGGATAACCTTATTATTAACATTACTCTTCAGCACATGTGCTCATTCAGTGGGGTCCCAGAGGCCTGCCTGCTGCTCCGACTGCTTATCCCGGGCACCTTCTGAGTGACGTTTTACCGCAAGAAGACATAGATGGAATGAGAGCATGTGGCGATCACGAGAAATGTTAACAAACTCAAACCTGCAGGCTTTGATGAAGGAGCGAGTCTGTTGTGCGTTACTCTAACCCCGGCCTGGTTCAAGGAGCGCGACTTGACAGTGGGACAGGGCAGCTAGGTCGGGTGGGCTCGATCAACTTACCCCCAGCTCATCCTCGTCCGAGTTGTCAAATATATTCTCCAGTCTGATATGAGGACCACGAGGTCCGTCTCCCTCGTCAGGCTGGGGTTTGCTTTGGCTGAAGCACTGTCCTGCCGCGAGTCTTCTGAAAGGACAAAGTGGGACCGTTAGTGACGAAGACCGAGGAGGCCCTTCAGCTACCACAGTCTGACTACAACAACATCGCTGGCACAATTCTTAAAGGCACACAGAGATGACCAGCACATTCCAAGAGCACCTGACTGGGGGCGACGTGCCGAGCGTCACAGGTGGCAGACCTTGACACCACAACCGTGCCCCTCAAAGCACACACTGATTTTGGACATTGGGCAGGTCCGGGAGTCATCCAGTGACATGGAGCAGAACCAAAGTCTTACCCGTCTGCAGCATGGCACTTAGAAACCTTCACTGCGTCAAGATATTCATGGCAGCTTACTCGGCCACAGTGAAACAGCAGACTCGGTAAATGGTATCATACATAAGAAACCAAGTCAGCTGAATGAACCAGCCAAAGCACTGGTACCCCCCGACAGGCCTGACCACTCAATTGGCAGACCCGCACCTCTCAAAAGAGCCACCGCTTGGTGTCACTGGCAGAGCCTACCTGATTTAGGAGCAGGACTGAAATGGACATGGCATCCTTCCCATCAGGCACTGGGGTAGAGTTGCTTGGCGTTGCCTCCCTGGAATTAAAGCCGTCTTCAGCCTGTAGGAAAACAGCACAGATTTGAAAGACGTTTTGGTGAAGTTTTCATGCCCTGCACTATTCGGTGCCCCCACAGCGCACAGCCCCTGGCAACTAGATGATGCCACTTTAGCCTTTAACAGAGTCTGCTCATTAATAACGTCACCCTCGGCTAGGCCTCGTGCCTGCTTGTGCCCAGCTTTTACTCACACCATGTCTTTTCTGTGTTGTCTGCCCACTCTCTAGTGTGTGCTGCTATTCCACGACATCGCCGTTTAAACTCGTTGTCACCAGTTTGGTTTTGTCTCTTCAATGGTTTAACAGCCCACCTTAATTATTAATTACTGAAGGCACCACCGATGCCAAGTAGGTGCTGAGAGGACTAGCATTAACAATGCTAGTAATCCCAGAGTCTTATTTTCGACAATTGATCATCTGCTAAACCAGGTAACTCAAAGGAATGCCTCCTAAGTACTTCCAGTAAAACCTGTGAGGCTATCGCTGTATTTTTCAATCAAAAAATTAATGATATTAGAAATAACATAGTATATCTCCCCAACACTAAGGATCCTCCTAAACCCCAGTACCCCATAATAAATAAATTAGAGTCTGTTCACTAGGATAGATTTACCTGATTTACATAAAATAATTTCTCAAATGAAACATCCACCTGTGCCCTTGACCCAATACCAACAAATTTTTTCAAAGAAGTATCGGGTGTGCTTAGTGATAATGTTCTTGACATAGTAAATTCGTCATTAGATACGGGGGTCTTCCCAGACTGTCTTAAGACTGCGGTAGTTAAACCCCTACGCAAGAAAAATAATCTCGACCCCTCTGCTCTTGAAAATTATAGACCCATCTCTAACCTGCCTTTCTTAAGTAAAATTCTAGAGAAGGCAGTCATTATGCAGTTAAATGAGCACCTCAATAAACATGCTATTCTTGATAAATTTCAGTCAGGTTTTAGAACAAATCACAGCAACAGAAACTGCACTCGTTAAAGTAGCAAATGACTTGCGGGTAAAATGCAGACAGAGGCCATTTATCTGTTCTCATCCTCTTAGATCTGAGTGTCGCATTTGACACCATTGATCATAATATTCTTAAGAATCGCCTTAGTCAATGGGTGGGCCTCTCTGGCAGTGTCTTAAATTGGTTTGAATCCTACCTGGCAGGGAGAAAATTCTTTGTTAGTTGTGGTAATTATAACTCAAAGACACATGATATTCTATATGGTGTTCCACAAGGCTCTATCCTGGGTCCGCTGCTCTTCTCCATCTACATGCTTCCATTAGGTCAGATTATCTCAGGGCACAATGTGAGCTACCACAGCTATGCTGATGACACACAGCTGTATTTATCAGTAGCACCTGATGACCCCAAATCTCTTGATTCGCTAACACAATGTCTAACCTGTATCTCAGAATGGATGAATAGTACTTTCTCAAATTAAATAAAGAAAAAACCGAAATCTTAGTGATTGGCAATAATGGATACAATGAGGCTATTAGAAATAAACTGGATGCATTAGGATTAAAAATCAAATCGGAGGTAAAAAGCTTAGGGGTAACCGTTGATTGTAATCTGAATTTTAAATCGCATATTAATAAAATCACTAGGACAGCATTTTTTCACCTAAGGAACATAGCAAAAGTTAGACCTCTTATATCATCGAAAGATGCAGAGAAATTAGTTCATGCGTTTGTCTTTAGTCGACTAGACTACTGTAACGCACTCCTCTCAGGACTACCCAAAAAAGACATCAATCGTTTGCAGTTAGTGCAGAATGCAGCTGCTAGAATCCTTACCAGGAAAAGAAAATCCGAGCACATTTCTCCAGTTTTGATGTCACTACACTGGTACCTGTGTCATCAGAATTGACTTTAAAATTCTGCTTATGGTTTATAAAGCTTTAAATAATCTCGCCCCCGTCTTATATATCGGAATGTCTGACACCTTATATTCCAAATCGCAACCTCAGATCCTCAACTGAGTGTCTCCTTAGAATTCAAGAGCAAAACTTAAAAGAAGTGGTGAGGCGGCCTTCTGCTGTTATGCACCTAAAATCTGGAATAGCCTGCCAGTAGGAATTCGCCAGGCTTAATACAGTGGAACACTTTAAAAAACTACTGAAAAACACATTACTTTAACATGCCTTCTCATAACTTCACTGTAATTTAATCCTGACACTCTGTATATCCAATTCATTATAATAACTATTCATTCAAAATTTGTACTAACCCCTACTCTCTCTTCTGTTTCCTTTTCCGGTGTCCTATTGGTGGTGGCTTGTGCCACCACCATCTACCCAAAGCACCATGATGTTCCAACAATGATGGATGGATTAAAAGCCAGAAGTCTGTATAACCATCAGCATCAAGTGACTCCGTGAGAACCCTAACTACAAAGAGGACTATTTCATTTATGTTAGGTAGAATGCCCAAAGGGGACTGGGCGGTCTCGTGGCCTGGAACCCCTACAGATTTTATTTTTTTCTCCAGCCTTCTGGAGTTTTTTTTTGTTTTTTCTGTCCACCCTGGCCATCGGACCTTACTCCTTATTATGTTAACTAAGGTTGTCTTATTTTAATTTCTTATTTTGTCTTTTATTCTTTTTTTTTTTTTTTTTTTTTTCTTCATTATGTAAAGCACTTTGAGCTACTTTTTGTATGAAAATGTGCTATATAAATAAATGTTGTTGTTGTTGTTGTTGTCCATTGTAAACACTTCACTAGTACAGTACAAAAACAGTTGGGTGTGCCACTCACAAATGCCATGGTGTGTCTGGAGATGACATGGCCCAGTTGTGCTGCCAGCACTGTGCCCACACAGGACATTAAAGTGCACTTCTCGGAATATTGTGAAAAATCTCCTGGCACTCTAAGCTGCCATTTTTTAATTGCTGTCCTTGCCTGGAATTTTGATATCATTACTGGCAGCATTGGCATTAGTGCGGCTTTAATGTACAGCAGGCTCACCCCACACTGGTGCGATGGCAAAAGCAAAGATCACATGTGGTGTACCTGAATGGTCCTTTAAAACACGGCTGGCAATCAGAGGCGTGGAGGCCTGTGTTCTGCTCTGCTGGGCACACGCCTTGGCACCACGCTGAAACTTCAAACGCTGCCACCTGCCACCCCCACCAACTCAAAACAGTCAACTGCTTTAGCTTAAATAACACAAAAAGCCACCAAGGAATGGCAACAGAAGAAAAGCAAGGACTGGGTGGGTCATCACCTTTCCCTTCTTGCTGGGGTCTCTGTCCTGACACGGCCCCTTCCCTCTCTTGTTGGTGAACCTGTACTCGATGTCCTCATCCACAAAGGTGTACGGGTCGCCAGGGTCGCAGATGTCCACTCGGCCTTCTACGCTGGTGTGGTCCAAGTAGCCGAGAGACTGCACATGTTCTCGTACGCGGTCCTCCGACACCTTGAACCGCTTGTAAGGCTGAGCGAAGAGCCTGAGGGGAGAGAAGTCGTCAAAGGAGCACAGCGAGGGCCGAGTAACCACGTTTACGATGAAACTCAATCAGACAAATGGAGCGGGGCTCCACGACCGACCGACCGACCGACAGAGAGATGTCCATAAGATATGAGGAGCCTATGAAGAGCAGAGAACAAGTCCATCATTTATTGTTACACAACACTCAATCACAGTGCTTCTCATGTGACCTTATTGACGGAGAAGGACCCCTTAATTAGAAAGTGAAAACAGATCTCTGCAAAGTGGTCTAAAGTAATGACAAATATAACACACAACGTCACCGATTGCACCTCCTTCATGGCAGCCATGACAGCCTTGACTCTGTGCTCAGGTCTCCCTCTCCATCAACTCTACTGTTTCTGCCCATTCTTTTCGGGCACCGTCAGGTGTCATGGTGGTCCCGAGTGAACAAGAGCCACAAATTCTCTACTGGATTGAGATCTGGGACTCTGACTCGGCCTCTCCAGAACACATCGCTTTGTTCATTTGAAGCCATTGCAGTGGGCTCTGGGTCTTCTCCCAAGGTGCAGGTTTCTTACACCGTGCAGCAGATTTTCCTCCAGGATTTCCCAGCTTCTGTCTCCATTCATTGTCCCCCTCACAAGCCCCCCAGTCTGCTGCAGAGAAGCATCCTGCAGGTGCAGCCATACTTCATGGTGGTGACGGTGCGAGTTTGATGATATGGAGCGTAATACGGTGTTTAGTCCTCAATTTTAGTTCTCCTCAGACCAGAGGACCTTCTTCCAGCTGGCTTCAGAGTATCCCAGGTGTCTTCTGCTCAGACGTTCTGGCTGTTTTTATTCCTTGCTATTTTTCCCCATAAAGGTTTGGCTGGTGAAGCGCTGTTGTTGACTGCCCAGTCTGTCCAATGTCAGCCATTGTGGTTTGTGACTTCTTCAGAGTCCTCAGAGGTCTCTTGGTGGCTTCCCTCACTCGTCTTCTTCAGTTTCTGTGGATGGCCTGCTCTCGTTGTGCCACAGTATTTCTGTTTCTTCATGACTAGTTTAACAGGATAGTCAGTCTCTTGGAGATTTTCTTGTCTCCATCCCCTAACTTGTGCTTTTCATGGAGTTGCTTGTTGTGTTCTTTTGTTTTCATGGTGTAGGTCAGGCCACCATACTGACTCACCACAAGATGGACCTGCAGAAACAATCAACTGGGATGCCAGACTGGTGACCTCCAGTAAACTAATGATGGGACTTCTAAGACCAATGGTCAGCACCAGTGAGGTGTTATGTTAAAGGGGCTCGACACCAGTTATTTTATGTTTTATATTTGATGTTAATTCACAATGTTGTGCTAAGATCTACTTTCACTTTGCCATTAATCTCTGTCAAAAAAAATCAAATTCAATCCACTGGAATTCAGTGTGGTGTAACCGGAAACGTGAAAATAGATAGATAGATAGATAGATAGATAGATAGATAGATAGATAGATAGATAGATAGATAGATAGATAGATAGATAGATAGTGTAGTTGGCAGGATTAGATAGATAGATAGATAGATAGATAGATAGATAGATAGATAGATAGATAGATAGATAGATAGATAGATAGATAGATAGATAGATAGATAGATAGATAGATAGATAGATAGATAGATAGATAGTGTAGTTGGCAGGATTAGATAGATAGATAGATAGATAGATAGATAGATAGATAGATAGATAGATAGATAGATAGATAGATAGATAGATAGATAGATAGTGTAGTTGGCAGGATTAGATAGATAGATAGATAGATAGATAGATAGATAGATAGATAGATAGATAGATAGATTAGATAGATAGATATGAAAGGCACCATACAATAAATGAGTGGAATGACATCTTTTTCCCTGAATATTTCCGCTGGACTGAGGCCTCCTGCTGTCCTTCCATCACAGTCTGTCATCACTTTCAGCTTCACTGCCTGGTTTAGTTGTCTGACAAATCCACATTTGAAAGCCCCAGCAGGTTACCAAACATGCAGTCAAACTGATTGGCACTGATGTGGATGATTTGGGTTATATGCCATTCCATGCTGAAAGCTCCTCGAGTAACTCAGGGAGGACGGGTACTTAAATGTCCACACAAAACACTCCAGAAATGTTCTTCCTGTGCCAAATGGCTATTTAATAAGAAACACCGGAGGTAATAAACTCTTTATGGCCGTAGAGTTTTACGTGTGTATTGTGTTGCCGCCTCAACTGTTAGACGTAGTTACAAATGAATTACTGGTCAAATGAGGTAAACACTTCAGAGTTCTGGTGTAAAGCTCACGTGTCTCTATGCCCGTTTTGGATGCAGCTGGAACGGCAACTTTCATAACCTTAAACTTTAGATAAATACAAATGAAGGGTATTATGATAGACGGAGGAGAGCTTGTGCAGACCCCGTATCCTCCCTGAGACCCCTCATCCCCCCGGTGTGCTCGAGCAGAGAGCCGTCACTTACCTCTTTAGTGCAATGCCTTCTGTAGCGGCCTCCACCTTCACCTCAGCCCTGTCTGCGTGCAGCTCTGGTGGCCTGAATTCCGTACCTTCCGCCATGGGGACCACAAACTCTCGCCACCAGCCTGTGCCCTCTTTGCCAGTAGCTAAGGGGGGCGGCATATAACGTGGTATCACTTGGTTCAGGCGGCTTGGGCCCGGGTGGCAGTTCATGGTACACTGGCAGACTTACTGCTGTCTCGAGCCCCTCTGTGTCTTGACTTCGGGGATGGGGGCTGAGAGTGGGTGGAAGGGGGGAGACGGGGGAGTGCATGGGGGAATCTGGAGCTTTGCCTGGAGCTTGCAGCTGTTTTGGATATTTTCGGCCTGGCAACACTTCCATTGGGGGATCCACTGCAGTAATGGCCAGTTTCTGAGTGCCCGCCGAAGCGGGGTCCTGCTCCAGGCTAAAGTCTTCACACACAGAGGCTCTGTGATGGAAAGGGGTCATGAGCAGTCTCTTGGGCTGCTTCTCCAGCTTGTCAGCCTTGTCTAACACCTTGTGCTTGGACGGAGCGGGCGGTGGAAGAGGTGCTGTAGCTGGGGGCGCTGGGTTGGACCCCAGAGGAGGGTTGGATGAAGTCCGACTGACTGCAGGGCGGCTGTCGCTGCTTCTGTAACTTTTGCCTGGGAGATAAAAATAAAACAAGTTAAAATAAGATCATTGTGTAATACTCATTTGATGTAAGGTGAAGGGTTAATCAAGATTAGGGACGTCAACTACAGCACAACGGGGGGCTTTCAGGCAGATAATGGAACCTGTTAAAGCCCCGTCACCAGGTGCTGGGCCTAAAGGTCTGGGACAGCAAGGTGAACCTTAAAGACCCTAACCCAGACCCTCGGTGCCTCTGCCTGACAAAGGGTAATCTGTGTGTCCCCCCCAGATGCAGCTCTACACACAAGACATGCCATAACTACGCAGCCCCCTTTGTCTTGAAGTAAACGGCACTGCTGATATGCCATTCAGAAGCTCAGGTCTCACAAATGCGTTTCCCGCGTGACCACCAAAGTCATTTATGTTACAGCAACTGGGCGGTCATCTTGAGATGTCTGGTCACACCTGGCAGTCACACGTGGCATTTACCTGGAGCAGCAGCAGGACACACGTTCTGCAGGACTCATGAAGCTCCACTCTGGCGCTCCATTTGACACAACCTCGTCGGGGTTCATGTCACCAGATACGGTCACCCTAGGAAAAGGAAACAGAAGAAACATTCACAAACATCAAAAAACACCAGCAGAGGTCCACAAAGGCGTCAGCCATACCTGGAGGTCTTAAGAGGAAGTGACCCTTGGCAATGGGACTCGTCAGTTAGAGTTTCAGATAATAAACAGAAATCACACCTCTCCTACAACTGGGTGAAATACGAGCGGATTCAGCTCACAGCTCTGCGTCGTAGGGCCAAACGTGCGTGGGCACCCCCTAAACGACTGAGGTCAGGTGCTTCATGGTTAACAGGGCATAACATTAAGAACAAGGCCACACAATCCACCACTGACAAACACTGGCAGTAGAACCGAGGGCTCGGTGACTCCGAATGTGTCATATGATGGATGCCACCTTTGCCCAAGTCAGTGTGTGAAATTTCTGCTCTGCTAGATCAGCCCTGGTCAACTGGCAGTGCCATTATTGTGAAACGGGAAGCTCAGCCACGCAAACCACTGGCCTCTCCTGTGTGGCATCACTCTCAGCAGAGTGCCAGGTCTGCTCTGTGCGTCGAGAGCTTCATGAAATGGGTGCCCATGGCAGAGCCCACTATTCACAATGCCAAGTGTCGGCTGGAGTGGTGTAAAAAACCCAGCACCCACCACTGGACTCTGGAGCAGCAGACATAAGCTCTCTGGGGTGACGAGTCGCGCTTCACTAGCTGCCAGTCTGATGGGCCAAGCTGGGTTTAGCAGATGCCAGGAGAACCCTACCTTCTGGACTGCACAGTAAAGTTTGGTGATGGAGGGAGAATTGCAGGGTTTGGGCTCGGCTCACTGGTCCCAGTGATGGCTCCTGTTAAGGCTCCAGCAGACAACGGCAGTTGGTGCACAAAGCCAGGTCAATGAAGACATGGAGGGGCTGCACAGACACCTGACCTCTGCTCTACCAAACACCTCTGGGAAGAAGTGGCGAGCCGGGTCTTCTCGTTCAACTTCAGCACTTGATGTCACTAAGGGCCGAATGGGCACACATTCCCATTGGCACACTCCACAATCTTGTTCAAAGAAGAATGGAGCCCATTACGGTGCCATGTTAATGCCTGTGGTTTTTGGATGGGATGTCCGCCAGGCTCAGTTTGGCCATACAGTGCAGACATTGGTCCTGCGCCACATCACAAACACCGCCACCCGCCACCTCTTTGGCTCGCGGGCTTTGGGATTTTATTTATTGCTTCTCTTTCACAGAGTTCTGGATCCCGAAGTTCAAGCGGCACTACTGTAACACTCGTGGATTTCACCACTGAATGTCCTAACCGAACTCTCGTCACTTACGTGACCTGCTGCTGCCTTATCGTCCACATGTTGTTATTTTTTTGGTAGTTGATTTGATGCACTTTTTTAATCCTTGAGGGGAAATTGGGGGGTCAGAGGGCCTCTGGAGTGATGTTCAGGTTAAGGGTCCTGCTCAAAGGGACTAACAGAGTAGGACCCCTTCTGGCATTTGAACCGGCAGCCTACTCAGCTACCAGCGTAGATCCTCAGCCTCAGGGCCACCACCCCCACCTTGGTAACAAATCGAAATGATAGATTTCTAACCCACCTACAATAAAAGAGGGGCAAAAAAGACCTCACTTGACTAAAAATGGGCTGTGGTTAGAAACCAAAACTCGGGACGCCTCCGTCTCCTCAAATCTCCGAAAGGGTGGGATGTTACCTTCTGTGTACTGCCTCCCCTGGCATGCAGGACGGGCCGTGGCCATACTCACTTGTACTGACACGTGTTCATGTAACACTCCTTCCACACGTGCTGGACCGCCTGATTGGACAGCGTCTTCCCGGTGTGCTTCGGGCTGTATGTGTTCCCAATGATTCCCTCTTGAGGTGGAAGACCATTGAGGACAGTCTGGATCCCACTTTCACCTGTGACCGGGGGAGACAGCGACATGTTAAGGAGGAATGAGCTTGTCAAGCAGCCCAGCAGACCAAAGAGCGAGCAGCGCCTCCGATCCGACGAAGCCACGTGGAGCTGCAGCACCTCAGATTGTGGACTTGAGGTTTCAGGTTCAAGTTGCGTTTCTTTTCCTTTTGCACCTGAGACCAAGCCCAGATGATACACGACCACGACATGCTGCTGTGTTGGAATATTTCCTAAACAGAATCTCCAAGACCAACATGAGGAGAGCAAGAAAAATCCCACCCTGCGCCCGTCCCGGTATGAATTCAGACATCCAGTAAGTAAGGGCCGTACACGTTATGGTGGCAACTTTAGAAGACCCTGCTCATACAGGAAGCAAACATTCAAAGTATTTATGTCACATAATGCACAAGACATCTGGCCATGTGCCCCCAGTGCCCCCCAGTACCTGGATTTCCTGGTAGATAAGCCATGATGGTTGTCCTTCTGGAACTTTCTCCAAGTTCCACACAAGCTCAAGAGAATGGGTCACAGCTGAGCTAAATGTCAAGTGTTGTAGCCAAGGCTGTGAATGTGCGTGTCAATGGGGTATTTCAGGTGTAAACGATTGTGTTGAACTTGACACCCCTCGCCCGTCTGTCTGTCTGTCCGTCCGTCTCAAACCTTGCAACTGATTTTAAACCCACTGTTGGTGAATTTTGCCTACGTGTTCAGTATCAATGACAATACAATAATCCGTCAAAACCGACGCAATTACGTAACAAACGGTTCTGCGATTCTGATTAATACACACAACAATGACGGAGAGAGAATCGAGTGAGTGTGACATCGGAGCGTACGGGTGGGAGACGCAGCGGATCACCCCCTCTTGGAGTGGAGTCGCTAAATACGCGGGCCGACTTGACTCGTCTCCTCTTGGTGTCCACGGTGAGGACGTATAGCGTAAGATGGCCGTTCTGTCATCGAGATTCCAAACCCCCCCGAGTGCTAATCCCACAAGAGCCTGAAGAGAAACATACGAGACCAAAATATCATTCTTATAAGCATTCAAATAATTCTGCAAAGAAGATATAAACTGCTCAAAAAAAATAAAATAAAAAACACATCAGATCTGAATGGGAAAACAAATCCTGCTGGCCATCAATGATGTTATGGACTGAGATGGTGATGTGTGTGAAACAAAAGGAGCAACCGACAGAGGGACACCCCGAAAATCAAAGTGGCAGGCAGGCGAGTCCATTTGGCCGAAATGTCATTGCAGCACCTTCAAATCGTACTCTGTAGTCCGTATGCCCCCCATCATGCCTGACAACGTCCTAATGAGTCGACGGATGGTGTCCTGGAGCAGGGCATCACTGAGCTCCTGGACAGGCTGAGGCGTCGGATGGTCCAAAACATAATGTCCCACCCAGAGGAGTTCTGTTGGATTGAGGTCAGGCGAGTGAGCGTGGGGGTCAGTCAGTGGTATCCACTGTCATGCACTAGGACCGACTGCACCAGCATAGGGTCTGATGATGGGTCCAAGGATTTCATCCCGATACCTAATGGCAGTCAAGGTGCCCACTGTTGTCTATCCTGTTGAGGTCTGTGCGTCCTTCCATGGATATGCCTCCCCAGATATACCATCACTGACCCACCACCAAACCGGTCATGCTGGACGGTGTCATGGCTTCTCCAGACCCTTTCACGTCTGTCACATGTGCTCTCATCTGTGAGAAGCACAGAGTGCCAGTGGTGGACCTGCCAATTCTGGTATTCTATGGCAAAATGCCAATCGAGCTCCACGGTGCCCACTAGAGGAGGTCAGGCCCCCCTCACAAAGTCTGTTTCTGATTGTTTGCTCAGAGACATTCACACCAGTGGCCTGCCTGCCCAAAGTCATTTTGTAGGCTCTGCCAGTGCTCATCCTGTTTATCCGGTGGGTCCTGCTGATGGGTTAAGGACCTTCAACGAGCGGCGCTGCCCAGCTCTCCTAGAGGAACTGCCTGTCTGTCTCCTGGAATCTCCTCCATGCCCTTGAGACTGTGCTGGGAGACACAGCAAACCTTCTGGCAATGCCACATATTGATGTACCTGCCATCCTGGAGAAGTTAGACTACCTGTACCAGCTCTGTAGGGTCCAGGTATGGCCTCCTGCTACCAGTAGTGACACTGACCGTAGACAAATGCGAAACGAGTGACAAAACAGATGAGGATGGACAAATGTCAGTGGGCTCCCTCCAGCTGTTAAGCCAGTCATTCCTGTTTTGGGGGTCGTCTCATTGTTGCCCCCCCTCTAGTGCCCCTGCTACTTCACTGAGCAGATCAACAGCCCTCAGGTGTCACTGACGTCGTGCTGTACTCTCATTAAAAAGTCTTCCTTTCATTTTTTTGATCAGTAAATTATGTAATATTTTTAAAGAAGCTTCCCATTTGTGCAAAATGATTAAAGAAAATCACATGCAGAATATTCAAAAAGTAAAAAATCTGATTAAGTGAAATGATTTTATTTACTTTAGTTATAAATGCAGTACAGGTTATATGTGACTAAATAAAATCGTGGGACGCACAGAAATTAATTCATTCAATCAATTAAGAGAAGAGTTCCTTTCGTCATAAAATATAAAAACTAAACAAAATTTCCCAGCATGCTAAACAAGTTTCAAAAATGGTTTAAATTGATTATCGATTTTATTTAGTCACATATAACCACGAAAACTCTACTTAAAGAGAAATGTATTTATTGGTTTCTACTCCATTTATAACGAAAGTAAATGAAATCCTCTCACTTTTTCACTTCTCACCCGTTTCTCAAGTCCTGTTTTCTTTCGCGTTGTCATTTTGGGTATCGAGTGTCGCCAACGAGAGAACAGCTGAACACATTATTCCCGTTGGACGATGCAATGCCAGCCGCCAATGGAAAAGCAGAGACGGAGTGCGTGTCCCACTCAGGAGTGCCAAGTTCAACTAGTGATGTCGACGCGTCCCGTACCGACTCGGAGCCAAAGCGCCCGCCCCGTCCGCTCCTCACACTTGCTTTGCGACTGTCGCTGTTGACTTTTGTAATCAATTTCGCCGAGCCCGCTTGTTAACATATGGATTTTTCAGACTGAGATGCCTGAGCTGGAGGAGCCCAATTACAGTCATTGAGTTAGCGAGTTTATTACGCGGGCTGACCGTGTGTCCCGCTGCCGATGTCGCGCTCCACGTTTGGCCTCTGCTCAACTTTATGGCTGATATGCTGAAGTGGAGGAGCGGATATGCCATGAATTATACAAGAAGCATTTAACGTGGCATTACTGCCTGGCGGCCTCCTTCTACTTCACACCCCTTGGCGCGAGTGCCCAGTAAGCACATCATAATAATAATGTTGTCTCTTTTTTTTTTTTTTACAGATCCCCGTTGAGCTGTGATCAGCCTTTAGCTGCTTTATGGACGTTACACACTGCTGTCTCATCGCTGAGCTGGAGGAAGAAGAACGCAGCGATTAGGAAGCTTATGCCGCCTAACATCCCAAGTAATGCAAGGAAGCTCGTAAAAATCGCACCAAAAAGCAACGGCGGCATTAGATGTCAAGGTAAGCAACACTCTGGCACAAAAGTCTGGTCCTGTCAGCTGCAAAACGAATGGGCCTTCTTCCTGATAATATCAAAAAACGGAATGCAGAGCATTAACGTGTATGACGGCGGCGCCACAAGGTGCCAAATATTCTGCTTACCTTTTAGAAAGCCGTGCTCTAATACGCTAAGTCTGGAAGAGTGTGGACGCCCCCTCGGAGCTTTAACCAACTGTGACCATGTCCTTTATCACACACAAAACAGAACATCTGGAAGCACTGGGTGGACGTCGGTAACAACTGGCGCCAATTACTTGCCAGGGAGGGACGGCTAATCGTCTCTTAAACGCCGTAGATGTCCCTGATTAACTTCCTCAAGACGGTGAATCAGCTAGCGATACGATAAAACCGAGCAGAGCTCAAAATAACGGAAAGGCCAACTTCTGCCCCAGAGGGCACATACGGTGCCGTGAACAGGGCAGGTCTATGGGCGGTGAGATGAGCTGAACAGAACACAGGGTGTGTGCCACGTGAGGCCGGGCATCTAATGTTACCCTGCAGACGTTAACCAGGAGCCCACCGCTCGGGCCTACTTACAAAATAAGTCAACTATTCAACCCAAAACGAGACACCGCTTGCCAGCCACCAAGGGATAACGCCGACTGGCACAAATTGATAATGTTAATGATTATGGAATCACCACGGAGACGGCGAGGTCACATGGCAGATCAGGTCATCGATGAACGAATTAGCAGCAGGTACTCCCCACAAACGTGTGGTGAAGAAGAGGAAGACGGGACGGTTGGTCATTCAACAACAATAACATTTATTTCTGTCGCACGTGTTCATACAAATGGTGCACCTCAAAGTGTCTTACAAGATGAAGAAATAAAAAAGAAAAATATAAAAATAACAACAACAAGCAACACTAAATAACAAAGAATAAAGTTAAGGTCTGACGGCTGGGAGGACAGAAACAAAATCAAAATCTGCAGGGGTTCCAAGGCCACGAGACCCCTCTGCGCATTCTACCTAACATGAATGATCTCAATCAGTCCTCATGGCGTTCAGACTTCACGTTAAAGAATTTGATGATGATGATGATGAAGGTCCTGTGGACCTCTGGCCTGCAATCCATCAATGTAGGGACCGCACGATGCCCTGATCAGGTGGTGGTGGCACAGAGCGCCACCACAGCTGCCCTACAGCTCCGTCTCAAAGGGCTCTCCGTGCAGGGCAGCATCTGGCTATCCCTGGCCCACCAAAGCTCCACGATGCCAGGGTGTCGCCATGTTTAGGAGGCGCTCAGTCACAAGGTCTCTCCTCAGCCAAGTCGCGTACACCAAATGTCCGGACCTGCGCTTCCTGTCATAGCAGGCATGATGGCAGCAACACATCACCAGAAAGGTACAACTAACCTGGACTCACGCCGGCCTAAACATATAAAGTTAACAGGGCAGCAAAACGACTTTTACAAAGTTAATCAGAACGAAATGAAGCCGTCAAAATATAAATAATTACAATAAATGAAAACCCCCTATAAAATGTGCTAGTGATGAAGCATCCCCAGGGAGGACACCTAAAAAGTCATCGTCACGTGTGCTCAGCCGAAGGGCTCCGGTGATGGATGGCACTGACCCGCCGAATCGGGGGGCTGGCGCTGCACACTAACGCCTTCTCTCGTCGCCCCTCTGCAGAGCGGATGATTGACAGCCATTCTACTGCTGAGGTCACTTCCCTTGTGTGCCCTCCTGGACCCGCCCCTTCCTGCCTGGATCCCATGTGACCGGACGGTCGGTCATGTTGGAGTTAGTTTGGCACTGGACTGTCGTCTAAAACGATGTTATTGCCAACTTTGTAAAAAGACCCTCGTTTGTCGATTTATTTTCGTTACACAGGGACCCCCAAACCTTTATCACGTCTGCTTCTCGTCTTGTAACCTTGGCTAATTGTGTCTCTCACGCTGCCATTCAACGACAAGTAAAAAGATGAATCACGCACCAAACAGACCCTCGTGACGTGTCCACCGTTGGGGGATTGGGTGAAGTGCATGACGGGAGCTCTAAAACTAACAGGTGGCACCTCAGCACAGAGCAGTGCGCTCACAAGAGGCTCGCCACATTCAACGAGCGCCGTCACAGAGAAAAGGAGACCACTGCAGGCCCACCATTAAGGCTCGCCAATCCACTAATTCAGCCCCTCGTTGTTCACTTTCATGGACAGTGGGCACTGGCAACATTAAGACAAGTCCCATTCAACTTTAGGGGCCTTCTGTCAATTATGAAAAGTAAAAAGAAAATCCACAGAAGGTGACAGAGCCGCACTAAAGCACATTTACCAGCCTAAAAATAAAAAGAGAGACCCCACAACCCACTGGACGGCCCCACCAATCACTTCACGCCAATCTAACCCCGCAATGTTGCTGTACGACATGCCGACAGACGGCAAACAAAGACCACTCACCTGTACAGGTCTGCTCGGGAGACGTGGGGGGCGTCAGGGGGATGCCGCAGCTGGTGGGTTCCCTCATCGCCCCCTGTGCAGATAACGGCTGAGCCTGAGGGATGTCACTCTGCGCGATGAGGACAAAGGCCGAGGGATAGACCATCCGCACACCACCTGCAGTGACAGGACAGAGAAGAGCACACGGTCAGCAGCTTGTCACACGGCAAGTCACACCGACAGTGAGATCTACTAATGGGTGACCAAGGTGGACATCTGAAAATGGCAGGTGAAATACGGAGCAAGTGATGATTAGGACGACTGGCGCCCTCTGAAATGCTTTGGCAGGGGAGTGGGAGAGCAAAGAGTGGAGGTCAGGGGTCACGCTACGTCCCATGGATGTACTGGGGGGCACCTTAAGATCTCCCACATTAATAAAAGCAGGGTGGGAGGTCGAGCACTTGACTGCAGGGCCCCCGAGCTGTGGGCCGTATAGCAGATGAGCCCCCTTGTATTCAAATCTGAGTAACACAATAACTAATTGGGAGCCCCTCGTCATCCTCCTCCGATATGTCTCTGCAGCGCCGCTCCAAAGTCTGAACGGATCGAGTCGAGAGCCGGAGTCAACTCTGCTCTTCGGAATTCCTCTGACATCACTTCAGCTTCTCCCAACTCACCGCCCCACGTGATACGCCGTTCGACTCGTCTGGATGTCGAGTTCTGCAAGACGTCGAGCTTTTTGGGGTTTCCCCCCTTTCTGAACCTGAGGAACGCACATTTGTTAGGCCATTCTGGGACCCCTAATTTGTGCGGGACATGACACCCTTATGATAAAAAGTAAGCCAGCAGGTGCCTTGCGCAGAAATGTTCAGAAGGACTTGTGAGGGTCGCATCAGCCGATCCTAACGGGACACGAGGGCTCAAAGCTACGCCTTTAACAAAACTCACACAAGTATCCGAGTGTCATTATCTGATCGCGATTGAGATTCTTTACCGGTGGTCCTAGGCCTAGTTACAAGTGACCCATTTCAAAGCGGAGCCTGTGGGGTATCGTGTTGGACTATTTCGGGGTCACCGATTACGAATAACAGGTTATGTTTGATTCTTTACTGGCCTCCGTCGGTGGTGACAAGTGACAAAGTTCCATTCCAAACGAGAATATTTCGATTTTACACATTGAAATTGCAGCCCATGTTTTAATACTTCAGATATCCGAGGTAACCATTTGTGTTTATCGTGCACTTGTACCTCAGGGGGGCTTACGCTAATTCGGCCTTTTCCTTTTCCTCTTCACTTCTTCCATGTTGTTTTCCTGAGATACCGGAAGCCTTGGAATTAAAGGATGAGGCGCGGCCAGCAGAATGGCGGTCGGCAGGTTGGCTGAGGTCTCCAGGACTGTGACTACGCCAGACTGTGGACCCTCCAGAGCTTTACTTCTCTCTTGCCAACCGGCCATACCATCAGGCCCCATGTATGGCACCCTAAAAGGCAGCCTTGAGCTCTCAGTTTGTATCCTGCCGACTACTCTACCTTCACTTGCTATGAATCCCAGTATTATACTGCATGGCACAATTTAGGGGCATCAGCTTTACTTACTTACTTACTTGATGTTCAAGCTAATGGCTGTCTTTACGCACACGGATTAGTCGTTTATGACCTCGCTGAACTTTCTCCACTGGATGTGTGAATCTTCCCAGTCTGCGTCCGCGTCCCTGTAGATGAACTGAAGGACTTGAGCACTCGGCTCGTGTCGCCTCTTAATGTCTGCTTGGTTATCAAGTCCTTCAGTCTTCACTCGCTGCTCGTTCTCCACGGGTGTGGGATTAAGCCTGGTGGGGCTCCTCGTTCAGTCAGCCCCCCTCGTAACACGGAGAGCAAACTTGTGCACGGCACTGAAGACGCGGCCCCCTCTCGACTCGTACTGCATACAGCACTATGTGGGCCGACACCCTGCTGTGCCCGGGGAGTGCGCCAGGACCTCGCGCTCGTTACCCAGACGGTGCCACTTTATTGATCGCTGCGAGTCCGGCACGCTGACGCTGTACAACTGGCAGCAAACTGGAAAGGCGAGGGGCAGGACAGGACCTACTCACCGACGATGACTTCAACGGCGACATGACTGCTGCTGTCATAGCCCAGCTCGCACTCCTCCTTCTTGCCTTCTTGTTTCTGCAGCACCATTGGATAGAAGTAGCACCATTCCTCCATCAGTTTACGGACGGCGGGGTCGGACATCTTGTACGCTTGGCCCGTCAGGGTCCCACTCAAGCCGTAGGGGCTTAGTATCACTGTGAACGAGACAAGAGGGAAACGTCAGGCACGAGGAGTCTTGCAGGGCCTCAGATTACCACATCTCATGGCACACACACCCCCCCCAAAGCGGCCTCGTCTGATCTGGGCCCACAATGAGAATGAACAGTGAGACCTGTGGAAAGCCAGCAGGACTGGCACACCAGTTGGGTCTCGCTCACCAACTCCACACAGTTCTCCCTTTGAATGGTCCGGCCCAGTGGTACCCGATGCCAGTGTGGGTGCCCCCCTGTGGCTCATTCCATGTAAGGCAGGGCTGTCAGACTCGGTGGCTGCAGCTTTTCATTCCAGCCATTTTCTAAACTACTCACCAGTCACTACTGCTAACAGACTTCATTTGCCATTTAAAATCAAGAACCGCTAATTGTCTGTAAAGTAAAGCAATGAGAAATATCGATCTGTCCTGCTCCAAAAATATTTTTACAGGGCTTTCAGAAAAAGAAAAAGAAAACCAAGAAGCCCCCAGAGGACGAACAGAAGCCCGTCGTTAATCCTGTGGGCCACTCAGGCCGCCCAAAGGGTCATTCAATTAGCCAGGACCCCCAATGTGGTCCTGCGCCCCCCCCTTTAAGGAGGAGCTTCTATCCTCATCTAGATGACAGGACAAGACAGTCAGAGAGGACAAAGTCCGGGACATGGCAGGACTCGAGAGTCGGAGTGGGCTTGAGAAGGAGAAGCGTGCAGGGCCAGGGAGCCCGAGTGAGGCCCCCCTTAAGTACGTGTTGCGCCCCCCTCATTCTGTTTGTCCTTTGTTGGTCGTCACCCGACCCGATTTCAATAAATCTCCGTTGACGTCTCTGTGGGCGCCCCCGCTGCTCCATCCCTTGCCCTAAGCTCACCTACTTTGCCAACAAATTGAAACTCATGTTGGGTACTCCAGTTGGCGACATCTGTGCCAACAGGTCTGAAATGGCTGCATGACAGCTCTCACTGTCCAAAGGTTGGCCACTACAGAGAGGGGTCTCGTTGGAAGAACACAAAGCCTGTGATCCTCAGAATCAAGCGCCCAGCGTCTCTTACCCGTTGTCCACCCTGAGAAAGAGTTACTCCTTGACAAAGCTGAAGGAGACCTACAGACCCCCAAACAATGTCCCACGCTGCCCAGTCCACGACTCACCTTGGAAGGGGGAAGAGGCATTCTGGGCGAAGGTGATGTGCTCCTCGTTGATGAGGTACACTGGCTGGTGCTGCGCGATCTCCACACTCGTGCAAACATTGCTCTCTCCATGGAGGAAGAAGGTGAAGGCGCAGGACAGGTGCTCACTGGAAAAGACAAGGCAAACATTCAAATACGAGAGCTTCACAACTATAAGGGGGTCCCAAAAATCCAGCAAAAACCTGTTGAGATCCAACCTGAATACCACAAGAGAGGACCTCACCAGGGGGCATCCATCAAGGGGCCGTGTGCAGGTCAGACAACACCGTCCAGTGCGCACCTGGTACCGCTGATTCAGCGAGGGTGCCAGCCCCTCGTCCCTCCCTGCTTTCATTTATTTTTACTTTGAGACCCTTGGTGTGTATTTGAAAAAGTGAGTCTCACCAGCCTAGACCTCTTGTTACCTGGTGCCCCTTCATGCCACTTAAACATTAAATAACATCTCATGATTGTTTAATACAGGACTGGCATGACATGCTAGTTTAATGCCAACTGCTGATGCACTCCTCCTTGCACTCTCAATAATGCCACTGGAAGGTGCCAGCCTGCTGCATGCTGGTCAGACATGCAAATAAGAATTTTATTTGTCTTTGTACCCGGGAAAATGTGACATCTGCTACATGGCACTGCAACTAGGCAAGGACAGAGTCTGAATGCCATATCACAAGTCAAAAGAAAGAGTCGGTAGGGTTGGCACAGGGGATGAGAACACACGGATACCCACCCTGCAACTTGCACAACTGACACAAAATAATCTGTAGTGTTACAAGAAACAGAAATACCCTGAGGTGGCACAGTTGGTACACGTGATGCCTCATAGCTGTATGGCAGGGCTGTCACACTCCGGCCGCCCATTACTGCCTCAAACAGAAGGAGACGTCTTCTTCATTCATCTGGACGGACTTGACTTGCTGTGTACGATTCTGAGCCCCCCCACTGTTTCGTTTTTGAAAGAAGAAATCAAAGACCTCTGAAATCCTGATCTGCTCTGGTCCTCGATATGCCAACGTTTCTGGAAACATCCACAGGAAGTTCTTTATTCGGACTCAGCAAACGTTCACATTAGAAATACGGAATGGACACATCGTTGGTCATGCAGAAAACTCGGATGACTTCCAAGGGGACAGAATACTTTTGCATGCCACTCTATGCGCTTCGGCGGCGACGCGGGCACATCTATGATAAGCTCACAAGTCTCCGTCTGCTTTGTTCTATGCCTTCTGCAGCTGCGGTCGTAATCCATCGTGCCCTCAACGCACAGACTTGTGTTCTTTCACAGTCTTATATCGGCCAATCGCATCACACGATACACGATCTGCAAACGCAAGCCACACTCTTTTGGCCCGGCCCGGCGTGAGACACACGCACTGGTGTGCAGGACGGCGGAGTGACTCGCCGTAGCGGTGCTGGTGACACTTTCCTGTACAGTATCTTTGTGCTCCGTTTTCTCATTTGTTTTTGGCACTTTGGTTGGGTGGTTTTCGATTTTCCGTTTTCTTCTTCTGCTCATTCTTGTATTTAGTGACGCGTTTTGGATGTTGCTTTTGAAATGTTAAGGCTGAATTGTTTATTTGAAGTAACAAATAGGGCCAGGGCTTTGATGGGTCCCCCCTACCTCTACTGGCACTGCCTCCTCACGCCCGCTCCGGAGTGACGTCTCTTGGGCCGATGGCAGCAGGCATGGCCTCTAAACCAAAAAAAAACTAAAGGCGGCATCATTTTACTTCTGCGACCCAAATCTTAGGCAGCTTCTTTGATGAAGACAACACGAAGAACCTGGCAGCTTCCTTCCTGTCATCTCCTTTAAACTGCCATGTGCAACGTGAGGAGGGACAGAGGGTGTCGCGTCCCCGCCACTAAAGCAATCTGAACGACTGCCTCCAGCTGCCCACTGGAACTCCTGCCAGGCCAGGCCCCCTTGTGCTGCTAAGTGACGACATGCAGGACAGCACTCTGCGGCCCTTGGTGTGCCATCGCTTCCTTCTCCTAACTTCAAATTCCATTTCCCTGCAGTCCTACACCTCACATTTTCTTCTTCAACGGCAGGTGGCCATGCAGTTCTGAGTTTTGGGTGAAAAAGGCCGCCTCTGAATGGCGACGACTTGTGTATTGAAGTTCCCTGCCTTTCATGAAGAGATCACCTGGTCATAAAGAGTGCAATCGAGCGCCCACCGACGTGTTGAAAGAAATAACAGGCCCTGTCACACCACCCCAAGGTGCTCCACAAGCACGCCATTACTAGACAGCTGTTGACATCGCCTCACTCCCTGACACCCTAGTGACGGCCCAGCGACTAGCCGCTCATGTCCTGGGTGGGCACGGCAGGAGCAGTAAGGAGCCCAGCATGGAGGGCGCTGTGTGTTTTCTGCATCTCAATCCATTCCTGAGATCTCACTCGGTGGACCTGCAAGAGCTAACTTTGCCGGACTTTGATGGCTGCTGCTACTCACTCGTACTGAGCCAACTGTGGGGGTCTCTGTGGAGAGCAGGAGAAAAGTGGCATGAACGCGGAAGACCACCACAAGCGCGAGCAGGGAGCCACAGAGCACTCTGCTTTGGAGAAGTGGCTTCTCCTGAAGGAAAGCGGGTGTCATGATCAAGCTGGGGGTCCTCAGCTTCTGTTTAAAGTGCTTCTTGTTGTCGTCTTTGTTCTTTTTTATAATAGGGTTCTGTTCATTTAGTATTTGTTTCATATGCTGGTTTGTACATTTTCTAATTTATACACATTTGTTTTTTGTGCACAGTTTGTCAAGTCCTCCTCTCCCTTGGGACACTCTGGACAGGCCAGTTCCCTTACCCTGGCTGATTTTGGGGTCAAGCTGCCCGGGGTGAGCTCTAACCTGTTTAGGCCTGCTCATCTGGGTCCGTTTTGAGGCCTCATGTCCGGGGGTCCCCTTCATAACAGCATAGCGGGGGGGGGGGGGGCACTCTGACGTGAACACCACACTGGTGACACCTCCTATGGAATTGTGTGTGCCGTTTGGCTCTCCGTGTCACAACAGAAGAAGACAAAGCCACTGCAGGGAAGGAGCAGAGGAGAGCAACAAGGCTGACGTTCAGCAAATGGTGACAGTCCGATTTGTGTCTTCCTTTATTTGAGCTTCTGCCCCCTGCCACTCTCCATCTCCTCATTTTATACAGTGGATGGCCAGCTATTATTTAATGGCACATCACGACAGGCTGCTTGGCCATGAGCGGCTGGACCTAACCAAGTGTGCGTCTCTGTGAAGTGCCTTCCATGACAGAGATGCCACTTCTTCATCCTGCAGCTCAACCCCATCGTGACACAGAACTGGGCGAGGAAGGCATCATGTGACTCTACCCTAAAAAGCAGACCCAGCAGTGCCCAGGTCAGACCATCGTGAGGCAAACCCAGCAGGATTCTCCAGCGAGAAGGAAGAGCTGCTGGGCACGAGGGGGTTAACCGAGCGAGTGAGACAAAGAGAGGCTGAGGCGCCGTAAATTATTCAGCGTTGCACGTTTGTGATTTTTCTACACTTAGCTGAGATCACAGCGCAGCTTAATGGGCCGATGCGGAGACCAATTAATGCTTTTATGCCGAAATCAATCAGGGGCTCTGAAGAAGAAGCTGCTCCTTACAAGGGGATCCATTTGCATCCCTCGGGGAGGCCGTGTGGTTAAAGGCGCACACCCCCAATGTGCCACCTCTCTAAGCCATCACCAGAGCTGCCAGGGCACAGGGCCTGGCGTTAGGAGATCCACCGAGGCCCTGCCTGCCAATCCTGCAAGACCCTCCGTCCAACGTCTGCAACTTCTTGGCCTTCAGAGCCGGTCGGTCCGTGTTTTATAAAGCGCCTTTCTTACCAGGGGGCTTTACAAACTAAGTGTTAGGGTTCTGTGTGGCTCACCGTTTCTTTTTAGAACCGTTGCTTCCCACTATAGGCTTTTTTTGGGGGTCCTGCATTTGATTTGTGCATTTATGTCCCGCTAAGAGTCACTTTAAGTTCATTTTGAGATGTGACTTGGGTAACTGAGAAAGGTGGCCCTGCAAGTCACCTGTTTGATGTCACCAGTGCCATCATCATCATCATCATCGACTTTGTGGATAAACCTTCATGCGTGAGAGTTCTCTTTGTGCTCTTTAGACCTCCTGGTTAACTAAACTTTTCATTTTTATTGTTTTGTTTAAAGACCCCAAGTTCTGGGTGAGTGACAAAGACAGCACTGGCTCTTGGGTAGTGGTGACGTTTCTTCTCCTGGTCACCTCCCACTGCAATGAATAACGGCAAGCAATGAGAAAACAAAATGAAAACAGCAATGGGGGCAAACATTGGGAAGAACCGAAATCGGCCGGGGGGCATTCTGCAAATCTCGCCCCTGGTGACGTGAGGAACGTGGGCAGGCGAAAGCCCAAATAAAAGAAGCCACAAGTGCCCCTGGTCGTGTTCACCACATTGCCGTACTTGTGTGGCTCAGCCGTTATTATTATGGTGGTCGACTTCTTGCTTTGTTCCGCGCCACGGCCCCCAAGTTAAATGGAGAGCCCACCTTTGAGTGCTGTGAGTTTACATTTATTTATTTGGCCAACGCTTTTATCCAAGGCGACTTACACCCTCTGAGATACAATTGGCTCTTTACCTGATTGGTGCACAGGGCGGGTGACGTCACACAGAGTCACACACTACAGTCAGTGGTGGGATTTGAACCTGCGGCCTCAGGGTCATGTGACCAGATCACCTGTAGTGAATTCAAGTTGGACGCAGCAACACGTCGGTGAACAAATCCTCCAAGAACGAAGCTCCTTTGTAACGAAGTCCGTCAAACGCGCTGAGGCGCACGTGAGGCAGACTTCAACGGTCTGTCTGCTGGAGTGTCGGGCACCGACATTGTGTGTGCACTAAAATGTAAAGTTGTTTCACTTTTTTTAGAATGTAAATTGCTCCAAGGTGCTGTACAATGGCTGACCCTGCGCTCGGACCCCTCCAAAGGTCAGGTGAGAAGATACTTTATTAGGCCCTGACGGGAAATCGTATGAAATCAAAATCAAATAAATGTAATTAAGTGTGACAGGCAGAAACACTTCTAGGAACTCCGAGGTGGATTAAAAAACAGGCAGACGCTGGAGAACAGCGCAGAGTTCTTGGGGTTAGCAGTCGTCCATCGAAGGAGCCGATGCAGAGTGCAGAAGAGGCAGTGCCACGCTGCCAGCACTTAGGGGGCACCTCTCTCTGCTGGCATCCTGGCGTCGATGGCCCCACAGAGCTGGGGAAAGTCAGGCAGGTGGCGCTGAGCCTCAGTGTGAATGTGCGGGCGGTGAACGAGGCAGATGTGTGGAGCCGCGTACAAAGAGCTGGCAAAATGGGGCATCAGCAAGAGAGGACCTGGCAGGAGGCCACCCAACAGTCCTTACAATACGGATCCACAGCCCCCCAATAATAAACATACACCCCAATACCCAAAAAATCACAGAGTGCATCGACTTCAGTAACTTAGGGGCTCCGCTACTTTGACATTTTCATGCTGGATGTGTTTTTGTGAATGTTGTTGCCCTCCTTAGGATTTTCATACTCCGGAATCTGCTCATTCATTCCATGAGTTTGTCAGCTGTGATTCGCAGTGGTGGACACGTGGTGTTGTTTTATTAGGGTGCAGCCATTTTGCACTTATGTGTTTACTGTCTCTAGGCTGGTTGCTGTCTTAACATCTAGAAGTCACGATGAATGCAACAATTGCAACGCTTTAATACTCCCCGTTATCTGAGATTCTGTGAAGCCAACAGAAAGTTTCTCACCGACTTAGCGGCGGGACCCGTGTCTATGGCATGCTGCGCGTTTCTTCGTTTAGGACCTTTGGTTTATGTTTCGAGATGAGGTTTCACAAAAGAGTCGACGTCAATAACGACCTTTACTTTGGGATCACACAACTCCATCTACGGCAGAACCGAATATACTAGCTGGCCCAGTCCGGGGTGCACGGTGGACTATGGGTGTCACTCTCACTCATGGGCGTCACTCTCACACACTCACTCGATGGGTGTCACTCTCACTCACGGGCGTCACTCTCACTCACGGGCGTCACTCTCACTCACGGGCGTCACTCTCACTCACGGGCGTCACTCTCCACACACACATTCTAAGGCGTGTGTCACGTGTTTTAATAAAATGCATTGCATTATTAATTCCTAAAGACGCCATGACAATCCACATTATAACCTTTAGGCTAATGGAGGAAGCAGAAATCGCACTGAAGCCCAGTGACTGCCACACTGATGGTCTGACTGTGGGGTCTCAAACTCTTTACAGCTGGTATTTATTTACATGTTAACTCCTTTTCTCATGAATGAGGGCAGACCACAAGAATGTTTAATGGACTCGAATGAGATCAGTGGTCCCAAATACCCCATCCAGCAGAGAGTGGACGTTCATATTATTCTGTACACACTTTATCACGTAATAATGAAAGTGCCAGTCTATGCCACTGGGTGTCCAGGAATGGCGTCTAAAAGGTTCAGGACACAAGCAGCGCCAGCTTTGTCTTAACGGAGTGCCAAAGTCGCTCCAAAGGGCAGCGATGCCAGGACCAACTCCACTAGTCCCACAGGCAGTGTGCCCACCATTTTACATACAAGAACAGCCCAGTCGTCGGCGGTCATGTGCCTACTGTACTTGGGGATTCGTTCTTCTAACATCAAGCCAGGATGAGCGACTCCACCATTCCAGGAGCACAAACTCACTGGTTCAAGATGGCCACCTCCTGGTGACTCCACACACAGCCTGAGCGAGCCACTTCACCCTTGGGATAACACGGACTCAGAGAAACGAGACAGAGGTGGGGAGTGAAAGGCTGAGAGACAAAGCTAGATGTCGGCCATCTGTGATACACCACCTCAGATAACGGGACCGCACTAAGAGATGAGCCACACAGGTAAGTACAATGTGGCCGACATGGCGGCAGGAGTTTGTGACTTGAAATCAGACAAATAAATAAAGAAACAAACGTAAAGCCAATTCTCTCTGTCTGTCTTGCGACTGCTTATCTTCAGTTCATTCATTCTTCTCTTTGTGCTTTTCCTCCCACCGTCCGCTTTCCTCAGATTACCACAGGCGAGATTTGCAGATCCAATTCTAGCGAGCTGCTCAAAGACGCTACTCCCGTCCCGAGCCCCCGGTGAAGAGACCCTCCCAGAACTCGCCCCGACTCTTTGTTATTTGGTCTTCTCATTGCTTACTCTGCAAAGCCCCTGGTGACAGACAGGCTGAACAATGCCCTCCATTTGTTTGGTTGTTTCAGGCCTTTCTCTCTCCCCCTTCTCCTAGCGGACACATTTGTAACATCTTCACCAGACCGGCTCGAAAAAACGCCTGTGGAAACGCAGCTTCAGAGAGGAGTCTGCCAAGTGCAGCCTGACGCGATCAGATCTCCGAGGTCGGCAGCCTGACTACCGCTCTCTCGCGCTGCTGCCCAGTCCCGCCGAGTATTGGGGGCTACAAGCAGTGCTGCTTTGAAGGGGCGAGCGCCTGTCCTTAGCAGACTTGGGGCCAACGAGATGCCCGACTTCACCTTATTCACTTCTCGAAGGCTGCTAGTTTAACTACACAGATAATCGGCTTTGTTAGCGGTGTTACAACTCAGTGGAGAGAGGAAGAGAGGTAGCAATATAATAAAGAGGCAAGGCACTACATGACTGACAGACAGACAGACAGATAGACAGACAGATATAGAAAAGAAAGGCATTATATAATAGATACATAGACAGATAAGAATTGCTGATGCCCAGCCAACACAACTGCTTCAAAAATGGCAGCGGCAGTAACAAAACCAATAAGGCACCAAGACAAACTGGCAAATATTTTCTAGTAACATTAAACTTGCATTTCCTAAAACTCCTAAATCGACACCCAAGTATTGAGAATTTGATCTGGAGACCCCACAAACCATGAATCAAGACAGCTAACACTAAGAGTTACCAGCAGCACTACCGTCTTCATCAGGCGGGCCAACAGTGCAAGCACCTCCTGTACCCTCAACGATGGGCTGAAGTCCAAGTGATCAACGTAGACCTCAGAGTGAACGTCTGCTGCGCATCATCCACTGGAATGTGTTTTGTAATCCAACAGGTGGCACATCACAAACGTTTGTAGTAATAAAATGCATTAATATAAATGACTGTTGGTTTTACAAATGCAATGCATGTCTCTGTTATATGCCATTTGGTATGAATACTTAAAAGCAGTGTTAATGGTTGTGATGTGCCATCTGTTGGAAAGAAAGACATAGCAACCGATCAAAGACACAGACACTAATCCTTTTATTAAGCTGGATAGAAAAGCATGTAATGCTTAGAATCATTAACTAAAGTTTGAATATATTTGAATATTTGCTCATTTTTAATTTCAATATTCAAAGCTTCATTTTGGCTAATTTGACAGCTCTTTCGCACAGTAATGTGGTGACTTAAAGAAGTGTAGTAAAGATCCAGAGATCACCTCCTAGATAAGAAATTCTTCTTCTTCTGTGAGATAGATTTTTTGGGTGCTCCGTCATTACTTGCGTTTATTTCATTAAACTTGTTAAGACGAGAGTTACGTGGACTACAGGATGCTTGAGCCGTCCCGTATCAGCAGCCCTGAACAAACGCAGCCGCCCTTCAGCCTCTCGCTTGCCGTAGTTCCTTCTGCAGGCTCAAGTCGAACGTTTGCCTTTTTCTCGTTGTTTTCCGTGTTTTTGCTGTCGCCCCCACACTTGGCCTACGCGTGGCTTCACCTGCTTATGGATGTGATGTCACCGTGTGGCCTGAGCTCTTTGATTTGTCTCTGTCCCCTTTAAGTGCCACACTGCTAGTGACTCGGTTTCACCCCAATGCGTTTCAATAAAGATCACAAAGCGTTTTCAGCGGGTAGAAAGCACTATAAGAAACTGTCAGCGATCGCACAGCTGAGTCAGGGCACTTCTACACACGGCGCCCAACTCCAGTCCAGTGCAAATTCAAACAGGACGAGACGACTGAGCCAGAAACCCGTATCGTCTGGGCTCAGTGAGGAAGACATTGATAAATCACCGCAGGCTGCTGTCCGCAGGCTGTCAGGAGTAAATAAAAGAACTTCCAGCCAACATGAAGGTCCGGATAATAAACCACAAAGGGTCGAGACGCAGGCCCCGAAACGATGTCGCTGCTCAAGCAGTCCGACACGGGGCAGGGTCCGCACCCTCTCGATAAAGGCGGACAGGTGAAGCGAGGCGATGCGCGTCTGCTCACGGGCTCTGAAGCCCCCCAGAGACTACAGAAAGCAAGCAGCTTCTTGGGAAGATGAAAACTGCTGAGATGTACCAAGAGCTGCCCCTCTGGGACCCTCCCTCGAGGTCAATGGCCGCTCCAGCTCTGGCTCCACTTCCACCTCCCACCTCCTTAACTAGACTGGTATTACTGGGGTGGCATCGGGATGTGGAGCAGGAGCCAACAAATGCCAGAACAAGAAAAGCAAAACGTGATTTTGAGTGATTGGCTGGATGGACACTCGTAGCCACACCCCTTCAGTGACATGGGTGTGGCCAAACCAATCCTCCAGCCAGACATGTCCACCATACCTCCTGACTATCTTCACTTACCTAAAGCTGACGAGGGAACTTCATCACACAAGACTCTAACCCAAGCAAAATGGCAAGGCTGGAAGGTAAGAAGAAGAAGAAGAAGAAGAAGAAGAAAATGGAGGACACATCTCCCCTGTGCAGCCCTGGCACCCGAGACTCTCCAACTCTTTAACCAAGATGAATGCCCTGATAGTGGAGTGTGTCCCTTACACTCAATTGCCTGGTGACCAACTTCAACAGCGGCAGCGGCCTTCACCTGTATCAGAGCCTACGGTGACAGCGGTCAGGAGCAAACTAACTAAGGAATATCAGGAAGGGACGTCTCAATTAAAACTTCAAAAGAAGAATGCAATCCCGACATTCATAAAATGAACCAAACGTGCCGAGCCGACACTGCCCATCGATCACACACGCCGTCTACCTACCACACAGCCTGGGCGGCACCGACACAATAACAGATGTGTGCACTGCGAGAGCAAAACGCTCAATCGTCAAAAGCCCAAATCGCTTGTTGTGAGACAAAGGGAAGAAAACAAAGGTGTGCTGGCAATTCCTCACAATGTCCGATAAGGGAGAAGGTCCAAGTTGGCTTTTACACGCGGTCCCTCTGATGGGAATTCTGGGAGCGATGGTCACATAGCAAACAGGTGACACTACTGATGGAAAATGGTGGTGGCCTATGAAAACAACATGGCGTCAAGGCCAAAGCAATGTTGTTAGCGTTTGCATAACCTTGTCCAAATCCTAAATCAAAAAGTAAAGATTATAACAACGACTACCATGTTGGCAACGCCAGCTGACATGTTCTGGAAGTCCTGAGCCCAGGGATCCAAGGGCCCACCTAATGCATTCTCTGCAGTGATACCCGATGGGATCAAAGGGGGCTGTAAAAAAACTGCAATGTCCCCCCCTACACCCCGCCAGGCCGCTTACAGCCCCAACTCCAAACAAGTTGGGAAACAGATCTGTGAACCCTGAAATCGCCAGTCCAGCCACCTCGTGAATTTGGTTACTGACGACTCTACAAATAGGACAGTCGAGGGTCTCCCCACTGCGTCACATCACCGCGTCATTCAATAACACTAATCGAGACACACATAACTTCCGCCATTCCTCTGTTATTAAGCAGGTCTTCAACTGCCAGGTTTTGTGCGTCATGAGGCACCACACACAGCTCAGGACTGCAGGCTGGCCAATGTGGAACCCGTACTCTCCACAGACGCTGCCATTCACTTGTACTTCGGGGAAGAACACGGCCGGGCGTTGTCCTGCTGGGGAAGTCCCTGGAACAGATGGTGTCGGTACGACCTCTCTGCATTAGAGGTGCCCTCACAGATGCCATGGGTACTGACACCCCACCCCATAGCGCGACTGGCGCTGGCTTCTGGACCTGACACCGACCTCGGCTTGGATTGTCCTTTTCCTCTTTGGACAGCTCTTCTTTTGACTCTCGACCCCAAGACACAAATGTGACCGAGCCCAGGGGAGTCGGTGACGCTAATAGACAATGCTGACGGGTGGTGACGGCAGACGCCTTAACGTGTATCTGTGAATGGTATCGACTAATAAAGTAGATAGATAGATAGATAGATAGATAGATAGATAGATAGATAGATAGATAGATAGATAGATAGATAGATAGCGTAGTTGGCAGGATTAGATAGATAGACAGACAGACAGACAGACAGACAGACAGATAGATAGCGAAGTTGGCAGGATTAGACAGACAGACAGACAGACACACAGACAGACAGATAGATAGCGAAGTTGGCAGGATTAGATAGACAGACAGACAGACAGACAGACAGACAGACAGACAGATAGATAGATAGATAGCGTAGTTGGCAGGATTAGATAGATAGACAGACAGACAGACAGACAGACAGACAGATAGATAGATAGCGTAGTTGGCAGGATTAGATAGATAGACAGACAGACAGACAGACAGACAGACAGACAGACAGACAGACAGACAGATAGATAGATAGCGTAGTTGGCAGGATTAGATAGATAGACAGACAGACAGACAGACAGACAGACAGACAGATAGATAGCGTAGTTGGCAGGATTAGATAGATAGACAGACAGACAGACAGACAGACAGATAGATAGATAGCGTAGTTGGCAGGATTAGATAGATAGACAGACAGACAGACAGACAGACAGATAGATAGATAGCGAAGTTGGCAGGATTAGACAGACAGACAGACAGACAGACAGATAGATAGATAGATAGATAGATAGATAGCGAAGTTGGCAGGATTAGATAGATAGACAGACAGACAGACAGACAGACAGACAGATAGATAGATAGATAGCGTAGTTGGCAGGATTAGATAGATAGACAGACAGACAGACAGACAGACAGACAGACAGATAGATAGATAGCGTAGTTGGCAGGATTAGATAGATAGATCCTTCACAGAGCACTGAACATCAATACAATACAAAGCACAACAAAAAGAACAAAACAGAAACAAAAACAATGAAAATAAAAAACAAAGAGGAACTACCAGCCTGTTTAAAAAGAAATGCTTTCTGTTGTTTTTAGAAGAATCAACAGCCTCAGCTGCGCGCAGACCATAAGGCAGGCTACTCCACAGTCTCGGTGCCACCGACTGAAAGGCACAATGCCCACGAGTTTTCAGCCGAGTGTGTGGGACACCTACAAGTCCCCGGTGCCCAGATCTAAGAGCCCGACAAGCCGTATAGCGATGGAGCAGGCTGGTTAGGCACTCAGGGAGCTTCTCCATGTAAGGCTCTGTCCGTAAGGAATTCTATAAAACACCGGGAGCCAGTGCGGTGTCTCCAGAATGGGAGTGATATCATCAGTCCGGCTAGTGAGGGTTAAATGCCTTAGGACTGCATTTTGGTCTAACTGAAGACGTGAGAGAGGACTTGCTCTTTATGGGGTCCTTACTGTCCCGAGCACAGACTACAGTGGGCCGAGTGATATGTCACTGTGATTCACGAGTGAATTCGTTTAATTCTTCTGTTGCAGTTTTCACCGAGTGCGGACTCCGAGTGCCGTTACAAAAGTCTCTCAGCCTTAGCCAGAAAGTATCCCAACACTTTGGTGTCACCCTATGACGAGGGGACTCTGATGGGAAGTAAGCCGACCTGAAGCTGAATGCACTTCTCTCCCACCGATGTTCCAACCTGCAGATTCCTTTCGGGGCGGGGGTGGGGTGGATACGAGTGCCACCACTGCAGCAGCTCATCGACGACAGCATCGTCTGTGACAAAACGGCCACCACGCAGGAGTCTCTTCAGCACAAGGACGGTGGACAAACAGCTCCGAGTCGCGCCCTTGTCATGTTTCCACCATCATGTGCTGTCGTGAGGAAAGGGGACCCCGAGGGACAACTCTTCAGGACGTTTTTCCGTAGTGGCATCCTTCAACTTCTGGATTAAGTTAAAAAGACGGCGGGGGTGACAAACGAGATCTGGTCTACTTCAGAAATAAAAATAGGAACGCACCTGACGTGACTCCTCCATAGGCAGGGCTCACATCCCATCAGACAACCCCCCCGTAATGCGTATCTGTGTGAAATGACAAAAATGACGGTCCCAGAAAGCCATCAGACAGTCCCTGTTACCAGCATGGTGGGCCGCAGTCAGCCTCCAAGTGCACAGAAACACAGCTCTGCCCTCGCACGGTGCAATTAAGAGACGCCAGTGCCACCTCTGACGGGACCCGTGCGCAGCCTCTTTACTTTACTGCCTGTTTCACTCCAGACGGGGGCCGGTGGTGGAGGGCTGCGCCCCATTTTAGGGATTGCTTATGGCCGCCTATCATTCAACTTGCACCTCTTCTTCCGTTTTTTTAATTTGAATTGTGATTTGTTTTCTGTAATTACAGCAGCTGCGGTGGGCTGGCGCCCTGCCCGGGTTTGTTCCTGCTTTGCGCCCTGTGTGTCTGGGATTGGCTCCAGCAGACCCCTGTGACCCTGTGTTAGGATACAGCGGATTGGATAATGGATGGATGGATAATTACAGCAGCAAAGGACATGGAGGGCTTCATCCCAGGCCCAAACTCGTAACTCCCCCCATGCGCCATGACACTAGCCCCTAAAATTCCTCCGTGCTCCTACCATTCTCCCCGCAAAGCGAGAGCTGCGGGCGCTGGGCGCACTGGCTTTATCAATAACTTACCCACTCGCTCTCGGCAGGAGAGGCCTTCACTGACAACGCAGGCTGTCAAATCTCTCAATTCGAGACGCATTGTGTGGATTTAAACAGCTCCTCAGAGCGGCGACACAGCCAGCCGAGACCTAAATCATAGGCCCTGGAAGCGCACTCTGTCATCAAGGAGGTAAACTGCACTCCCATTATTCAGCGAGGCTGCAATTGACACCCCGCTCGCTCGCTCGCTCGCTCATCGCACTCGTGCCGAAGGCCTGTCTCCTAGCTGCCTGCTATGATGCTAGGCTCGTGCTGCCTCGCTCCCACAATGCACAGCTGCTGTTCTCATCTGGCCCCCAGCCCTTGGCACATTTCTGCCTGTTAAGATTCTCCTTGCAAAAAAGGCCATTTGAAGAGCACAGGCCTCGCGCTCGGGATGGCAATCAGGAACTCGAGAGCACACTGCTGAGTTGGCACCGCGCGACTGTTCTACAAATCAACCTCCGTTTCACGTTCCATCGTTCTTAGCGAGCCTCATCACTGTGCGATCCTTCATGTTTTGTTTTTCTTTCACAATAAAATCAAGTAAAAAATGCGCCCACGTGTCGATTTCAGCAAACCCCACAGTCCACAAACGTCAACCCCTCGGCAGTCACTACGTAATTACTGCCACCTGTAAACTCATCTTCTTGTCCTGTCTCTTTTGAGTGCACTGGGATGAACAGCAATGGGCCATCGACAGCACAATGTGCTTGGACCCCGTCCATGCCAACTCGGGGTCACCACTTTAATCACCTTAACTGCGACTCTGCCAGCCACAGGAAGGTCTCAACTCTGTCACGCTGCTTTAGTGTGCCCACCCCAGGCTGCCCGATTCTGAACTTATCAACAGCTTAACCAAAACTTCAGGATCTCACGTGTCAGCTTTGCTAACCCCTGACCTCACACGTCGTGCCATCCTCATGCCTACTCCACGGCTTAACCAGTGATCTGCAGTTGGGTCATCGTTGACGTAATCTGGCAAAGTCGTGGGCCGTCGCTTCTTGTGAGCACCCGTTGTGTACTGGGACATCACCAGTAAACCGAAGTCGTAAAGTGGGAGGGTCTGAGGGTGCGGCCACAAGGACAGAAGGGAGGCCCACTGCCTGACCGTGAGAGAAAAGAATCAAAGCAAAGCTCACCGGACCTGCACACACTCAGCGGCACTGGTAAGCAAATGGCTGTCCGAATGCGGTGAGTTTGTGACGTACCGTACTGGCGCAAACAAACGCCTCGTCACAATTCAACACAGCAAGCACGCAGAGACCAATCCTTCAACGGCCTCCATAATGGGATAAAGGTGGCGACCATAAAAGTTTAAATACGAATGAGCGGTAGCGCAGTGAAGTCCTGCTGCCTCGGATTTAAAGCATCGCCACGCGTGACGTCCGCCATTTCTCTTTTCAGCCCGTGTTAATGCGCTGTGAGCCGCTTTCCTATATTGTTTTTACTTTCTCATATACAAAGTATAGGGAAAGTATTGGAATCGTCCAAAGATTCAACGTCGAGATTTTGATGAATCTCAACGTTTTAGACCTCCCTGAGTCTGTAAACACGATAACTTGAGTTCGCTTTCACTTCGTTCAACCAAATTTTGCATACAAGTATTACGTACAAAACGTACATTTCTGTCAACTTTTGCACTATTTCCATTAACCAGAAGTGGTACTGCAGCTGCAGAGTCTGATTTATTCAACTTTACTTTTATAATAACTGTTGAGTATATTACTAATTTGATTTGTTGTTGACGCTTCTTTAATCCTCGTCTTGCGGTTTACTCCTCAAATATCCATCCCCATATCCGAGTATACGAGACCACTCCCGATTTCACGTTTTCTCACGTATTTCTGAGTCCATCTGCAGTCACACCTAAGTGTAGTACTAGCGATAAGGTAAAAAGCAACGTACTGTCCGTCACCTGCGACCCTCTACTGAAGTTTCGAGTTAGTCTGGCAGTGTTAACAAAGCAGACAGAGGGTCTCATCGAGACCGGCCGTTCAGTGAGATCTTCTGAGCGATACGCTTTACGGGATTCGGCTGTGGAACAGCTCCTCCTGTTAGGTTAGGAGCGCGCGCTGATACAACGCACCCACCACATGACAATCCCAGATTAGGACCCGGGTGCAGCCATGTGACGGGTGACACCTCAGCGCCACACTAGCGTTCAGATGGAATGGACCCAGTGTGAGGTATTTTTTATGGCGGCTGGAGTGCCAATCCTGCCACCAATCCCCAGGTTTTTCCCTGCAGGTTGGAGGCCAGGTTGAGCCAGATGAACGTCATACCCAGAATGGAGCGACTGCAGGTTAAGGACCTTGCTCAAGGGCCCAACAGACCAGAGTCCCATTTGGCAAATTAAGGGATTCAAACTGGCAACCTTCTGATTACCAGTGCAGATCCCTCCCTCAGAGACACCACTCCACCCATACGGCGCCCCCGTTAGTGCGAGTTTAAGGAATTACGGCGTATAGGAGTTTACAAGTACACAGTTACACCCGGACCACCCTGTGATAACATATCTGCCACTACTGCATCATGGCTTATAGACCACAGCACAAAAACACGGGGACAACCGCAACGGCTCATTTGTGAATGGCGTCATCGCGGACCAGACGAGTGCAACATCCGGGGGTCCAAGCTGCTTCTCAGCCTGTGGGTGGGCTGTGTGATAGTCAAGGTCTTTTGAGCCGAGCAGGTGCCATACTGGGTGATGACAGGGTCCACTTGTTGCAGAGAGCAGATGGAGACCTCTGAGCTTCCCACAGTGGTGCTGGTGGGGTGCGCGTCCACTTCAGTTTGGCAGCTAGAGCTTCTCGGCCCCTCAGCTATGGACGCTCTGGTCAGCTCAATGTCCTCGGAGTCAGCAGGTCGAGCTCCTCTCCATCTACTGTTAAATTCTGCTCTGTACGGTGATCTTTCTATTGTATTGAGGATGAATTGTGTTCTGTTCTGTGTATTGTATTGTATGGACCCCCCCTTCTCTTTGACACCCACTGCATGCCCAACCTACCTGGAAAGGGGTCTCTCTTTGAACTGCCCTTCCCGAGGTTTCCACCATTTTTTCCTTACAAGGCTGGGGGGCTGTCAAGAGGCAGGGCCTGTTAAAGCCCATTGCGGCACTCCTTGTGTGACTTTGGGCTATACAACAATAAACGGTATTGTATTGTATTTTACTGTACTGTACTGTACTGTATTGTATTGTACGGTATGGTATTGTACTGAATTGTATTGTACTTACTGTACTGTATTGTATTGTACTGAATTGTATTGTACTGAATTGTATTGTACGGTATTGTATTGTATTGTACTGTACTGTACTGTATTGTATTGTACTGAATTGTATTGTACTGAATTGTATTGTACGGTATTGTATTGTATTGTACTGTATTGTATTGTATTGTACGGTATTGTATTGTACTGTACTGTATTGTATTGTACGGTATTGTATTGTACTGTATTGTACTTACTGTACTGTATTGTATTGTACTGTATTGTATTGTACTGTACTGTACTTATTGTATTGTATTGTACTGTATTGTATGGTATTGTACTTACTGTATTGTACTGTACTGTACTGTATTGTATTGTACGGTATGGTATTGTACTGAATTGTATTGTACTTACTGTACTGTATTGTATTGTACTGAATTGTATTGTACGGTATTGTATTGTACTGTACTGTATTGTATTGTATTGTACGGTATTGTACTGTATTGTACTGTATTGTATTGTACTGTACTGTACTTATTGTACTGTATTGTATTGTATTGTACTGTATTGTATGGTATTGTACTGTACTGTATTGTATTGTATTGTACGGTATTGTATTGTATTGTACTTACTGTACTGTATTGTATTGTACTGTATTGTATTGTACTGTACTGTACTTATTGTACTGTATTGTATTGTATTGTACTGTATTGTATGGTATTGTACTTACTGCATTGTACTGTATTGTATTGTACTTACTGTACTGTATTGTATTGTACTTACTGTACTGTATTGTATTGTACTGTATTGTACAGTATTGTATTGTACTTATTGTACTGTATTGTATTGTACTTACTGTATTGTATTGTAAGACCTCTCGTCTCTGCTGGTGCCCATGCCTCTGATCATCAGCAGATGTCATGTTGGAGTTGCAGATGTGTTGATACACAAGTGCCACACCAAGGGTCTCGGCATGTGACCCCGATTGATGACACACTTCGTGTATGGCACTGTATATACGGCCATCAGAGGTGGGGGGTTTGTTTCTCAGACCCCCACAGGGTCCAGGCTACTGATGCTGTAAGACAGCAGAACTCCAACTTATGGTGGTTTTGTCCCTTCTCCTGATCCTCACTCTCTTCTTGGACCACCTGCCCCTCTTACAGTTGGTACACTCTCTGTGGGACGCAGGACGCTGCTGTCATTTCAAAGCGGAGGCTAAATGGAAGAACCCAGGAGGAAACGGGGACTTTCCAGCTTTCCTGTCACGTAACCCAGCTGACCGCAAACTGTCAGGAAACGAACGCAGACGATTCCACCTGCTCGACTCGTAAAGGAGAAACCCACCGGGTCCGGGAACCAAAGTGCAGCAACGTCTGATACGCTTTTCGTCTGCACGTATCGTGACGGAGCGTTTCACTTCCAGCAGCACAAAAGAGCCCCTTCACTTCAGACAGTCATTTCAATTGTTTTGGGATTCCAGGCAAGCTTTCCGCCCACCACATCCTGCTCTGCGCGCCCCTCAGTTTGTATTTCAAAACACCAGGGGTGACAGTCACTGGGAGACGCTGGTCTGAAGACACCGAACACAAGTACATCATTCACAACTCCTCCTGGGTAAAAAAGAGGAGAGCAATTAAGAGAGGAGCAGAAAAAGAACAGGCGGGCGTCTCCACCACCACCACCACCACCTCGCCAGGACGGAGCACAGATCAGGGTTGAGGGGCTCAGACGCTCCTTTACGTGCATCGTCGTTCAGAGCGAGGGGATCGAGAGTGAGGCAGCCTAAGGTCTCGTCTAAGGGGACACAAGGAGAGTGACCACCACTGTCACCGGACACCACACCGGGCTCCATGCGCTGCACACACAGACCTCTCTGCAGTGTGTGTGGGCTCTGAAGACCTACTGTAGTACATAGTGGACCCCTATAATCCACCTGCCCACTAGTGCCAGTTCATTCCGAGTGTGACCCCCCTGCGACTCATCCCAGCTCCACTACAAGTGACATGGAGCTTCACGCTGAATACCACAGCAGCTTCCAGGCGCACATGAAAAGACCACTCGGCACAAGCAGTGCCACATTCAAGTGGGCAAACACCAGATGTAGAGCTCCAAGGGGGGCTCTCCGCCATTTACTGCACCGCGTACACTCATCAGACACCTGGAGCGACCGCTGCATCGCTTATACCAGGACAGCGTTACCTGGAGAATCGCGCGTACGTCCCCCTGGGGGCACAAAAGGGCAGGAAAGGGAATCACGCAGACTGGTAGGTGGACATCCCAAAGAAACCGAGAGGGTAGGTAGGAGAAGAAAGACCGATATGCCAAACACACTCGAGTCCTGAAGAGCCACATCCAAAATCTTGGACAAGCGGGAAGGGTGTGACGTGGGCCCACCACAGCGGCGCTAGAAGCGGCACACAAAACACCACCAAAAGAGCACGAGAACCAAGATGGCGTCACTTAAAACTTTCTCACAACAGTTTGAAACCCCAAAACAATCCTCGCTATGAAAAATAAGAAAATAAACTCAGTAACTCCTCGAAAAGCCACCAAGGAGTGACACTGTGAAAGCAGAGAGGGACAGTAGTCTGTGTTGGACAGGAAGCACAACAGGCACTTAAGGGCTGAAGAAGAAAAAGTCCATGAACGCCGGGCCAGAGGCAGAAAAGGAGGACAAGAAGAGCAGAGGAGCAGAATGGCGGCACGAAGCCACGACACCTACCTGTTGTTTGCAGTTTTCTCTTCTTTCTCGTACGGCTTCACAAACCACTTCCCGATCCGAACAAAACGTTTATCCATCAAGCACCTGCAGAGAGCACAGAATGACAGGTCAGTTGGTCACCTCTCGCTCAGAAGCGCTTGGTATAAGTGACCTTAAGGGAGACCACTGAGTTCATCAGGTGACTCCATTCAGCTCACTGGCCCTTCGGTGGCAACAAGTGTCGAGAGCACAAGCCCATCATTTACCGGTAAAACAATCTGCCGGACCCTCTTTAGTGATGCCATGAAAGCTTTGGTGAGGTCCCCACTCACCCTGTTTTGGCACCACCGACCACCTTAAGCAGCACGGGCCATTCCGTCTGGTGGGGCTTGTCCATCTTCAGAGGACTGAACCTCAATGGCCCTGAATGGGGTTAAGGAGGGGGCAGAATCTGGGCTTATATTGGCTTGAGGGACGAGCTGCAGGATCTGCAGGTGGTCCAGCCTATGGTGCCCAGGATAATGGATCATCTATCAGGTGGTCCAGCCTATGGTGACCTGGATAACAGACCATCTATCAGGTGGTCAAGCTTAGGGTGCCCTGGATAACAGACCATCTATCAGGTGGTCCAGCCTATGGTGCCCTGCCTAACGGACCATCTATCAGGTGGTCCAGCCTTTGGTGCCTTGCATAATGGACCATCTATCAAGTGGTCCAGCCTATGGTGTCCTGTCTAACGGACCATCTATCAGGTGGACCAGCCTATGGTGTCCTGCCTAACGGACCATCTATCAGGTGGACCAGCCCTTGGCATCCTGCCTAACGGACCATCTATCAGGTGGACCAGCCCTTGGTGTCCTGCCTAACGGACCATCTATCAGGTGGACCAGCCCTTGGTGTCCTGCCTAACGGACTATCTATCAGGTGGTCCAGCTTAGGGTGCCCTGGGTAACAGACCATCTATCAGGTGGTCCAGCCTATGGTGCCTTGGATAACAGACCATCTATCAGGTGGCTCAGCCTATGGTGCCCTGCCTAACGGACCATCTATAAGGTGGACCAGCCTATGGTGTCCTGCCTAACGGACCATCTAGCAGGTGGTCCAGCCTATGGTGCCCTAGATAACAGACCATCTTTCAGGTGGTTCAGCCTATGGTGCCCTAGATAACAGACCATCTTTCAGGTGGTTCAGCCTATGGTGCCCTGGATAACAGACAATCTATCAAATGAACCAGCTTATGGTGCCCTGCGTAACGGACCATCTATCAGGTGGTCCAGCTTAGGGTGCCCTGGGTAACAGACCATCTATCAGGTGGTCCAGCCCATGGTGCCTTAGATAACAGACCACAGCGTGTGAGGCTCAAGGACGGTGTAAGCACCTCAAGAAACGGGCCTGCCACCTTCTCTGTTCACGCTGTACACCTCAGACATCAAACATAACAGCAGGTCATGTCACATGCAAAACTTCTCAAATGATTCTGCACTAATGGGGGGCAGTGAGGAGGAAAATGAGACAAAGGAGGGGAGTCCGGTGGAGGAGTTTGAGAACGGCAGAGGAGACTGCGTTCATGCAGTGTGGGTAGTGACATTCCATAGGTGGTCTGTAATTATGTGAGAGCCCACTGAATCAGCGAGCTGGGGCTGGAGAAATGGCTCGGGGTGTTAAGCTGGTGGCCTTGCACTGCAGTGGACGAGGGCTCAGATCCCACTGTTAACGGCTGGTGAAGCTGGCAGGCTGTGTGGCGCAGCGGTTAAGGCATTCAGACTTCAAACCCAGAGGTGGCGAGTTCATTTTCTGCTACTGCACACCGTGTGTGACGATGTGTGACCTTGAGCGAGTCACTTCACCTGCCTGAACACCCATTGGAAACGCAAAAGAAATGGAACCAAACTGGTCTCTAATGTCGAGAAGGGGTCCGCCACATAAATGAACAACAATTAGGAAGGTGGCTCAGTTACGGGATGCCACTTCTGGATCAAGCCAAGGTGACATCACTTCTGGTTCCGGGGGTTGGGTTTTTTTTGTGGTTTGGGGATGGGTGGGTGAAGGGGGTTTGTAGGGCTCGAAGACGTCATTTCCGGTCCCCCCCCAGGACGTCAACCCCCTCTGTAACCCCACTTCTGTTTTGGACTCTCTACACTCGTTTTGCTGCCAGGCCTCAAGCATATGGGTGGCAGCCCCTGACCTTTTTCTTCACACACACCATTTTTGTAGATAGGGGGGGCGTCGAGATCTCTGAAATAAAATGGACCACAGGACGGACCACCATGTGGCGAGACACTCACCTCTCAAGCAGGTTATGGATGGCCTTGAAGAGCAACGTCCGGCACTCGTAAGAAAGCCCACTTTCCCAGAGACCTTCCTCTGCCACTGAAAAAGAACACAGAAAACACAAGACGTCAGTGAGCGTCGGGTACGAGCTCTGAAAGGGCAAGAAGGGAGTGACGATACAGTATGTCCCACCCAGAGCGGTGCTGCCCGCTAGACGTATTACAACAACTCAGGCGTAACCCGACAATGGCGAGTTGAGAGCCGATTGTACTCGGCGTACGATGGCTTACTTACCTTCTACTGAACCCACCCTGTGGAAATGAGAACATTCGTTAAGTCAAGAGCAGGTCGCGTCCACGTCTACTTCGTCATTCCGACAGAGCTGTGTAGGACCCGAATGGCACTTTACCTGGCATTTGGAATTCAATTCATGGGTGCCCACCCCCCACTGCTGTACGGTTAAGTAACGAGAGGACATCCGGGGTGGGCCAAGACAGGCATGCGAATGGACGACATCTAAAGCAGACGGTACGTGGAAATGACAAACCGGGGCACACGCAAGGAAAAAGGAGATGGAGAAGAAGCAGCAGGGTCAGTGGCGGAAGACAAAGGAACTACGCCAACGGAAACAGGAAGAACTTGAACTATGCTGCTCTGCTCGGAAGACACGTTTCGCTTTCAGATCCACCAACTCGGACAATGTCAAGCAGCCCGTCGCCACCTGCAACGACTTCCACACGATGATCGCAGCGCCACCATCAACAAACATTTCAACATGGCAGGAGCCCTCGACATGCTCAAGTACACAAAATGGTGGCGCGGTACCAGAACTGAGAACATGCCAGCATTTGGGACTGGCACCACACGCTCCACTCCCAAAGGTAGGCTCCCACTTGTTAATATGTAGCGGGGAGACCCCCTTTATCGGCTAACTGAACAGATTACAGAATGTCAACAACCGAGGCCCCTTGTAATCAGGTGTTTGTACGGATTAGGGACACGCAGGTCACGACTGTTCCAACAACAATTTATTAACATGTCACAGGGTCTAATCTCATGGATGCTCACATTGCTGGCCCCTCGTATTCACAACTGTAAGCCCACTTTTTGCCCACCCCTGTACATATATTATATATTAAAGCACTCGAAACTCCAAGGGGGACCACCACCCCGAGCTCCTCGTTATAATGTGAATATATCAGCGCACTCCGAACTCCAAGGGGGTCAAGTCCTTGTTACAAAATGCATTTATCACCAGGCTTGAAGCTCCAAGTAGTAGCAGTTATGAGCTTAGGACGGACCCCAAGTGGTCAGGAGGGGCTTGGGTAAAAGCTGGCATTGGCACCGAAGTCTAAGTTCGACTACCAGTCCCACAACCCACAGTGCATGAGAACAAACAACCCGCTCAGAACCAAAAAGCTAACAGAGTGTCACATCTGCGGACCCCCAAGCCCTAACAATGCCCAGCAAATGGCTTTGCTTTACGTCGCCCTGAACGTGACAAATTGCCACCGAGGAATCCCCATAACTCGGCCCACAGCACTTTAGCCACTCAGAAACTCAACTAAGAGCTCATAAATTAGCCAAGCGAGAGCTAAAGCTGGCACCACCATGGCAAGAGAGCAATTCCCTGAATTTGTGGTCCTTTACAAGAACTTTAGCTAAGTGGTGCCCAAGAGTGTTGATGCCATGCCATGTTGGCCAGGCGGGCACCACAGCATACCGCAACACAAAGCTGCTTTCCATCCTGCCAGGCTGTAATGCCCTCAGTCCTGCCCAGCAGCTGGGTCAGTGGCACATGTTACACATCCTGGCAAGCGGATCTGGAGATGGCACAATGATTCTGTATAGCGCCTTTCACGGATTATGTGACCAAGGCCAGCAGAGACAGAGGTCACCCAGTCTGCAGCTGTCTGCCATCTGACTGCCACAGAAAGGGTTAAGCCATGGCGATGTCTCTTTCATTTTGCTGCCTGGCATTCGCATATCGATTTTCAGCGGGCCTTCAGGGATCGAGCGCCGAGAAGGAGCGCAGACGGGAGGAGTGCACGTCGAAAATACGCCCGGCGGAACCGGGGAGGCTCCAGCAGACAATTACTCTTCAGTCAACCCGCACAACACGGCCTGATAATTACCTCCCGAGTCCGTCGGTGTCCATGGCAACCATCCACACACACCCCCCCAACGCGGCCTCAGGGTACTGGGGGGTGAAAGTCCAGCTCAGATGCCCAGCGCACTCCCGGGTCCACGCCAGATGTGCAGGAAATCGGCCGTGCCAGCGTTCAGACTCCCGCTCCCCGAGTTCATTCTCACATGCTGCCCACTTGTGCCCTGGGCTTGCTGGCACTGCCTCCCCACCACCCTACTCAGGATAGACGGACTTGAACTGGTGGAGCTCCCCAGGCCATCCCGAGAGCGACTTAAGAAGCAACCTCTCCATCTTCACTAAAAGACCCTTGAGCCGCATGGCACTGCTCCTGGGGACAGGAGGTGGCACAGGGAGATGACCCAGCAGTCCACCTCTGCACCCTGTGTGTGCTCCCTGCACTCGTCTCTCGCTCATCTCCCTCTCAGAGCGGGCTAATGATGGAGAGGAGGAGAAGAACCTCATCGACATTCGGTGACGTTACGAGTGGGCCGCTGCCCCTCAGCACATACAGAGGTGATCTGATCAGAACAGCCAGGTCACTGAAGAGGGACCCGGACAGACTAGAGGACGAGGTGCAGTACGAAAGTGTAGGATACGAAGGGGACGACGGGGGGTCTGAAACCTGAAAGCATCCCTGAGGAGAAGAAGCTCGGGGACGTCACCAGCATCAAGCCAGAGGACAGGAGCCATCGAAGACGGCTGCCATATCAGGGCAAAGGAGGTCAGCGCACTGGCGAGGCCTCACCTGGAGGCTCCATGTTCTAAAGTCCAGAGAAGAGCGACTGTGCGGACTACAGGGCTGGGGGGTCCGAGCTAGGAGGACAGACTGGACATTTTCAAATAACGCACAACTCTGTGTGTGTGTGTGTGTGTGTGTGTGCGGCTCTGCTCTCCACACAAAACAGACAGAGCAGCTCAGCTGACCACGGAGGGGGACTGAGGAGGAAGAACCAAAGGAGGAAGGGGTATAGAAAACGCTGGCCCGTGGGACACAATTCTGTATGACAAACTAACTCTGACTTCAGAAGGATCTGCCAGCACGTCCAGGGCCATTTTCTGCTAGCAGGCCAGACCCCTGACCCTGGTGAAGACCCCTGCTCAGGATAAAGCAGCTTTCCAAGATGAATGGATATGTTGTATGAGCATCAAGCTCACAAAACACCAAGGGTCACTTTTTGTGCCCCTGACAGCTCAGCGGTCCCTCCGTGTGGCTTGGACCTCATGTCGGTGTCTCTGAAGGACATTTCTTTAGATTTGCCCAGAACCGAGTTAACGACTCCAACAGACGAAGTGCCAGGCAGCCGTACCCGCCGCACATCCTCCCGGCCTGCTCTCACCACCACACCTGCCAAACGGGATATCACAGCGGGCAACATCCGTTTGGCACATCAAAGCAAACAGCGAAGGGGCGCGCCAACAAGGGGAGTTCTCTGTAGCTCCGGCTCAGCCAATGGCCCCCGTAAGCACACACGTCCTCGTCCATGCTGCCCGCCTCCAGCGCTGGTGCACTTTTAAGTGCCACTCACCGCCGAGAAGCGGCACTCCGAGACAAATCAAGTGTGATGGAACTGGGTCGACGCTGGGGAGTCATCAGACTGACGGCCCCCTTCACGTACGTACGCTCGCCAGGCCGAGGGAAAGAGGGGGGCCTCTACCCAAATAATGAGGCAGGGGCAGAGCCCCGGACAGAGTCCCCCGCTCCCGTTTTGTGTGCTGCTGTTCGAATCAAAGCAGCGAGCGCCGAAGGCTGTTGTGCCGACTGTTAATGAAGGACCGCCTGCCATGCGCTCATTCACCGGACCGCACACCCAGCGACAGCGCAGCGTTCTGCCCAGAAAACTGCTAATCAGCGTCTCGCTTCTGCAACGCCCTGCCTGCTATGGCAGACTTGCGAAGCACTGCCCGCCCTGCCTGCCTGCATGCCAGCGCTCCTCCACTTCAGGTCCGTGTCCATCACAGCAGCGCGCCCCACTGGGAGAGTCCAGGAGGAGTGCCAGGCGGCCCGTTACACCAGCTACCCCAGGACTAGTGAGCAGAGCGCCCTAAACTCAAAAGTCGTACGCGTTTGTTAGGGTTTTGTATTTTAGTTGCTTTCATCATGGTGTGCTGTCACCTTAAATGTATTCATGCTGTTTGTGAATGAAGAAGCCCCAGGAGGCAGGACCACCCTGATGTCACCACTCCTGAGCCCTTCCTCAGGCTTTTTAAATTGGCTGAGAAGGCTCAGGAGGTAGGAATCATTCTTTTGGTGGAGTCGTCTCTAAGTGTCGCAGTTTCTGGTGGAAGCTGCTGGATTTTTTCAATTACTTCTTGCTTCGTTTTAAGGACTCTGAGTTTTGCATATTATACTGGGACTGGTGTGCTGCGGATTGTCTTTTAGGTGGTCCTGCAGAGCCAGATGTAGAATATACATGTCTGGAGGCAACCAAGAGTGAAATGTGGGAGGGAACAATTAGGCGGCACATTCCAATGTCTCATGAAGGCGGAGCTCAAAGTGGGGGGGGGGGGGTGATATAAACAGCAAAGAGCCCTGGTGCTCCGCCCAGTGTGGTCCGACAGCCTACAGTTATGATGGACAAACCTTCAATGGCTGAAAAGTCGAACAAAAAGACTCCACTGAAAGAAAGAAATAAATGCACCTCAGCGGAGCAGACCTGGGCCTGGTGGGAGACCACCTAGGAAAAGCTTGGATGAGGTGCTAGTGAGGCCAGCGGGGGGCACATACCCTGTGGTCTGTGTTTGGGACCTAAAGCCGCAGTGTAGTGACGGGGTCACAAATGGTGGTGTCCTTCAGGTGACATGTTAGATTGAGGTGTTCAGTCTCTGTGGTCATAAAAGACCCCCGGGCATCCACTGTAAAGAGTCGGGTGTATAAATTGCCCACCCCGGTCATTCTGGCGCTCCCTCTCTCACCCCTTCACCACCAAACAGCTAATGTGTATTGAAGACACTGGCACAAAATGGCTGCCATCACATCATCCAGGTGGGTGCAGCACACTCAAGTGGCTCCACACTCACTGAAAAAAAAAAAGTGATATATAATATGAAGAATTAATTATTAATTATGTGTCATCTGTGCAGGCGTGTTGAAAAGAACCAGAACCTGGGCCAAGGAGAAGTCTTCATGGGAGGGAAGGTGGGTCCTACTTCAGCTTTTGAGAAATCTGGTGAGTCCATCAAGCTCGTCCAAAAACTTCAAATTCAAATGTTGTTCATAGCAGACTCCCACAATCCTTTGGGTAAAGAAGTGCTTCCTGGCCTCCCGTTAATTTCCGTCGGTGTCCTTGTATAAATACGTGGCCACCGTCTATCGATGCCCGCCAGCGGCTGATGGAGGGGCTGACCTGTGATGGTGTCGACTGCACTGCCGGCTACACTCGACACGTGTGCACAAGATGACTGAAGAGGGCGGCGCTGTGCCAGGGCGCGACAAGACGAGACGGCTTCACGGGGAACTCGAGCGTCTGAAGGAACCAAACTATTGGATAACATTTCATTTATTCATAAAGAAGGTCATCACGATGACAACTGCCGAGAAGAATTCAGAATGAATTACAGAAGTGCAGTATTTGAGGGTTCCTCTAGAGGGCCTCGTTCTCTTGCACATCGTCGTCTCATAACAGGCCTATCTTTCGAGTTCAGTATTTGTCAATCCAGTCGTTTTAGCTCCGGACCACCGTCACCAAACTGTGACACCCACACCCATCATCGAGATATCTTGCACCCGAGATCCGTGGAAAACCGGAGGTCGAAATTTTTAAAGAATCTAAAGCCTTCACTCCTCCCCCGTGGACAACAGGTTATGGTGGGGTGTACTGGGGGGGCGCGTTAGCTGAACTATACCTGAGACTCACTTGGAGTAAAGACGTTTAGCTCTGGTGTGCCCATCTGCTTCAGGCGGAGACCCTCCGGCTTTTCTTTAAACCTTTCCGAACGGACAGCATGCATAAGACAACGTGGGATCTTCCTTTCCACGTAATGCCTTCCTACTTTTACGACTCTGGTTTGTTTTTTTAATGGTTACTTCCCAGTTAGGCTTATTTGAGGAGTCGAATCTGAATGTTGAGTTTACTTTTATTATTAAAGTTCTCATCGGTTATCGACTTTGTGTTGCTCACGGAGTCCTGAATGAGACGCATCACCGGCATTGTGACGCCATTACCTGCATTGTTGAGGCCAAGGGGACGCCCACGTAACACCGGGCTGTGGCACATAGAGGGTGGGACTGGACCAGGTGTCTGCCTGTAGGTCCCAACCAGCCCCCCAACCCGACCTGATCAGTTGCAGGTTTGCAGCGGTTTTGTTGTCATTTAGTTTCCTGCTGGCCAGCGGTCTGTTGTGTTGCTGTCATCTTGATGTGACAACGGTGGCTACGGTATGTGCCACCTAGAAATGCCGTGGTGGACGTGCTGCTGTGTAAACCAACACGCGGGACGTGTCACCCCCCAAGTTAAAGGATATCAAGGCAAAAAAAACACAATTGGTGCGTATTGAGACTTCGCCGTTTGGAGTTTTGCTTTAATTTCACTTGCTGTGACCGTCGGGGTTTATGATCTTAGGCTTCAACAACGACGACGACGTTTCTTCAACAAAGGATGAGCTCAAAGTGCTAAACAAGATGTCCAAGAAGGAGTCACATGCAAAGAAAAACAAACTCACATTAGAGAAGAATACTAATGCAGAAAGAAAGAAAGAAAGAAAGAAAGAAAGAAAGAAAGAAAGAAAGAAAGAAAGAAAGAAAGAAAGAAAGAAAGGGCTTGGTCTCTAAATGATAAAGTCACTTGGCCAAGGGGGACAGAAAAGAGAACACCCCCCCGAGGTCACCTGCTGTCCTGTCCCGTGTTGTGTTGGAGAGTCTCGTGCCGAAGGTCGGCTGTTGGCGTTCCGCTCCTATTTCGATGGCTGCAGGATCCCACAGAAATGATGAAGAGGAGCAGATTTGAGCGGTGATGAAGAGCTGAGGGTTTTGGGGGGCCGCACACTAAAGCTTCACTCTGGCTGTAGGCCCCTGCTCTTTGGTTCCCGTTTTCCACTCGTTTACGTTTCGTCTCCTGCACAAGTCAGGTCAGGTTAGGTTAGGTTGGGGGGGGCATGCGTACATGTACACTGGTACAGCGTGCTGCTGCCCCCACCACATGACAAAACAGCTCAGGATCCCAGTTGGTAACCCCGGTCCAGTCCCACCCTCTATCTGCCACAGCCAGGTGTTACGTGGGCGTCCCCTTGGCCTGCTTCAGCCACTCGGGTCCCCCACAATGTGAGCCGGATCACCCTCGGGTAATGGCGCCACGTAACTGACGCTCCCTCACCATGCAGGTCATGTGCCTCATTTGGGACTCCGAGAGCAACACAAAGTCAAACCAGCGGCCCCCCCAAGGACCCTCTGAAGAGACACAGCACCAGACCTGCACACGACTAACACCCAATCAGGACGCGCACACAAGTCACGGCGACTAACTGAGGTTCAGGGGTCCACTGCTCAGCCCAAGGGGCCTCCTTCAAAGTCACAGAAGGAAACGCATCATAGTGTGACATGTTGGACACCCCGCTGTGATGGGGGGGGATGATTGGGTGGCAGCTTCACCTCGGAGGAGGGGGACGTGTGGCCCAGGGGGTCTCTTTTATATTTCCTCACAAGGAGTTTCAAGCACGCATGGCGGGGTTTTTGTTTGTAGTTTTTATTTTTCTGCTCAGAGAACAAAAGAAAGCGCAGAGTGTTGCGCACCAAACACGTGCCGTCTAACGCGGAAGGTAGCAGGGCTGGGATTAACAAAAGGGATGCCACCTGGGCACACGCCCACTCCCTCCGAGGTCAGGTCAAGTGGCACGCACGGAGGGCCAGCGGACCCCAGGACAGAATAAGCAGCCTGATGAATGGAAGGGTCCGGTAAACGCAGGCAGCGGGCCGCTCCGGCGAGGCTGCCCAGGGTGTAACTAAACGCCCGCCGGCCATCCCACACCAGCAGGAGCGGGCGTACAGCTCCCCTGGCACGAGGGGCACATTTCTAAAACTGGCGCACAATTCAGCTCCTTGTTTAGCCACGTAAGTGATTTCCTTGTCAGTTGCTAGGCAACGCACTCTCCATTTGTATTCATGTTTATAGGAAGGCCTGCTTGGAGAAATTCGTGTGTGTGTGTGTGAGACTTGGAGGACCTGCTCACTACCTGCCTCACACACTTCTGTCTTGGGGGTGCGCGCTGGAGGAGGAGTGCGGGGGGGCCGCGCCTGGACAGGTCAATCGCTCAATCCGCTTAGCCCACCGCGCTGAAAGTCCATCGTCGTTCGTTTCGCTCCTCCACTCTCCAGCATCAGAAGATGCAGTCGGAGCTCCAGCCTGAGGACTTGAATGTGGCCGAATTCTGGAGGACCCTCAGAAACAGCCAGGGGGCCCCGGAGTTCAGAGACGTGGGCGCACTTAAAAGAAGGGCAAAGTCCATCAATCCGCATGTCATATATATGGCCTCGATTAGGGTCTGCCATCCACACGATCAGTGGACCCTAACAATGGCTGCCTTCGGCCTTGGCACTTACAGGGCATCAGGAGCTCCAGATCAGCCGGCCGGCCAGTGAAATGGCTTGTGGGTGGGTGCGACGGCTGCATGGGGTCTCATGAAGCTTTAACGACGGGGTCACAAGCCTGACCGACATTTGGCCCCCACTAGAGTGACCTCATTTCAGCAGGACACAACTGTGTCACTAAGACCAGATGTTCGCTGTGTGTCGTTTCTTTTGGGTCCACCAATGGCTCCCAAGTCCTGTCTTGCAGCCACCCACTCTCGAGCCACTACTGACGTCACTTTCCTGCGTTCCCTGGTGGTCTTCACATTTTCACATCCCAAAGACAGAGCAGACTTTTTTCGGTCAGGGTGCTCCAGCCACTTCTCTGTCACTCAGGTGGTCTTTGTGAAGTTTCTTTGACCACCTATGAGGTCTTTGGCCCCCTACGTGGCACTTTTGAAATGTCCACCCTAGCTGTGCCATCAGGACTGGAGCCTCAATGCTGGCTAAGTCTGCTCTGCCAGGGACTTCCGGCTGTGTCCCCATGTCATGCCATTTGATGCCCACCTCAGGGACGTCATGTGGAAGCGTTGAAGCCATTTGACGTGCTTTCTTCAGAGGGTCCGTGTCTCACCACCATGAAGAAGACTGGTTGGTACAAGTGCTTTGTTCACTTTGTTGTGACCAAGTAACTGCCTGGCATGGCCGACGTGTGCCCCTCTTTCTGTGTCAACTGACTGGCGCCTGCAGAGATGGTACTCCCAAGGTATTTAAAGTGCTCTGCAGTCTTTATCTCAGTGCCATTCATGGTGACCTTGGGTAGAAATGCGACAAGGCCTGGTGCCGCCGGGTCAAGGACCTCCGTCTTACTAGCACTGACCGTGAGGCCAAAGAGCCGACCTTAAGAGGGAGTCTCTAAAGGTTGGTAAGAGAGCTCTGGGGGTCAGTGGACACGGGACGGGACAGGGCATGAGCGCAGAAGAGATCGACGAGTACCAGGGACTCAAGTGTGAGGACTGTGCCAGACAGACCACCAGGTAAGCTTTGCTAGGGTGGTCCTGAATGCCTCCCAGGCCTCCGCTAGGTCCATAAACACTCTATCTATCTATCTAAACACTGCGTGCAGGTCCATACCCGGCTTCTCTTGAGAAGACCACGTCAATGGTGCTGTGATGTGGTCTCTGGGGGTGTCAACACAAACACACAGCTGATGAGACAGAAACATTCTGACAGAGAGATCAGGACGTGAAGCACAAGTAGGGTCACAACCAAAAGATCAGCCAATCGGAAACCAAAAACAACGAAGAGCGGACGACGCGTGAGGACCCCAGAGTGCCGGCAATGACCTCTGACACCATCACACGACGCTCCCCTGGAATGGCAGTGACGTCCACAATACCTGATGAATGAAATGAAGCAGAACGAGCCAAGAGGTATATCAGGAGTCAAAGACACCAAATCAGGGCAGACAGCAGGTGCCCGCGAGATCTAAAGATGGCGCCTTTCACAGTCACGGCCTCTAAGACGCCCTTAGTCCGGTCGGAGATGTCGAGCCAGCGGACTCCGTGGCCACGTAAACCCTTAACCCTTTGTGGTCTGCACACCGTTCACCGCTTTAGCGTCACACACGCCACAGGAAGAAGACGACGATGACGGCGGTGCAAGGGTCCACGAGATCACGCTCCCCGACAGAAACGCTTGGCCGATCCCATGACTCCTTCTCCGTCGCCGTATTTCAGAAATCGCTCACAATTTGCCGATGAGCTGAACGCGCAGTGCTAAACTCGGCAGCACAATCATAGCGCCACATAGTCGAGATGCTTTAAGTAACGAATAACTCGTTCAACTACAGGGTGCCGCACGAGAAACCGAACCGTCTCCGACCGGCTGGCTCACGCTATCATACAGGCGGGTGCCATCACGATAGCCGGGCCTCACTGGCATGATGGGGTCAGCAGCCCCAACTGTGCATTAGTAAGGAAGCTGTGAGCCAGTGAAAGAGATCTGGAGGAGACCGAGTGCGAAGTGGGCTTCCATCGGTCAGGACGTGTCCATTCGCAGAACACCAGATATCAGTCAGTAGACAATCCCCATGGAATTCATGAAAAGCCCCTTCAAGATGAAAAAAAATCGGTGTCTGGTGTGCGTATCCGCTACACAGATCGTGGCTCCCATATTTTTGGAGCTGTGTATATACGGGAATCCTCGAGGGATTCTGCACACAACTGACCCCCGAAGAACACGAGTACGCCACCTTTCAGCAGGATGGAGCGACATGTCACACTTCTCTCGCATCCACAACATCTTCACAGATCCACCAAGATCATCGGGCCGATCCACTCGCGCCTTTAACCTGTGGGGCGTCGATAATCCAAAGCCATCAGAGGAACTGAAGGGCAATATTCAGAGTGAAGCCGGAAAAATCTGCGTGGCGTCCATGACCATATGGTGCGCCGTGCAGAGAAGTGTATTGACGCATTTCCAGCGCCTCCTCTAACCCGTAGGTACAGATTTTTGTATTGCGTAGCTTTCATTTTGTGTACGGGCTGAGAAATGCACGTCAACGTTGAGTCGCAGATGGTTCGGTTTTTCGTGCGCCACCCTGTAGAAAGAACTGCTTTGTTAATATCCCAGCAGCACATCTACTGGTATGCTGGTCCTTTGCTGGGCTCAATCACAGAGTGTGCTGCATGCAAGTCGGTAACAAATTTAGGAATGAAGTGTCAGTTTAGTTTTAATCCAGCTATTTCCTATACATATGCTTAAGTAGTGTGATCAGGTGATGCAGGTCCATACCTTGAGTCATCAGTGGCTCAGGGCCAGCGAGGATGTGACAAGGACATCACAGCACATCACGTATTTAGAAAACAGAAGAACATCCTCCCGGGGTCCTTGGCCGCCGTCAGCCCACCACGGCCGGTGATGTCAACGTTGTTACGCGCAGCTCGATGACCTCGGAGCCTTTTGGCAGAGCAGAACTCCGGAAGCGGACTTGCAGAGTTAACTGGGTTTCTGGTTCCATCACAGAGACTCCAACGCTGTTCTAGACGTCATCGTCGCCATATTGTCACGTGTCCAGTGACATTCCACACAATAAACTCCACCAATCAGCTCGCCTCATGGATTCCTTACTCGTAATTCCCAAGTCGGTGCGTCTCTACAAAGCACCCACACGCCGCTGACACGACTCGACCCAATAAAGCCGGTTACTGCACAAACACATCTGCGCAGTGCGGCCACAGGTCACATCTGGAAGCCACTACCAGCGACGGGAAGTGGGGAATCCAGCGGAGCAGGCAATACACGGCTGCCAGGACCCAAAGATATTCGACACCCGGGCTGGAAACCTGACCGCGGCAAATTCTTGAGGGCCATCTGGAACGGAGCCTGCGCATGAGCTCAGCGCCACTCAGTTCAGCGTTAGGGCACTGCCCACCGGCTGTGTGCCCGCTCAGGTGGCGAGTCTTCAGCACAGCCACTCAGACCAGCTCTTCAAGGGCAGCACGAAGTGGACTCGAGACCCTTGAGCTGCACCAGCGTGACAGGAGTGACGGCAGACAGAAGGCACAGCCGCTAATGCTGTGATTCCCGACACCTGCAGCATGGACCCTTGGGGGTCTCTCACTTGACGCCTTCCTAACACCTCAGTGCTCGTGTGGCTCCATCTTCTCTGTCTGTCGGGATCAAAGTCTCTGCTAAATGAAACAGACGTTCCTGTCGGTGAAGTCAGACGCTCAGCCAGCGTCTGCCCGGCTCTGTGGCACTTGACCTGAGCGGCTAATGTCTACCCAGCATGCCGTGTGCACTCAGCAGAGAGGCAGAGGCCCGCAGGACTCTCACAGGCCCAAAGTAGTTCAGGAGGCGCACGTTCAGAGGGGACGCAATCACATCTGATGGGCGCTGGATAAGCGCAAACATTAACTTGTGAAATGACTTTAGGTGGCACCCCGGCTGGCACTGAGAGCAAATGGTATGCCAGTCTAATACCAGAACACTACGACTCATTTCAGTGCAGTCACAGTGCCAAGCGCCAAAGGGCATGATGGCCATTTAAAGGTTGTAGCGAGCCACCCTGGCCATCTTGTGTGCTTCTGTGCCAGGTAAGGCCGTTGGCAGGTTCCCTCCCAGACTTGATGTTTATTTGAGAAGTCAGTGGACTGGACCGAATGGCCTCTGACTGAACGTTCGCTGTAATTAAATGAGTAACGGACAGAAGAGGCGTCCACTGAAACAGGTGGCGCTCGGGGAACACGAAGCTCCGAACCAAAACAGGCCCTGCCACTGTGAATGCCAAGGACACAACGAGCCACCCCAACACTAAGATAACAAGCAACGTTATCTTAACGAGATGCCATCCAAAAGAAAAGGTGCACAACAGTGCCACCCCACAGCCACCTCCACAACTGAGACGGCACAAAAGAGCACTGCACGGATGGCATCGAGTGATGTCATTGGTCACGTAAACCCTTAACCGGGTTACACCTGAGGATTCTGGAGTCTGTGCCCATCCCAGTCTTTGTTTCGCATACATGCCCCCCCCAGCAGCTGTGGGTAGAAGACGACAGGAGTGCCCCCAGAGATCAGTCACTGCTCGGGTGATCTCCTAATTCCTTCTCCTGGTCTCAGTATTTCACAAATCGCAGCAGCGCCATCCTGGGGCTCTGTGTTGCGGGTCATGTGGTCCGGTGACTTTTTAAAGTAATACAGGGTGGCACAGCGAAACGGGACATCTTCAACCGACGCTCAACGCACGAATAACCGCATTGCAGAATACATTTAATGATGAAATGTACAGTAGAGGACGTGCAGCTAATGACGGTAATCAAGATTCGCTTTACGTCCATTTCTCCGCACACCTGCTGACAGCCTGCATTGCTCGATGTCACCCGTCAAGAGGAAGGCCAGCCATTACCTCTCCAATCCCCCTTTTCAGTTCAGCGATGGTTGCAGGACGTGTGCGACACACTCGGCTTTTAAGAAAAAAAAAATCACAAACAGTGAGATCTGGGGACCTCGGAGACCATGGAATGTCACCGCTGCGTGAAATGATGCGCCTTCCAAACGACAGTCGAATGGCTGCCATGCCAAGTGGCTCTACCTGGGGACGTCTTTTTTGAAGGCTGAACCCGTTTCTTAGAAATTCCGCACCCATGTTGTAATCGCACAAGCAGACGGGACACGATCGTGACGTCCTAACTGATAATGACACCGAAATTATACACTGTCACCGTTCTTATAAAAGGCTTTGACCGCGAGCGCTCGCTCGCTCGTTGTGCACCACTCCATTATAACTAACGTCAAGGCACTCTAAACGAGATCCCAAACAACAGTCGCCAACACCTACTTCCAAAATTTCCCGCTTCCCTGTGCCACCCTTGTTATTCTTACTCAGCAGCCCTGGATGTAAATGCTGGTATGCCAGTCCTCTGCAGCTCCCAATCACACAGCCTGGCACAAGAGAGGGCGCTGCACGCAGTCTGCTAACAGGCACAGAATAATGAAGCGTCACTTTAGCTATTGATCCGGCGTGATCAGGTGACACAGCCCGGCCTAAGGAAAGCACATACTTGATGCTGAACATCTGATGAAGGTGCTTGCTGCCAATATAACGGTGAGTGGCGTCAGGGTCACTGGCACAAGCTGGATCCCTCCTGGGCACCACAACTTCCTCTCGCAGCGTCCTGTGCCAAGCACAGGCGCAGGGAGGACTGATGGTGTGAATGCAGCTCCCTGGCAGCGCCATCAAGAACGAGACGTGGCATCTCGCAGGAGGGCAGTCTGTGAAGTTCTCTGCGAGAGCGGCTTCACACTCAAGCACATGCTAAAGGATTTACAGACATTCGCCAACAGCTTGCCATCTGTGAGAGCTTCTTCAGCTTCAGTCAAACATAATGTACGCTGCCAACCCAAAAGCGGCTGCTGTGGCCAAAATAAACAGGCTGGCGGCTCTGATGGCTAGTCAAGGACCCCCAACCCCCCCATTCCCAGGTCAGACCTCTGGGTCATCCAATGGAGAGGAGGAGCAGCTGAGCCACCTGCTCTAAGAGACACAAGGCAGCCAAGGACCACCTGAGCATGAAGGGTCACGCTGACCCACGAGACGACTCACGGCAAGTCGGCCCACCTGACAAAGCCTCGCCACCTTGTGTCCTCACCACTAGCACAGTGACTGTCACAGTGAGCACGGGCTGTGTAACTACAAGGGCACGCCATGGCACACCAGGAGAGGTCAAGGTGCCACGTAGCCACATGGCATCATGGCCGCCTGCTCCAGTATTTGCCCCAGTGTGTGTAGTGCAGGGGCCATCGATCAGCGCTGTGACACGAGTCTTCACAGTTGTCACTCGATTTATCTTCTGGACACATTTTCTCGTATTTTTCTTTTTCGGTATTATCTGGATTTTTGACTGGCATTTCAGATTTGAGGTTGTTTGCTGTTTGTCATTCCGTTTTAACTGCCACTTGTTTCCGGTGTCTGTCCTCATTTTCTGAACGCACTGTTAATAAACTCTTTGTATTTGACGCCAGGGGTTTCACACTTCCCCTCTCTCTTTTTTTTTTTTAACGTTCAGCTACCTTTACCCCTGCCTTTGCTTTATGGACTTCACAAAATGGAGGTACACACTTCAACAGAATCGGTGCCTCATGGGGGGGACCCCCTTGTTGCTTTGCTGCAATTTCACGACTTCACCAGGGAGGTGGTGGTATGTGTTGTGGCGATTAAGACAGGCTGGCAGTTGGTGGCTCCAGTATTGACACTAGTCTTGAGGGACCCCAGTTGGCTTACCAGACCCCAATGTCTGTTTAGGTATTAATCCCAGAGAGGAAACTGGCATTTCACACGACCAGTTCGGAGGTCAGAGTGCCGGTTCAGACACTAAGCAATTTTCAGGTTAAGGGCCCAGAGGGATGGGACCCCTCCTGGCAGTAACGGGATTTGAACGGGCAACCTTACAGATACGACCCTTAGCCTCAGAGCCACCACTGTCACCAGTGGAGATTTTTATATCCAGCTGTATATGTAGTGCAAATCTTAGTAACCATCTCACCCTTCAGTACCACGGGTGAGATGCCAACTGCTGCTGCTGCAGACACTCTTGGCATTGTGGCCACTCACACAATGCAAGTCCCTGGCACATATCTGAAGGGGGGGGGGGGCAACTAAGCCTGGCCGGGACGTGAATCCCACCAGGGTGGCTGGTCTCACCCATCAGCAGCAACACGTAAAAGGAGAAGCGTGTGAGCGACGCCCGGGCACCCTGATTTGCTGCTGTTCATAAACGTAAAGAGACACAGAAGACATGGCCTCGCGTGACGTAAAACCCACATTGTCACGCTCACCTTTAGCGTCGCTGTTAATAAGCCGAGGCCTTCTAGAACATTCATCACTTATTAATCGACCAGAGACCGCCGACTCTCCAGTGTGACCGGGTACGCAGATGGCACCAATGGCCAGGAGGTTACAAACCGACAAGACCCTCCCAGAAAGATCTGCTTGTCTGCGCCCCCCCCCTAATTGTCAGTTCACAGAAGGCAGCACAGCATGGCGGCTCGACTTGATTTTGGTGAATCGCTGCTCTGGTCTCATCATGGCTGATGAGCTTTAATTGGAAAAGACCACTCAAGCCTCAGCCCGGGTGTCTGATTGGAACTGTAAATAAAAATACAAAATTATTATAATCGTCACAAAGCAACAACACAATGCAGAGAGGTGGCAGTCATTCAAGGACCCTCCAGAGGAATTTCAAAGTTTGGGGGTTTGGAAAGAATGGCCGACACCAGGTCTGCTGCCAATGTCAAAAATGTCAGGAGTTTCATTTAAGAAGAAGATCAAAAGAAACGGCGCTGTTAAAAATACGAGCCCACCCTCTGGAGTCAAGGCAGCGCTGATATCCCGTTAGCCGTAAAGAGTTTGGGGGTGCATCTGCGGACTGGGACAATTGGGACCTTCATCTGGTGACACACAGCACGCTGGTCACCACTGATCTTCATCTGGTGACACACAGCACGTTGGTCACCACTGATCTTCATCTGGTGACACACATCACGTTGGCCACCACTGATCTTCATCGGGTGACACACATCACGTTGGTCACCACTGATCTTCATCGGGTGACACACATCACGTTGGTCACCACTGATCTTCATCTGGTGACACACAGCACGCTGGTCACCACTGATCTTCATCTGGTGACACACAGCACGTTGGTCGCCACTGATCTTCATCGGGTGACACACATCACGTTGGTCACCACTGATCTTCATCGGGTGACACACATCACGTTGGTCACCACTGATCTTCATCGGGTGACACACATCACGTTGGTCACCACTGATCTTCATCTGGTGACACACAGCACGTTGGTCGCCACTGATCTTCATCGGGTGACACACAGCATGGACACATAATTTCAAGTTCAGGTGGATCACAGCATCAGGGGCCGTCTGGTCTACCTTACCAGGTTCCTATTCACTGATATCGTCTTTCCAGTAACCGAAGAGTAAACCCCCCATTATTACATCGCTGCCGCGTCATCAGGACCCTCTCTGTTTACATTTGTGACATTCAGCAGACGGACGTCACTTTTAGCCGTCAAGTCGCCTCGACTCAGACTTGCAGTGTCACAAACACCCGACGCTCTCATTGTCCAAATCGCTCCTCTCTTACCAGAGGGGTCCCAACTCCAAGGCCACCTCAATGAGGCCACGGTCCTTCTTTGACGCATGACATGTCATAGCATGAGAGAGATGAGTGACATGAATGTCTGCGTGGAAAGGGGCAGACGATGAACTGAAATCAGCCCAACACACAAAGCAAACATGCCAAAGTCAAAAAGAAGTCGAAAACCAAAAGAACCAAAGTAAAACGCCCACCTCGGATGACACGGCACCCCCGTTACACTGCTGCACACATGACATCATCATCATCATCGTCACGTCTGGGGTCCTGAAATTTGTTCATTTACCTATTTTTTTTACTTTTATACCACAAAGCCGTTGTCTTCTTCTTGTCATTGACGGTTGTCATGGTGATCGGTCCCCTCAGTTCTCCGGGGTTGTGTGACATCACTGACGCGCCCATTTCTTGCGTCTCCGTTACGACTTTCACATTCGTGTTTGATGTCTCTTTTGCGCTCCTTTATTTTTGGGCTGCTCCACATTATATAAATATAAATATAAATATATATATATATATATATACTGTATAAACAGCAGCTGCTTCTGCTAAGTAACGTGTGCTTTGTGGGTGGAGCCACCTGCCAGTCACTGCCCTCCACCTTTAGCCCCTCCTCTTGTGACGTCTGCCACTTCTGCGCCAGTTTCGCTCCCTCTGGACTGCCAACTCCATGGTGCCTTCTGTGCTCTACGGCGCCCGTCCTTTGTTTCGGAGCACTTTTGTTGAAATGAACCTTTTTATTTTATCAAGTTACTAGCAGGAGTACCCGGCTTTGCCCGGGAATCTATAACCGGTGAATTTCCCAAATGAAAGAAACACAACATAGAAACAGAACAAACAGTTTTCTGATCCACATTTTATTGTAATAGGTAACACACTGTAAGTGGCCATTCCGGAGCCTTTGGATGCGCTATATTTTTTGCATCAGCAGCCCTTCTCCTGTTGGTAGACGGCCTGGGTTCCCTTTCTTCAGGTGATTCACAGGGACCAAACGTGCCACTAGATGGCGCCACCGTTGACATCTGTTGTAACGTGCGGCCATCTTGTCGATGACAGCTTTATATATTAGATGTGCTTGTTGTCATTACCAGCCGGTTTGCCCTCTAGTGGCCATTCCTGGAAGTGTTTTTTGTTTTGGGACTCGTAAGTTCCTGACGGACGTATTTTACGATTCTTGTCATTTTGATCCCTGCATATCATTGGTTTACGGCTCTCTCCTGGTCCCGCCCCTAACAGCCCCTGAGACGGCTCTCTCCCAGTCCCACACAGAGGAGAAGTCAACTTGAAGATACGGCGACGCCCAAACCGAGAGAACCAATAAGCTCAAACAAAACCCACACAACCCCACAAAGGTTCGGAGAAGTTCACCTTAGGCTGGTTTATAAGGCGACACAGGGCCAACTTTCGTGGAGCACGTCCCCTAGCGCTGGTCCGTGACGCGGTAAACAACATTTTCAAAGTGCAGATCAGAATGAATGGCCAAGCCCTACAACATGGGGTGGCTGGGGGGCTTTGCCTTCATTTACAGCACTCGACGAAAGTTTTAAGCGCGAGAAGGTCACCCCAATTGCGTGCAGGATGCCACCGTGTGCCAGTTTCGGTTTTCTTTGAGTTGGTGAGCGCCACCTCCTGGGACATGCTGGCTCCAAGTCCATGCACTGCCATCTTGAGGTCTTCACTTCTCTATATTAATCAAACTGCTGCCAGGGTGGCCAACCTCTCCCCGGGTGCCCGCCTGTCTGCCCCCACGTGCGTTTCATTTCGCTGCCTCCCCCTCCTGCTCTCCGCTAAGAGGATTTGTTCTTTTTTTCCCACAAATCAAATCAACTGATAATACACTTCGACGGCATGGCAGTCAGTGGGATGGAATTTGAAACCACAAAGAACAGACAATCAGCCTGAACAGAAGAGAGACGACGAGCTGGACGTCCGCACGGCCCCCCGACATACCGACCTGCCGTTTAAATACACTTTGAGACAAACAATGAGGTGGCGTTAACTGCACCAGAAACTTTTAAAAAGAGGCGGAGACGAGCAGGCAGATCAGTCGAGACCCCCTGACCCTGCTTCTTCTGCCCCCCACACATTTGGACCACCAGAAACGTCCCAACTCCCACAGGTCTCCAGGTTTTCCCATCGGGGAGCTGGTTTCCCCAGGGGTCCCAAAGCGCACACACACGTGTATATGGGAGCCAGCTGAGGGGCTCGACGACAGGTCATTCCATGCCAGACCACAGGGTGGCGGAGTGCACTAACCTCTTTTCCTCTTTCCTCTGTAGACCAGTTATGGGAGGTTTCACCTGGTCGGCCCCGATGACATCACTTCCTGTTCCGGTCCCAATGACCTCACTTCCTCTGCCTGACCATAAAGCCGCCATTTTGCATCCTGTAAAGGAGCTCTGTCTTGAACTCGAAAGCTTTGTTGCTGCTCTTGACCAGCAGAACCTCCAATTTACAGGACGGCCGCCCCAAAGGACTCTTTATCTCTTTTGCTGGTGTGACACCCAATAAACACCCACCACGGGGGGGGACGTCACTGTCAAACCCCAGCCAGTAATCAGGGCGAGCACTGAATCTTTAGAAAACACCAAAGGTGTCCCAAACACTGCAGAAGCACCAACACAGTCCGACGCAAACAGATCCCCAGTACGGTAATGCAGAAACGGCAAGCATGGAGGTCAAAATTCCAAAAATCCACCAGAGGCACAAGCCCAGCACAAATACAAAACACTCGCCGACTCCCAGGGGCCTTCTCAACGAGCCACCTGGAACTGAGAGAGACCCTCCAGACTTGGAAGTGGCCACGCCTCTTGGGGGGGGGTCCACCACAAAACACATGGAACACAAAGAAGGCAACATACACACAAAGATGAAAACCAATGGGGGGGGGGGGGGGCCTGCCACACAACCCAGGATCGTCTCCTGCCACCTCCCTGTGCACCACGGGCTGGCCCTGTTCCCCTTTGAGACCTTCGTCCGAGACCCTCACTCACTCCCATCTGCAGACACGGGGCAGGTCACATACAATGGCACCAGTAAAAGTACAGATGACTGGCTCACTAACTGGGTTAGAACAAATGCCGGCAGCCACAGGGGGCGCCAGTTCTGAGCCTGACAGTTTCTGCTCCAAGGCCCCACCTGGGCACAGATGGCATGAACGAGTCTTCATTGGCACCGATATCCTGAATGAGTGAGTGGCAGACCCCCGTCGTCCTAAGCTGCACTATAAACGAAGACACCTGTGAAGAAAGTCGAATCAGAGGCCTGCTAGGTGAGGGGCATCTGGCGGTGCCCGCCGTGAAAGGCAGCCATTCCCCGTCAGAAGCCCGCCGTTGTTATTAATTATTGCCTCCCTGATGTCACATGACAAGCGCAGGATAAGAAGGTTGCAGCCGCCGTAGTTAATAGCAGAACAAATACATCTATCTTACAATAATGGAATTCATCCATCAGACGGTGACACAAAAGCCGAACACGAAAACATGGCGCGCAACTCTGGCACACAAGCGCTTTTTATCACTCGCCTCCGAAGGTTACAGCAATACAAGAGCAAGATGTACGTTGGTCTCCTCTGATTTTGCAACAATGAGGGCTTCAAATGTGGTTTTCAAGGTCTCGGGGGGGGGAAACGGGGAAGTGCAGAAGAAAGAAAGAAAGAAAAGAAAAGAAAAGCAGCAAATGTGAGCAGAGAAAGCAGCGTGGTGAGTGAATCCCGAACAAGATGGGTGGGTGGGCGTTTGGGTGGGTGGGCAGGCAGGCAGGCGGGCAGCTTCGAGTCATCGATTAGCTCAGTGGTTAATTTTAGCCTGCGGTGTGCAGCAATGAGATCAGCGAGACAATGACTTGGCCCCGACGGCGCGTGTGCGCGCTCACTCACACTCTCACTCGATCACTCTGACGCTCACCCCGATGCTCACTCTCGAGGAATGCTGGGGGCTGAGGGGGCGGGTCTGGCACACTCCCAGGCGGGCTCCGGCCGGGCCCTGCTGCATGCGTGTGTGTGTGTGTGTGTGTGTCACGTCTTGGCCGACAAATCACAGACGGCCTCAGGTTACAAACCAATGAGACCCCACGGGCCCCGTCCCGGCCGCTAACATGAGTCCGTCCACAACGGCAGACCGGTCCGTGAGCGCTGTCGCCATGACGACAGCAGGAGCGAGTCCAAGAGCACCGCGTCGCCATGACGACAGCCGCAGGATGGTCAGAGCACACAGCCTTGCTGTGATGACAACAGCACATTCGTCCTAGCCGCGCAGTGACGATGACAGCAGTGCAAAGCACGTGGGGGGGGGGGGGGGGGGGCGCTCCTCAACCATAGCAATAGAACATTAAACACGCCGCTCAGAGCGCTAGGGGGCCTCCTTATTAGAGGGTCTTCATGGTCCGCTGTTCAGAATCCAGGAAGTCCTATGGCTTGTGGGGTTTATATTAATAATAACATTTTATTTATATAGTGCCTTTCCTATTTATATTAAAGGCGCCATATAATTTAGTTTTTCAGGTCCTTATTGTCCTGTGCGCAGGGTCCAGTGACATTCTTACTTACATGAGCTCATCTATACAACAAAGAAGGAGACAGACAGACAGACCTGAAAGGCGCTATATAACAAATAAGGAGACAGACACAGACAGACAGACAGACCTGAAAGGCGCTATATAACAAAGGAGACAGACAGACAGACAAATCTGAAAGGTGCTATATAACAAAGAAGGAGACAGACAGACAGACCTGAAAGGCGCTATATAACAAAGAAGGAGACAGACAGACAGACCTGAAAGGTGCTATATAACAAAGAAGGAGACAGACAGACAGACCTGAAAGGCGCTATATAACAAAGGAGACAGACAGACAGACAAACCTGAAAGGTGATATATAACAAAGAAGGAGACAGACAGACAGACAGACCTGAAAGGCGCTATATAACAAAGAAGGAGACAGACAGACAGACCTGAAAGGCGCTACATAACAAAGAAGGAGACAGACACAGACAGACAGACAGACCTGAAAGGCGCTATATAACAAAGAAGGAGACAGACAGACAGACCTGAAAGGCGCTATATAACAAAGGAGACAGACAGACAGACAAACCTGAAAGGTGATATATAACAAAGAAGGAGACAGACAGACAGACAGACAGACAGACCTGAAAGGCGCTATATAACAAAGAAGGAGACAGACAGACAGACCTGAAAGGCGCTACATAACAAAGAAGGAGACAGACACAGACAGACAGACAGACCTGAAAGGCGCTATATAACAAAGGAGACAGACAGACAGACAAACCTGAAAGGCGCTATATAACAATGAAGGAGACAGACAGACAGACCTGAAAGGCGCTATATAATTGCTTTCTAAGGTCCTTGTGGTCAGCACTCTCCAGTGTCATGATTTACATGAGGACGTATATCTAACTGAACGGTATGGAGGACAGCACAGAAAGCAGACGGGACGAGGAGGTGAAGCCAAACCAAAGTCCCTAAACCCATCCCACCAATCAGAAATCTGCCATAAAGACGTCACTAACACGCCGTGACTTAAACACTCACTGGAGTATCTGGCGAGTTAACACGGGGCGCCAGCTTAAATACTGTGACATCACGGGTGCCACCTTCGGCACCACAGGCCTGGGCAAACGCCGGTGCCCGCTCCAAATAAATGTCAAGATTTAACAATAAAGGAAGCCACCCTGCCTCACACACAGTTACAACGTGGAGATGAATGGGCATCCCGACTCAAAATGAGCACACCGTCCACAGAGAGGGTCCTGAGGAGTCATCAGCTTCAAAATGGCGCTTTACACTGAGTGGGTGACGAGGAGGAGTGTGACCATCAGGCTGGCGCTGCAGACTGATTGGTACTCCTCACCAGCAGGGGGCACTGCAGTCTACTCTCAGGAGTCCCTGTGGTGCCAGCCCCTGGCATCACCAAGTGAAGATTGTGTCCGTCGCTGCCTCCACTTTAGGTTTTTAGGGCAATTCAGTGGCGGAGCACCGGAGTCAGCAAGTCACCCGTCGCCTCCCGGATTCTCCCCTCCATCCTACTTCTCGTTTTTGTTTTGTTTTCAGTCATTTCCTGCCACCTGAATGCGGGCACAGGGTGGTCAGAAGGTCGGGCCCCTGCTTCACATATGGATGGCCTGCTGGGACCGGGACCACTGCACAAACTGGAGCTCGGCTGGGTGGGCCGCACCTCCATTTGCTCCTTCCTCTCTCTGTTTTGCTGTCCTAACGGCAGTGCCACCTCACCGTCTAGGTCTCTAAGTTCGGGTGCTGACACCAGCGTGCGCCCCTTGGTCACAGACGCATATTCTAGGACGAGTCAGACGTGTGGTTGGGTGCCCCTCTGCCCTCTCTGTGGCCGTCTGCCATGTCGACGTGTGCAGCGCTGCCACCGGCTAACAGTAAGACGCCCAGCCCTCTAGGTGGCGCTAGCAAACCACAAGACAGGCTCCCCCGGCCCTTCGTTACAATGGGGGGCCATTTTTAAACGTGTACTCCTCACTCTGAACAGATTTTGGCACCCTGATGTCCAAGTGGGGGAGTCTTGCAGTTCTCTCAACCTCCATCCCGGCCCCTGCCCCTCCCCCTCCACGAGGGTCCTGCTCATCAGCGGATGCCGATGCTCTCGCCCCCAATTGTTCACCCCTGCTAAAGAATTTCTCAACCCCCACGTGGAGCGGGCCAAGCGCCGAGGGTCTTTCCGTGAATGAAGATGTCCTCTGCCTCGACAGAATAAAGGGGGCTGTCAGTCTGCATTGTGGTGACGCGCCGAGGGTGAAAACCTCTTAATCCTGTCCTCCTCCGAGCGGGCCAAGCACTTGAACCCTTCGCGCTCCCACAGAGCGTCTCACACCGGTGCACAAAGGCAGTGCCAACCCCCCAAAAGCCAGAGGATTGTAAAGCTTGAAAAGCGTCAAGAGCCCCTCAGTGGTCTGCGCAAACAAAACTAAAGGAGAGGACGGCGGCCTGAGGGGTCCAGGAGCACAAAGCCTCCTCTGTCATCGCCACGAATGACCATCCCAAAGAGCAGACAGAGCGCCAAGTGCCCATCTGATGCCAGCGTCCACACCAAACGTCAATGTCCGGCCGAGTGAGCTCAGCTGTCTCAGTCCATGGGTCCGGGGGTCCTGTGAAGCCGCTGGGCAGTAGAAAAGTGACCAACACATGCACCCCCCTCAACAGGACGCCACTCCACCAACCCCTGTTGGGGTCGTTCTCATCCACTTTAGCCACAAAATTCAGAGGCGACACAAAGACCCCCTTAATGGCTCCCTCCTTCCACTTCCGAAAAATCCATTCTAGTGACGTATCGGCCACGTGCGGGCCAAGGACCCCGAGATTGACTTTCGAAATGTCTGTATGACTCTCACTAGCGCCACATGTAACCCCTCTCCGTCAATGTAATCCCACCACAGATGCCATGTGACCACAAGCTGCCCACCTCACCTTTGGGGGGGCATAGGGGGTTGTGAACAAAGCAAATTCTCTCAAAAGGCGCGAGTCACCTTGGATAAAGACGTCAGCCAAATAATAAAATAGGAATAACAAGTAATAAGTGTCAGAAAACTGGGGAGGGGTGGGGGCTGCTCACAAAAATATGTAAAATATTAACACGTCACATTGTCACCACCTTCTATGGTCACCGTGATGAGGAGCAGGACACTGGAGACCTGACTGGACTCGTACGAAAAAGGGGTGGAGACACCAGAGGGCGGGGCAGTCAGGGATACCACCAATTACACGCTGAGACACCCGAGGGCGGGGCAGGGGTGGATACCACCAGTTACACAGTTGTGACAGTAGAGGGCGGCGCAGTCGGGATGCCATCAATGACCGAATTGTGACAGTAGAGGGCAGCGCAGTCAGAGGTACCACCAGTTACACAGTTGTGACAGTAGAGGGCAGGACAGTCGGGATGCCATCAATGACCGAATTGTGACAGTAGAGGGCAGCGCAGCCGGGATGCCATCAATGACCCAGTTGTGACAGTAGAGGGCAGCACAGTCAGAGGTACCACCAGTTACACAGTTGTGACAGTAGAGGGCAGGACAGTCGGGATGCCATCAATGACCGAATTGTGACAGTAGAGGGCAGCACAGCCGGGATGCCATCAATGACCGAATTGTGACAGTAGAGGGCAGCGCAGTTGGGATGCCATCAATGACCCAGTTGTGACAGTAGAGGGCAGCGCAGTCGGGATGCCATCAATGACCCAGTTGTGACAGTAGAGGGCAGCGCAGCCGGGATGCCATCAATGACCCAGTTGTGACAGTAGAGGGCAGCACAGTCAGAGGTACCACCAGTTACACAGTTGTGACAGTAGAGGGCAGCACAGTCAGAGGTACCACCAGTTACACAGTTGTGACAGTAGAGGGCAGGACAGTCGGGATGCCATCAATGACCGAATTGTGACAGTAGAGGGCAGCGCAGTCGGGATGCCATCAATGACCGATTGTGACAGTAGAGGGCAGCGCAGTCAGAGGTACCACCAGTTACACAGTTGTGACAGTAGAGGGCAGCGCAGTCGGGATGCCATCAATGACCCAGTTGTGACAGTAGAGGGTGCTGTAGCTGCCAGTGAGGTGTGCCATCAGCTTCAGTGTGAGACAGTCCCCCTTCAGTGACCGTGGTGACACGCTGTGCGCTGATTGGCCTGTGTAAGTGCCACTTCCGCTGGACTTGGGACAGTAAAGACCTGATAACGCAGTGAGCGACTGCCAGCGTGAGACTAAACGCCAGCCTAGATGCTGACATGACAGAATTCCACGTCGGGGTTTCCTGCAGGTCACCACATGTGTGCTTTTTCTTCTTTTTCTTCTTTCCCTTTCTTTTCTTCCAGCGGTCCCCAAGGACGATGTACATTTTAAATCAGGTCGACGACAAAAGCCTGGCACGTGCTCGACTGAAGAGCGCCCTGCATTTATCAGCAGTAATGAGCTCGTACTTCTGAAAATAATCTTACAGCAGGCCTCGGGCTCTCTTATTTATTTATTTATTTATTTTCTTCCCCCCATCCATGATTGTCGAAGTGTTCAGATTACGGGATTTCGAATGCTGGCCTCAAACTGCAGCGCATTGTTTCAGAACTCTGCTACACCTTCGTCTTCCAACCTGGGCTCGGCTGCAGTAAAACTCAGGTTAATGAAGTCCGGGAAGATAAAACAAGTGGCACTCCCTGCCAAGTTGCCAGGTCTGCGAGCCCACCATTTAATCCTCTCCTCCTCCTCTGCTGAATACACAGCTCGATGGCACCAATGGGAGGCCTAGCCGTCACACCATTGTGCCCTTCCCAGCTGCCCCATTTACCCAGCAAATACCATTTCAGGTCTTAGAATTCCTGCCATGTCCGCCCGCTGAAGAGCGCAAAACTGCATCGGGTCGGCCGCGACCATCGTTCAAGTGACACCGTGAGGCCACTTTGGGGTCCAGTGCTACATCAGCGTGATAGGCGGCTCTGGCCAAGTCAAGCTCTACGCCATGCAGCCAAACAGCAGCTTCAGTGAGAGGAGCCTCTCCGCTGGGCTCAGGCAGGGTCCGCGTGCTCCAGGGACACAGCTTGGCATACAGAAATTAAAGGGCAGCCACAAAAAATGAGTCACTGGAGTCCCCGAGGGGAAATGTCTTTAAGGGTTCCTTCACTCCGTGCCCATCGAATGCGTTGAATGTTATTGATGGCATCACTCGACCAGGCAGAGAAAGTGCGACTTGACGACAGCTGCCATCTTGACTCACTTATATAGCCAGGGGGTCAAGGGCGGTGATGTCAGTGTGGCCCCGCCTCCTGGGGCTCCACCCACAAAGACATTTTAATAATTGGTGTATAATTACAAACAAAGGAGGTGAATGAGAACAACAACACAACACGGGCCGAGAAAGATAAAGAGGGCCGAGTGGGTCAGAGCCAAAGTCACTCAGGCGGCCAATGAAACAATGCCATCCACAAGTGCGCACAACGAGAAACGCACAGCGGCGGCTAAAAAAGGGACACACCGACGACAGCGAACTAAAACCTGCGCAGCTCAAACCCGAACAGGACGTAAAGGCGTGGTGGCGTAAGTAGGCGGCCCACCGCACGTGCAGCACTTACTGTATGTGGTGGGTGGAGCCACCCAAGAGGCGGGCCACAGTGACATCACTGTCATTGAGCCCGCCCCCTGGCCGAGGGGAGCTCAGACGTGGCGCACCCAAGGTTCCCGTGGTGGTCTTTACATGTTGTGCTTGTTGCTTGCTGCGGACCGCCTCCTTCCTATTTTGGCATAAATAAATATTTTTGATTTCAGATTCTTTTATGGATTGTCTTTCTGGGTTTTACAGTTTCCTTCCCCTTGGGAGACATTAAAGTTACTTTGGAGTTGTTAGCGACATTGTGAACTGAGCTCTTCTGACCCGGGGAAGGCCGCAGCCTCAGGATGGATTGGGATTGTCCACACAGACTGGCCTGCTTCTCTTTGGCCTCCCACCCTCTCTTTGCTCCATCTGTAGCCCCCAAAAGCACAATGAGCAGCCCCCCCATAGGACGTCCAGAAAAGCGAATCACAAGCAGGGTCAGGGCACACGTCCCCTCATCGACTCATTGTGTCTGAAGTCACCTTTACTGATGTACAATGCACAAGAAAAGTGGGCCGACAGGGGAGACCCCTCTGTCTGAGGTCTCGGGTTTGTCACCACGATGGTATCTACTGCATTATGAGGTCTGTGTGTGTGTTAGGGGTCCTCACTCAGCCTGGCATTGGTGACGTGACAGAAAGGTGTGGGAGGCCTGCTGAGAGTCGCCTTCAACAAGTGCACGCCTCCAAGTGACAGAGAGGTCCAGGCACATGGGGGTACCGAGGACAGGCGCAGGAGGGACACGCAAGGCGAGGGGCATCAGCTGGTTTGAGTAACTGAAGTGAGAACGTTTAGGTCACGGAGTTCATTCGTCTCCACAGCTTTGTGATTTTGAACCCGACGCCTCGAGGCTCATCCCCTGTCACTCCATCATCAGATGGCACAAGCGGGCATCACAAGTTACCCAAGTGCCTAAAGGAGTCGCTTCACGGACTGAACCTTGTCACATCGTAACGTCACACACACACACCCATCCACGTCTGCTGCTCTCCACTCACAGGACAGTGGAGTGACAAGAGGCTCAGCATCACCCAGGACTGCAAGCCCCCCACTAAGGCTCACTTACTTTTGGGTCCCAAAACGCTTCACACGTCACCTTTCGGGGTTCCTAACATCCCAAAGCGGAAGTTGGCCAGTGAGTGTCACCTGCGGGCTCATCCTTCCGGTGAGTGATGACGTGTGACGGCCCACGTAGTTCCCACCTAAGACCCCTCACTCGCTCGCTCACATGACTATTTGTGCAGACGCAGCAGAAAGGCAGAGCTGCAGATCAATGTGACCTTTAGAGCTTTGGACTTCTTCTCTTTGAAAGCCGCGCTGGGGGAGTCGCCTTCTGCTCTGCCTTACCTTCCTGGTGCGTTGCTGGGACGGTGGGCTCGCTTCCACCTCTCTCGATAATCCCAGCATCTGGGGTGCTCACGTACACGCAGAGCCCACCCTACGATTTAAAACAAAAGCAAACCCCCTGAGTCACAATACACAGGGGCCCTCCTTATGTGAATGAAGTCGGCGACTGAAAATCCCGGGGATAGCAGTCTATGGTGACACGGGGTCACACTGAACGACTTCCAGTCAGGGAGGATTTGATGAACGTTGATCTTGTCACCTGAGGCCATCGGGTCACACGACTGGCTGGCCAGCGACAGTGGGCTTGGTTCAGATCATTGCAGGGACAGCTACGTCAGCCACAATCTCGGCCCTTCTTCTTGTCAAGTCATTGGCCGGGTGAGCTTCTCTTCCATTTGTAAGGTCCGCCACTCCCACCACCTCCTTACACCTCGACTGAGGCTCTGGGTGGGCGGTGGGCTGTCACTTCTCATGTGTGCACACACACAACCTGGCCTCCAAAACTAAACATGTCTGACTTTGTGAGGGTCGGCTGCTGATGACTTCTTCTTCTTTTTCTTCTTCTTCTTTCGGCTGCTCCTGTTAAAGGTTGCCATAGCGGATCATCTTCTTCCATATCTTTCTGTCCTCGTCATCTTGTTCTGTTACACCCATCACCTGCATGACCTCTCTCACCACATCCATAAACTTTCTCTTAGGCCTTCCTCTTCTCCTCTTGCTTATCAGCTCTATCCTTAGGACCCATCACTCATTATACCCCTCATCTCTCCTCCGCACATGTCCAAACCAACGCAATCTCGCTTCTCTGACTTTGTCTCTCAATTGTCCAACCCGAGCCGACCCTCTAATGTCCTCATTTCTAATCCTGTCCATCCTCGTCACACCTAATGCAAACCTTAGCATCTTTAACTCTGCCACCTCCAGCTCTGTCTCCTGTGCCACCGTCTCCAACCTGGGGAGGTTAAATTCCACGACCATCTCCAAGTCGCTAGGATTATGAAAATGAGATGCTACAGCAGCCAAAAGGGACATAAGTCAAGATTCAAGAATACTCAAACTGAGGTTGACGGTTGTGGGGGCTGCAATGGCAGCCACAGGAAGACCCAACAGCAACAGTAAAAAACGTCAGCGTCTGATGGAGCCAAGTTACCCAAACTCTTGTGTACCGTTTCAGTGTAATTATTTACCACTCTGATGTTGATCTTTCAGATCATAAAAGAGGTCATCATGATAGCAATTGACGAGAGGAAGTCCTAATTACACAATTACGATATTTGACGGTTCCTCTAGAGCACAGGTGTCGAACTCTGGGCCTAGAGGGCCGCAGTGGCTGCTGGTTTTCATTCTAACCCTTTCCCTAATCAGAGACCTAACCCTAAGCCTAACCCTAACTTTTCTAAGAACACCGTCAAGATGTTTTGGTGACCTCGGAGATCAGCCTTACTGAGACCTTCACCTTTCTTTATGTTCAGATAATGTGGTTAGCTGGTGATGTGGCAGCTTGTTTTGTGTCTCATTATTGTTTGGCTCCTCATTAAGGAAAAAGAAAGAACTAAGGGGTTTGAGTCAAGTTAATTAAAACAAAAGGCAAAAGAAGTCAATTAGCAGCAAAAACTGGTCACTAATGAAGAAGACGGTTAGAATGAAAACCTGCAGCCACTGTGGCCCTCCAAGCCTGGAGTTCGACACCCCTGCTCTAGAGGGCCTCTTTCTCTTCCACGATTTGGCCCAAAAACTCATCAGCTAAGTTTTGAGATTGTCATTTTAGCTCGAGAAACTGACACACAGACACAGACCCATCATTGAGAGATCGGGGGACTCTAAAACATCGAGATCTGTCGAAAACCCGAGAACGAAATTACAAAAACAAACCTAAAGATGATAGGTTATGGGGGGGCGGGGGGATGCAAAGCAAAAAAAAAAATCCCAGTGGTACTCGTGAAACTGACCTGTGACAAGATGCAAACGGGACACACGTCACACCCTCAATGGCACAAACAGGAAAACTGCTGATAGTCGTGTCATGGGGCTCACAAGGACAAGGCACACGGGTCAGTCAGTACGACAGTGACCAAAGTCAAAGAGTGGGCCAGAGGTGCCAACTTCTTTCATTATTCTGGAGGCGTCACAGAACCGTTTAAATGGCGACATTCAGAGGAAAAAGCCAGTCGGGCACCGATGGACTCGCCTGGAAGAGCAGAATCGTCAAGTCAGGACCCCTATAACTCACTCACCTCCTTTATAGATGCGGCAGCATTTTAATTAAGGTGGCCACAATCTGCTTAATTACACCGCATTTGTTTTAGGCCTCACGAGTCAAACCGGCAGACTAAGGGTGGGACGCGGTGTGTCGGCTCTTTAAAGTGCGGATTTTAAAGCTCTGTAGTGAAAGGAGAATCAGAATGAATGAGAAGATGTCAGGGTTAAGAGGGAATGGGACAGAATGGGAAGTGAAACGAGACTTGTAGGGTTCTGGAGGAGTGCCTGCTCGGAGTACACTCGTGGATCAAAGTGGAGCGCACAGAGACGGACAGACACACACCACGTGTGCTGTTAAGTTTAACTCATGCATTTCATTAGCCGACCGTCCAAACTTGTGAAAAGGCCGACGGCAGAAGTGAACCCTGCAGCTCTGCCCACTGTACCTGGAGAAGCACGATGTCCACATTTGTTTTGTTCCAATCAAACGTCAGCTTGATAAGATCTTCTTAAGATAAATTCAAATCACATTCAAATAGCGTCATCTCACCTGACAGCCTTCCTATATACAGTGAAAAAGTTTGGGAACCCATCATCATTCTTTGGATTTCTGTTTCTCATTGGCTGAGCTTTCAAAGTAGCAACTTCCTTTTAATATACAGTATGACACGCCTTATGGAGACAGTAGGATTTCAGCAGTGAATCATCATAACAAAATTAGACAGGTGCATAAATGTGGGCCCCCCAACAGAGATATGACACCAATACTTAGTTGAGCCTCCTTTTGGCCTCTAGACGCTGTCCTCCTATAGCCTCTGATGAGAGTCTGATTCTGGATGGAGGTATTGTTCACCATTCTTCATACCAAATCTCTCCAGTTCAGTTCAATTTGATGGACAGCCTGCTTCAAATCATCCCACAGATTTTCGATGATATTCAAGTCAGGGGACTGTGACGGCCATTTCAGAACATTGTACTTCTCCTTCTGCATGAATGCCTTTGTAGATTTCCAACTGTGTTTTGAGTCATTGTCTTGTTGGAATATCCAACCCCTGCGTCACTTCAACTTTGTGAATGATGCTTGAACATTATCCTGAAGAGTTTCTTGATATTGGGTTGAATTCATCTGACCCTTGACTTTAACAAGGGCCCCAGTCCCTGAACTAGCCACACAGCCCCACAGCATGATGGAACCTCCACCAAATTTGACAGTAGGTAGCAGGTGTTTTTCTTGGAATGCGGCGTTCTTCTTCCGCCATGCAAAGTGCTTTTTGTTCTGACCAAATAACTCCATTTTTGTCTCATCAGTCCAAAGCACTTTGTTCCAAAATGAATCTGGCTTGTCTAAATGAGCATTGGCATACAACAAGCGACTCTGTTTGTGGCTTCTTTCTCATCACCCTGCCATACAGATGTTCTTTGTGCACTGAATTGTAGAACGATGTACAGATACACCATCTGCAGCCAGATGTTCTTGCAGGTCTTTGGAGGTGATCTGTGGGTTGTCTGTCACCATTCTCACAATCCTGCCCATGTGCCACTCCTGTATTTTTCTTGTCCTGCCAGACCTGCTGGTTTAACAGCAACTGTGCCTGTGGCCTTCCATTTCCTGATTCCATTCCTTAAACTTGAAACTGATAGTTTAGACCTCTGAGATGGCTTTTTTGTAGCCTTCCCCTAAACCAGGAGACTGAACAATCTTTGTTTTCAGATCTTTGGAGAGTTGCTTTGAGGATCCCATGCTGTCACTCTTCAGAGGAGAGTCAAAGGGAAGGAAGCACAACTTGTAATTGACGACCTTAAATACGTTTATATCTCATGATTGGACACACCTGTCTATGAAGTTCAAGGCTTAACGAGCTCATCAACCAATGAGCATTGAGCAGTGACAGGCATTCAAATCAGCACAATGACAAGGGGACCCACATTTATGCACAGCCAGTTTTTCACATTTGATTTAATTTCATTCAACTAAATACTGCGTCACTAAAAATCTTAGTTCGGAAAACACCAAAGTACTCCTAGGAGATGAAAGACAGACCACTGTTATCTTTATTGTTGAGAGTCAGTTATTATGAGGCTGAGAGGGGGTCCCAAACTTCTGCATTTGACTGTAAATCCATCATCGGAGTTCACTGGTAGAGTCGTGTAGGGTAAGCGGCCGTAAAGAGCGATGAGGACCGAGATGTGCCAATGGGTTAGGCCTGCACCCAAACTCTGCTACTTACCCTTATGCTGCTTTAAGTGACGGCCAGAAATTCAAGTGCTTAATCACGCGCTTCTGGGGAATGGAGATGATAAAGTTACTGACACCGTGGGCTTCAGTGGGGACAAACGCTAAACAACATCCTAACATCCATGGAATTAAACAAAAATCTCTTATTTAGAATGTGCGTCTCATAGTCCACTGGCTGGGGGTCCATTCACAGGGTCACATTAACAAGTACCCCAATACTGCGTGGGGGACGTGACAATGATTATTATTATTTTATTTTGGGGCCCATAAGAAAAAACAACAATTCCAGATAATAAATAAATAAATGTGGTGACAGTTAGCAAGAACACCAAAACCTGCAGTGCGCCCCCCCCCCCCCCCAATAATCACCCTGTCAAAGGGGACCAAACAGGGTTAAAATTTAAGGCCCAACTGACATGAGAAGGGGGTCCAGGCCCACGAGCCCACCAGACTGTGACAATTCTGACCCGACCTGCTAATGTGATGTCCCGGTGCTGGTCACCAGCCCACCCTCCTGTGCCCAGACACCGTTTAACAAGTCACAATGGCGCTGCCCCCCTAAACTGAGTCACCGTACACAAGCCTAATTACTGCTTTCCATTTCAATCCCGAGGCAGGCAAAGAGCGCTCTGATGTCACAGAGTCGTCACCAGTCCTGTCCAGTTCCCACACACGCGTTAGTCACAACAGCGCCACTCCGCTCCCACCGTTATCCTGCTGCCAGCACAGCGACTTTCCTTTGTGGAGTAAACACTGAGTCACACTCCATAATGGAAAGCTGCAGGCTCCCAAAACAGCTCCGTCCGGCCATCGGCACACGACTTCAATGGACTGGGGGACACGGGGGGAACATGGGGGTAATGTGCCAGCACAGGAGTCGAGCGAGGAGACCCCTAATTAGGGGAGGTGAGAACAAGGCGGCAGTTAACGCTGACAGTGCACTGTGCCAGCCAGCCAGCCAGCCTCACTGGGCGCGCTCCTCCACAATGCCCTGCGGTGAAGTGGCTGTGTTGAGACACGCCGGCGCACATCCACATGCCTGAGCCACCCTTTCATGTCTCACAGGTGTTTCTCCGCGTCACTACCCACGTACAGAGCTTAAGGGGGCCCGCCGTGAAGAATGCCCTCACTGTCCACCCGCATTCATATGGAAATGTTCATCAGGACATGAGCGGGCTGCGTGTGTGCGGACGGCTGGATGGGGGGCTGGGGAGCCGCGCGGCTCATTTAGGACCAACAAGAGCTCATCAGCGTGATTTCCCTGAGGGGCACCTACAGCAGAACCTCTCACTGAGCGAGCTCCTCGCCCACAGGGGGCCGCCGACTTTCATCCAAACACTTTTTGTAATTCCTAACAAGCCTCTCGGAAGAAGAGGGGATGCAGAGATCACATGACCACAAGCCAGTGGAGTGACAGCCTGAGGTGGGTGGGCACATACAGGGAGAGCCCCACCATGGAACCAGGAGAACTTCCATCTGCTGCCCCACAAAATCACCTGCTACATGCTGGTCAGGTGACCTCTGAGCCCCCTTCTCTGATAACCAACATACCCCCCACCTCCGCGGCCTGGCAACCAACCTCCTGGCGAGCCATAAGACGTCACATGTTCATGGCTCTCGAGTGGCCGTCCCCGTCACCGGACCCTAACCCAACACAGCGCTTCTGGGATGTGGCAGGGCGGGCAACACACAGAAATCTGTGAAAAACCAACGTGGAGATGCAGTCGTGTCAGCTTGGGCTAGAAACTCTCCCAGGTGTCCACGCCATGAAGAGCAGAGGCCATTTTGAGAGCTCCAGTTGCAGTCTGGGTAATGCGAAGTTATGAAGAAGGAGGAAGGAGACGGTCAGCGGCTTCAACCACCCAGGTCCTGCGTGCCGCACAGAACATCGGCGAATCTGTAAAACGGGCAGGTCCCGATCCAGGGGGGCTCCAGTGGGCCACACACAGCAGTACTTCACATCCTTCAGTCCATCCGTCTGTCTTCCTCACCTGCGTGTCCATGGCAGACGTCACAGGCAGCTGGAGCCAATCCTAGTGGCTGTCACCGAGGGCAGGCGTGGACCACTGTGACAAACTCTCGGGTAAATCGCAGGTACAGACTGTGTGTTTGACCCGCTCCACGGGTTGCTGAATTTCCTTTCTTTCTGTGTGTGCCAGGGCCCATCAAGTTCTAGTCACGCCACAGCACAAGGAGAAGGTGCAAACGCCATGCCAGCTCGTGGAGTTTAGGACTTTGGCCGATGTTCGGCTCTATGTTTCAGTTGCACCATTCTTCACTCTTCCTCGTCTTATCCAAGTCTCCCTTATTTGGATTCATTCCAGAAACTGGAGGAAGGCTACAAGTCTGCGGGGCTCTGCTCATGGTGGCCACCCGACTGTCTGTCTCATCCCTTCCCCACCTAATAACTCCTGAGTGGTGCCCTCGAAGGTGCCTGCTGCACATCGCTGGGGGTGAAGCGGCTCCCCCTTGCTTTACAAATGCAATGTCATCATCGTCGTCTTCCTCAGTGCAGAGCCCAAGGACTCCATCACACACTTTCATAAAATGGACCCACTCTGGACTTGCCAGCAGCAAATGGGCACCTGGCCGCCATTTTAGGAGCCAACAGTGCCATGCGATGGCTGCACGATTTTGAATTTGACTGCCTGTAGTGGTGGGGTGTTGTACCGTGTTGGCCATTATGGATGTGGTGAGAAGTCAAGCAACGTGACCCCCTTTCACTGGCTAACTGGACATTCACAATACGCAGGCGTTCAAGGCCACTCAGGCCCCTTCTTCATGCAGAGATGTCATCAAAGGTGTAATTCAAGTCATGGCACCACTTAACTGGCAGCACACCACACTGCAGGGCCGCCGCGCTTGTGACCTTTTCTCTCAGATGGGCACATCATCTCTCTAAACGTAGTGCCACTTTTGTTTCCTAGTAGTATTCTGTCTGAGGTTACTTTATACGTCCAGTTGGTACTTTTTGGGTGTTACGTGCTGCCAGTTGGTTTCTTCTGGGTCAGAATGCCCACATCAACTGCTGGACTCTCCTTTGGTGTCGAATATCCGCGCCCACCAGGCGTTCACTACGGGTGAAGAGCCGCCAAAGACCAGGACAGGATAGCCTGAGATGAAATACGGTTGGGCAAAACTGGGAGATCCGAAAATGGAAGGAACAAAAACAAAAGGGACAAGATGGACGGGGCAATGCAGAACAGGAATCCAAGAAGACCCACCTGGCACAACGGCATACTGAGTTAAGAGCTCTGACAAGACCCTTAGCCACTGAGCGATACTGCAAAGAGCGCCTGCCGTGTCGACATACGTATGGCCACCTCCGTGACGTCATCCCAGTGACAACTGCGCTCGGAGAAACAAAGGAATCTCAACTGCGTCTCTTCTGGCTGAGGTTCATTTCATTTTGTGTTTCTTGGACGGTCACAGCTTTTCAGGGATTTCCATATTTGTGTGCCGTTTATGCCAACATCCTAGCCGGAGGATCAGCTTTGAACAACAACGAGTGTCCTGGATGAAAACCAAAGAGCCAGGGCTTTAATGAGCACTTGGGCACGGCCATCAGCAGTGTGTCTGTCTGCGGAGAGAGTGTTGTCCTCGTCATTGAGAGGTTTACGGACCTCGCCAGTGACCCTCATGTGACTCTGGTGACTCCTCCTATGAAGTCAGTAGACGGATTGGGAGAGCATGGGGGGTCATGAGGTCGCTGGAAAGGGGTGAGTGGCGCTCCCGATATCAGTGCAAAAGGACGAAGGTCCAAGTCTTTAGAGTCCTGTTTGTGAGACATGGACGCTATCCAGTAACCTGAGATGAAGGCTGGACTCCTTTGGTACTGTGTCTCTCCGAAATACCCTTGGGTACCGTTGGTTTGACTTTGTGTTGCTCATGGGGTCCCGAATGAGGCACATGACCTGCATTGTGAGGGAGCGTCAGTTACAGCACATGTGGCACGTTTTCCCGAGGGTGATCTGGCTCGTAAGATCCTCATTGTTGGGGACCTGAGTGGCTGGACCAGACCAAGGGGTTGCCCACATAAGACCTGGCTGTGGTAGATAGAGGGTCATTTCTGGATGGTGGGATTGGACCGCGTGTCTGCCTGGGGGGTTGCCAACTGGGATCCTGAGTTGTTTCGTCATGTAGTGGGTGCAGCAACGCACTGTACCAGTGCATGCTCCCCAACTTGACTTGACTTGTCCTGTTTGTCACTCATGCGTCATGTGGGCAGGGCCACCCCAATGTCATGACCCTTCACAGCTCATCTTCGTTCTGAGTGTTTCTCATTTCTGGACTGTGTGCACTTGGACTTGTCCCTTTTTGTCACACAGCTCACTCTGAAGTCATTTTTCTTTGCCGGACTTCATCTTCAGACATTTAAGCTCTTGTTGAACTTTTGAAGACAAACTCCCTTTGTGGGCCTGTGTAGGCCAAAGCCTAGCAGCGGCTGCCTGGGGTGAGGCCTATTTCTGGGGAACGACCCTCACGGGCTTCAGGGATTTGCTATCTCGAGTGCAGTGAATTGTAAAACGTGAAGTCAGAAACTAAAACAAAAGGTTTTTGGTACCTCCTCGAGTTTCACGTATCCTCAGATATGGGGATGGAGATTTGAGGAGTAAACCGCAAGACAAGGACTAGAGTTTTATATGAGGTACGTTAAATCAAATCAAATGAATAATACAACAAACAATTATTAGAAAAGAAAAGTTGAATAAATGGCACTCTACAGCTGCAGGAATAAAAAATTTGCCATGATAATCATATTTTTGCCAACAATTCTGGTAAATTACCACTTTCAGGAAGCGGAATGTAACACTTGTTTATGTAAACCCAAAACGTCCGCCAATATGTACGGAGCAGTAACGGCACATGCACTGCTTTAACGATAAGGTATTGACTTGAGCGTTCCTAGTGTTCCTCCTCTTCCTCTGTACGTTTATCGTTCGTTTGCTCAGAGGTTGACGCGCTTGTTCCTTCCTGAGCAGCTCTTCATTTCTCCACCCTAGCGGCCCGCTGCTTCTCATCTTTTCACGTTAAAACGGAGAAAGTCCGTGTTTGTGTTGAAATTACTGATACGTTTTGATTAATTTTTCATGTAAGCTGGCACTTAAGTCCTCAATCTGCGTCAAGAATGATTTGAGATATGAAGAAGTAGGGGAGGTGATGGCGAAGGTGGTAGGCATGAGAACGGCGCCCGTATACACGCGCCACACCGCCACCCTCCTGCCGAGGAGTTAATTCTACAATAGGATAAAATAGAAAGAGGAATAACCGTGGAGGTCAATCATCACCCCGAAAGCGGACTGTAGACGTCACGTAGTGTATGTGGACCAAATTTCAGGTCAGTGGGTCAAACGCTTTGTGAGCGACAGGTGATTTAAAATACTGGACAGACAAACGGACAGCCACGGTAACGTATTATAGAAGATGATTACCATCTGAACGTCAAGCGGAAAATTACAATTATCTCGAATTTTAGTCAAAAAAAAAATGCTTTACCATAATATGAATTGCCAAATTTTTAATATTTTCAAGGAAAAGTTTCCGGTAAAGCACTACTTCTGGTTAGCGGAAATGACCCAAAAATTGATAGAAATCGTCGTGTTGTTCGTAATCCTTGGAAAATTTGGTTGAGCGAAGTGAAAGTGTACTCAAGTTATCGTGTTTACAGACACACAGACGTAATTTTAAAACCGGTATATCCGGTGTATAACAAACATCGAGACTCGTCAAAATCTCGACATTTAATCTTTGGACGACTCCCTACTCTTCGGATTTGACAAAGTGAAGCAGCCGTACAGCAAGGTGTGACGTGTTCATATGACGCCTGGGGTAGCTGGCGCCGAGTGCCCCCCATGGTAGACTAACACAGACCCCCCCCCCGCTCCCCGTGGATTCACTTGTTCACGTCTATAGACGGTTGGCCCTCGTCGCCCACAGCGGTTACGCCTGTGAATAAGCCCACCGAGGACACTGAAGCCCTCACGGCTCTGATGCTTACTTCCTCTCTGGTCGCAGAAGTCCACTAGAAGCCATGAGTGGGTACAGCAGGGCAGATCTGAGGACCCCTCTATGCCATCCACCTGGTGGAGGTGGCCAGCGGTGTGTACAAAGGGCACGGCCCTAAGCAGTTGAGAACTTACCACCCTGGGTGGACCCCGTTTTATGGGTCACAGTTACAAGCCCCCCAAATGGCTCAGCCAGATGCACTTTTGACTTATTCAGACGGCGCTGGGCACCACAGACCTCCTCGCAGAGGACAGACTGCTGTCTGTCCCCATATCCTGCCCGACACAAACTGGACTGCAGGTGCCACCAAAGGGGTTACACGCTCAGACTGGCGGCAACACAAATCCATGGACGGTGAGGATTTACAAACAACAACTTAACAAACGGATTTCATCTTCTGAGGCCGTTACGGACGGTGCCCACTTGAACCAGAGGCCCAGCACCATGTAGCGTGATGTATGGTGGGCTCGTGCAGCCCCGCTACCCACTGAGTGCAATCCAGCGCCATGAAAAATAAAAGTGCATTCCGTTTGGAGAGCGACGGCCCCCCGCAGCACTAATCCAGAGCACTGCCAGCCTATGGAGGGCACTCAACTACCTTATTAAGGAAATCAGATTAGACTCCGCTTCTCTCTCTCTCCCCTAGCAACAGCGTTTGGCACATTTCTGAGAAATCTGGAGCTGGCATTTCCAAAGTCACTGCTCGGTAAGAGGCAGCACGTCACCTGACAGCTGGACGGAAGCAAAGGAAGACGCGCGGCGATCGACGACGGCGGCGAATCTCACTGCACAGACGGGCGGGTAGAAGGCAAAGCAAGACGCTCGGTGACAAAGCCCAGCAACGCCGTCTCGGCTGACAGCCGTCATGCTCTCCAGTCCAATTACCCGTCTCGGTGCGCTGCGCCCGAGCGTATCGTCTCCCTGTAAGCAGCTTGTTTTGACTCGTTCGGTGGCATCGTCACACAGGCACGGCGGGTCGGCCCCAACGAGCGGCGTCACACACTCACCCTCCAGCTCGTGATGAATGATGTCGACGAGGTTTGGCTCCTCGCCCCACCAGAAAATCCACAGCTCCTTGGCATCGGGCTTGGCATCGGGCTTGACGTAGCGGCGCCAGACACAGAGCAGGTTGGCATGCACGCAGCGAGTGAAGCTGCGGAGGACGGGGTCATCGTGAGCGGGAGCAGAGATCACTGGACCACACTCGCCGTTGCCTCGGAATCTGTACCGCCTCCACTTTATGCCAGTCAGCTCCGCCTGAAAGAGGGGGAACAAAAAAAAATAAAGAGAGAGAGGTTAGTCAAAGTATACGGGGGGGGGGGGGCACAGACCGAAAGAGAGAAGGTGCCATCTGAACAGCATTGGGCATCACAGCGTCAACAGCAGAACAGAACAAAATCTCAGGTTCAAAAAAACAAAAACGTCTACGCCACTAAATAAGGGGGGTGGGGGGGGGCACAAGCCCACCATGGAGGGTGCTGAGCAGTACAAGGTGACGGCGCCAATGGCAGACGTGGGGGGGGGGTCAAAACTGCCACTCCGTGCTGCACCTTAAACTGCCCACCAGTGCCAGGGTGGGCTACGGCCCCCCACTCCCCAATGCCATGCTCTGCAGTGCCTGTTTTTGTTTTTTTTTAAATCACAGCCTCCCGACATTTTCTTTAATTACTTTCATTCTTCTCTTTTCTGCACTTGGCATTTCTACTCCCGATTACACAATATGTCAGAAATTCCAGCAGTAACCGTAAAGTGAGATCAAAATAAAAGCCAATGTTTACAACAACGCCAGTCACTAAGAGAACACAAAAGAAACGAAACAAATGAAAACTGCGCGCCCGGGCCCGAGGAACTGGGGCTTTCAAACGGAACTCGACGTCTGCCTGCCCACCCTCAGGCCTCCTCGTTCCTAATTTAAGGTTATGTGGGGCTGGGAGTCAAGAAAAAGCAGCAGGGGGCGCCCCAGACCCCCGGCACGTCACACAAGTCCTGGCGTTCTCTGGGCAGCTGTTGTCCTCCTCCTCATCCTCATCCTCCTGTCCCGACTGGTGAGGCACACCCTGGCAGAACAAAACTCCTATGGCCACAGCACTGCACCCAAGAAGGCCAAGCAGCCAGGGCTGCCCTGCAGGGGTCCAAACGTGAGGGACACTGCCACCTAGTGCACTGGAGGAACACCTGCTCTCACTGACACTTGGATCCAAAGTGACTCACAATCAAGTAATTTGGGAACAAGTGTGACAGGACAAGGTGACAAAAGTGACCACTCCAAGCGAGTGACAATCCCTAGATAACTAAAACCTAACAGGCGTGACAGGAATTCACTGAACACGACTCTTCAAACCCCTTTGTGCTAATCCCAGAGGTCTTTTCAGGTGACCTTTGGTGGTCCGAGCACACGGTCAGCCATGGCACCACTCAGTTTTCAGGTTATGGGCCCAACGGAGGAGGGTCCCCCCAAGCCGTAATGGAGTTCGAAACATCAAAAGTCCAGACAGCACCGCAGACCCTCAGCCACAGGTCCGGCACTGACACTCCATAACCCCACCGAGGCGCTCAGGGGTCCAAATGGAGGCAGGGGGCCACGTAGCCATCCTGCTGAAAGTGCTCCTCCATTAAAATGACCACCCAGGTGAACAAGGCAACAGCAGCACAAGGACCAACAGAGAAGGCGCTGGCATCACACGGCCACCCACTGGGCCGACCATACGAAACAAAACTGGGGTCACACATTGCCGTCGGTGGGACCCCCAGATGCCACTAACGCATCACATAATTTCACCAATGGAGAACCGTGACACACGTCATCAGTTGCAGGCTGTGAATCGTTGATGAAAATTCAAGGGTGCAACTGGGGCCCAAAACCAAAGAAAGTGGGCTTCACAACGTCCCGACACGGCCCCTCAGCCACTCTTCCCCTTCTGCGCTCACTCAGTATTTTGTCACGCTGAGAGCAGATGTACTGAATTTAGGAACGATGGCCTTGTGCCACAGGCCGCCCCACTGACTGGCACGAGTTTGGCGAGCCTGCATGTCGGAGGGCAATGCTGCAAATCCCCAAAGCATGCGACAGAGACCCTCAAACTGCCATCTTCCCAGCACTTTAATCAGGAAGACATCTGGGAGTTTGGACTTCTTTAGGTGTGTCAAGTAAACCTTTTAGGGACAAACAGACCAGCGCTGCTCCAAATGACCACCAGTATTAGGGAACCGGGGAGAACTGAAGTGGCGGCCATCTTGTACCCTGAACGTCTGATGGGCACATCTCAGAAGTCGGTGCACAGGGGGCACCAGCCGACACCACAAAGAATGGTGAGCTCAGAGTAACTAATTCTCTAAAAAGCCCACAGTCGGTGCCCAGTCAGGTGACAACACGATGGCTCAGTCACAATCCGGACTCCCCCCACTACTGTCTGTGACCTCACCTCCTGAACCCTGTGTTTTGAGGACTGGCCTTACCAGGTGGCATCGGCTTTCACGAGGGGGCTGACTCACTTCCCAGCTCTGCCTGCCCTAACGACGCCATCGACGGATGCTGGCAGTTGCCACATGAAGGCCGATGGTCCAGATGTTTATGGACGCCGCCCAACTTTGACATTCCTCGGTGCTTAATGGTCACTTAGCTGTGCCCGCGACCAGCCAGCAGGTGTGTGCCAGAGCCAACACCACTCAGGAGGTACAACAGGGAGCACCCACACCTGCAGGACACAACACGGAAGTGGACGGTCACGTGGACCCCCAAATGTGTCAAGGATTCTGACACCTTCTTCTGCTGTAAACAATCACTGGTGCCGTGCCAGTGACACACCGAGGCCTGGCTTTAATTTGTAATGACGCCGTCTGAACTTTGAAGTTTATTGCCAAGCGACGTAGTTGTTCGATATTTCCTTTGGGGTTACACCCATGTTGACGGAAGTAAATCCAATTAACAGGCCAGCGTAGGCGGGAATGGCACAGCACAGCATGGCACAGCACAGCATGGCACGTAGAAAGCAATACCACCCAGCTCAGTAAGGACGTCGTCTGTGCTGTGCTGTGCTGGCTGGTCACATCACTTCGGGAGGGGGGGGGGGGAGGGAGGACCACCCAATCAACAGGCCCAGTTACGGAACACGGTGGTGGAGAGAAAACGGACGTCAACAACGGGGCACATCCTCTTTATGGCAGCACATGTGTGCCAAGGGACGTCACTGAGACTTCTTAATAGTGCCTCCCTGGGACTGCCACTGGGACTCCTTTATAGTTCCTCCCTAGGACTGCCACTGGGACTGGGAAGGGCCGACATTTAGGCCACGGTGTTTGTGCTCCCAGATACCCACACACAGTCAGCAACGGCTAACAAAAATGCCCCAATATGGCAAAAAGAGAAACATGGCACCCCCAATAAATACAAAATAACAAATTTCATACCAAAATGATGAAAATAAAATCAAAAGAAACAAGGCTGTGCAGGTTTCAAAGCCCCCAAAAGATAAATGTGCTGAATCAGCTGTAAACGAGCCTCCTTGGCATTAACTCGGGCACAGAATTCAATGTAATTCCAGTTAAACCCGAGTCAGGCTCGCAGTGACGTGTGACGATACGATAAAGTGTGACGCCGGATTAACACTCAGGACGGCCCTCTGCTGCGTGAAGTAACAACATGCCGGAAAAAATCACAGCGAGGTCTTTACCGTAACTCATTAATATTCATGAGGGGCGGAGCCTCCAAGAATTAAACACACACTGCCGGAAAGGCAGTCTTAGGACAAACTGAAAGAGAACCACTGCTCCAATCACACGAGAGCAATGACAGTGGTCATCAGACGTTGTCATGGAAACTCGGTATGACCAAACAGCTGTGATAGGCCAGTGAAGTCAATCACATGACGCTTCGCGATGGTGCAACAGTAGCGCTGTGACCGAGTGCCAGGACAAGTGCGACGTTAGCCCCCAAAGCAACTGTCAGTGTCACGGGAAATGGGGACGTCACTAAGCCCTTAGCTGTGGCGGCCCACAGTAACACAAGGGTCTCGTCGACCGTGGAGATCAGGCACTGACGGGCAACCCTCTCGAGTGCAAGCAACAGAAAAAAGAAGCAGCACGCGTCTACTGTCCGATTGTGACTTGGGGCTGTGCGTCTGTGACGATTTTAAAACGTGTCACCTGAAGAGGTGCGTCAGGACACTCCACAGACCCCTCCTACCGGATTAGTGCTGATGTTTTAGTATTTACGTGTCGTGTTGAGAGGCATTCCCCGTTTTTGTCTCGTTTTTCCTAACTCTTCCAGGCTGCCTTGACGTAATCTTGTCTCCCATGAAGTCCCTGCCACTCGTCAACAACAAGTCAGTGTGGCTTTGTCTTTAGTCACCCAGTGCGTGCGTGTGTGTGTGTGTGTGTGTGTGAGACAGCGGACCACCATCGGAGGCGGGGAGCTGTGGCCTTTACACGCTGGACCGGTGCCCCCTTTGTACAGCACCGGCTCCGTCAGGCACCACGCCGTCACAGAAAGGGACAAGCAGGACAGTGCAGTCACATAATGTGACGTGTCCAGCGAGTTCCTGTCGTTTAAATCGACACGCTCATACCCTTCCACGCCAGCACCAGGAGCCCCCGTGTCACCGTGAAAAGCTGCCCGATGTTCACACAGAAGGCCGACACGGCCGCGATTTCAAGTCGACATCCAACTAAGAAGAACACAAAATGAACGTCTGCAGAAACAGAACTCGCCTGTAGGACGAGGTCTGTCTGTAAAATCGACATCACCCTGACTTTCGACTGCCAGGCGTCGTGGGCGCGTTTAACACGGATATTGACTCTCGTGAGCCCTGCGAGATCAGTGTGGCATCATGGAGGTCCAGCTCACTTGTGTTTTCTGATCTCACGTCAGCGCCATTTCAATTCTAAAGTTAAAATAACCAGCAAAGCGCTGGGCACTTATGCCAGCTTCTCAAGGGGAGTCAAACTGAAGCTGGCGACAGACACCGCATTGGTCACATTGTGCCCACAATGTCACTCATGGATCGCAAGCACAACTCGTAGTGCCACCAGACACTCGATGGCCGCCTCGTCACCGACCCCCTGGGTACTGCAGGCTGCAGTCACACTTTGCTGGCCTTTGTTTGCCATTCCCAGACATTTCTGGCTTACAGACCGGCAGCTCACCTGAACTACGCACAGACGTCCGATGCCCGGTAAAGAGGAGCAGGCTGGACTTGGGCATTGATTTGGACAGCAAGGCTCAGGAATCTTTCCACCTCCTTCTTAAACCCGCCAGGTGAGCACAACACAAAACACTTCTGGCCCGCCACAACATAATAAAAGAGACAAAGGTTGGCCCAGAAAATGCATGGCGAGCACACAGCGTCAGGTTAAAGAATAAAGTGGCACACGAGAGGGCATCCGGGCTCAGGAATGACGACCAAGTGGTTGAACCGGTGGGCTCAGGTCACTCATTCGCTCAGCGGGTACATTCCGTTATTGCCCTCATCTCCTCGCTCCACTCCCACCCTGAAGTGCCCGCCTGGCACCCCTGGTCTAAGATGCTCATTCTGCACGCCGTCGGCTGTGCGATTTGGCATATCTGGCATTTGCTCTTTCATTTATTGCCACTTTTAAGTGACACCAAACGTGACAAAGAATTTCAGCAGTGACACAAACCTGAACTTGAAACCGCGAGCGTCAATTGCCGCTTTCTACGCTTGGCGCTCTGTGCGCGTTTCGTGGAGGCCCAGCCGACATATGGCTCCGGCAATTACCGGTAAGTGTTCTCAGCCGCGGCTGCCGAGGGGGGGCGGGGCTCGGCTCCTGGGGCTTTCCTGTGACAAAGGCACCGCGAAGGGTTAAACGAAACCTAGCTGGTAATTACAGCCTGCTCTTACTCTCTAATCACACAGCGAGCGTAATCTGAGATAGAAACATTGGCGCATCGATAATCTGCCCTAAAAATAGGACCTGAGTGGAGATGTGCTTTTTAAGAGCTGGCAAAGGAAAAAGAAAGAAAGAAAGAAAGGAAAGCGGGAGGACAGACGAGGCCCGCAGGAGGAGAGCGGACCCTCCTCTTCACTGCAGAGCACACATGACAGTCTGGAAGTCCTCGAGGGTGGCGTCCCTCCTGCCCACTGGACCAGTGCCCAATCTTAATTACACACCCCACAACCTTACAGCTCAGAACGAGCCGAGGGAAGATGGCAGAGTAGGAGGAGGGGCATCACAGCAGCGAACGTGCGACGCCAGCTTGGCACCCATTCGGCTGCCTGAACCTGCGCTCAGCTGAAGAAGTTAAGGTGAACGTGCAGGTAGCGGGTGAGGCGAGGCTGGCCACCTCAGTTAGTAATAACAAGATGGACGCCGCGACGGCGTGAAATGAAACGTCCCTAAGGAAGAATCGGGGCCACCATGTTCTGCGTTTCGTTTATGTGCCCGTTTAGCCCTGGCACAGTACTCCCAAAGGCCTTGGAGTTCCGAGTGTTTGCCTGGATTTGTGATCAGTTACTCTGATGTCCTGGCTTCGGACCCTCGGCTCGATTGAAGACTGTGTGTGTGACCCCATTTGTGGGCTCAGAGCATCACCACACACACGAGGGTACAGCACAAGCTCAGGTGGTTATGGCTTGGGACTTCAAACCCTGACGTCCCCTTTTCAAATCCCACTACTGACACCAGTGTGACCCTCAGCGAGTCGCCTCACCTGCCTGGGCTCCTACTGGAACAAAGTCGCCTTGGATGAAGGAGTCAGCCAAATAAGGAAATGTTACCGTTCTGTTAACGAATACAAACTGTAAAGGGCGAGGCCCACAACGCGGGCCTCACCCCAGGAAAATGGGAGGCTTAAAGCCTAGCTAGGCCTCAAAATGGAGATCAAGTATAAAAAAAATATCTATCTACACATTTTCATCTCTTGTTATAACACTTGACGTCCTCCCATCAATCGACCCACCACTGGGGTGGGTGCCCTAAGGCGAGCTCAGGGAGGACAGACGCTCCCTTTGCCTGCCCCTACTGCCCCGTGCGCAGACGCAGCTGTTCAGTTCTTTGGACACCCTCCCCGTCTTAAGGTGCGACTGAAATCCTTTCAATTTCCTTCTCGACATCAAAATGAACCTAACAAACTAACAAACTAACAAACAAATAAACCAGTAGTGTAGAGAAACTAGAGAGTGGATTATTATGTGCATCGTCAAATAGAGCGAAGGCCCACCTGTATACACCGGCCGGCCAGCCAGTCAGGATGGCAGACAGAGGAGGGCAGTGGCCACTTGGGAAACGAGGGCTACAAGATTTAGAGAGCAGCGATGTGTAGGCCGCCACTCAGCCCAGCGGTGTTACGACAGTAGATAGGGGGGCCGCTATACGCCGTGCCGCCTGCCCATGATATGATTTGAGTTTTAAAAGCCCAATCTCCCTTCTGGGGCCTAGTCAGGTCTAAGGCCTCCCATTTTCCTGGATCAGGCTGCCTTGGGGTGAGACTTGTTTTGTGGGCTATTTGGGAGGCCTCACCCCTTGGTTGTTGTGCATTGCCAGAGCACTCCCAGACAATGATGATGATAATAATAATAATTATAATAAATTCTTTACATGTTCATAGCGCTCATCTCTCTACTCAAAGCATAGTGAGTGAGGAGCCACTTCAGCCACCGCTAATGTGCTGCACCCACCTGGATGACGTGACAGCAGCCATTATTGCATCCGTACGCTCGGTGGTGACCATCAGTTAGCCAATTAGAGACTGGGGATGATTAGGGGCCTAGTGGACAGCAGGGTGGATGATAGATGCCCAGGGATCTTCTATGACCCCTTGGTTTACGTCTTACTGAAGGGACGGCGCGCCATTTTTACTGCACAGGTGGCACTGGGGTCCACACACAGCCCTCAGGGACAGCGACCCATGCTGGCCTGACCAACACCCTTTCCAGCAGCAGCCCAAGCAAGTCCTGGCCGGGCCTGACCGTGCTTAGCGTCAGGTGGATGGCCCGTTCTGCAGTGCATGTGATATGGCGGTTGTGGCTGCAATGCCACTCCACAGTAAGGTGGGCTTTACTTGGCAGACCGGGGACACCAAGAGATCTCGTATGATACAGTAGCGCGCTCAGATCCCCACGTTGTGAATGATGCGTATTTTATCAGAAGTACTGGACGCCATTTCCTGTCACTCGCGCGGGCCCAGACTGCACCTCACTTCATACGCTGGCAGCGTCAGGTGGGACCTTCAACAGAGGACCGTGCAACATAAACAGTAAAGACCACCCTCCTCGTCCATGGAAAGTGAGCCCCTGGACAAGGCGGGTCAGGAGAGAAGCCGTGCAATGCGCTGCGTTGTATTTCCGCGCGTCTGCAACTGTGCACTGCGTTGTTCTCCTCCTGGCAAAGGCCACGATACAGAAAGAGGAAGCCAAGCCGATAAAGAGGACTTCCTGCCGAAGATGCCACACAATCTGACATTTCCTTTTGTTGATCTCGTTACACTTCTGTGAACGGCCAATCTGAAATGTGAAGACAAAGCGATGGCAAAGCCAAAGCAGGGCACTGGCCGAGGTCACCCACAGTGCCACCAGGGGGCATAACTCCACTCTAGTTAAGGGTGTCCAATAGAAAGAACACAGCAGACATTTAAAGTGAAGACCACCTTAAACGGCAACCTGCAGCCAGGGGGGTCCCACTAGTCTAAAGACAGGTGTGCCCTGCATCCCACCCAGGTGGACCTGGAACTACATTAGGAAGGTCTGAATGTGCCACGGTTTGGAGGAAAGAGTGCTACGAAGTGGGCAGCACCGGCCATCGCTGGAGGACACGTGCGGCTCTCTTCTCATTCAAGACCCCTCTCTCGCCTCCCCACAGGCCCACGTGCATCCAGACAAAGGCGGCCTTTCCACGAATCCTGCCCATGTGAATTCCCTGCAACGCGGCACCTTCTTGAGAAATCCGCCCACGGGCCGTCAACAGGAACCGAGAGCAGCGTTGTGCTGAGCTTTGACTTTCACAGTGGCACTCGACTCCTGGCACTGATAAGGTTCAAGTTCATCAGGAGGGCCTCGGCGCTCGAGCTGCTCTGCCAGATGGCAGCCCGCTGCATCTTCTCCTGGAAGGTGTCCTAATGTTCACGAACACTCAAAGAGTTCCACCTTACCACAGCCAAAGACAAAGAGCCACGACCGCCTGAGCTGGGGTCTGCGGGGTCTGCAGGGTCTGGGCCATCGTGAAGGCAGTCGGCCAGTCACATTCTCAAAGAAGCTCATGAGGAGACCCACTGACATGGCGGCACGTGTGCACTGAAACAGCACCACATACGTGACGGGGTGGGCCGCTGGACGCAAAATGAAGCAAACGCATTCGGTGTGCACCAGCGTCCCAGTCCGGCGGTACCACCGCTGCGGCGTCACGTCACAAGCAGCTTCTCGGAGCTCCACGGAGCAGCATGTGAGCCGCCGTAACCCCCTGGTGACGTCAGGCCCCCCATCCCAGATGGCTACGTTACAAATCCACCAATCAATCAAACTTCAAAGTGGGAGTGGGCAGTAGGGGCAAAACTCCAAACCACAGAACAATGGAAAATCTCGGTACTAAGGTGGGAAAATTATTTCTAAAGACCAGGGGTCTCGTTTATTAAACCGGAAAATACGCAAACACCAAAAAACGGGGAAAAAAATTCTGTGTTATAAAGCTCAAGTTGGCACGTGTCTACCCTCACAAATCACGTCAACAGCCATACGTGGACCATGCTAATCAACCTCATACAATGCTGCAGACGTTCCCACCTGACATGCGGAGACCCCGTCCCCAGCACACGGTCTGGGGGTCTGAGTGGGAAGCCGCTGTCAGCTGACCACAGATAGTGCAGGCCACGTGAAACACTAAGGGCTCTGCCAGCCAGCCAGCCACCGTATACGGCGCCATCACAAAGTTGTCCCCCACAGCTGCTTTAACTCACCGGTCACCGAGTCACGACGTTTGTCACCCTCATTCAGATGGAGCATCACTGCTTACAGCTAACATCACCCTGGCAATACGGCGGCGGTCAGTCGCTCCCATGTGGTCAGCAGGGCTGACCTTATGGTATTTGGTACACTAGGATGGGCTTTTCACGTGACCTCTGGAGGGCGCTATAGATGTGCGCCCACACCATCCAAAAACTGGGCGAGGTGCCTCGTTGGCACAGTAGCCCTGACGGAGTCCAGCTTGGGTGAGACGTTCCTGACCCGCCAGCCACACGATCCCCTGAGGAGTGACAACAGTCAGCTGATACATATAAACCGATGACAATGCAGTCACAGTGCGTCCCCTTCATCACCTTTGAGTCACAATGTGCTTGTCATGTCGATGCGCTTTCTGAACTCGGCTCATCTTGGCGGGGGGTCAAGGGGGTCGTGGCTTATCCAAAGTACGCACAGGTCAGAGGTGCTGTGAATACACGCACTTTGAAACCCACCTCGGCGACTGCACAGTTGCGTTGGGGGCTTAGCCAGCAGCGACTGAACTCTTAACACAAACACAAGGACGTCACCATTAAGACACGCGTTCTGTGACACCCAGCTCTACACTTGGCGTCTCCTTTTGTGCCTTTATGTAGTGAGGGTCAGGGCGAGGGTCCGAATGTGAGATTAGTTTGGCTTTGCTATCTCTCGCCTAATGTGTAACCTCCGTGCCTTCCCTCGATATCCCGTGAACGTCTTTTAACAGGCGCGCCGTCTCTCGAGTGCATTCCCATGATGCCTGCTTCTCACACTCGGTCGTCACTTCCTAACCCGCCGTTCGGTTTCCTTCTTGCCGTTTTTGAGGATGACTCCCCACGCATCGCCTCCCTCACCTTTCCTCCTCCTCCAAAGCCAAACCGACCAATCAGACTACTCAGAGGCCTAAGTCATGTGTTCACGCCCTGCCACGGCCAAGTCGAGAGAGGAGGGCACGGTGGTTCGTTGCCCGCTCCCAATTCCCACCCTGGTCTCTGTCTGGCTCCTCTGATTCCATCACATGCAGGTTTCGGAGGATGAGCAGCTCCTGTGGGTGGGAGTGCTGCATAACTTCATAAAGGCGAGATACTGGCTAAGCCCCACCTTAGAAGATGCAGATGGCACCAGGTAAGACGCTCCTGGGTGGTGCCAAGTGCCAGCTTAGCAGTGAGCGGACCTGTTTAACACCGTTACTTCTGATTATGATTACTATGTGCCTTCTACTTCACTTGACTGCTCGTCTGACACGCACCCCCCGCTTCACAGTCAAAGACCCCAATGGTTCAGTTGGGAGGACAGCAGAGCCAACAGTCTCCTCATGCAGTGGGCCTAACATTCTGTCCTTGAAGCCCACTGAGCCCCACTTTTATGTGACAACTCACTCCAAACGGCTTCCTGTCAGCTTGGTGGGCTCAGGCCTGGCCCTGCACTCACTTCTGGGCCGGCGGATTGACGTTTTACCCACGGGGGGTCACAAATCAGTAAATGGCGAGGTCAAGGCTGGCATCAGTTGAAGCACAGCCCAGAGAGACTCGAGCAATGGGTGGGAGGGGGCTTCCCATTTTAGAGGGGACGTGTGACCACAAAGTGCCTGTGCACTCATTTTCAGGATGTCCTCTGCCACCCCATCACACCCAAGCTGAGGTAGCGAAGACAGCGCCGGCTTGCCATGTCCCCCCCCCCCCCCCCACTTTCTAATCAAGGGGTCTGTTGGCTGCCAGCCCACTATGGCCACTCGACGAGTGGATGAAGCCCAGTTAATTATCCACTAAGGGGTGTGCAGCGGCTTCACTGTGCAATCACAACTCCAGCTCAGCGGCGGCGGCTCACTCCTTGAAGTGCACTTCGGAGAAAGCAAACATTGGCAGCTAATGAGCCGAGCGCCAGCAGGCCCGTACCGTGGCGCCCGAGATGGCAGGAGTGGAGCAGGACTGCTGGGTAGGAATAAGCAGTCGCCATCGGAGTCTTTGGCTCAATCGTCAAGACGGCAGCACAGGCCGGACCCTCACACTCCGAGGCCAATCCACATTCTGAGTGCCACCTGCAGAATCAGCACAGCTCATTTACGGCCACATTCTCATTAGAGGGTCCGAAAATAAAGAACGGCATTGCCAATCTCGGAGGCCGTGTGTGCCTGTGTGTGTACTGCTGTCCCCTTGTCACATGCGCCTCTCCTGGATGGCCCCATACCTAACCTGACAATGTCATGGACTCTTCTTCTGCTTGGATGGCAGCACTCTTACTGGGCAGACGGGCATCATTCTGGCATTGGCATTCCTGTCTTTTACTGATCTGTTTGGACCCCTGCAGTTCTATCTGTGCCCGTGTTTGCCATGGCAGACGGTGTGGTCTAGCAGTTGGGGCTCTGGACTTCAAACCCTGAGCCTGTGGGTTCAAATCCCACTGCTGACACCACTGTGTAACCCCGAGCGGGTCACTTCACCTGCCTGGAACCAGCTGGACCTCCACTGATAAAAGTTCCCACCTGGATAAAGATGGCACCAGCCGAGCAATCATAAATGATGCTGACAAGAATGGCCTGCGCCTCACCGAGAACTCACTCAAAATGCTGCTGCTGCCTCCGCAAGATAATGTGGCACAAATCACGCAGATTGAAAAACGAGTGACCACTGACCAAAGTGGGCGCAGAGTGGTGCCCCGTTTCTCTCCATCGGCTCCCTGTGACGCCCAGGGTGTTTAAAGCCTGACAGCACTGCTCTGCCCTGTCCTGGGGTCCCCTGGTCCTGGCCTGACCCCACTACTACACTGCAGTTAAGCTCTGGTTTTAATTCCTCCACTTTTAGGTCCGAGTGCCAGCTGCCCCTCACTGTCCTCTTCGGCCGTTTCTCGTCTTCCTCAGAACCCTATCTGAACGCTTTCAACTCCCTTCACTTTCTTCTGTCCGCAGCCTCCTGACTCACTGGCACGAGGAAAGCCCCCCTGCACGTGACACGCCATTTGACCCATCTTGATGTTCACATACAGAAGATGCCAAGCCCACTTATTTATGGCCCCCTAGGCCCCAATGATAAAAAAAAATAAACCAATAGGTGTCTTCAGCAGAAACAATCAGAAGGACTTGAGGTTGAGCAGGTGACATCCAGCAGTTTGATGGGGATACGAGGGGTCAAAGTTACGCCGCTTCACCCAACTTGGTAATGCAGGTGCGTGGAGTGTCATTTTAGGCAATTCTGAGGCTGCTGATCGTGAATAAGTTCATATTTTTGATATTTGGTTCTTCACCAGTGGTCTTGGCCCCCTAACTGCCAGTATGCTGGGATTTGTGATGCTTTACCAGCCCCCTGTGGACCAGTTAAACCGAAGGCCACATTCATGTATCGTGACCCTCTAACGCAGCTCCCCTCATTGGCCACTGTACGGGACCTCATATTTCTCTCGCAGTTTGGTGCCCGTATGCCCACGGGCACCTTTCCTGGTGACCCCTTATTGTGCGCTGCTCTTTATATGTTAATGTGACATGTTCTGCTGTTGGTTTGTACTCAGCTGGCCAGTTTAAAATCAATACGCCTGACGTGGACCACCTTACGTTGTGTGCATTGCTTTGTGGCATGCGAGGCGCCACTGCTATGAGGCAGTTCTGTGCTTCCACCCGCTGCCCTCGTCACATTGACTGATCGATCGATTGGTTGTATTTAAAGTCCAGCAATGTTTCTGCGGCTGTACGTATCTGACTTCCCCCCAAGACTAATAAATCGTATCTAATCTGATCAGACTGCTCCTTCATCCTCGTCACAACGTCACGTGCACTGTGCTTTCAGAGGGGCTCTCACGCACACACAGAGCCCCCTACTACAGCTGTGTGAGGGCCGAGTCACCAGGTAGGTCAGACGAGCCCACCACCGAGTGCCCCCGACTCGCTGAATGAGTCGCCTGATGTGACGCGGCCTTCTGGTGGCTGCAGGCAGCTTGACGCCCAATGTCTTCAGCAAAGGTTGACAACAATATATCATCCATTATATGATTGAGTTGCCTGTTAGTTTGATCCTGGGTGCCAACCCACAACAGCACTCGACGGGTGCCCCAAACACTCGTTAGCCTTCACACATATAATTATGGCATGCGCCATGCACTGTAAGTGAATGGACAAGTTCACTGTGGCGTTTGTTACTGTGCTAAATAAACGATTGTGACGAGTACAAAACACTTGAAGAGCACTGCAATGCCACCCGTGCCATGGTGAGATGGACTCACAGGGCCTCCAGAACAAGAGCTTCTGACTGGGGTGGGGCACACATGCCCGGCTCACCCCCTCCTTGACCACCCGTTTTGGTGTTTCCCAGGGTCCGCTAATTTGAAGACTACAGTCCTCGAGTCATAAGCAGATGCATTGTGGGAAAGAACCACCCATGGCACGGATGGCGCGCCATAAGGCTGTCAGACTGAACGTCAACATTCAAGTCTAATGTAACATGGAAGAACAACAAGAATAAAGACGCTATAAAGAAGAGCAGGTGAGGTCCAACACCTGAACATTTAGCATCTCTGGCATCAAACCTACACCTGAACATTCTGGACCCCCTGCCAGTCCTCGTTGGGTCACTGGTCTTCATTAGGAATGAACAAACTATTGGACCCTTCACACACTCACACACACACACACACAGTGTAGCACTCAGCAACCACAGAGTCGTCTATGGACCTAACTGAGCATCTTGAAATTAAACCAATCAATGCCCCCAAAACTGGTAGCAGGGCACATCCGCACAGACCCAAATGGCAGTTAAGGGGAGCCGTGGGGGTCAAGGCAAGATCTGCAAGACCAAGAAAACCCACCATTAGAACAGCAAAGCAAAGCAAAACCCCCAGATGACTGCAAGGGATGTGCTGAGACTGGAGTGACAGTGCCCACCTCTACTGGGCAGTGCTACCAGCATGGGCATGGCTCCCCCGAGGACATTCCAGCAGAAGGAAACTTCACACAAAAAAAAAAAAAAAAAACACCAACAACAGCATTGTGGGCACTCGTCAAGTGTTAGGTGTAGGGTGGACCTGTCATGGCAGCTAGGGACACGGGTGACAGGGTGCAAGTGCAGGGAAGAACGGCTTGAAAGTTGAGATCAATGAATCCTCGAGGAGAAGATCAGACACTCAGCCAGGGAAGTGAAGCTGAAAAATGGAAGGCATCTGCAACAGGACAACAATCCAAACCACGAAGGACCCCAAGGATCACAAGGTGAAGGTTTTGGAACGGCCAGACAAGACCATCACCGGAAATCTGTGGGCAGACCCTAATTCAAGGCTCACACGCCGAACGACTCGTTAACACCAGCCGGGCATTACGTGACTCTTTTGTGCTCTCTGATGCCGAGTGCCCACTTGGGGTTCGGGCACCTCACGCCAGCACAGACTCAGCCCCAGTGTCTGTTGGGGGGTCTCCAAAGGCCCACCTGTCTACGCTTATTGCTCTGCTGAGCCCCTTGCAAGTCAAACTCCCAACAAATCTGTGCAATGCCACGCCATGACGGGCGGACTGAAGGAGTCGAGTCTTCAACAAGCTGCCATGGTCTCCTCCTGGGTAAAAGAGAAAGCTGCTTAAGGCCCCCCAGGTCACTTTTTGACGGCTTTAAGAAGAGTGGCCAGTGAGCCAGTTTACATGCGGATGTCCACTTTCTTTATTTCGGGTGGACAGACCAGGGCGTAGCGCCCGTGGATTTCTCCGAGTGTAGCCCGATTATGTGGCCGTGTGTGACAGGTCAGGATTTCGTAGTCTGTGGATGCCCACCGCACGTACACTCTGAGTGGCCACAAGTGGAGGCGCCCACAAGATGAAGCTCAGGAGCGGTGTCATCTTCTCGGTGATTGCTGGACCGATTCGGACGTGCTGAAGGTACGGTGCCAAGGGGAGCAGCCGGTAAAGTAAGGCGCACCACGTCCTCCGACGACGAGTAGTTTAACAAATCACCGACTTACTGAAGGAATTGTTCTGCTTGTGTCACAAGCACTGGGTGGGCGGCTCAGAATGAGGAAGTGCCACCTTGGTGTGTGTCCCCCCAGCCAGTGACTTTAGCTAACAGCGCGATCAGGTGACATGGCGGCCAGTGACCATACCTCCAAACATCGGTGGGCTCAGGTCAAGGATGTAAATGGGGTCCACGAAGGAGCGACACAAGAAGACGGGGGGCCGATGGGGACGCTGAACCCTGTTTTTATTTTTAATGGTGTCACATCGGTTTGAATGCCACAGGTGGGCTCACTCGTGTGCACAGAGAAGTCAGCCCCTCGCCTTCTCCCGGTTAAGTGTGTGCACGTAAACACACTCAGTGATGGCCACGCTAACGGACCCCCGGCTTCACCTACAAATGCCACTCTGGCTGCTCTGTGCCAGGCCTCGTGGCAGGTAATAAGGGCGTTGAAAATGTTCTGGGGTCTGCGGGCGGGGGGATACATTTTGCCATCCTGCAGGCTTGCCAGTTAAAGACCCAGCAGACGTTCAGAGCAAAGCGAGGCCTGTAACTGACGCTGCCGATGCCAACGCCGCCGCCCCCCATCAAATGCTCTCCTTTAGACTCTGACGCTGTGAGACATCAAGATCGGTGACTAACTCTTCCAAAACCTGCAATATTTTATTTTATTTGTTGTCATGGAAACCAAAGATGAGCAAACGGTTTCAGTTGGATTCACGTTTATGGGGGAGAAAAAAAAAAAAAAAACCCGCCGCTGTTAGTGTAGCATTTGGCAGCGAGCTCAAGTGGCAGCGGATGGCTCGGAGCCGGTAGTGGAGCGGCAGAGCTGAATCAAGGACTGGCCGCGCTCCAGGGAACAAGCGCTGCTCTGAATCCACGAGACAATGGCTGGCGGCGCACAGACGGAGAGAGAGAGAGAGAGAGCCGGGACCCCCACTCTCACGCGCCCCGAAGTGGACACACAAACGCGCGGTGCCAGGGAGGACTCTGTGCTTGGCATCGTAACGAGTGGCACGCGACCTCACGTGTCTGAGCGCAACGAGCCGACGTGTAACAGAGGCACGTCGCTGGCATTTACTGGGCAACTGCTGCCAGCTTGTAAATGAAAGCCTCCGGACCCAAAGAGGGCATTCATGTGTCACAAGGAGCCCGAAACACACTGCAGGAGCCCACACCTCCAGTGGAAAGAAAAGATTAAATATGGTGTCCCGCCGGGTTGGCACTCCACTCGCTTCCTTTGAGAAGTCTCACTAGAAAGACCCCTCCGTCACTGTCACTCGCGTGCCTGTCTGTCTGTTGGGCCAAACGAGGCTTCGCTGAGAGTGCCCGTCAATGAACTGTGTTAGCGAGGGGCCGGCGGAGAACGACTCGTCTCTGAAGACACAAACACACACATGGGAGTCCGCATCTGGGAAAGTCAAACGAAGTCACACTGAGCTGTGCCTACTCCAACAGGAGACCCCCGTCCCATCGGTCTCGCCCTGCTGATTGGCTGTTGGTTAGTCAACAACTGAGCCCTGGCGCAGCACCCTGGGCCTGCACTGACTGAAGAGCGCCCGCCACCCCACCTGCACTTCAGTACAGCTCATGCGCCGGACGCTCAGCATGTTCAGGACCGGCCTGTAACTGAACGGGAGACCACCTAGGAAAAGCCTGGGCTGCTGCTGGAAGGGGCGCTGGTAAGGTCTGAATGTGGACCCAATGCCACCAGTGCAGTGATGGGCACACTGTGCTGTTAAAATCGTGCCATCATGTAGATGAGGCATAAAGTGGAGGTCCTGACTCATAAAAGACCCCTGGGCGAGTTGGGTGTACCCTGATATCCTGGCTCAATTGCCCATCACGGCCCAGTCACTCTGGCCCCCTAATCTACCCGAGTCTCTAATTGGCTAATGGACTTAAATCACTTCACCATCATGTGTGGTGGGCATACTGGCACAAAAATGGCTGCCATCACACCATCCAGGCGGGTGCAGCACATTAGTGGTGGCTGAAGTGTCACCCCACTCACTATGACAAGCACTGGGACTAGTAAGAGAAGTGACAGAGAAATGTCAGGAATTCTTTAGTATTCATTTATTCCTATTAGACGGCCCTGTGCAGTGACCAAAGTGGCCACTTGTTGGCAGGGTGGTCACAGCGTCTGACTTGGGTATGCTTGACATGTTTTTAATTTGGTAAACCTGCCAACTCGTTACAGAACTCGCTGGGCCAGCCATGTTTTTGTTTGGACAATAACAGCAGCGTTCTGCCAGCCGCCGGGCATCACATTTGAGTTTGGCACAACTGTTATTACTTCCATGCCCCCAGAGTCACAAGTATCAGCAGGGCACGGACCGTTTTGTGTCACGTGTCGCCCTATGGATATCTGAAACACTGCCCCAGTGGCCCACCAGTTCTTCCATCATCACGCCAGCTCACCCTGATTATTTGAACCACTCTTGGAAAGGGACAGATAAAAAGACCCCCCGACACCAAAGGCGCTGGGTCACCTCACCCACCGTCTCTCACGGCTCTTTTGCCACCTGGTGGGCTGAAGTACCCCCAAGTCAGAGGTCCTCAAGAAAAGCGACACTTATAAAAGGACTCAGGCCTGTGGGCTTACCTGGCCCCCCCACGATGTCCTGTGCTGTTGCTTGTGTGTCACAGAGGAGGACTTTGGATCTTCAGGCAAACCGCCCTACTAGATCAGTGGAACCTGAGAGAACACAGAAGCCCCCCTTCTAAATGGCTGCCTGTTTTTAAGACACGCCCGTATCGCCCCTTCGTTACTCACTGATAATTCACACAGACGTCCATCAGGACAGTGGCCTCAGCGGGAAAGGCCTGGATTCCCAGCAGCCATTGCGTGACAATGACAGCCACATTCTCAAACAGACAACATTTGGAACGGTGGGGGCTCTCTTCCCAGTAAGACAGGCCTGCCAAAATGACCCCAACTAATCAACGGAGTCCCCAGGGGACCCCCAGAGCAACACCCAATGGCCTGTGGGCCTCGAGAGCCTCGCTCACCTAAGGTTGGCATTCCAAGACTCCACGATTAGAAAGAGAGTGGCAAGGTGGGCACGTCTGCTATTAAAGACTAACATCCGTGCAAAGAGACGCCTGGGGGGGCCGACCACCACGAGGACACCCCCGTGACGACGACAGGCAAGCATTAAAATACAAGATGGCGGCCAAGACAAACCACACAATTAGACAACTGATAGAGGAAACGCTTGAATAAGAAATAAAGGTCACAATTAAATTGTAGGAGTGCAGGATCATTCAAAACGGCTTAAACACGTTAAGAAACAGTGAGAGACCCTCCGTCCTGCCAGAAGGAACTTTACTTGACTGCTCGCCCCTAACCCTAACTTGTCTGCGACCTCACGGGCCTGCGCAGCAGCAGAAGAGCAAGTCTGCCGTTCAGCAGCTCGGACCAAAACACAGAGCAGTGCATGCTGGGAGAGGCCTGGAGTTCGTGCACTTCACACCCATTGAGAGGCCCACCTCAAAGATCTGCTGCTCAAGGGGCACTGAAACAAAGGGGGCAGTTACTTCTTCACATGTCCGACTGAAATGGCTACCTGAATAAACAAAGTGCAGATTGTAAAAACGTTATTGTGTGTGCACGCAGGATTAGGACCCCCAGTGTTAAAAGGGTACGGTACCATGTCAGTGGCCCACCTGCCCCACGCGTGACCCTCACTATGGTCTGCCTGCTACTATAAGAGATGCCCCTTCGGTCTCGGCCCTCTAATCCCAGCTGAAGACTCACGACTTCAGTTTAGCACACCCTGACTAGAGCTGCTGATTAACTGAGCAGACTGTCATTAGCACTAAAACAGAAGTAGTATGACAGTTCTAATGTGTTACTGACCCTCACCTGTTCTGTTTCTCCTCTCGGTACTCATATGTGCCACTTGGTGCCACGGCCCACCTGCCTGCCTAAGGTAAAGTCATCCCTGATAGTGGATCACAGGGTAGAGGGGTCCTTTCATCGGATTGGCTGACTCAGCTGTGGAATGGCCAATAGGGGGAGGCAGCTTGATGGTCAAGGTCTCCAGGATTTTGAACAAATCCAAATCTTATTATGGGATGTCATCTCCTGTTGAGTTCTGCTCTGTACTTGTAATATTTCTATTGTATTGAGGATGACTTGTGTTCTGTTCTGTGTATTGTCTTGTATGGACTGCCCCTTCTTTTTGACACCCACTGCACGCCCAGCCCACCTAGAAAGGGGTCTCTCTTTGAACTGCCCTTCCGGAGGTTTCCTCCACTTTGTCCCTACTAGAGTTTTTTTTGGGAGTTTTTCCTCGTCTTCTTAGAGAGTCAAGGCTGGGGGGCTGTCAAGAGGCTCATTGTGGCCCTCCTTGTGTGATTTTGGGTTTTATTAAAATAAACGATATTGTCTCGTATGGCAGGCGGGTGTGCTTCACAGACTTCATGAAACGAGACTACATGCGCTGACGTGATTGTGGAGTTTCACGAGGAACACACTGGTTGGGCACAATTTGGACGTCATGGGGGATAACGCCACCCTCACCACCCACTGATCCTCACCTTGAGGGGGGTCTCCCCCCCTCATTACTCCAATGAGATCAGGTGTGCACAACTATTAAGGGGGAGGGGGGGAGTGATGCAAAATGTGGTGAGGGCGCTGGGGCACACCAGGGAGGCTGGAGTGAGACAGGGGGGGGGGGGGTCTTGGGTGCCAGTACGGAGGTCCAAAGGCCACATTTTAGCTCCACTCTGGTGGCCTCCCTCTAAAGCTGCACTTTGTCTAAAGGCCGGAGGCTGAGACTGAGGTGCTTGAGAGGGGGCAAACACTTTTGCACAGCACTCTGCCCTACTCAAAGACTTTGCTGCAGATCGTCAGCCCGTACTGCTGTTGACCCCAAATGCCCACTGCGTTGCGCAGGACCACCACCACCACTCATTCATTCACTCCCCAATCCCCCCCGCCACCCCCCACATTGTGGTTGGGCACCTGGATGGGGTTCATCGGGGGGTTTAGACGAGCGTCGGCGAATCAGGTGCGAGTCACATGACTGACCTGGAAAGACAGCCCAGCTGATGCCGTCAGTTACCATCTGGCCGGCTGTGTGGCATCCATATGTAGGTCAGGAAATGTGACAACAGAAACAGAACAAAGTGGCGCCCTTCACTCTCGGGCACGTCACCATCATCATCATCACCACCACAAGCTCCACTTTCCTAATCGATGTTAGCTATTGTTCATTTACAATGACGTCAGTGGGAAACAAAAACTGGGCAAACAAATAAAAAATTAAAATCCTCTTCACCAGCCAAAGAAATTGGGTTAGAAATGAGATCATCAATCAAGAGCACGAAAAGGCCAGCGGTGCATTAAGCTGGCAGCCAGCTGTGCCAAGCACTCTCGCCCTCCAGATTCACGTGAGGCCCCCCATAACAGCGGCACGCGTCTTGGTGCTTAAGGACGTCGCTGTTTTAATTCAAGAGAAGCGCCTACGCCTGGTGGGACTTGAGGGTGGCCAGAGCTGCGGGCATCAGGTGACCTTGTGAGGACACCACTCACTGAAACAAGCTTGGGAGATGGTGGCTTGGCATCACTCGACATGAACGGTGGCCCAGCAGATCACAGGTGACGCGCCGTCGGCACGAAATGAAGGAAAGCAGGACTGGCAAGAGATGGGACGAGGACCCCAAAAACACCTGGAGAACTCCGAAAGGGAAACTCCCACCAGCAGACCGACCGCCACCGAATACCACATAAAGCGCCCTTCTGTCACATCACTGTCCCGATGTGCCAACAAGCCAAGTGGCTTTATGTTTAACACATGGAGGTGAAAGAGCCAGGCTGCCACTTCCGTTCTTCTTCCTGTCACACACACACACACACACACACACTTTCAAAGATCAGTGTGGGAGTGCGGCCAGAGTGTCACAGCCACAGCACAGAGGGTTAGGGTTAGGACCGCTGACATCATGCCACCTCCTGACGATGACAACAACGAACCAGAAGGTGGCGATCCCCAGTGACACCGTGACTGTAGAGGGTGGTGCGTCTTGTGCCCTGAGCAGTTCTGCCCCATTTCTGTCTTCTTTCTACAACATGGCATCTCTGAAGAAGGATGTGGACGAGCTACTGGGAGAGCTTCGTAACAAGCGAGCCCACCGGGCTGAAGGGTCTCCTCTCGGATTCCTTCCTGCTGAGCCCCTCACCTCACTTTCACCATTGATGACGCCACACACTCGTGTGACCAAGCGGGGTTCAAACCAAAGATGACGAGCCTCTGAGGCTGCACATTCTTCATCACGTGGGCATGCATTGTGGGTAATAAACTAAAAACCCCTGCAGTGAATGAAATGTGCAACTTGTCAAACGTCGGAGCTCTCAGCAAGGAAAGCGAGTATCGACTCACATGCACTTGTGAGACACTGGCACTAAAATAAGGCAACCGCTAGCAACCATTAAGGACCCCCAAATACCTCAGGAATTGGCATCAGCCAATGTCACGTTTAGGGTGGCGCTGTACAAGCAGCTGATGACAGATTGGGATGGAGCCAAGTTACCCGAACATTCCACTAGTTATTGATGTCAGATCATAAATGTGGTCATCACGAGAAGAAGTCCTAATTACACAATTACAGTATTTGAGGACCTCTTTCTCTCGCACGATTTGGCCCAAAAACTAATCAGCACATCGTCATCTCTTTACAGGCTGAAGTTCTGAGATGGACATTTTTCAGTCAAATCATTTTAGCTCGTGACCGTCCTCAAGAAACAGTGAGACACACAGACACAGACCCATCATCGAGATATCGGGGGACTCTAAAACATCGAGATCGGTCAAAAACCAGAGAACAACATTTTTAAAGAATTTAAAGCTTTTGCTCCTCCTACACAGACCATAGGATATGGTGGTGGTGGTGGGTTTGGGGGGCGCAAAGCAACAAACACAGGGGTTACCATTGCACAAGGAAAGGCAATGACCAGAAGAAGACGTGCACACAAGTCAGAGGGTCCAAACCTGAGACTCGGACTCAAAACACTCGAGTCAACGAAAGCTAAAAAGTCAGGAACCAGGAAATCCAAAGAGCCACAAACAACACGGGCACGAAGGTGGTCCTCTGAGAACATCCACAGATAGTGCTGCAGCAGACGTGCCAGCCCATACAGGGTCACTTTAATGACTTCCGCCATGCAGGTTCTGAGACCATCCATCACCGCGACCGCAACACCCTGAGAAAAAACAAAATGGCAACCACAACGACGACACAAACGGATCTCTCATCGATAAAAGGAAATCTGAGACGAGACTCTGGCCTCCTGTCCGCCATATTGAGCCACGCCCTCTCACCTCCCATTGGTGGGAACGATTTTGTCATCACACTTCCTGTGCTCTCAGCTCTTACACATTTTTACGTTTTCCTCACTTTAAGTTACCAATAAAAGTAGACATATGATGTCCAAACTACTGAAGGGTTATCAACAGAAGACATGAGTACACGGGCAACCCTAGCACCGAGAAACGATGAAGTCAAACGAATTAACACGAAAATAGTCGATCAGTTACACGGCAAACTGGTGAAATGTGTATCAATAGACTCTGCTGAGACAGTCAGTGGTGAGGATGAGGAAGATGAAATCATCAGCTTACAACATCACAAAGAATATCTACAACCGTTAACACCGTCTGGTCTTCTACTGTTGACAGAAGGACGTATCGTAATGTTATTACGTAATTGATGTCTGAGTGATGGGCTGTGCAATAGGACAGGATTAGTTGTACTGAAAATTAGTCAAACAATTCTGACGTGTACAGTTTTAACAGGCGACAAGAAAGGTCATGGAGTCCACCGAACATGAGACACCGAAGGAGATTGTGATATGCCATTTGTATTAAAACGTTTAGCGTTTCCCGTTAGAAGAGCTTTTAGTGAGACAATTAACAAATCACAGGGAGAAACATTCGGAAAAGTCGTTTTATTTATTAGAGAGAGAGAAACGAAATTCACTCACTCAGCGTTGTCACGATGAAAGTCCAAACACGGAATCAACATTCAATGTGATACTGAAGAAAAGTGGATTCTAAAAATTGTATTTACTGAAGTTTAACGGTAAAAGTTTAAAAAGTACTTGCGTGTTAATTTCAAACACAATCGTATAACGCATGAATACCTCTAACGCAACATGAAACATAATTTACTTTCATATGATTACGTTTGACTATTTTTTACTCTGGTTAATAACTCGCTGTAATGTACAATAGTTAGTTCTATTAGGCATATGTGACAATGCCCATGTTAATAACAATCTGTTTAAATTGTACGTCCGCACCCCGATAACGCGAGCGACAGAACTGTGAAGTGACAAGCGTGTAGCACCAGGCCAGGGGTTGGCGAGCGAAGTGAGCAGGGGGCACAGCCCCTCTTCATATATCCATATATATAATCCAACGCCTGTCTGCTTTTCACGAGAGAACTACTTAACAGATTTAGATCCGTTTTTTTCCTATAATTTGCTTGAACATTCCGGTTGACTTTGCGACTTCTCTCATTGCTCCAGGTATCATAGTTCACTTGCAGGAGCGATTTATGTTCACTAATCCGAGACAAAGGCTGTGGGCCGAGAGGGGGGGGAAGCGTGACGGGACCCTCCTTACTCACACGCCAGCCTCCGTTGGAGTCGCTCTACCTGTCGCCACGTGTTGGAGCGCACCTCGCCTCCACTTAGCTATCGATACCTGAATGTTTATTGATTTTTAGTTTGTCCTGTTTCACTAGTACACGGGCAGAGCCACCTGAGGGGGGGGGGCAGCTAGTTTCTAATAAAAAGGAAAATAAATAATCAAATACATAAAAGAGATTCACTGGCCCGAAAAACCCTAATGGGAGATGCCCACTCCAAACGCTGGCTCAAATAAGTGGGCAAATGTACAGAAATCAAAGAGTGAAGTCAATTTAAACGTCAAACACACAGAGTCCTAGGATGGCGGCCTTGCTGATCCACGCAGTCTGCTTTTGTCCACAGACTAGAAGGCCAAGAGGAGGTGAAATCGCCACAGATTTCTATAAAGGACCTCTGTGCCCATGTCGGTGGCACTCACAGGCGTGTTCACCAGGAGCTTCGCTGCAAATTCAACTGCACGCCCATCAGTCGCTACAAAAGGCTGTGACCTCTCCAGTTGTGACAAGCGAAGGTCATGTGACCAGAAGACAATGTCACTTACAATCATCAGAGCCAAAATATAATAAGAGTCAAAAAATGACAGAATCCAGGAGGTCGAGTTAATCATCACCCACACTTTTGGGTGGGCCTCCGTCCCCCCATGCGTGTGTTCATATCTGTGGTCAAAGTCCAAAGGTTTCATTCTTAGTCTGTCGGTGCTCTGAAGGAGTAGACATGGCCGCTCTGCCCTCCACTTGTAGCTAAGAAGCTCTGCCCAAAGAAATCTCATAGTGGCGCAGTGCCCATGTTCATTGACGTCACCTAGACTAACGGTACAGCATGGTGCTGTGTGTGTCAGAATTACCCATAAGCCATTGCGAACGTGTTGTATTGCTTCGACAGTTTCTATCTACTGTGGTTCATTTTGTAATTGCCTTTACTTTTTGACACCTAACACACTTGGGGGGCTTCACTCTGCTCAGTTGGGGTCTCTGCATTACACAAAAAGACATAGCAGCACAAGAGGAGCCACAAGGGGCCTGAAGGAGTTGAACGTTAAGAGCTTAAGCAGATAAAGGATAAGAGGTGGCAGGACTGACATGTTTAAAACTACCAAAGGAAATGAGTAGAGGAGACCCCCGGCTGTGACGTTACAGGACCTCAACACTGGGACACAAACTAAACTCGAGGCGAGATTTGGCCTGATTGTCAGAAACGTTTGCTTCAGGCAGAGATTTAGGAAAGACGACTTGGAGCATCTGAGAGAACGGGTGAGGCACACAGACTGGACTGAACGATCAATCGCTCAAATGTTCTAAAAACGAATGGGCAAGGGGGGGGGGGGATGAGCACAGGACGCATCTCACAGCACCCTACGTCATTTTCGGCAGGACGTTTGTTTCTAAGATAATTACAGACCCAAGAAAGACGTGTGGTGGGGTGGTGAGGTGGGGTCGGACCCACCCTTAGGTGTCCGAATGTCTTCCTTTTAATCCAAAAAATGTTTAAAAAATGCAGAAAAGCTCTTTGTAGTGAGAAGAACCCTAGTGAGGAGGTTAGTGCTTTAGAAAATAATAATAATAACGATAATAATAATAGTAATAATAATAACGATAATAATAATAATAATGATAATAACGATAATGATAATAATAATAGTAATAATAATAACAATAATAATAATAATAATGATAATAACGATAATGATAATAATAATGATAATAATAGTAATAATAACAACAATAATAATAATGATAATAATAATAGTAATAATAATGATAATAATAATAGTAATAATAATAACGATAATAATAATAATAATGATAATAACGATAATGATAATAATAATAGTAATAATAACGATAATAATAATAATAATGATAATAACGATAATGATAATAATAATGATAATGATAGTAATAATAACAACAATAATAATAATGATAATAATAATAGTAATAATAATGATAATAATAATAGTAATAATAATAACGATAATAATAATAATAATAGTAATAATGATAATGATAATAGTAATAATAATAACGATAATAGTAATAATAGCGATAATAATAATGATAATGATAATAATAATAGTAATAATAATTCTTTACATTTAAGTTGTGCTCTACTCACTACACTGTGGGTGGGGTGCCTCTTTAAACACATCCGCCTGGGTGATGCAACGACAGCCATTCTTGTGCCAGTCAGCACACCACACATGAGCGGTTAGGTGGTGACGGGGTGACAGAGATAGCCAATTAGAGACTGGGGATGATTAGGGGGTCAGAATGACCAGGCCTGGATGCCCAGGGCCCTTTACTAACTACAGAGAGTCAGGGCCGTCGCCATATTTACAGCACTGGACTGGGGCGTTGGGATCCCCACACAGACCACAGGGTAAGCGCCCCCTACTGGACTCACCAACATTTCTTCCAGCAGCAGCCCAAGCTTTTCCTAGGGGGTCTCCTGGTTGGGCCTGAACAGGCTGCTGGCGTTAATGGAGTGTTATGAGAACGTAAAGAAATGAATGAACGAGACCACCTGGTACGCCGCTCGAGTCTTCAAACTGAACAGAAGTCATTTGACAAACAGGCCATTAGGAGCCACGCTTGGCATCTCCCAGCCTTGGAGTGGCCTTTGCTTTCCACACAAACCCGTTACTGAGGAGGTGACAAACGTCGACTGATACGAGTGGGCGCTCGTCCGAACAGCACGACAACAAGAAATAAAAACACAACATGGGGGGGGGGGGGGGGGGCAAAGGCCGGTGACACGGCGGAGCAAATCGAGACACCTGATTGGAGGAACTCTCACTGTCGGGTGGGTGACATCAGAAGCACCACAATGAGAAATAAGACGAGTGAGCCGACAGACAGGGTGACAGGGCTGGGACAGGAGTTACTGAGGGTGATAAGGACAAACCCGTGTGCCGACTCCAGTAAAGTTCTGACACGCATGTGACCCGCGTGTCCTAATCAACGTGCAGCACGTCCCCCCTTCGGGTGCCATCAGCGAGTGGAGATGTCTGACCCCGAAATGTCCGTCTCCCATGTAATCGTCATAAATGTGTACGACTCAAACGGGAGGGCAATCATTAGGAGGAGGGGGGGCTATAACTAAGGTGGGCTGGTATGTTGGGGGGGCTCCAGGAGAAATGAAGGACTAAGACCTTCAACGGATGGCGCGTGTGTATGGCATGTGTGTGAGCTGATTTGCTGTATATAAGGGTGGGCTGGCAGGGGCTGCTGTGCTCTGTGCGACTGACTGAGGAGGAGGAGGACACCGATGTTCATGACATGTGGAAAACGGACAAAAACAAAAGATGAGCAGTTGGGGTCCCAGAGAAGACCCCACTCAGTGTCCCAACTGAAAATAAAAAGCACCAATGCAGAAAGGAGTTGCCATGCTGGCCTTACTGCCCACTCCTATTGACTGGCGGTGCCACTGCCCGCTGACCAAAGCCCAGCACAGTACCCTGTGAAGAAGGAGTGAAGCACGATGGCCACTCTCCTATTGCTGTGACCTGCCCTCGGTGGCACCCCCACAGCGTGCTGGCCAGCCCACCAGGCGACTCTTTGAGTTACTTCTACGTGTGAAGTGAAGGTTGTTGCTGAAAACACTCGAGTGCAGACGACTCTCTGCTTCACTTAGCACCAGTGTAGGGCGCTGCCAAGGCTGTGCCAAGTCCTCCTGGAAGGAGGCAGACATGCAAATGGCAGCAAACAAAGCCTTTAAATCAGCGCAGGAATTCAGCTAAGAGACGGGCTGCTGCAGCGCTCCAAGCTGGGACCCCGCAAGACGATACAAGACCTTGTCCAAATATTCAGCCGCAGACGGCGTGGCGAGCGCTTCAGGCACGACACTGGGTGAGGGCACTCAAGGCACGGGCGCACAGCTCTTGAGCCACTTCTCAAAAAGCGTCACAGCAGAAAGTGGCCACAAGTGACAGCAAGAGCCCTCAAACAGGAGGCTCAGGAATGAACTCTGCTCCTGCGATCAAACAACTGTGACGTCGGGCACAGCGGGTATCTGCTTCTGCTGCACTCATTATATTCAGTCCCGGCCTGGTCCTGAGCCCCAAAGCCCAACTTACTGGGACTTCCTACGATTCCCACGACACGGCAAACTTAGGGGGACTTCAGAAATGACATCAGCACATCTCTCAACGTTGTAAAGGGGTAGCCTGTCCTCGTATTGGGCACACAGTGCTAACGCGGCCCCAGCGCACTGGGCAGGACTAATGGGGGGCTAGAGGGCTACACAAACAACATTCAGAGCACAACATTCCAGTAATTTCTATGAACTGGATTTTCTGGAGCCCATCGTCTACGGAGCCTCAGATAAGTTCCTGTGTCCATGCAGATTACCACAAGTGTGCAAAACCGTGATTTCTGAGATCAGCACACACAGCGTTATTGTGCCACACATGAGGACCTTCAGCAAATAGAAGACAAGGGAGTCACTCAGCGAGTGCGAGAAGCCCGCTCGTTTATATAGCGCCTTTCACGTGCTGCAAACAAGAGGCTTCTGGAAGGAAGGACTGCAGTCGGGTGTAAGCAGCACCTCCCTTTGTAGCAGGAACTGAGCTGGGAACAAGATGGTCAAGGAGAAGACCAGGAGAGGGAAAACCAAGCATCACACCCTCACATACACACACTCGCTTGGCAGGGGGCTCGTCTCGTTGTAATTCCACCCCGAGCTGACAGATGGCGCCGTCACCTCCCCACAAGAAGATCACCTCATGCCCGCAGCACCAGGATGGCAGCCAGCCTCGCGTCTGGAGTGACGTCCTTCTGCCGTGGCTGCCAGCGTGTTGCTCTGCGTATGGGGTGGGGTTCACCATCGGTAGAAGAAGAAGAAGAGGAAAAAGGAGAAGAGAAGGAAGATTAGCTGGCCGCGTTTGGCTGCAGGCCACTGATTAAGAGGATGCCCATTGGACGAGGCCCAAATGAGAAGCCCTCCAGTAAACAGAGCTCACTGGCACGGGGGGCATTGCTGAGGACTCACTGCAGGCACCAAAACATCTCAATTTTTGTTCATTCATTCATTCTAATGCCATGCTATTGTGTGTGGGCACCGGTGCCAGCGTGTGCAACTTGAGCAAACATCAGTGGCGTGTGTGTGTCCATCCACGGGGTCAGAGCAGGACCGCTGGCGTTCTGGAGTCCAAGCTTTAGTGCCCATCTCAGCAGGCGGCCCACAGGCTTCACTCACCTACGTCACGTTTGGTCATTAAAGGGATCAGAGTGTCAGGCTGCCATTCAGAGTGAGGGCTCTGTGGGCGCCGCTCTCCTTTTCACACTTGTTGAATCTTCTCACCATTTTCTTCTTCTTCTTCTTCCTCCTCACAGCCTTCCTCCATCCCAGGAGTAGCGAGTGGGTTTCTGCCAGAGGGTCCTACTGTTAAACTTCAGCTTTGGTTTCTGTCAGACACTCCCCCCTTTCTGATTTTTTTTTTTTTGACATTGTCACACATTCACAGGTCACCAAGTGTCACAAAGTGCCATCGCATCTAAAGCCTAAACTAGGGCTGCCAAACCTGTACACAGCGACACCCCCGAGTAAAGCAGGAGGGCACTGCTTTGAAAGGCCTGTCTGTGTGCAGAGCCCTTGGGCGTCTTCCTCTTCTTCATCTTCATCCTGTGTGTGCGCCAGTCTGCTCGAGGGTGAAACTGCGCTCTGCTCTTCTCTTGCCACCCTCTTAGTAAATGTTAAGGTCAGCTCACTGAAACCAAACTCCCGGTAATACAAAGTCAACATGCCAACTAAGGATGGAGGGTCTGGGAATAACGAGCAGAGGAAGAGGGCACTGGGGGCACTGAATCAAACGGCGAGCAAAGGGGACGAGAAACAATCGGGCCTCGTCGAGGGGGCACAGAGCGATACGGGAGGGGATAGACTGGAGGTGATGCCCCCTGACCTGGCCCTGGATAAGTGGCTTAGGAAGAGGGCTGGCTGGATGTTTGTCCTGGCAGGTGGGTACTTGTGGATGGCGAGTGACAGGAGAGGGGACAGACCCCGCATGGTGTGTGTGTGTGTGTGTGTGTGTGTGTGTGTGTGTGGTACTCTGCAGGTCTGAACTTGCTGTCAAAACAACAAACAAGCGGGAATGTGAATCCGATACGGTGATCTGTGAGCCGCCATTATAATTTACAACCGTCTCGACACGGAAAGTCACGATTACTGCGTTTTACTTGGGTCTCCCATTCTTCCCAGTTCCAGACTGTGTGAGTGTACTGGCCAATCAGAAGACTAACGACGCTAAGCACTCGGCCCGACCCCAAACAGCACTGTTTACTAAGGCCTGGTTTAGACTTCACGTGACGAGACGTGTGCTCCAGCAGACGCTACTGCTACACAAGCATTGTACTGTTTATACTTGTGCGCATACTTTACGTAAATTTGGAAGATTCCACCAGGTGACAGTGCGAGATATCATCAGGGTGAGAACAGGTTTCGGTTTGCTGTGTTGTGAATGCCCTAAAACACCCATTAAACTCCGAGGTCACCAACCCACTATATCTCTGAAAAAAATGGATGTTTAATGATTAAATCCATCAATCCAGGGATGCGCCCATTCCAGCTAGCATTGGGCACGAGGCAGAAACAATCCCTGGACGGGGCATCAGCTCAACACAAGGTGAATACAAGCACTCGCACACACTGGCGTCATTTTAGCGCCACCAAATACCCAAACCGGAGCACACTGAGGAAACCCGCCAGGAAAACATACAAACTCGAGGCAGGGAACACCGGGGACTTGATTTCCTGCGAGGCAGCAATGCTAATGCTCTGCCCACTGTGCCGCAACCACATATGTAATTATTAACAGTATTCATTACTTAAATGAAGTTAATGATTTATCTGTAAAGTGTAAAACACATAGTTTAATGCACTTTGTCATGAAACTGATATCTATACTAATAAAAGGCAAAGCCCTCACTGACTGACTGACTGACTGACTCATCACTAATTCTCCAACTTCCCGTGTAGGTGGAAGGCTGAAATTTGGCAGGCTCATTCCTTACAGCTTACTTACAAAAGTTAGGCAGGTTTCATTTCGAAATTCAAAGCGTAACGGTCATAACTGGAACCTCTTTTTTGTCCATATACTGTAATGGACTGCAGCTCGCTGGCCGTGGGAGGCGGAGTTGCGTATCATCGCGCCATCATGCCTCCCACGTAATCACGTGAACTGACTGTGAACGCAGTACATACAAAACAAGGAAGAGCCCCAAAGAGCGCTGAAGAAAACATTCATTACACAATTGAGAAGGCAGCGAAACAATAAGAAGCGAAGCACGGTGTAAACTGTAAGTTTAAATTAAGTTTATAGAAACGCTCCCGCTGCCGTTTGCAATACCATATTCGCGAGATACAAGTTTAATGAGAAGACACGAGGTATAAACGAGATTTGGATCACTTTGTAACGGAGTTAAAATTGCTGTAGCGAGAAACTTTGAAGTGCCGGGTCTTAGCTAACATTAAATAAAGCCGTGGACATCGCAACATCAGAGAACATCACAAGAGAGCGGCTCACGTGAACTGACTGAACGCAGCACATCGGAAACAAAGCACCGTGTAAACCTAAAGTTTAAAGTAAGTTCATAGACCTACAAAAGGTTGCCATTGGTTTGAGGCAAGATTGCTTTTCTCCGGTACAACTATACGTTGCATTCTCAAGAGTGTGCTTGCACAGCTTGGTCATATTACAACCGGAGTGCTGAACTGACAACGTGGTATACAAAGAGAACTATAACAATCGTAATATGTATGTATATATATGTGTCTGTGTGTGTGTGTATATATATATATATATATATATGACAGCAACACTCATAACAATGACAACACAATTACATTGACAATCATGTTACGTTATTTTTAAAATGTTTCCTTTTCTTTTTCATAACCTCTTTAACACACTACTTCTCCGCTGCGAAGCGCGGGTATTTTGCTAGTCAAGTATAATTCTAAGGATTCTAAATATGCAGAGAGCTGGGATATCATAATTTTAATGTGTTCTGTGTGGCGATTGCTGCTTGTCACTGCTGTCAATGCAGGAGGAAACCCCAGAATCACGTAGCAATTAACAACTGGGTCAGTTTTAAGATGACGTTTACGACGGTCTACTTCAAGGATATAATAAACTACTAGATTTAAGTGGACATTGAAATTTAAGCCGAAATTTCCGCTTTAGTCACAAAATACAACTTTTCAATCTGTCCCTAACTTTTTTTTCTCTGTGGTTCAAATACGCTGCCATACATTCTGTTGCTGTTGTGGAGGTACAAATAAAAAAAAAAAAAAAATTAAAAAAAAAAAAAAAAAAGATGGCACAGAAGATGGTATGTGAGACCTTTAAAATGTATTGTATCATTACGATGGGGAATATGCAACACTTGAATATAAAAGCACCACGGGTGCATTTATATGTCTGCATTTTGCTTCACCACATCGAACCATTCATCAAACATCGAAGCACGCACATCGATCCCATGGGATCTGCAAAGTGGCTTTATGTCACATGTCAATAGTAAACAGAGACTCTGACGTCACGTTCCGACTGTATCACTATGAGCACCCCAACTTTTTGCTAGTACTGCAACTCGCACACGTGTCACATTAATTTGAGGACGTGCTCAGAGCATGCATCAAATGAATGCTGGGAACGCGTGGCAGCCATAATGCGTGTGCGTATGCGTTCTGAGTGCTTAGTCTGCACGTATTTTTTTCCTCTTCCAGGTAAACTGTGAAATCACCGGACCACCATAAAGAGCACACATTTTCACAGCGACTTCAGATGCCACCACACTGCCCAGTATGGCGAGTGCAGGCAGCTCACAGTCCCAGTACAGTACAACACAATACAGTTTATTGTTGTGTAGCCCAAAATCACACAAGAAGTGCCACAATGGGCCTCTTGACAGCCCCCCAGCCTTGACTCTCTAGGAAGATGAGGAAAAACTCCCAAAAAGACCCTTGTAGGGAAAAAATGGAAGAAACCTGCAGAATGGCAGTTCAAAGAGAGACCCCTTACCAGGTAGGCTGGGCGTGCGGCGGGTCCATACAAGACAATACACAGAACAGAACACAAGTCATCCTGAATACAATAGAAATATTACAAGTACAGAGCAGAACTCAACAGGAGATGACATCCCATAATAAGATATGGATTTGTTCAGAGTCCTGGAGACCACGGCCATCAAGCTGCCTCCCCCTGTTGGCCACTCCACAGCTGAGACAGCCAATCCGATGAAAGGACCCCTCTACCCTGTGATCCACTATCAGGGATGACTTTAACTTAGGCAGGCAGGTGGTCCGTGGCATCAAGTGGCACATATGAGTACCGAGAGGAGAAACAGAACAGGTGAGGGTCAGTAACAGTGACACTAAGGTTACCCGTCGACGCCAATGCAAGTCCACATCGAGAAGGCGGTCCAAAGCAATAATCAGCTGACAGCAGTGTGCATTAAAACGGAGCACAGTGAGCACCACCCAAGGGGCACCAGTCATCCCCTCCTGCCACTGCCCACCCTTTACGTTACTGCGAATGTCGGACAGAAATCAACGTGGGCCTTTACCAATCAGTCAGAGTTATAATAATAAATCTTTACGTTTATAACACACTTTTCATAGTGCCAACCCCCCCCCCCCACTAATGGGTGGCATCCTCCTGGCTATTTCTGCATGGGTACGCTCACCACACAGGAGTGGTTAGGTGGTGAAGGGGTGATTGGGGGGCCACTGGATAGATAACATGCCTGAGCACAGCAGGTCATTACATCGGGGAGGGGACCGAGTCTGGTGGCGGGGCACGGTCTCATCCAGATGTTCTCACAGTGAGTTACCATCTAAACCCCACCCAAACCTGGCAGATATTCATTCACGTAGTGCCAACCAGACACACACAACACAACGACGGGTTCATCTCACTTCACCGTCACTTAAGATGGCATCTGGCTCACTGGCCGCCACTGCTTGGTTGCCAGTTTGTATTCCTCACAATGATGGTGGGTCACCTACACGACTGGCACTGCCACGCCACAGACTTCCACTCCTAGCTCTGACAATCACACCCCGTGGGTGACAGAGTCACCGTCATGTGAAAAAGCGGGTCATGTCACCAAAGGGGTTAAGAAACTCAGATTTAGAGGGTCATCGTCTGGCACGATTTCGTGTGCCCAATGCGACTCAGCAGTTTTTGATGGCTGCTTTATCACATCAAGTTACATTTATGTTGAAAGAAAAAGGAGGAATGTACAGAAAATGCTCTAAATCTCTGAAGATCACTAAGTGCAGATTTCATAAGTGTGCCCGGTCTTTATTGTAAAACAGGGTGGCACAGTGGCAGTGAGGAGACCAGGGGTTCACACCTCGGGTCCCTCCCACTGTCCACAGACTGGCAGGATAGGTGAATGGGCAATGCTGAATTATATATACAGTATGTGTATGTGTGTGTGCCCTGCGACAGACTGGCACCCTGACCAGGCTTTGTTCCTGCCTTGTGCCCACTGATAGCTGCTACCCTGCCATAGATTAAGTGGGTTACAAAATGACACAATTAATCACAAATGCCACATTTCATAATTTTGACGTGGAGATCCTAGGGGGCTGTGTGTGAACAGATTGCCGGGCATGAAGTTGGCACCTCTCATTATGCATCTGAAATGAATCCTCATGATGATCATCTACAAGCTAACAGTCGTCAAGTATTAACTTTGCCCTTTTCCAAATTTCAGACTCGGCCGGTGGCACCTGTTGAGATTCACCAGCGAGTGCCAATGCATAAGCAGTGCCAACACGACAAGGTGTCGTCCAAGTGCCTTCAAACAGAAATGTTAAGTAAAAACGAAGGCTCGAGGTACTTGGGGGCTGAAGCAGTTGTTTTGGTGCCCTTAGACGGGCATTTCAGGTGACACAATGGCCGCCATCTCCAAGGCAGACTCCCCTCCCCACATCAGTCCCTGCGTGTCCATCACAAGTCCGGCTGAACGTTGTCCATTTTGTTCCCGTTTTCTCTCGATGAAGCACAAGCTCGGGGACGTCAAGCAGTGGGCCGCCGCTCGCCAGCGTAAGGATTGTGGGGGTCAGTCTGCCAGGGCGAGTGCGGATGTGGACATGACAGCAAACACAAGCGAGAGTGTCGGCCTCGCCCTGTAAAGCTGCGTCTCCTCTTTAAATGTGCATGAACTAAGCTGGTGATGCCAGTGCGTGTAGTCGGCCAAACTCAACTGCAAGAAGACCACCCAGCGCCTCGGGTTACAGCCTATGGGGTCCTAAATGAACGGAATTTGTGTGCGTCTACAGCTGACAATAAAACGACGTGTATCAGCGGAAATGTGCCAAGGGCCTGCCCATCACAGCGGGCTTTGTGGCGGACAGAATCATCACCCAGCACCTCGTGAGTGTCTGGCAGCCTGTGGCCAAACGTATATGGACACCCGCCGGGGGGCATCACATCAGCAGGCAATCTCTATTGACTAACACAGGATGCCACCTTGCCCACAAATCTAGGGCCAACAACACCTCAGCCATGAAGTGGCAGACCCCACCAGGAGGCCGCCAAGTGCCAAGGCACCTAAACATGGCATGTCCAGCATGGCATCCCTCACAGCAGACCCCCACACTGCCTCTGGAAGTGACATCAGCATCGGGAGTTTCATGCAATGGGTTACCGAGATCACCAAGCGCAATGCCAGGCGCTGGCCAGAGTGGCAAATCACACCTCACCATCTAGCACACTGATGAGAGGCCACAAGAACACAACCTCAACACATCTGGAGGGAGGCAGACGATGACAGGGTTTGGGCTCGGCCCCTTGCTGCCCGTCATTGGCACTGTTAGGACACTGTGAGCCATGTCTTCTCGCCCAACATCCACACCTGACCAGATGAATTCCCACAGACACTCCAAAATCTCGTGGAATGAGAAAAGTGTGGGCTGTTATCAAATTGAGGGGGCAACTCCTGACGTGGTGTGGGTGTGGTGGTCTCTTTCACCATACAGTCTACATGCTGGCTATCCTGAGGTCACAAAAGCGCAGGCCTGGTGCCCCAACTCTCTCTTACTTAAGATGCCAGCCGGGGGGCACAAACTCACATTGGGATCACACTGCTTCTCTGCACTCAACGCAAATCCCCCTCAGGCCACTTGACATGGTGGTCTGCTCTGCCGCTCCAGAGTGGGCCCTCTCTGGACGTGGAAGAGGAACCCTGCGAGACCCAACAGAAGTCTCCGAAGTCAAAGTACGGGGTCCTTCTGGTCTGGAGGAAGACGTCAAGAAATCACGAGGTCAGGCGGCAGGAAACTCAAGTGGAGAGGAAGCAGCTCCGGAACGTTCTGGGGCCACACAAGTCTACCAAGGAGCAGAGCGCATGACGTGAAGCAAAGAGAGAGCCAACTAACGGCCAACTGGCACTTTCGAGAGTGACACGACACCTGGCAGGACATGTCAGGCACCCGCTCACTGCCACTCCTCTTCATCGTATGTTGGCCTTCACAGCTCTGAATGCAACTCAAACCAGGAAAAAAAATGGTCTCCCCTGGACCTCCTCGTACCCTCAGATATGGTGGTGGAGATTTGAGGAGTAAACCGCAAGACAAGGGTTACACTTCTACACCAGCTGTGCCCTGAGGGCCCGTCCATGTCGTAGTGACACACTTTAAAAATCTATAAAAATAATAAATGTCAATTTCTCTTGAGAAGAATCGATATTGATGGCTTTCATATCTGAGGGAGCTGTGATCACTTTGACAAAAGCGTCAAAAGTTGGCGAGGCATCTCTGGCTAAGTGGAAGGTGGGTACGCTCGAACATCAAGCGTTGGCACTGCATTTGATCGTGGAGAGCGTCCCCGACGTGGCTCTGATATCTCTGCCAATGAGCAGCTACCCTCTAAAACACATGGAGCTCTGATCTCGCTCTCAAAAATGTCAAACGTTACTCCTCAACAATCTGAGCAAACAGGCATCGTGCGCTCCAACACGAGGAGACAGGAAGAGCGAGCGAGTCGAGCAGAGGCTGGCGCGTGAATGAGGTTGGGCCCCGCCCTGCCCGGCTCCCCCTCCCGTCCTAATCATGTAATAAATCAGTGCCACAAACGAACTCTGATACTGAGTGCGATGAGAGAAGTTGCGGAATCAACTGGAATGTTCAAGAAAATACTAGAAAACAAAAAAAAAACACACAATCTAAATCCGTGAAGTTCTCTCTCTTTAATTCTCGCGGATACGCCTCTTCATTGGGTGGTAACACGAATTAGAAGTCTCCGATTTAAAGTTTAAATCCGAACAATATATTCCATCTCTTTTTGCTGTTCCGTTATTTCACCGAGTATTAAGTTCTGTTTGTTTGTGCTAATGCGATCTTTACTGTCATTTTTTGAGACTTTTGAATTTTCGTACTTTCATTATCTCTAATCTGCTCTCATGTGTATCGCGCCAGCGGTTTGGAATTCTTTACGACGTTCTACTTTGTCGTCTACTCTTTGGCTTTTATTTCCGGGGTTAAATCTCTTGGCACAAAGTCTCATCTCGCGGGACGTGAAAGTGTCTCTCTGAGAAAGTCACGTCTCGTCTCAGGCTAAAAAGTCTCGTCTCTTCCCAGGAGTTTGTGTTATTATAATAGATAGATACATATATTAGATTATATATTATATTATAGATTGGATTATATAATAGATTAGATTATATATTATATTAAATATTATATTATATTAAATATTATATTAGATTATATATTACATTAAATATTATATTAGATTAGATTATATTAGTTTATATATTAGATTATACTATATACTGTATTATATTAGATTATATATTATATTAAATGTTATAATAGATTAGATTATATATTAAATTAGATTATATATTATATTAAATATTATATTAGATTATATATTAGATTATACTATATACTGTATTATATTAGATTATATATTATATTAAATATTATATTAGATTAGATTATATTAGTTTATATATTAGATTATACTATATACTGTATTAGATTATATATTATATTAAATGTTAGATTAGATTATATATTAAATTAGATTATATATTTTATTAAATATTATATTAGATTAGATTATATATTAGATTATACTATATACTGTATTATATTAGATTATATATTATATTAAATATTATATTAGATTATATATTAAATTAGATTATATATTACATTAAATATATTAGATTATATATTAAATTAGATTATATATTAAATATTATATTATATTATATATTAAATTAGATTATATATTACATTAAATATTATATTAGATTATATACAATATATACACACATTGTATTTGAAACGCCTCCACTTTTATGTCTACAGGTGGCTCTGAGACATCACTCTAAAGAATGAAGTGAAAGCTTTAAGCGTCCCACCCAAGTCATCTAATGCTCTGGCTGGCCCACCTCCAGGTGGTCTACACACATATAGGGCGTGCTGCCCCGCTGTGCCCTCATACAGGTGGCATGTCTTACAGAGAGCACAGCACCACAGGACATGTGCCCGCTAACACTAGGCAAGTAATCCCAGTTTAGATGCTCGGAAAGCCGCTGCTGAAGGACACGTCATTGTCATCATCGTCACACCAGCCTTTATCTGATGCCGTGGCACCCTGTGAGGATGCCAATGTAAGGGATGGGCCCGACGGCAGCCACACTTAGCGCAGCATCAACGAGACCATCATGGCCGTTCCTCTGCTCTCGACTCCTCCATCCTCAAGCCCTGCTTCATTCGACTGAGGACGCGGTGCACATGACATGTATGAGGACCACCGCCCCGGAGCGCCCCATCAAGTCACACAGTCACAAGCCCACAAGGCCTACCAAATGTGCCCATCCTAGTTAGGTGGGAGGAAAACTCGAGCATCACAAGAAAAACCTGCCGCCGTCTTTGTTTTAAAAAGAGTAAAAACCCTCCTTCTCCTCCTCCTCCAGCCAGCCATCACGCCTGTGGACTTGAACCTTAAGTGCACTTTGAAGCCCCCCAATATCAAATGAAGCCTTACACACCTAATGGCTACTCCGAGGCCCAGTGGACCAGCAAGTCGGCCTATAAATATTTAAAGACGCACTGCCTGGAGAAATCGGCTTTCACACAAAAGTGGAGCAACGCTGAAATCAAAGACCACTCGGGCGCCTCAAGAGAGGGTCCTCGTTTTCTTGAGGTGAGAATACGAAATCTTTACAACCACGGCAGACTCGAGGACTAGAGAGAGGAAGACAATCGCCAAGGCCAAAGGGCACAGCGCCCGCCAGTGTGACTGCATCAGCCTCGCATGTCAGCGCGTGCAACTGGGTACTCTAGGGGGTCCAAGTCAGACCCCCGCTATGGCACACACCCCCAGCACAGCGCTTACAAAGCTGCCATCTGTAACCCTCAAACAGGCATGCGTCACTGGCCATGGCCACGGGCATCAAGTCGACAAACGCAGCTGTGTGCGGCCCCCTCAGGGGTCACCGCTACCCTTGGCTGACTCCCCAAACCCACTTCACTTCTCAATTTAGGAATTAAAACTGAAGCAGTAACTGTGACCCCCCCCCCCAATACACAATTCTGTGTGAGTGCGGGCAAGAGGGACAGACACAACGGGCAGTGCCTTCGTGCCCATGGTGCCTGTTAAATGAGAAGTGGGCAGCATACCGGCCAATCCAGTAGAGCAGATGAAGCAAACCCATTGTACTGGCACACTAACGGGGCACATTTAAACAGGAAGCACGCCCCGTCCCAAGATGTGCAATTCCAAGCGTGCCATCTGGAGTGGTCCGTCACCTCTTAAAGGTGACGTCACATGTGTCACTAGTAAAGGCTGGTGGGCACTTCTGCGTCAAGCTATCGCCACAGCTACACGTGGAGGCTACCCGGTTGAAACCAGTTAAGACCTCTGTGTCATGCCACACTATGGGCATGTGCCTCAATGCCAGCTGGTGGGAGGGTTTGTAGCACACAAATAAAGCAAGTGATCCTTCAGTAGGTGGGCAGTTCTCCCCCTCCAGGGTCCTCTGCAGGTGCCCATCACGTTTGCCATCTTCTTCAAACTCTCATCGACTTCCAAAGCGGCAGGTGAAGAGAAACGCCTTTCAGTAAAGACCTGCTGGCCAGTCAAAGCCACGGGGGTCTGCAGCTCCGGCCCTGGTGGGCTACTCTTAACTACTCACCACTTTTTGCTTATGACTTGGTCCCCTGATCTGCTTCATTCCGTCCTTAAGCGGCCCCCCAACCAGAAATGAGATGTGAAGTGGGCCGACAGTTGACCCTCTAAGTCGGGGCACTCAAATGCCAACCAGTTTCACTCCATTTAGTTCATTAATGGAGAAGCTGATTGTTGATGCCAGTTAAACCCGTTCGTTCTTTCATTCCATGGCTTGCTGCTGCTCACGTTCGGGTTTATTTTTTTCTAAGAAGACCACCAAGATGTTTTGTGGACCCCAGCAGGTCAGCTTTACTTAAATTAGCAAAAAATGGGGGTTAGAGGGTTAGAATGAAAACCTGCAGCCACTGGGGCCCACCAGGACCAGAGATGGAGACCCCTGGCACAGGGTTTGTGTCAATGCAATGTGTAGGTGGTGGGCATCAGGTGGTACACCGCAGGCTACACGGGCACCAATGGAAAAATCAGCCTTAAGCCCACCCTGTTAAGAGTACCGCCACGTAGGTGAACCTGATTGGTCAGCTGACGCTGGGGCCACCCAGACTGTGACCTTATTGGACAAGCAGAGCGCCCAGGGATTATGGTGGGCATGAAAAGACCCCCCCCAACAATAGAATATGGTCCAAAAAAAAAAAAAAAAGGAAAGTATGCCAGGAGTCAAAACCAGAAACAAGCGACCAGAAATGAAACGTCAGAGTCAAGGAGAGTGAAAAAAAGAAAAAGCCTGACGCCAGGGTGCCAGCCAGTCAGTGAGGAGATGGAGAATCGTATCAAGTGGGGGGTGCACTGAATACACCATCACTGGCATATAAATAAATACAGGAAATGTCACACGACGTCACAGTCACATGACCAAGGTGACACACAAATGAGGACATTCCTCAATTTACAATGCAAGACAAAAACGCATGAAAAACCCGAAATAAAAGCAGACGTGTAGAGCGGTGGGCACAAAGCAGGCCGTGTGGCACCAGTGGGTGACCCTGAGCAAGTTGAAACGCAGCCAGTCGTACCACAGATGGTGTAAGTCGCCTCGGATAAAAGGCGCCAGCCCACCAAGAAAATGGAAAAGCACGGCGGGTCAAAGGGAGTGCTGAACGATACTCCAGACCCTGTGGACATGTCTACGTACCCAATTGTCAGCTCTGAACACGTGACAAGGACGTGTGACTTCAGGACACCCGAGCAGCAGCACAGCAGTAACCAGACTTTCAACACGTGTCCCCTACAGCAGTCCCCCCAATTACAGCCATCCTGTAGAGGACGATACGCAGTGCTGACCAAAACACCGACTGAGGCCTCACCGCCACACACATCACTGCAGTCAAACTCTTACAGAAATGGCAATGACTGGCAGGCACAACATCGTCATGGCACACAATTCGCCCAGCCTTTGTCACGAGTGTGCACACAGGGGGGCTCCACAGACGCCATCTCCTTTACCCCCTGCAGAGTCCAACATCACATCTGTGTTTTGCCCGCAGGTTCCACCTCTTCCATCACAGGACTGAACTAAAGAACAACGAGAAGGACGCATGCCCAACAGGGCTGGCTAGTGTACCCGCGAAGTGGGCAACAGGTGCCCAGTGATCTTTGGTGGACTTTTTACTTTCCCTTACTTTCACCTTCGCTAAACAGCACTGCGCCCAAACATTTATGATCTCTCTACTTCTGTGCCTATCCTGGCAAAGTGGGCACGAGGCGGAAGACACCACGAGCAGAGCGCGTGCGCACACACACACACGAGCCCCTTCAGCACTGCCAGTCACTCTTGTCTGGATGGGTTTGACCACCGCTCAGGAACAGTCCACACACAAGCCCTGGCGTTTTAATGGTCAGAGTAACTACAAGTACATGCATTTCAACGTGGATGGGCACAAAGCGCCAAAGAATGGCTGGAAGGGAATCTCCTCAACGTCTGGGTAAAGGCTCAGCACCCACCTGGAATGTCTGTGTGGGTGCTTAATATGGAGGTGCCACACGGCGCCTGCTGTGAGATGTACTTATCATCATCTAGACGCACCAACAGGCCTGACCTCGCAGGAGGAAGACTGTCTGTCCATACTTGACGCCTCATCCTCATCCTCTCCTCTCCAAACACACCGGACATAGCAGAGCAGGCGGAGGAAACGACACGCCAAGCAGCGAGATGCCAAGCAGCGGCTCGTCTCTGTCACCAAAGGCCACACAGCCCAACAACACTCTGACCAGGGGACCGGTGCAGGCTGGGGGCTAACGTGTGGGACTCCAAATTGTGCAATACACCTGAATGGATGGATTAAAGAGAAAGAGAGAGACAGAAAGAGGGGTAGAGAGAGAGAACAAAAGAGAGAAATAGAAAGAGATAGAAAGAACTAAAGAGAAAGAAAAAGAAAGAAAGAGATAGAGAGAGAATGAGAGAAAAAGACAGAAAGAAAGAGAAAGAAATAGAAAGAAAGACAGAGAAAGAGACAGAGAAAGAGAAAGAGCAAGAAAGAGAACAAAAGAGAAAGAAAAGAAAGACAGAAAGAGACAGCAAGAAAGAGGGAGGGAGAGAACAAAAGAAAAATAGAAAGAAAGAGATAAAGAGAGGGAGGGAGAGAGAGAAAAAGACAGGAGGGAGAGAAAAAAGAGAAATAGAGAAAAAGAACGAAAGAGAGAGAATGAAAGAGAGAAAGAGGGAGGGAGAGATAGAGAGAGAGAATGAAAGAGAAAGAAAGAAAGACGGAGAAAGAGAGAGAAAAAGACAGAAAGAGAGGGAGGGAGAGAACAAAAGAGAAATAGACAGAAAACGAAAGAGAGAGAATGAAAGAGAGAAAGAAAGACAGAGATAGAGAGAGAGAGCGAGAGAGAGGGCGAGAGAGAGAGAGAGAGCGAGAGAGAGGGCGAGAGAGAGGGGGCGAGAGAGAGAGAGAGCGAGAGAGAGGGGGCGAGAGAGAGAGAGAGCGAGAGAGAGAGAGGGCGAGAGAGAGAGAGAGAGCGAGAGAGAGAGCGAGAGAGAGGGCGAGAGAGAGAGAGAGCGAGAGAGAGGGCGAGAGAGAGAGAGAGCGAGAGAGAGAGCGAGAGAGAGGGCGAGAGAGAGGGCGAGAGAGAGAGAGAGAGCGAGAGAGAGAGAGAGAGAGCGAGAGAGAGGGCGAGAGAGAGAGAGAGGGCGAGAGAGAGAGAGAGGGAGAGAGAGAGAGAGGGCGAGAGAGAGAGAGAGCGAGAGAGAGGGGGCGAGAGAGAGGGCGAGAGAGAGGGCGAGAGAGAGAGAGAGAGCGAGAGAGAGAGAGAGAGAGCGAGAGAGAGAGCGAGAGAGAGGGCGAGAGAGAGAGAGAGGGCGAGAGAGAGAGAGAGCGAGAGAGAGGGCGAGAGAGAGAGAGAGGGCGAGAGAGAGGGCGAGAGAGAGAGAGAGCGAGAGAGAGAGCGAGAGAGAGAGAGAGCGAGAGAGAGAGCGAGAGAGAGAGAGAGAGAGCGAGAGAGAGAGAGAGAGAGAGGGCGAGAGAGAGAGAGAGGGGCGAGAGAGAGAGAGAGCGAGAGAGAGGGCGAGAGAGAGAGCGAGAGAGAGAGCGAGAGAGAGGGCGAGAGAGAGAGCGAGCGAGAGAGAGAGCGAGAGAGAGGGCGAGAGAGAGAGAGAGCGAGAGAGAGGGCGAGAGAGAGAGAGAGCGAGAGAGAGGGCGAGAGAGAGAGAGAGCGAGAGAGAGAGCGAGAGAGAGGGCGAGAGAGAGGGCGAGAGAGAGAGAGAGAGCGAGAGAGAGAGAGAGAGAGCGAGAGAGAGGGGCGAGAGAGAGAGAGAGGGCGAGAGAGAGAGAGAGGGGCGAGAGAGAGAGAGAGCGAGAGAGAGAGCGAGAGAGAGGGCGAGAGAGAGGGCGAGAGAGAGGGCGAGAGAGAGAGAGAGAGAGCGAGAGAGAGAGAGAGAGAGCGAGAGAGAGGGCGAGAGAGAGGGCGAGAGAGAGAGAGAGGGCGAGAGAGAGAGAGAGCGAGAGAGAGGGCGAGAGAGAGAGAGAGGGCGAGGAGAGAGAGAGAGGGCGAGAGAGAGAGAGAGAGAGGGGCGAGAGAGAGGGCGAGAGAGAGAGAGAGCGAGAGAGAGAGCGAGAGAGAGAGAGAGAGAGCGAGAGAGAGAGAGGAGAGGAGAGGGGCGAGAGAGAGAGAGAGGGCAGAGAGGAGGAGAGAGCGAGAGAGGAGGGCGAGAGAGGAGAGCGAGAGAGGAGAGCGGAGAGAGAGGGCGAGAGAGAGAGGCGAGCGAGAGAGAGAGCGAGGAGAGAGGGGCGAGGAGAGGGAGAGAGAGCGAGAGGAGAGGGCGAGAGAGAGAGAGAGCGAGAGAGAGAGGCGAGGGGAGAGGGTGAGAGAGAGAGAGAGAGCGAGAGAGAGGGGGGCGAGAGAGGAGTGCGAGAGAGAGGGCGAGAGAGAGAGAGAGCGAGAGAGAGAGCGAGAGAGAGGGCGAGAGAGAGAGAGAGAGCGAGAGAGAGGGCGAGAGAGAGGGAGCGAGAGAGAGAGAGAGAGCGAGAGAGAGAGCGAGAGAGAGGGCGAGAGAGAGAGAGAGCGAGAGAGAGAGCGAGAGAGAGGGCGAGAGAGAGAGAGAGCCAGAGAGAGGGCGAGAGAGAGGGCGAGAGAGAGAGAGAGCGAGAGAGAGAGCGAGAGAGAGGGCGAGAGAGAGAGAGAGCGAGAGAGAGGGCGAGAGAGAGGGCGAGAGAGAGAGAGAGCGAGAGAGAGAGCGAGAGAGAGGGTGAGAGAGAGAGAGGGCGAGAGAGAGGGCGAGAGAGAGAGAGAGCGAGAGAGAGGGCGAGAGAGAGGGCGAGAGAGAGGGCGAGAGAGAGAGAGAGCGAGAGAGAGAGCGAGAGAGAGGGCGAGAGAGAGAGAGAGCGAGAGAGAGGGCGAGAGAGAGAGCGAGAGAGAGAGAGAGAGAGAGAGAGAGGCGAGAGAGAGAGAGAGAGAGAGAGCGAGAGAGAGGGCGAGAGAGAGGGCGAGAGAGAGAGCCAGAGAGAGAGCGAGAGAGAGGGCGAGAGAGAGAGAGAGCGAGAGAGAGGGCGAGAGAGAGGGCGAGAGAGAGAGAGAGCGAGAGAGAGAGCGAGAGAGAGGGTGAGAGAGAGAGAGGGCGACACACTGCACTCCACTCTCTACGCTCGCTCCAGTGCCGCCCTTCCCAGAGCCCGATAACGAGACACACAAGAAGCGGAGACGGCGCCATCTTTCTGCGGGTGTGTGAATGACAGGGGCTGGCTGTGCGCACACTCGGTGAACCTGAGCAGCAGTTACGGCTGCACCACTAAAACACAACAAGAACAACTGGCAAGCACCTGTAGGCCTCATCCCCTGCACTTGACGTCACTTGTCAGATTAGAGCGCAGCTCACGGTCCTCGAAGTCGACTAAAAACAATGCGGACCACCCTGGCCTGCCCCATAAGCCCCTGTGATGTGTATTTTTATGGCGACACCACCAAGAACAGACATAAATAAAAGCGTCCAATCGAATGGAGCCAACGGTGCGAGTCGTTCTCAGCGAGGGGCCTGTCACGATCGTCACTTTCAAGTGCGCCTACCCAAACCCCTGACTCCTGATGATGCGAATGTCACACACAGGCGGTCGGACCCTCTTGTGTGGCACTCTTGTATTGTGCCTTCTTCAGGTTCTGAAGCTCCGCCAGCTGCTGTGTTTTTATAACCTTGAATGAGCAGCAGAGGCGGAGTTTATGAAGTCCCACACGGCGCAGACGCGCTCACTAGCAGATCTCATAAACTTCGAGGGCACAGCGCTGTACTGTGATGGGCGCACATTTATTTCCAATCTAAACTGGAGGATCAGCAGCGCACATCAGACGTGTTGGACTCCAGTGCCTCTTAAATTGGCACATTTCAAGACAGTCGCCTCCATCCGTGCCCCTTCCGTACTCACGGCTCGGATCAAAGGCCACTCCGAGTTGTGTCCTTGTGAAGGCCTCCCTGCTCCCCGCACATCGTAAAAGTACGCACTGATGTGCTGAGCAAAGGTTGCCACAAACAGCGGGCACAATCAGGATATGGGTGGGAGGATTACAAACAAGTGTGCCACAGCTGGCGTTTTGAAAAGACAATGCAGGCATTTTAGATTTTCAAGCAGAAGCCATACATGGACCCTAAAGCTGGCACGTGATCTGCAGCACCACTACCTGGGGTCTTCCGAGTGGTCCTCGAGCATGAGAAAGGGTGAAGGAGCAAAGTGCTGCCACTGCCGTTATTAAGTGATACGCTGTGTGACTGGAGGACCCCGTCTGCCTTTCTATTCACCCATTTTGACACACTGGCACAGAGCACAGTGCCCAGTGCACCTCTACATGAAGACTGAGCAGTCAGCTGATATCTGGAGGGGCTTTCCTCAAAAAACAAACAGCTTAGCAGGACAGGCAACTCTAAATTAACACCCACGGGCATAGATGGACTGGCGCCTGCCTTGTGCCCTGTGCTGCCCGAGGAGTCGCATACTGAAGAGAATTAAAGGAGAAGTTCTGTGGCGTCCAAGTTGAAGTTATGCCTTCACACACCGTGGTATACTGTGTTCTAAAGGAGAACGGTGTCTAGAAATTTAAAAAATACCATGTTGTCACTGGCACTTCCTGATGGGGCACATCTGGAAAACAAAAGCCTGAAAACGTACTGATGAGGCAGCAAACATTTCAATGTAAGAAGACAAGCCTTCTGTGTTCATGACGCCAGTTTGTGACAACCAGAGAGACCAGGAGATAATCGCCTTGTCAAGCTGCTGGTCTTCTCCTCGCGCTCCATACTCACGTGTGCAACTTCTCACACGAACACGAAGGCAAACGGAAACAAAACCAACAGCCTGGCGCAACAAGTGTACTGTGATTTGGTCTTTCAAAAGGAAACAACATCCAGGGAGTGAAAGGGAATTGTGGAGGAAAGCGGAGGTGACGTGTGTAGACATGGCTGCATGTCACAGTGCTGTGACAATGACGTGTACAGGACAAACCATTACAGAGTGTGTGTGTGTGTGTGTCACAGAGCGATACTCGACATCCGCCTTGGCTTTAAAAGGGACACATTCACAAAGTTTCAAGATATCGATTTATAATAATTTATAGGAAACACTGAACTTTACAACACAACCTTGTGTGGCAGACGCACATATGCCACCGAGTTGAAAAGTGCCAAACGGACCCTTTTAAGGAATGCGGGCGTTTTTACTTTACTGCAGCAGGTGTATGTGCAGAAATCACCACACGTACACATTTATACAAGGGGGGCAAAAGTAGGGTTACAGTTGTGAGCGCACGAGGTGGGCAACGGGAGCACCAATAAGGCAGTGCCACCGTGCCATTCTTTAGGGTTAATAAAACTGAGGAAGAATCTTCAGCTACATGTCTGCCTCCATAAAAAACAAATGAAAACCGACTTTAAACCCAGCCCTACACACACACACATTCATTTTAGACATACCCACTGTCAGGATGTCTGTGTTTTAGGAAGATGAAGATGAGAATAAGAATAAGAATAATAATAATAATAATTATAATGTGTATTTCTATAGCACTTATCAAAAAAATCAACTTGTAAGCACTTCACATAAAATAATCAACACAACGACACACAAAAATAAACCTAATACAATGAAACAAGGGCAGCACAGTGGCAACGCTTCTCCCTTGGCACAAGAAGACCAGGGATGGCATCCCATGTCTGCAGGGTTTCCCAACTCCCACCCCCCCCCACCCCTTTCAAAGACACGCTGGGTTTGGTGAACTGGCATTGCTAAACTGTCCCCGATTGTGTGTGTGTGTCTGCGATGGGATGGCACCCTGTCTAAGTGTTGCTCCTGCCCTGTGCCCACCGATTACTGGGATAGGCTCCAGCTGTCCCGTGACCCTGCCCTGGATAAGTGGGTGAGATGGATGAAGAAGACAAAATGTAAAAAGCCACAGGAGAGTGCCAGTCTCTGGACCCACGAGGTCAATGACAACTCCCATTTGTCTGTCGCCCTGATCCCATGTGATTTACTACTTTCTGAGAGACACTTGGGGGGTTTGTCTCATTTCTTTTGTGTTTCTGACTGGTGCCCCAGGCTCGAGGTCACACAGTGAGTTTGGACTCCAGGCTGGGATGGAGCCCCTCATTGACCCGCCATGCCAGCTGTTGAGGTTGTGGGTTCAAATTCCTCTTCAGACACTGCCCGCCTCATTAGCACTGTAATATGCTGGAAGGCCATTTGTTTTCAGCAGTATTCCTCCAGGAGATTTGATGATGATTTTGGCCCAAACATTTGACTTGTTAAAGCCCACCTTTGGGTGGGGACGTCAAGTGGCGGACACATCGGCTTTTCCAGTGTGTGTTAATGTGCTCTGCAAGTGCCCCCTACACAGATGGCTCCTGCCTTGTGCCCAGTGCTGCCAGGATTGGCTTCAACCACTTTGAGTAAGAAGCTGCATTACTAACAGAACACTCACACGTCACTCACTCACACACATGTCACACATACACTCTCACTCGCTCGTGTCACTCACACACACACACACGTGTCACACACACTCACTCGCGCACACACACACTCACTCTCACACACTCACACACACTCACTCTCACACGTCACTCACACACACACACACACACGTGTCACACACACTCACTCGCGCACACACACACTCACTCTCACACGTCACTCACTCTCAGTCACTCACGTGTCACACACTCACATGTCACTCACTCACTCACACAAACACGTTACTCACTAACTCACACTTGCGCACACACACTCACACGTCACTCACTCTCACTCACTCACGTGTCACTCACACACATGTCACACACACACTCTCACTCGCTCGTGTCACTCACACACACACACACGTGTCACACACACTCACTCTCACACACTCACTGTCACACACACACACACGCGTTACTCACTAACTCACACTTGCACACACACACTCACACGTCACTCACTCTCACACACTCACGTGTCACTCACACACGTCACACACACACTCTCACTCGCTCGTGTCACTCACACACACACACACGTGTCACACACTCACTCGCGCACACACACACTCACTCTCACACGTCACTCACTCTCACTCACTCACGTGTCACTCACACACATGTCACTCACTCGCACACACACTCACGTGTCACACACTCACATAAAGCCTCACCAGGACTTTCCCTCCCCGTGTGTGACTAGCCGAGGTGGCCATAAACTAAGAGGCCGGGTGTCATTTCTCTTTTGTCCCCAGCAGGTAGCACAGCGGGCACAGCTCCTCCTAGGCACCCTGGCCAGGGTCTACCTGCAGACCCTTTACACACAGCGCTCTGAATAGGAACAATGGGCCTTGGCCTGTCGTGACTCGTCCTTTGTTTGGCATTTTTATAAACACACGGTCACAATGCCAATGGACGCCATTAAACTTCAGTCTGATGAAGGTGAGCAGTGAGGGCAGGACGTCATCTGCTGAAGCAAGTCAAAATAATGGATGAGGAAGGGCCACTCGTGCCACCTTCACATATTCTGTGCCACACTGAACTCCAAGATCTGCGCTGCACAAACCCAACGAGGCCAAAAGAAGGAGCAGAGTGGGAGCAGAAGACTTGAAAGGGTGAAGGAGACCGAGAGGCTCACCATCAGGATGGGACACGGCTGGGGTCAGCAGCACACGACAGGCACTCCTTCAGTGTGACGGGGTCTTGAGTTGATGGCACCGTCAAGAACCTGAATCTACAGGAGAATGAAGAACCCTGGAACACAAATGAAGCTCAGCTGCTAATGACAACCTGACACCGAGGTGAGGAAGTGCAGGGGGTTTGTGGGGGACACGAGGGGGTGTCGCTACAACAAGGTGGGCCCTGCCAGCCTGAGCCACGCATGCCAGAAGCACTTCCTGAGGGAGCGTTACTGCAGGGGGCCAACACAAACGTGATACTGACCACCACCACCCCCCAGGGTGACCACCTGTGGCTCAGGCACCCCCTGGATGAGGACCACCACGGGTGTGACGATGTTCCTTGTGACGGCTCTAAAGTCTTCTGGTGCCTCCAATGCGTTTAACTGCGGTCTGTGAATTTCGACGACTCACATTCTTCTGATTTTCTTCACAAATGTCCCACCATATTTGTGATCTCCACAGTCACGAGTGTTTATCGCCAGGGACGTGGCTTCCACAAGACGTCACGGGTGCGACGCTGCTGTGACATCAGAACACGCCTGGCATGCCGTTCTCAAATCTTCGCTAGCCTCTTGGGACCCCAGTTTGGTTTTAGCCCCCAATGTCCCAGTTTGGACCTGTGAAGGCAGCTCTGGCTTTGTTCCTCTCCGGCTCACTCCACTTCGGCCAAAATGACAAGGGAGGGGTGAGACGTAAAGTGCAGGCAGGAAAGTTACACCTCGTCTGTAGGCAGCCCCCCGAAGTCACGTGTGCGTATGCAGACAAGGTGACAGTGACACTCAGTACTGTATGCTTGGCTTCAACCGAAGCCAGAGAACGTTATGCCAGGCTGAGCTGCGGACCTCCTTACCTCTGGGCCACGGGGGCAGGGCACAGAAAGTGCTAGAAGTGAGACTTGAACCAGTGGGCTTACACTTCAATACGGGGGGATAGGTAAGAGTCAGGGCTCAGCCTCGATGTGGTCCCGTGGGAGGGCCGCTACTCCTGTAAAGCTTTGTCATGGTGGCGGTGGGTGACGATGACATCCAGTGGATTAGCTGGAGATGCCCAGGGCGACCCTGACAATCCCGACCATAAAACCAAAGACCCCAAGACAACCTTCTTGACTCCTCCGGCCCTCCAAGCCTGGGAGGAAATTCAAAAGTCGATGCCCCCCCACCCAGACTCACATATTGGGGGCCTACAGAGCCAAATTATAACCCATAAGGGGAACCTTTCATCGCATGTCAACTGAAAACACAATCGGAAGGAGGCTTCACAGGTAGGCTGGCACATCAGTGGTGCCAGGGTGCCAGTCACACACAAAGCAACCCTACGCCAATGTCTCTGGAGGAGCCCCCGACAAGACCCTGTGCCCGAGTCTGCTGCCAGGCGAGGAAGGCCAATGTGATCCGAGAAGGCCATTAGAACAACACGGACTCCGTCTGCCACAAAGACGGGAGCACGGCCTGTGAGCTCAGAAGTCGAGCGTAAAAATACCCGCGCCTTCGAATTCCTGTAAATCTGTGACAACTACTTGACGGTTTTAGAAATCCAGTCAACGTCTGTTACACGTGAGAGCAGGGTGCAGACGACGGCGACTGAGAGACGCACACGGGCACTGCAGAGGGCCAGGAGAGCACAGGCATTACCCGCGGCGCCAGTCCAATGACAAACCGGGCAATTATCAGCGGGTACTCTGACGACCTCACACTGGCCAACATGGCGCGGCTTTGCCAGGATGAGAACAGCTGTTACGTGACGGGCAGCGGCGGGCCCACAAAAGCAGACACCTGCTCAACGCCCCCGAGCGGCCCACCTCAGTGGTGATGACACGAACGACGCGGACCCCCAAAGAACGGGGATTTGTCACCGTGGAGGAGATCGCGACTGGGGGGACGGAGACGCAGAACTTCAGGCCACCTTGCACTGCTTTGTGTCGCCGCGTCGGTGGGCTCTGCAGCTCTTCCTACTAAAGACGCCATACTGTACTCGTGCTTCATACATCAGACACACATTCAGACATCTTTAAAATGCAAAGAGACAAACTGTCACTTCTCGTAATCTGTCACCGAGAGGACAAGCACATCCCAGAAGTACGCTCGGCTACCCGGGGCCTTCGGTGGTCTTCTGGCTTACTGGGATCCTAAACTCAATACACGCCACTAACACCAGCACAGCAGTGCGGGGGTCCCCTTGGCAGTCACATGACCGCAGTCTCCAGGCTGTCTAGACAGAACCAGCCGACATCCGAACTCCTCCACCTCGGCATGCTGTCCATCCAGACAAGGCGCTCAGTTCAACTCGCAGCACAAACGGGTGCCACTGGTTGGCGTTTTGAAACTCAAATGAGCAACAACATCCAAACACGTTTAAGTTTTGTACTCGTGGACATTCAGGCGGCAGCAGGGCCGGTGGACGGACACAACTAGAGCAGCCTGACAAAGCCAAACTCGGCCGATACGCTCCAAGCACATGCCAGCGGCGGGACACCAACCTAGAAGAAGAGGAACGCGCACACGACAGCGGGACTGCCAAGTTTGTCCGGGCCGCTCACACGGGCATTCCTGAACCACGCCAAGCAAAGCGCTCCACTTGTAAACCGCCCTGCACGTGAGATTCCACTTCTAGAAAGGGGTTTTGTGACAGGGAGACCCTTCACCAAAAATCACCTTTAATGACACACCAAGTGACAAGAAGTGCCGCCACACAAGCCGAGCTTCTGCACTGACCCCATTAGCACAGCTTCGCCTCTCAGCAGTAGAAACGAACGAAGACAAAAGAAACCCGAGAGCTCCAAGTGGCACAACCTCGACAAGTCTCGCCAGGAACGAAGAGATCCTGGCATCCCACGGCTGGAACTGCCAGATCATCAAAAGCAAAGCCACCTCGAAAACCTCCAAGATGTCACAAACTGCCCAACACTGGCAGCTAAACCAGCTTTGCCATCCAGAATGCACACTCTTGGAATATTAAAGGAATTACAATCCTCTGTCACTTTTCTAACTCCTAACTTGGCAGGATGAGAACCTGTCAGATATACAAAGGTATGCCCACCCGTCACCTGTGCCTAGCCCACTCAACAGCACCATCTCATTTAGCCACACTGGACATCGTCACTTTTGACCCTTGGAGAACAGCATTCACCAACACATCAGTTAAACACACAGGGCTCTCCGCCAGAAAGGACCTGAAGTCGCCACCAACTCTGCCAAGACCCTCACGAGTCAACTCCAGGGCCTGAAGTCACCACCAACTCTGCCAAGACCCTCACGAGTCAACTCCAGGGCCTGAAGTCACCACCAACTCTGCCAAGAACCTCGCGGGTCAACTCCAGGGCCTGAAGTCACCACCAACTCTGCCAAGAACCTCGCGGGTCAACTCCAGGGCCTGAAGTCGCCACCAAACCTGCCAAGACCCTCACGGGTCAACTCCAGGACCTGAAGTCGCCACCAACCCTGCCAAGACCCTCGCAGGTCAACTGCGACTCCAAGCACAGCCCCACTTGCCACAACCCTTTTTAAAGCACAAGAACCAATGCCATAACTTGCAGTGACACCACAGGACAGCGGCGACGGGCACATTTTGACAGCTGACATCAAGCTAGTTAGTACCCCCTGTGCCCTCCTGAAAACAGGTTTGTTGGTATTTACCAGAGAGAAGAGGTTGGAGTGGCAGTCTTCGAGGCTCGCCCCGTTTGCCACCCAGTTCGCTGATGCAGTCATGATCCTCGGCGAACCGGCTCACCAGAGCTGGGCATGTCGGAATCGGGACCGGGACTCAGAAAGAGCCAAACCGGGCCACACAAGGAAACCAAAAGGAGGACCAGAGCCAAGAACTTCAAAGTGAACCCAATCAGGCAGGTTTAGCTCCCAGAAGATGAAATGCAAAGGGCCAAAAAAAAAAAGAAGAAGGGGGGATTCAATATCCACAAAAAAAATGAAGAGCCAAAGTGTAAGTGCTTGAGCAAGGCCAACCCCCCTTAAAAAAAATAAATAAATAAAAATCTTGTAAATCCAGACAGGAGTTTCCAGGGGCAAGTGAAATCCAGGTCAGGAAAGGGAGGGGGTCCTCATCCAAGGCGACTCGAAACAAAAACGATCCTGCGTAATCCAGCGAGCCTCAGCAGCACATCCCCAGCAAATCTGTGCTTTCGGTTTGATTAAAATGAGCACATAATCCACACACGAGGAGCAAACACAATTCCCGGCGTGTTGTCTGCTGCAAATGATCACATGAAACGGGCTGACCTCCCCCCTCCCACCCTCAGCCCACTTTTTTTTTTTCTGCTCCTCTTCAAGTCCGTTTCGTTTTATTGATTGAGCTTGGGACAACTTGATCACAGGGAGAGAGGACGTTTCGCTGCAATACACGTCCGCCAAGCGCTAGAGGTCCGTGATGGCCGTGGAGAAGATAAACAGTGGCCAAGTTGAAGGAGCCAATCCGTTCCCCCTTCTGGTGAGTAAAGATCAAATAAAGCCCCCGTAGTAAAGTTATTCGGCTGCGCTCAGTGCTCTCTCCTTTCGCGATCCCGTGTTTCTAGCGCCACTCACCGCCGCGTCCTGTCAGCAGTCGGAACGCGTCGTCAAATGTTTTCATCCTCGTTCCACTTTCCAGTAAATCGCTAAACAGCAAATCTGCGAGGCTTTTGTTTCCGCCCAGCCGTTCGCTCGCAGCTACACAACATCCAAAGGTGCGATCCGGGGGCTACCGAGGACCTCTTCGGGCCAGCAAAGTCCTGTCAGTTGGCGAGCATGACAGAAGGCAGCGGACGCCTCAGATAAACCCTTCCTTCCTTTTTTTCATTTCATCGTGACGAAACGTCCTCCAGAAAACAACAAGAAGAAGAAGAAGAATCGGCAGCAGAAGAACAAGAAGAGCGATCGGAGCTGAAGGAGGGAGAGCAGGGCTGGCGAGGGTCGATGCCGCACGGCTGAAGGCCCCCCGGGTCCGGAGCCGTTACGAGGTTCGGATGTGCATTTTCAGTTTACCATAAAATATGTGCATCTGACACACGCGCGTTCACGCGCGCACACACATACACACATCCACACAAAAACGGCGCAATCGCTCAGCAGCCGTCTCAGCAGAAGAAGCAGCAGCAGCAGCAGCAGCCGCCACCGCCGCCGCCGTCTCCCACCGACCGACAACAAAAACAAGAGCCGCCCCCTCCACAAAAGCGCCCGACTGGCGCGTCGAGGGCTTGTTCGGACACTCCACGAAGGTTCGCGCGGGGCAGGTTTCCACTGGGCTCCGGTGTGCGAGCGGCTTGGCGGCTTCCACTTTGTCCGTGCAGGCTCACAGGCAAACGGGCGGGCAGGCGACTGGGAGCGCGGCTCGGCGCTTCTCAATGTTCGCGGCGCGCACACCGCTGTAATGGCGGTGCTCCGACACAGCGCGCCTCTCCCATTGGCCGCCGCCGCCCACGTGACCGTCCCAGAGGACTCCCTCGGAGGAGACGTTCGCACAGCGCCTCGCTCCGGCCGCCAGGGGCGCTGTGCGCCGCTACGCCTCTTCACGCGAAGTGTGGCCGCGATTTCCACTTGAAGCGCATTATCTGCGTGCGTGCGTGCGTGCGCGCGTGTGTGTGTGTCAGCCAAAGTCGATTACACTTCCGAATACGCGCTGACTGCTGAAGGCGTGATGCCGGGTACACACGGGAGGAGGACTGTCCAGCGGGCACCGGGAGCAGGTAGAGGCCCAGGCGATGCACGTGCCAGCTGGTCAAGAAACGGCAATGGAACGGGGCGCGTGGGGAAGGACGTATGCCACATTAACAGGGGCAGAGAGAGGCACGAAGGCACTACATTATAGTAGATACACTCAAAGAATTCACTTCACTATGTAAGTAAATGAAAATAATCACGTTTGGTTAGATTTCGTAGATTTTCTAAGAGTTTTTGGAAAATTATGGCTATGGCATAATTTTCTTAGATGTCACATTTACACAATTAAATCATGATGACACAAAACCGTTACATTATTTTGTTTTATCAGAATCGTAATCACTTTCGGGGATTCTTATCTTTTCTCAGCTATTCAAATTTATTCTTATTCAAAATACACGCTGTTTCAATAGTCAAAGCATGGAATGCCCATTGGTACGACACACAGTGGAATTAAGTTATCTTAAAATAAACACGGGATTACCCTACATTTGCATACAGACCCGCCCCTTTTGTTGCATTGTGGTCCAAGGGACCCGCACACCTTTGCACAGCTGGAAAGAAAGTCAGTTCGTTGTGTCCGAGTAGCAGCGTGGGCTTTGTGGGGTCCTGGAGGCCGATTTTGATACGCTGGCAAATGTGTTACCCAGCCGGCCTCACAAAGGCCTCCTATACAACTGAATCACTAAAAAATGCAGTTGCTAAAAGAGAAACTTGAACAAAAAAAGAAAAAGAAAACAAAAGAAACGCGTGCATTGTATTTTGTGCTGTGCAAATAAAATGAATTTTTATAATTTGAAAAAAAAATCCATAATCATTATTGCTTCAGATTGATTGGTTATTTGAATATTATTAACTCTCAATGTCTATAGATAATTAATCTTAACAAATTACACTAAATGAAATATATTTATTATTTATGTGTGGATCAATACACAACATATTATATTTAAGTAGCATTTAACATATTTGCTTGGAAAAACCTGACATAAAGAAATCCAAAGATGTACTTATTTGAGTATAAGAACACAAGATCTACATATTTGTGCTAAATTAGGAAAACTTAATTTAATTACATGTAAACAGGTGTCATCATTTTATTAACTTCATCCAAAAAGTAATTTATTTTTAGTGTTTATTCACATAAGGCCACCTGAATATGTTAAATCAACGCCATTTGATTGAATGGAAATGCGCACCATAACTGATAGAAGTTCATTCAATGATTTTTTAGACAGACAGAAAGTTTATGAATTTCAAAGGAAATTGCAGGATAGCAGCACCACACAAAAAAGGCCCAGGTAATGGGGGCCACATTAAGGAGGCTGGGGGGCTTCAGGCACTTCTGGGACCCCACCTACACAAGATACACTGAATAAATAACAGACTCTCTGGCTTTACAGTACTAACACAACTAAGCCACCTATCACCACTTAACTGAAGTAAGTAGTGCGGATTAATACTGTGGGGAGATCTAACATTCTTGTGTGTTGTTATTATGACAAGAACTCAGTGGTAAAAAAAAAAAAGGCTGTTGGATCTACTAAAAAAATGGTTACCTACGTCTGTCTATTTTATCAAATGAAATTGCACTCATTTAGCTCAGATGTGTAGATCCAATGTAATACGCCTTTATGAATTAGCAATTATAATCAATCACCTCATCAGTAGCTAATGTGGTTTATTATTACATTTAACCCTTATAGAGGGCAGACCCCCACATCACCGACTACACCCAAATAGTGGCAGGCGATTCGTCAAGGATTCCTCATCTCTGAATGACTCCAAATTGATGAAGACGAGCTCAACGGTAGGCACAAAGCACATGCGTGATGCCAGCAGCCTCTTCTGATTACAGGTGTGAAGTGCGTGTGCCCGTGTCACCCGTCTGATGCCCGATTCTCGTTCACTTCACTTAGGGTTACCTTCATCAGCGGACGAGGACTCTACCATTGGTCATCCGCTCGTTCATCATTCAAGTACAAGTACAAGCACGTATATACTTGAGTGTGGTCCTTCTGTGTTAAACTGAATATATAATTAATGCAACACCTTCCTGTCCATTTGTACATTCAACGTATTAGTTACACAAAGCTGAACTGTCTAAAAATATCACTCCAGTTTCTAAGAATGATTTGCTGTCAGCTTTACCTTCACGCACACTTGTTACGGCTCACTGATTGTACTGAGCATGTGTATATCATTCACTAAGTCTGTCGAGGCCAAACGGGATCATTACCCGAGGACAAGTCACACGAGTCACGTTCATTTGATTTGTGTACTGACTCATTACCCAAGAGGGAGTTACACAATTCTCATAAATGAGTCACATGGCTATCATGTGTTTGATTCATGAACTGAACCATTACCCGAGGACGAGTCACGATTCTTCTTCGTCTTACTTTCACTATGCTGTCATGGTTCATGCTGTCAAACAGGTTAATATTATACAGTATCAATTACCAGCATATTTAATAAATATACTGTAAATTACACGTTACAATTACATAAATAATAATTGATTCACTCAACCCCCGAAACATTCTGTTTTATAATTTAATAAATATAAATTACACATTACAATTACATAAACAATAATTCATTCATTCAACCCCCGAAGACGTTTTGTTTCATAGTTTAATAAATATAAATTACACGTTACAATTACATAAACAATAATTGATTCATACAATTACATAAACAATAATTAATTCATTCAACCCCCCTGAAGGGGTTTTGTTTTATAATTGAATAAATATAAATTACACGTTACAATTACATAAACAATAATTGATTCATACAATTACATAAACAATAATTAATTCATTCAACCCCCCTGAAGGGGTTTTGTTTTATAATTGAATAAATATAAATTGCACGTTACAATTACAGAAACAATAATTGATACATTCAGTTACATAAACAATAATTGATTCATTCAACCTCCCTGAAACATTTTATTTTATAATTTAATAAATTTAAATTACACGTTACAATTACATAAACAATAATTGATTCATTCAACCCCCCCGAGCAGGTTTTGTTTTATAATTGAATATAAACACGGAGAGCCCACGCATGTTCTTGCGATGTGCGGTGTGTACCTACAGACCACTGTCATAACTTTACAAATGTTTGTCACTTCATTGTTGTAAGTTTTGGTCTTTGATTGACACAACACACAGGAGTAGAGGGTCCCCCAAAACTCTTTGCTATATTCTAACAAGAAAAGGTGGTCCCTTATGCAAATTAACTTAACATATGCAAATGAGTCTGTTATTCCTAAGAGAAAGAACTGAAAAACTTTACAAATAGTCTTTAAAATACTATAAAAAAAGTCACATTCTGAGCAGACTGTCTATTATCTAATCAGGAATGTTACAAAAACAAACAAAAAAAGGAAACGTCAGGCCAGTGGGGGACATTACTGGGTGACAATGTCACCTCTATTGACGAACATAACTGACGGGAGTTACAGTGACATCTGACAAGTTGTCAGGATGACAAGGGTGGCAGGACTCGGTGACGCTCATGAAAACACGTCACGGGCCGCCCCGCCATTACCACGCCGTTGAGTGGCTGACTCTGTGAAGTGACGCCATTGGAGAAGCATTTGGCTTTAGCCGGCCCACCATCAGGACAAGCGTGAAGGGTCCGACTCTGTGTCTTCACTGCACTTACACATCCACTTATGTTAACTGTTACTGTAGGAGTACTTGCTGTATTATTCTGTTTAAGATGTTCTACTACAGGGGGCTCTTAACCTGAGGTCTGTGGACCCCTAGGTGTCTATGGATGGGTTTTGGGGTCCACGATGGTCAAATAAAAATTAATGGAGTGGTAGTAGGAATGGTAATAGAAAACGTAGTAGTAGTAGTAGATCTGTTTGAATTTGCACCACAGGATTATAGTTCAGAATTATAACAAGCGGCCATCACTGTACTTTTGTTAGATTATTCACTTTGAAGTTTAATAATACTCTGTGTATGTCATCTACAGTTAGGTCCATAAGTATTTGGACAGAGAACTTTTTTCTCATTTTGGTTCTGTACATTACCACAATGAATTTTAAATTAAACAACTCAGATGCAGTTGAAGTGCAGACTTTCAGCTTTAATTCAGTGGGGTGAACAAAACGATTGCATAAAAATGTGAGGCAACTAAAGCATTTTTTGAACACAATCCCTTCATTTCAGGGGCTCAAAAGTAATTGGACAATTGACCCAAAGGCTATTTCATGGGCAGGTGTGGTCAAGTCCGTCGTTATGTCATTATCAATTAAGCAAATAAAAAGCCTGGAGTTGATTTGAGGTGTGATGCTTGCATGTGGAAGATTTTGCTATGAACAGACAACATGCGGTCAAAGGAGCTCTCCATACAGGTGAAAGAAGCCATCCTTAAGCAGCGAAAACAGAAAAAACCCATCTGAGGAATTGCTACAATATTACGAGTGGCAAAATCTACAGTTTGGTACATCCTGAGAAAGAAAGCAAGCACTGGTGAACTCAGCAACGCAAAAAGACCTGGACATCCATAGAAGACAACAGTGGTGGATGATCGCAGAAACCCCTTCACAACAGCCAACCAAGTGAACAACACTCTCCAGGGGGTCGGTGGGCGTATCGATATCCAAGTCTACCATAAAGAGAAGACTGCATGAAAGTAAATACAGAGGGTGCACTGCAAGGTGCAAGCCACTCATAAGCCTCAAGAATTGAAAGGCTAGATTGCACTTTGCTAAAGAACATCTAAAAAAGCCAGCACAGATCTGGAAAAACATTCTTTGGACAGATGAAACCAAGATCAACCTCTACCAGAATGATGGCAAGAAAAAAGTATGGAGAAGGTGTGGAATAGCTCATTATCCAAAGCATAGCACATCATCTGTAAAACACGGTGGAGGGAGGCAGTGTGATAGCTTGGGCGTGCATGGCTGCCAGTGGCACTGGGACACTCGTGTTTATTGATGATGTGACACAGGACAGAAGCAGCCGAATGAATTCTGAGGTGTTCAGAGACATACTGTCTGCTCAAATCCAGCTAAATACAGCAGTCAAATTGATTCATGATACAGATGGACAATGACCCAAAACATACAGCCAAAGCAACCCAGGAGTTTACTAAAGCAAAGAAGTAGAAAATTCTTGAATGGCCAAGTCAGTCACCTGATCTTAACCCAATTGAGCAGGCATTTCACTTGTTGAAGACTAAACTTCAGACAGAAAAGCCCACAAAGAAACAGCAACTGAGAGCTGCTGCAGTAAAGGCCTGGCAGAGCATTAAAAAGGAGGAAACCCAGCAGCATCTGGTGATGTCCATGAGTTCAAGACTTCAGGCTGTCATTGCCAGCAAAGGGGTTTCAACCAAGTGTTAGAAATGAACATTTTATTTCCAGTTATTTAATTTGTCCAATTACTTTTGAGCCCCTGAAATGAAGGGATTGTGTTCACAAAATGCTTTAGTTGCCTCCCATTTTTCTGCAATCGTTTTGTTCACCCCACTGAATTAAAGCTGAAAGTCTGCACTTCAACTGCATCGGAGTTGTTTCATTTCAAATTCATTGTGGTGATGTAAAGTTGTCTGTCCACATATTTATGGACCTAACTGTATGTATGAGGCAATCAAATCTCAATAAATAAAGTACATTCTATTGATCACATGCATAGTTGTGTTTATGTGAATATTTCTGGGGCGTTCATCCGATTCTTAAAGGGGTCCATGACTCAGAAAAGGTTAAAGGTCACTGCTCTGTACATTTAGAGCGGGAGTTTGATGTTTAAACACACAAAGAGAGCCATCTGACCCTCTGACACCACGCGAGGGGCTGTGCACACGCCTGTCCCAACTTACCTACAAATCCGACCCAAAGACAGGCTTAGCAGCAGATCCGGGGGCTGCCAGTAATGACGATGTACCCCAGAAGTGATCTGCGTGATTGGCGCTGCTCCATGAAGAACTCAAACCCACTGAAGTTGTAAATGTCACAAGCCAAGAAACAGAACTCCATTCCTCTAGAGAAGGGCACGTAAAACTGGCTCGTCACTTGAAACTGGGACATCGACTCACCAACGTCAAGGTCTCGCAGTCACACAGAGTTAAGTAAATGATGCCCACCAACTCTATGCTTCAAGATGGATGGCAAGAACAAGATGGGCTCACTCGCCGTGTCAACTAGTGACAAGTGACCATCGCACACCAGTCAGTTCAGGTGACTCTCTGAGCTGGAGTATCAAACACCCCTAAGGCCTTTCTGTGCGTTAACACAGACTCACTCTGTTCTGGTGGGCCCTGTCTGACAGGTATCGAGGGTCTGCCGCTCTCTTTGATGATGACGTGCATGGTGTCATCGGGCCGAGCACAAAGAAGGCTGTGGGTGCCTAGCATTCCGCCATGGGATTTCAGTTGTCCCACCAGAAGGAAACTCGTCTGCAAGGGGCGGACATTACAAACACCTACTCATTGGTCCAACACTGGCCGGCGTCCCGAGAGCTGACCATGTGATACTAACAGAAATGTCCAAGAACCCCAGAATGTCATCGCAGGATCTGCAGGGAACTCTGACATATCAGAACGAGACGACGACACAAGGGCACGGGGCATCTGGGCAAAGAGCGGGCCATCTGGACAGATGAAGGAATCAATGAGAGGGCTGTTTGGCCACAGGCACAGTAGACGTGTTTGAAGATGGCACCTCAGGAGAAGAACCTCAGGGCAAATATCAAGCATGGAGGTGGACATGTTCTGCATTGGGGTTGGTCTGGGCAGCCTACGCTCATCGAGTCAACTCTGAATTCTGCGTCATATCAGAGTGCACTTGCCATCGGTCTGAAAGTGGAAGTGGAAGCAGAAATGAGCCTTTCAGCATGCTGACGATCTGAAGCACATGACAGCAATGGCTCAAAAAAGAGAAATGGAGGGGTGTGGACTGGCCTAGTTGGAGCCTTGAAGTGAAATCTTGTAGGGGGATTTGAAATGGGCAGGATGGGCAAAGAACCCACAAACATCTTGGAAGTGCAGGTGTTTAGTTTAGAAGAGCGGAGTCAATGTTAGAGACTGGTGGGCAGGTCCACACAACGCCTACAAGAAGGCAGTCCTGCTAAAGGGGGCATTGCCAGCTTCTGAGCCCAAGGGTGGTCTTCCCTGTTCCCCAGCACACCCCTCATCTGCTGATATTTTTGTTGAATGAATGATTGTGTTTTTATATATCTGTAGGCACCGACTGTTGGCATGAAGATCAGCTCTCTGCCTGTTCAACTCCACATGGGGCGCACTTACTTTTTCACACAGCTATAAATGGGGTTGAGGTATTTGCTGGAGAGCAGATTTTTGTGAGACTCTTCCTGTTTTGGGTATTTTATCTGCATACGTGAGGGTCATTTTGTAAGCCCCCCCCCCCCCCCCGGGTATGTCTTCGGGTAAGGCGGAGATTTGAAATGGGCAGCCAGTGAGCTCATTGAAGGCCATTTCAGGATGGGTTGGACCTTCACACCTCAGGTTTCAGAGACCAGTTGGTTGTCTGTCATTCAGTAAAACCAAACCAGACACCAAAGGTTTGTAGATTTTATTTTACACCCAAAATCTTGGCTAACCAGGAAGTGCACAGTGCTAATAACTTTATACCATCGAGGTGGTGACGTCACTTCCTGTTCCCCAAGACACCAGGACATCCGCTGAACATTTTGTAGAGTAAATGACTGATGTGTCGAGTTAGATTGTGAATTTCCACTCGGGATTAATAAAGTATCTATCTAATCCTGTCAACTACGCTATCTATCTATCTATCTCATCCTGCCAACTACGCTATCTATCCATCTATCTATCTAATCCTGCCAACTACGCTATCTATCTATATCTAATCCTGCCAACTACGCTATCTATCTAATCCTGCCAACTACGCTATCTATCTAATCCTGTCAACTACGCTATCTATCTATCTCATCCTGCCAACTACGCTATCTATCCATCTATCTATCTAATCCTGCCAACTACGCTATCTATCTATATCTAATCCTGCCAACTACGCTATCTATCTAATCCTGCCAACTACGCCATCTATCTCATCCTGCCAACTACACTATCTATCTATCTAATCCTGCCAACTACGCTATCTCATCCTGCCAACTACACTATCTATCTATCTAATCCTGCCAACTACGCTATCTATCTCATCCTGCCAACTACACTATCTATCTATTTATCTGTCTATCTATCTAATCCTGCCAACTACGCTATCTATCTATCTCATCCTGCCAACTATGCTATCTATCTATCTAATCCTGCCAACTACGCTATCTATCTAATCCTGCCAACTACGCTATCTATCTATCTCATCCTGCCAACTACGCTATCTATCTATCTCATCCCGCCAAGTACGTTATGTATCTATCTGTCTATCTATCTAATCCTGCCAACTACGCTATCTATCTGTCTCATCCTGCCAACTACACTATCTATCTCATCCTGCCAACTACGCTATCTATCTATCTATCTAATCCTGCCAACTACGCTATCTATCTAATCCTGCCAACTACACTATCTATCTAATCCTGCCAACTACGCTATCTATCTATCTAATCCTGCCAACTACACTATCTATCTATCTATCTAATCCTGCCAACTACGCTATCTATCTATCTAATCCTGCCAACTACACTATCTATCTATCTATCTAATCCTGCCAACTACACTATCTATTTATCTATTTAGATCACCTCTGTCTGTTGGCACTGACTGTTTGCCAGTTCAGATATGTGGAGTGAGTGCCCAGTTTCTATGGGGTGCACTTACTTTTTCAAACGGCTATAAATGGGGTTGAGGTATTGCTGGATGACTTTTCCTGTTTTGGATCATTTTTCTCTCCCTCTTTCTCACACTTATGAGCAGGACCCCCAGGTGCCCACCCAGGTCCCACTGATGGTAGATCCGGCCACGCCATTATGTTTAACTGGAGACTGGAAATGTCCTGGCCGCCCTGTCCGTCCTGCCGCTGCGCTCACTCCAGCTGATCTGAGAAGGAGGCGCACGTTGGAGTTGCACCTTCGGAGACCTCGAGGCCTGCGCACCGCTGTGCACATGTCACCTTAACGGGAGCTGGCAGGCCAGCGTGTGGTGGGCTCAGGGACCCATTTGCGTCACGGCTTTGTCGTGTGCAGCCGCTGAGGTCCGTGTAATAAAGCAGGAATCGGGAGTGAACTGGGCCGCCCCGCGGACATTAAGGCTTAAGGCTAGTCCATTATTTATTCTTTCTTTAGCGGAGCTTCTTCTGTATCCACCGCCTTCTCAGTGGTCTAGTCCGAAGCCCACTTTATCCAGTGAAACAAACTAATTTGATAATGGAGATGCTTTCAACATCTGAAATGATACGCCAGAATAAACCTGAGAATAAATAATAAGCGCACAGCAGAAAGACTCACCGGAGTGGCGTGACCCCCTACTTTTGGCCACTCGGGGTCCCCAGCGTTGGGATCAAAGCCCAGGCGAGCCTCCTCCTCATTATGCTGCGCACTTATTAGGGCAGACATCCAAGAGCCATTCTGAACATTATTAGAGACGAAGTCCATCTTTGTACGGAGCGATCCTATTATGTGCTGGAAGCAGACCACATTTGATCCACTTTATTAATAAAAGCAGCACGTCGGGAGGACACGCGGGGTCCTTAGAAAATTCAGACATGAATATGCAATGCAGAAGAAAGGCGGCATCAAGTGTTATTTTGTCTGTTCCTGCTCTTTCGCTGTGGTGTCCCTGCTCAGTAATGTCTACTTGACCTCTGTCTGATAAAGAATCAATTCGGGGAGAGTGAGCGTCCCCCCCACTGCCCCCCCCCGCACACTCTTTTATAAAGTCGCACGCATCCAGCACATTGATCTGAACAGCCAGAGACCAGGGAGGGGGGCACAGCTGCCTTAGAGGGGCCGCTAAGACGACGCGTATTCGCTGAACATCGTGGGCACGGCGTACCTGAAGTTGGGGTCCGTGGGGAGACCCTGTCCTTCTCAAGGCGATGCCCACATCCTCCAGACTGCTGCGAGCAGCCAGCCACTCGGCGCCCTGCACCACTACGCCCACCACGTGGCACCAGGGCATCTCAGCTAAGGAGGGCCACGGCCCACTGCTTTAGGGCACTGCAGTGCAGCAACAGTCCGGGCATGAGGGACACAGGGGCCTGTGAGGATGTCACCGAACCCAGAAGTGACAAGTAGGGATGGGGGGGGGGGGGCGACACACAGGAGGTGGAGGAGCTTCTGATGCCAAGGGGTGGTGGGACAGAAAGGAGTGGGAGGGACACTTGTGAAATGGGGGGGGCTTATCACACCTCCATGGTAACGCGTCAGATCACTACAAAAAATAATGAAGACCAATGCTAGTTGGTTTGGAGGTGTGGGGGGGCTCTCTGATGATAATCTAGCGCCTGTTGTTATGTTATGGGGTGCCCATGTATGTCATGGCTGCTGCTGCTCTTGTGACATTAAACATCAGCCGCACTCTACAGGTGCCCCTTTGGTGTGGCACACTATTGCCAGTGCTGGCAGCCTGCCATTTCCCAAAGTGTTGTAATGGGGGGGGCCGCCCATCACCCCCAAATATCTACTTAAATGAAGGAGGTCATGTGAAATACTCATGAAATAAATGGGCACCACGTCAACCTGCACTGGCCATTTCATTTCTGCGTGAATACCTACAACGCATTTCTGGAGTGAAGGAGTGCCAGCCAAGTGACAGGCTGTGGCATACAACCAAGGCCCTTGCCCAGCCACAACACCTCCATGCTGCAAGGACCAGGGGAGGGAGCGCCCCCAGAGCGCTAGGTGGCAGCCCCCCTGGGTTACAGCGGTGCCTCGGACTCCCACAAGGCTCCATGGGAGCTGGAGTTTGGTGCAGCCCTGTTGGGCTCGGTGGGCACTACAAGGGGGTGCTGCAGCTGGTGCTGAACCCTTATTGACAGCAGCAGCCACTACTCCGGGGGCCACAGCTGGGTGGGAGCAGATGAAGCCTATCAGGTGGAGTGGAAGCAGAAAAAGGGACGGAAGAGGAAGAAAAGACTTTTGTATTGTGCTTGTGGGAAACGGGGGATAAGCGTTTCACACGAGGAAAGTGAAAAGTAAAAACGAGTCCAAGTGACTCCATTTAATCACAGCGTTCATGCCTGAAGGATAAGGGGGCAACGTTTATGTTCCAGGAAATCTTGGGACCCTGGGGTCACGTTGGGTCCTCCCTGTGTCAGGCCTGTTAGGTGGTCTGGCGCTGGTCTGTGTGTGTGGGGCGCCCTGTGCAGGGTTTGTTCCTGCCTTGCGCCCTTTGCCAGCTGGGTAGGCTCCAGCAGACCCCTGTGACCCTGTTCATGGCGGACCAACTGACTGGTAAGTTGCCAGGACTCTTTGGCTTTCAGTTTTTCCTCACAGTTTCTTTTTTTTTTTTGTTTGCTCCTTCTGCTTGGCACCGTTTGGTCTTTGTGACCTGACTACTGCTTCCTAATGCCCTTTGTGGCGGGTGTGCCAATGTCAAAGTTTGGGGTTCCAACCAGGTTGTCCCTTTTATTGTCTGCAGACAAAAAAACAAAGAGCGCTCATTGGCACACATCCCATATACGGGAAGTAAGGATTTGGAAGTGTGGTGGTCTCGTCTGGTGGTTGCTCAGGCCAGTAGATGTTGCCTCTTTCCCAGGACTTTATGGGGGCTGGACCAGAGGGGGTGGCTACTTGGCACTGTGGGTGAAGAAGGAGAGGACGGGGTGAGTGGCAGCGCCCCCTCTCAGCTCGGCGGGTTGTGACACAGGAGGTCCCCCCTTGTTTGGCTCCATTTCCTCCTCCTTTATTCTCCTTGTGGACGTCCTGATGCTGCAGGCACACCGGTGACTCCCAATGGCACTCTGCATTTTCAGAGCCCCCCACTCTGGCCACTCTAGAGGCTGGCCTATGGGAGGTCCACTGTGACATCCCCCCCCTCGCCGAGGTCCCCAAGACTCATTGCAGCGAGGGGTGAGATGGCACGTGCTAAACACCACAGTAGCTTTGGGGGCTTCCCAGTGCAGGCAGTGAATCCGGGCCGTCCCACAGTGCAGCGACAGAAGCCCCTCAAACGGAGGCTCGTGTCTCCGGTGATTCACTTCAGCAGTAAACTGAGTGCGCATCTTTGGGCCATGAAGATGAAACACGTGGCTATTGTGATACCCCGAGACCCCACAACGGGTCGGACTAGGGCTTCTTTGCCTTAAATTCCTCCACTCCCTTTGCTGCGTCGTGTGATTCCTTCACTTTGACTTACTCCTCGTTTCATGGCTCATGTGAATTCTGTTCCTTACCTTTTATATGTTGAGCCCACGAGAGCAGGGCCACCCCAATATCCGCCTGCGGGGGTCTCACTCCTGCTTGTGTTTGCACGGCTCGTCCCCTCCAGCTTTGGAAGTTCAAGGAAATGAAGACCCCCCCCCCGCCCCCCAAAAGGACCAGACGAGCGAGCGAGAGAGAGAGAGAGAGAGAAGGGTCTGAACCGGGACGATCAAACAACACGGCGGGAAACAAAACTCTGAGAACCCGCTAAGAAAGGCCGTCGAAAACAAAGTGCGCCGCCATCTTATGTAGGTGGGGAGCCGTGACACGATATGTCGCGTTATTAAGGAGTCACGTGAGGAGCAGCGACCATGGCAGAATCACAAGTATCTATCTATCTATCTATCTATCTATCTATCTATCTATCTATCTAAAACAACTTGGAGAGCGTCACGTGATCGCCGCCTCACCCGTGGAGCCCCTCCATTCAGGTCACTTTTATTTAGCAGGCCGGCTCAAGTTCTGACATAAAACGCACTTCCTAACCTGCAAACAACTTGACAACGCAGACCCACAAGATGGCGGCAACTGCAAGTCAAAGCGTAACACAAAATGGCGGCGCAGCAGCGTCGCCAACACGACAGTAAAACGTCTAAAATCGTGACATGTCTCAGTTCGATATTTGGCGGCAGCCTCCGCTTTTCATTGAAGGTTTTCTCCATGGGATTTGCTCGTGTTTTGAGTCATTTCTGTGTTTTTGATCTTATTATTATTCTGATTTTTCTTTTTTATTATACCAGCTTTCTTTCTGTGTGGGCCAGGGTTTTCACGGCTTCCCTCTCCTGTATTGGCCCTCTTTTTGGAGCGTAGGCTTGAGTTTGGGCCTCCAGTTTAATTTTGCTCTCGACGCCTTTCTGAGTTTCGTGAAAAACACAACGGGCCACCCCTGCTGTTCGCCAAGCACGGTGGGCACCACGGCCTGCCTCGTGTTTCGCTGCGTTGCTCCTTTCACCTCCACGCACATTACGATGCCATTAAGACGTCTGCTTTGATTTACCACGGCTTCCTCTGCTTGCCGCTATGCAGCCAAGCCACCGAGATGTGTAAAGGGGGAAGCGCGAGACCCGTCAGCCTGGTCAGCCCCCATGTGCCCACCATCACGTGTTCACTTGGACCCGAAGCTGTCTGTGGGAGTGCCTTGGTGTTTGGCTGGCAGGCAGGCAGACCCCGGGCCCGTGCCATCACAGGTAAGCCATCTTAACAGAGAGAAGTAAAAATGGCAGCTTGACTGGCCAGCAGAGTGACGTCACACTCCTCACGCTTACTGGCCAGACGGCGAGGGACGAGCACCCGTGGCCATTGGCCGAGTCCCAGTCCGTCACTCAGCTGGCCTCATGGAGTAAAGATACTGGGCAGCAAAGTCAACACGGCATGAAGGGCTGCCGCTGTCTCTCGGTCTTAGCTTTATATAGCGCCTTTCACAAAAGACACCAAAGTCCTTCAGGGCAAACTAGAAAGGGTCAGACAGCTTTACATAGCGCCTTTCAGATCAAAGTCCAGAAGAGGGCGCCTGACAGGTAAACGATGAGAGGATGGACACACAATGACCTGTGCCCTATATAGCGCCTTTCACAGTGGGGACCGCATTACAGAACTCTCCAAAGGATAAAGCCGTCTAACTTTATATAGTGCCTTTCACAGTGGGGACCGCATTACAGAACTCTCCAAAGGATAAAGCCGTCTAACTTTATATAGTGCCTTTCACAGTGGGTACTGCTGAAAGGTGGGCTCTAAAATGGGTCCTGTTCATGGATGGACACCTCAGGAGATGTGGTGTTAGATGTCATAGGTGGACACCTTAGTGATAAATGGACAGCCCCGGAGGTGCCGCTGCTGGATGGGCACGTCAGAAGGTGTCAGTGGGGCTACTGCTGGTCAGATAGCTCAGCTGACGCTTGATGGCTGATCCAAATGATGGAGACCACCAAGAGTGCTGCTAAAGGATGGACATCTTAGCGAGTGTTGGGCATTGACAGGCCAATGGGTGGGCACCTCAGGAGCTGTGGGGTGCTGTAAATGGACAGATACTGCAGTGGGTCCTGCTAGGCAGGAGCTGCTGATGGATGGACATCTCAGAGGGGCTTCATGATAGAAAAGAAGTTTAAGGTGGGTTATAAGGGGGGGGCCTTGGGATGAACACCCCGGTGGTTGGACATCTCAGTTTATGGCCACATGGCTGCTATGACTGGAGAGATGCGGCTGAAGCTCCAGCTCATTCGTGGACAGCTCCTGTAGATGCTACCAGTGGATGGTCAGATGGAGAGTCCAGTGGGTGCTGGTGACAGATGTCACGTGACGATGACCCACCAGTGTAGCCAATGGTAATTCTGGCATATATTTTAACTGGCAGTGTGAAGCCTGGAGTCGAGGAAGGCGAATGTGGAAGGCACCCTCAGGTGTGCATGGATGAACTGGGATGGCTGTTACCAAAGGGGCGGGGTTAGCAGTTAATCGGGCACAAGGCAAAGAAGAGGGGCAGGAATCGGCACAAAGGGTCCGTCTGTGACTCTGTCATCATCTGTCTGTCTGTCCGTGTCGAGTCGTCTCTCTGTGTGTCCTCAGTATGTCTGTCTGTCCCTCTGTCTGTGTCCATTCATCTCTATTGTCTGTCTAACTGTCCATCTTTCATGCTGTGTCAGACGCTCTCTACCTGCCCATCAGTCTGTCTGTCTGTCTGTCCAGCCTCATCTCTGTATTTATCCGTCAGTCTGTCTGTCTGTCCATCTGCCTGGCCGTGGGTGTCTCTCTCTCTTCCTGCTGGTTTCCCTTCTTCTCCTCCTCGTCTTCCTCCTCGCTTTTCCTTTTCCTCGTCGGTCGACAGATGGTTAGCAGAATTTGTACAACATGGCACTCGCTACCTGATTTGAGAAGATCATTAGGAGGCCGTCTTAATTGCAACTTGTGTCTTTAATTATTCATTTCCCGGCCTGTTTACTTTTTATTCCTGTTTAAAATTCTGAAGTGAAGCGGCTGCCAAGGCCTCCCTGGCGGCGAGCCCCCCATTTCGAGAGCTCCTGTATCTTACCTTGTGGCACTGTGCACTGATGTGCTCACAGTGAAAGGCACTATATAAAGCCGAGACTCATCAAGTGATGGGCTGATATGCGCCTCACTAACTCCAGCAGGCCACAGCCTGGTGGGCACTTTGGTTTGACGTGTAATGACCACCAGAGGTCACACCGATGGCTGACCTCTCAGCTAAGGGGTTCAGTTGTGGGCCACATGGGGAGACAACAATGACAGGAGGAGGCTGAAGTGTCCAGCCATCAGAGTCACAGCTCCGGAGTCAGGGGTCTCTGACTGCTCCTGTTCATTTTACCCCACATCCTAAACCCATGTGACTGAACTGGTGAGGAATGCCTGGGTGGGCATCTGCACTGGCCTGGATAAAGCAGGTGACGGAGCCCACGGAGGCCAGCAGAGTCAAAAGGGTGTCGAGGAGCCCGACCCAGACATGGGGGGACACACTGGGGGGTCTTGGCGCCGCGCGATGCTGTGCGTTGTCCTATTTTCTGAGCGGGTCTCAACACTTGAGCACAGCAACTAATTAAATCACTTGACGGCTGCGCTCCCCGCCTGTAATCGTGTTTTAGCAGCGCAGCTCCCTAAAGGCGCTCCATGCTAATTCTATTGTAACCTCAGAACTCAGCTCTGAGCCATAGGGGGCTTCACATTTATTAGCAATCCACTAATAAGAGCGGGCGCGACGGGCACAATCTCCGACTCAAATTAGCAGCGGGCACTGCCTTCATTTCTTAAAGGTGACACGCACCCTTGGCGGCACCATAGAGCCTCGTCCTGCAGAAGTAGGGCCGCCACACGGGGGCAGCGCAGCAGATGGCAATGCCTTAGTGACAGAGTGGGTGAAGGACACACAGCATGGACTAGACTGGCTGGCACACATACATGGGCACCAACAGCAGGCTTCATTCAGCCTGAGAAGGCAGCACATCGCCAGGCATCCATGCTGGAGAGCATTTAAGGGGCCGCCAGCTCTGTGCCACAAGGGACGTCTCACAAAATTAGACAGACGGGTGTGAAAGGCACTATATGATAGATAGATAGATAGATTGATATGAAAGGCACTATATGATAGATAGATAGATAGATAGATAGCGTAGTTGTCAGGATTAGATAGATTGATATGAAAGGCACTATATGATAATAAATGGGCTCAGAAATACGTTGCAAGTCCTTCCGCTCGTGTCATCGTCTCATTGTGGATGTTGCACCCTCACAGGTGTCCCTGGCATTGATTTTCTTTTGATTAACACTGCGTCTCCATTTTCTGGTCACTGGCGGTGTTTCTTAGTCACACCACCTGGTGTCATCGGCTGTCCCTTATGTCAGATGGCCATCGGTGGCCCTGATTTGCGGCACCTCTTGTGTTTTTACTTTTTTGTCACCGGTCCTCGTTGCTTCCTTTAACTTTTGAATGCCACCTCGGTGTTTGGCTTTTCAGTTGTCCCGTCCCGGCCTGGCCTATTGCCTAAGGTTTCACCTGCTGCTCTCTTCCTCTGTCCTTTCTTTTTGTTTTTTTTGAGGATGATCACAGCGCTGCCATTTTGAAATGTGTGATGACAGGAAGGACGTGAACGGCTCAGCAGGCAGACAGCAGTAATCGATGCTTGCGCTCAGTTCAGGTGTTTGGGTCAGAAGAGTGAAAGCTCATGAAGATTGTTTTTGAAATGAGAAGATCATGAACGGCCCACGTGATTCACACAGGACGCCAAGCAGCGTAGCGGTTGATGCTAAAATTAAAAGTGGAGCCTCAGAGAATGGAAAAACCTGGCCGAGTAGGAAGTGTTACACAACACACACGCCGATGGTGTCCGAGATAAAAGCAGAGACAAGATTACAGAAGTGCAACTTTCTCAAGAAGCCAAATGAGAGGCAAAAAGGCTTGGCGGCTGGAGTACCCACCAGAACAAGGCTGCAAGCCAAACTGATGGGCACCTCGGTGGCATCATCACGACACCCACCCGGTGGTCTTTAGCGACTCCAATCCGACTGCACTGAGACGGTGGGGACCTTGGTGGCCACGAGTGTTTTCAGGGGGGCTCAAGAGAAGCTCTGCAGGTGACGGCCATGTTGAGCGTCCACTGCTCGAGGTGACCGGCCTGCTGTGGACACGACGAACACACGAGAGTATGAAGGTAAAGGTCTGGGAGATCGAGGAGCTCATGATTGGTGACGTCTTCGTAGCTCCGCTTTGTGTTATTTGTCAGCGGTGGGGCCACCATTTTGTTGTTGACCTGTCATCGCCCTGAAGTTGTGACAAGTGGCGTCACTGCAATTCCCGCTGTAAATGCCAGCAGCCTCCTTTCATTGATATCGAGGTTTGCGGATGTACTCAGTTAGGGGGTCTTGCTGAGTGCCGATGTTTTGGGTCACAGTTTGGTTTTGGCGGGTCGACTATTTACGGCCCCTTCGCTTGACGGTTGTTTGCCCTCCAATTCCGTCACCAGTGCCTTTGAGCTCCGTCCAACACAAATGACAGCAGAGGTCTGGGGGTCTGCTTTGAGCCAATGATGGCAGACCCGGAGATGTGACTTCTTAGACAGTGGGGACCACTCTGCGTGGCAGCCATCGGTCAAACCGTGAGATCAAATGGCGCTGACCAGAAGAAAACAAACCAAAGACAAGTCATTCGGAAAATAAAAACAAAAATCCTAGTGTGGCCGGGGGGCTCCAGACAGCTCAGGAAATTCTGGGCCCCCAACCGGGACGTCCCTTTTACTGTCCTTGGACAAATGAAAATAAGCAAAAAGAAAATGACGCTCTGTGCCGCAAATCCCGAGTGTGGGGTCGGAGTCGCTGCTAGCGGATCTCTGTCCGGTGGGGGGGGGTCGTTCGGGACGGCTGGACGGGAGGGCGTGCGGTCAAAAGACCACCGTGGGGGAAAGTAGAAGGTCCACTGATGCACACGCGTGAAAATATGAACACGGAAAAAAGAAACAAATACGAGACGAGTCGCCGCTAACAACGAGAGACACGGAAACAGCGGGGGTCTCGCGAGAGACGAGATGACGACGACGCTGACCGCAGGATACGGCAAAACACTCCTTAAACCGGGAAAGCAACATGTGAACCCCAGGAACGTCGACCTGTAAACCGGGGAATGCTGGGTATAACATGACAGACCACCATGACACGGGCACCAGGGGGCCGCCATGTCATCACGCAGTCCACTCCCACCTCGGCGTCACGCCACAGCACTCCAGCACTCGCGTTCTTCTGTATTTGGTTCCATACATTTTTTATTTCCCTTGCTCCCTAAACCATTATGGGATGTTGGCCGATGATATCACATGATGCGACGTCCATGGCCACACCCCTAACACCACGGCAACAGGAACACAACATGGCAGGCGTAATAAAATTTAACGTGAAGGTAAAATGGAAATCTGCACACAGGAAATGTACGACGTCTTGGGGACAAACGTAACGCGCCGCCGTCTCTACTTGAAGTCCGTGGGGTACAGCGAGTGACACGGCGTCACCCTGTTCTCATGGCTCCCGACATAATAATTGTATTCCGTGTTTGTAGGCTGGTGCTTGCCATAGACAGCGGATCCCACAAGTTACGTCGATTTGAAGATCCGCGTGACGAGACGCCGTTGTCACATTTGACGACTTGCTTTAGCTGTTGCCTTTTTGACTCGATTGCTTTAGTTTCTCGATGGCGGTCCTTGCGTACCATTTGGATTTGATGCCCACCCACTCGTAGTCCTCTGGTTACGATCTCGTACCTGTTTTTTCAGGACGCCCCTCCTGGCCTGAGCTCGTGGGTCAAACCCCCAAAACAAAAGTCGCACTCCGCTCATCGGTGGGTTCCCGTTTTCCGCACGCTGCTTGGAAACTTTAGGGAGCCCAGCATTTAGCTCACGTCTTACTGCGACCCCCCCATTGTTTTCTTGCTGGGGTGCCATGGTGGTCAATGCCAAGTGCCTCCTGGGTATTTTCCTAACAGACTTGTCATGGCGTGTGGATTCCGTGTCATTACGGTCTCTGGTGACATCCCGGCCCGTCCCGGCCCCCTGCCACCATCTGACAAAGACAGTTGTAATTTGAAAAGGCAAATCTCGGACAACCTGGCTGTGCCCAATGCCAGCCTTTACTCGTCATGATGATGACATCACACCTCTTACTCGCATGTATGCCTGTGTGACGATAGCAACGAGCACAGCCACCGTCAACAAATCGGCGTACGGAGTATTTGGAAAAAGCAACAAAACGAATTCTCCGCTTCAATCTACGGAAACAGCAAATCTGCAAGGGCTTGAAATAAAATGAAAAGGCTGGGCATCTTATATACTGTAATGGTGACACAACAACGTCATATGTGACTAGCAGCCGTCACCAAAACGGGGGCACAAATCACAAAAACAACATTACATACGACTAAGAAGTGCCGCCATGATGATAAAGATTGATGACAGCAGGTCACAGCCACTCACTCACAAGCCTAACATGGCATTAGGCTAGACTGGCATATTCACTGGCACAGTCCACAGATAACACGTCTCCAAAAAGGGTGCCCATTGGGGGGGGGGACACTCACAAGCAAAGTAATACACCCCTCTGTCCTCGGGTCACCACCTGTCCCTCAGGCACCCTTGCCGACCCCTTACTTGTCCCTTCCTGCTCACCCCCTGACCTCTTTTCTCCTGCCAGCTGTACACTTGCCACCACTAGACCTCCTGACTGACTGGCACACGGTCACAAGGGTCCTTAAAGTCCTCATATGGACTGCAGGGGGTCATCCTAAGAGCTCCCCCTACTGGCAAGAGTATGGCACAGCTGAGCTGAACAGCCAGCATCTCGGGGGCAATTCACTTTAGAGGGCAGGCTGACTGGGCAAAGCGGGGTCATTGGTAGACCAGCCCTCCATTATATAGTGCCTTTCACGTCTTTGTATTCATCTACCAGTAGAGTGCCTGCCTATCTACTTATGTAGTGCCTTTGAATAAACAGCCAGGAACCCCTCAAGTTTCTACTGGGCAGCTGGGAGACATGGGCATAGGGGACTTCAGGCAGGTGCCCCCGCCAGTGCCCCAAGTACCTGCCAGCTGGGCATCTCCCAGCCTGATGCCAGCACCTGTGCACAGTAGGAGAGGATGCTTATGGGTGCCCAGCAGTGGGCATACAGCAGCCCATTCATCATCGGAGCCCAACTGTGACCCCCGTTCAGTCAGCACGTGGAAAGCTGGCACTCGCTCTGGAATCCTCTTTGAACATCTGTGGCTGATTCATTCCCGACACATGGCCCGCGCGGCGGAAAGGCGGAAGTAGATTTCTGGGAAAAAAGGATTCTTTCATCCAACAGCGTGCCCGGCCCAGGAGGGAACACATGGTGCGCGCTTCACAGAAATAGCTGGCAAGCTGCGCCACGCAGTAAAAATGCATATTTGACATTGCACTTGAAGACGGGGGCGGGGGGGCGCAGCTGGGAAAAATAATGAAGGCAAAAATGGCAGCTTGGCGAGTGCCAGCCAGCAGAGGGGGTGGTGCGCATAGAATACCTGAGGGGGCGAGGGGCAGGAAGGTCAGAAATGGAGAGTGGCCAGTCTCGACACACCCTGGCTAAAAATGCTTGTAGTGCCCCCCAGTGGAGGAAAGCCCCCTCAGCGCTGCCACCGAATTGTGTGGGCACTTAAAATTGAGGAGGACTCTCCAGGGACAGTGCCCAAGTACCTGCTGGGCAGTTAGTCCAAGGCTGGACTGACGTGCACATGCAGCAATTCTGTGCCAGTCCATGCCCCTCTCCAGCCAACACTGCCCATTGCTCTGCCCTTGGGCAGCCACAGTAGGATTTGGTCTCCTAACTGGAGTATCACCAGGAGCGCACCCCCTAGCCTTGGCACAGATTACCAGCTGTTTGCAGAGGTCAGAGCTGACCTTGGGGGGTTTCAGGTCTCCTTAGGGGGCACTGCACCAAACAAAAGATGAACTCAGGAAGAGAGACCACCGCATCAAACATGAGCCCATCTGAATGGACGGGTCATCAGGTTGACATGGCAACAGTTGAAAAGCTGGCGAGGACAGACTGAACAACAGTAGACCACCCCGTGTTCTCATCGCCATGGGGGTTGACATGAGGGTCTCACCACAACCAACCCGTCCTCTCACACTCGGTACTACCCATAAGGCCATTCATGTCATATAGCGCCTTTCATCATAGCCAGCGTGGCTTTGTTGTTCACAGTTTTGTCAGCCCCCCATCCCACAAGCGACTCTGCTTGGCAAACCATCCATTGACCCAGAGGAAGCCAAGGTGAAATGTGTTTGTTTGATATAGCGCCTTTCACGCTAAACACGTATTCTTTGTGTTTTCCTCCTTATTTCTATGACACACAGACATCTCTTGTGGTCTCCAAGACCACCTTTATCCCATTCCTGGACTGATAGACACTGGTTCAAATCCCCCAAACTAAATCAGTCCATGATGGCTGTTGTGAGACCCCGTGGGGTGATTGGGTCTAAAGCACAGTGGGATGACCCGTACCACACGTGTCTGGGCATATGCCAGTCGTGCAGAGATCTGTATTCACACACACATCTCACTGTCATCTCAATTAGTGGCTTTTTCCAAAGTTCATTTCTTCAGCCTGCCCACCCTGTAGCCCACCCACTCGCCCAGCTGATGTTTATTCTCTCCCATCGTGCTTAAGCCTCGAGTCTGATGGCCCTTACGTCATTTGTCTCAGAGTCCTGGAGGGACAGACAGAACCTGCATACTGTGAAAGCCCCCATCAAGCGCCTGACAGATCTGGCCGTCCACTGGACGATGGCGAGTGACAGACAGCGTCAGATACTCAAAAAGAGGCGACCCAGAGGTTCAGGACTAGAGTGCAATGGAGGAGCGGCGGGCTGTAGGGGGCGCCACAGATGATCATCTTTCACAATGAGCAGCCCCAGACAAAGGGACAGTCTGGACGGAGACGGGGACATCAAGGCGCAATAAATATAAAAAAAAAGAAAAAGGAAGCCATGTGAATGGACAGTCAAGCCACTGACCACACGGAGCGGGCAGGCCACAGAACGACACCCACACAAGGGGGCGCCACCGAGCTCCAGCACCTGTCTGCACATTTTGGGGTTTGGAAGGCAGCAGCGCCCATCCACCCAGGTGAGGATCTGCGAGTGCCAGGTCAGTGGAAGAGGGTGACAAGGGGTTAAGCTGAGCGGCATCTCAACCAACCAGCCAGCAATGTGGGTAAACCGAGAAAAATAGATATGAAAGGCACTATATAATAGAGAGCTAGGAATGGAATATACAATGTAAAAGGTAGATATGAAAGGCACTATATATAATATACAGGTAGATATGAAAGGTACTTACCTATTATATATATATATATACAGTATACTTGTCTTTCTATTTATCGTGTAGCGTCCTTCCACTTGTCTGTGTGTCATGCAGGTCTAAATGAAAGGCACTATATAACAGACTACTGACAGGTTAGAAAGGCACTGGACACGGAGACACGTGTGAATGGCACCAATGGCAGACAGGTGTAAAGGCGCTATATAATACACGGAGAGCCGTGAAGGGCACTATATAACAGAGAGACGGGTCTAAAGGGGGACAGTTGGAGATGCTCGAGTCGTGCTTTGTCATAGCGCACGCGTGCCAGTCCGTTCAGCTTAGCGGCCCTGTCTGCTCCGAGCGGTGGGCACGGATGAAGAACGGGGCGTTTAACTGGAGCCGCGCCTTCCCACGGCCGGAGGAAGCTGCGCCGCTGCTCACACCGCTCCAGGCGCCACCTCGTCTTTCTCTTTCGGCACAGTGAGCGCCGCTCCGACCGCCATCCTCGGCCGTTTCATTGTGGCAGCTTCGAGCGGCTTTTCTGCGCAGGCGCCGCGCTCTCCCTCCACCCCTGACGCGTCCAGCGCGCCCTCGTGACTGCGCGTGCGCGCCTCATGGCGGCAGCTGTGAACAGGCGTGGGAAGCACCGGGCACCTTAGTGACCCGCGCACGTTTTCTTCTGTCAGGTCCTTGGTGCCCAAAGGCTGCTGATGCTGCCTGGCACTGACTGGCCTCACTGTGTTTTGTCTTAGATGACGTTGGCTCACAGATGGAAGAGGATGGCACCTTCACCAGGTGTGCAGTCTGACAATTTACAGCGCCCGCTGCTGGTGGGGATTGTTTTGGTTTTCATTCACATCTAACGTGACCCGTCATAGGATCTGCGGGTTAGGGCTGGGGTGGCATCCTGTCCAGAGTTTGGTGGCTGCCTTTCACCGACATGAACTTTAAGAGGTGACCCAAGACAACCCAGACCCCCAATTATGTCAGCCTGTGGAACACAGAAAATTTGTCATTGGCTGCCCAGGTTGACACCCCAAACTGGACCGAGTGGGTCACGATGTATTCAGCCAATCAGATGTCACTCAGTAAGGCGCCTCTATTGTCATCGCCAAACCCTTCACAAAAGCAGAGATTCCTGTGTCATTTGGCTTGGGGACATCCAGACTTTCCTCCACATGATCTGCCAGTATCCGGTTTGGACAGGTTCTGGAAGTCCTTGATAACGCAGATGGATGCTCATTCCTAGAATTATGTTGTGGTAAAAAATCACCCGGCACCCCCCACGTACACTGCTTTAACTCCCAGATGCCAAACACCTGCCTGTCACCTCATCTGGCACTGAGTGGACCTTGGGATGGGTTGGCATCACATCCAGCAGCTGATATAATCTCCAAATCCATCCACCCATTTGTTCTTCTAACACTGAATCCACTGGCAGCTCTGAGATCCAAAGTGGACTGTGCCAGTCTGCCACTCACGGCACCGCACTTGCGACTTCTTGGTGTGAGAGCATATGACAGCTGGCACCTGCTCTACCCTGGTCCTCCTCTTGAGCTGGCGCTGTGACTTTACTTTGCTTTCACCCAGTCCACCGTTGGGCTCCTTTTTTAATTCTTTGCTGGCACCTTCACCCGTCCCCTCGCCATCAGACTCCACAATCCAATGAGCAGCTGTCATCTCTCAAGGTCAACTTTAGTCCTCCGTGCCCACATCCATCCTGAGGGAAAGTGGACGGATGGACAATGGGGTACAGAGCGGACACGAGCTGATCACATTGACTCACAATACCAGTCAGCATGGTGGCATTAGTGTGGCAGTGCAGTCCTTGACATTGTCTCACGGTGTAACTCTGGTCATTTCAGCTGGCACTGACCCTGCAGGAATGTGGAGACAACTGGACCACTCTGTGCCCGCAATTAAAAAGGAAATCTCGAATGTGGCTGTGATGTGGCGTGACCTCATGATGAATGTGGCACCTCTGGACACTGAGGAAGGTTGAGCCAACACAGTCCACTCTTTGGGTGCCCAGGATTAGTGTGTCCTGTGGCCGCTGCAGTGCCCTGTTTCTCTGTCACTTTTGTCCTCTCGGGTGGCTTTAGTGACGTCTCACTTTACTCTAGAAGTCCGCTGTTTTACAGTTGGTCACACTTCAGACACGGTGGCCAGTGGATGAACTCCATATTGATTGTAGATGACCTTAGAAAGGCGCTATATAAGTAAAACATTTAGCCAGACGGGACACTGGCCATGAGGATGGGATGCCACCTGCTGACACACTCATGCCTGGCAAGATGGGATGTAGTGGAGTAAAGCACAGTGGCACAGGGAGAACAAGCAAACCAGACGCACTTGGGGGGTATGACGCCAAAGCAGCGAGGATGGGCAGATGGAATTTGGAGAAGTCACTGCAGACCACCTGGCAGAGGCACAATCAAGCTCTAGTTGGGTGGCATCACTAGCACTGTCACCTCATGATTCTAAATGGGCTGTGTTAGTCACCAGGAGAAGGTGAACCCTGGCACCTCTGGAGGTCACCTAGTGTCACGGGTACAATGCCAGGCTCTGGAATAGCAGACAGTACACCTCTCTCTGCACTTTCAACAGATTAATTATACTCACCTTGACTCAACAATTGAGCAAGTCTGCAAGTCTGAGCCTGGCATGGAGGTGGCATAGCCAAGGGGGGGGCGGAAGTAGAAACAAAGAACAAAGCTCTCCTCTGGCAGCTTCATGTGTACTTAAGCAGAATCCACAGGACAGCCTGGAAAAGGTGGCGCAAAATCAGTCTTCCTCCTCTGCCTGCCCATGTGGGCACAACCCAGCACCTACTGTGTGGAGAAACTGCTCACCAGTGTGGCCAGCATGGCAGGATGGAGCTGCGAGTGTCCTGTATGGCTGGAGCCAATTCTCTGGCACGGAGTCCCCTGTGATTCGTCAGGATGGTGTTTGGCCCCTCCCACCAGTCACGTGAGGGGCGGGGCCAGGGGCTGAGCGCCCTCTAGTGCTTACTGTCTGCTCATTTAGTATTTTGGGCAGTTTGTCTGCCTTTTGTGATCCCACTGAAGTTACTAAAGTGTGCCAGGGCAGCGCCACCAGTGGCATCACCCACTTCAGCCCCAAAGCATCCCTCAGTTCTTTTTAGTTTTCCAAAGTAGGAAGCCAAACTTTGAGGTGGCAGACTGTGTTACTGCATGCCAGTTGTCCTCTGGTGCCCTTGGCTGGCAGGCTTCCCAAACCATATTTGGCTGTTATCCTTTCCTATGTCGACTTGTGGGTCACCGGACACTTCATGACCCTTTACTCCTTTATAGTGAATGCGCCAGTGACTAAATGTCCAGCCACTACAGGCTTTGTGTCCAGTGAGAAGAAGAAGATGCCCGTTGGCTTCCCTGACTCTGCCGCTCCCCTTGTTGATGTTGGCTCTGCGTCACCTGCCTGCCTCTCTTCGCCGTTTCTAAGCCATTCATTTTAGCGCAAGACACCTTTGTGCCAGTCCCACCTCTTGATTTCTCTGACACGAGGGACTGATGGTGACTTCCATACAGAAACTCAGATTTGGGAGGCAGTGGCAGGCCACGTCTGGTCACCTTGTCCAGTGGCACCTCTGTGGTGAGCAGGTAGCAGGTGGGCTCTGCGGTGGCGGCTTTGGACCAGCCCAGGCCACCATAACAGTGCACTCGTGTGTCCCTCCCGGTGGCAGCACATTTTATCGGTCAGCCGAGGGTCTCACAGCAATGGGACCACCTGATGAGGAAATGGGGGGCCTGAAATGGTCACCTCGTGGTTACTGTCCAACTGGACCACTCTATGCACCTCCTGTCACCAAGGCAAATTAGGAGGAAAAGGTGGATGGGTGACCGACATCAGAGAATGAGGGGAGATATGAAAGGCGCTATATAACAGAGACGTACTAAGAGCACTGCATCATGGGTAGCTATCAAAGGTGCTGTGCAAGACAGAAATACAAAAGGCACTATATAATAGATATTAAAAAACTACATGTTGGATAAGTATCTACCTTATATAGCGCCTTTGATAGCTAGGAAAGGCTCTATATAACAGATACGGGCTAACATGAAAGGAGCTAAATAATAACAGACAGATAAGAAAGGCGCTATATAATACAAATGGATATGAAATGCACTGTACAATAGATAGATGTGAATCGAGTAGTACGACGTACACGTATATGACGGACGTACACGTATATGACGGACGTACACATATATGACAGACGTACACGTATATGACAGACGTACACGTATATGACAGACGTACACATATATGACAGACACTCGGATTCACGTCTCCCTGCACTTCAGCTCGCATTAAGAGGCCCTCACAGTTCACGGAAGTTTCCCGAATCCTAAGTTTTAGAAGGCAAAGAGTCGTTTTGTCGCCCTCTTGTGGCAGAAGTCCGCGTGACAGGCTTTGCGCCCACTCCTCGTCGAGTCAGATTCCAGCCGGTCAGTGATGGGCTTTTGTCCCAAGTGGACCTGTGTTGTGGCTGCATGTCCAGGGGGTCTCGTCCCAAGAGCAGGTGACCCTGGGTCTCAGAGCTGGCCTTCATTTCTTTTTGTAATTTACCCATTGCATGTGCATGAATGTCCAAAAGGTCAGCTCTGCCCACCTCTGTTGCCCACTCTGTTGCCCTTTACTGCACTTTTGTTCAGGGCTCATGCCCTGGCAGACAGGCCAATGGAGGGCAGTGTACCCCTAAAGTCAATGGTCACATAAGGTGATGTGACACTCTTGAAAGCCGAGAGTCATCAGAATCAATCACCTTCATTTTATATAGCGCCTTTAACAGCAGACCTGCCACACCAAGGCCATGCCAAACGCACATCCTGGACTGATGAGGCTAACAGTGAAGGGTCCCATCAAACCCTTACCCTGGGGGCCTAAGTGGCACAGTCAGTCTCTGTGGGTCATCACTGGGTCCTTGGCATTAGCGCCCTCATGTTCAGGGGGAGCTGCTGCTGTCTGTGCCCCTGTAAACTCCTTAATCTGTCTCATCCCTGGGTGCCCCTTGTGCCCTGCTGATTCACACAGATGGACAACATTGCTACTACCCCAAGTGGCATAAAGTCCAAGGTGAGGGGTGCCACTTGTTGGACCAACCCACCCACATAGTCACAAAAACGATCTACCAACCTAACATAAAGGTAGCGGGATGGCATGGTGCCAGCTCTCCTCAGAGTCAACCTCAGGCCAGCATGCATACGGTGTGGGGCTTCTCTAGGTGCCCCCCCCCCACTCACCCACATCCACAATATGAGCCATTGAAGATAACTAGGTGAGTGTGCCATCCCTTCACAAGGGTGGATGGAGAAGTTGGAGAGACTCACTGTGCCATCACGTCTTGGGCACCAAACGACAAGCTTCCACTCTTCACGCCTTCATTTGACTCCGGTGGGGCAGCCACTGTCAGTCCGTCCTTCACATGGGGGGCCTTTGAAAGCCTGTCCTGGACTGAGGGGTCACTTAAGCTGGCAGCTCACACGTTCAGTGTGGTGTTGACCTACCTGGTGTGATGGAGGTGGCATTTTGGGATGCCAGGCTAGAAGGACTGCAGAGCAGCATGCAGGCTTCCACCATGGCACTTTACATAAAAACCAGACGTGTACAGAGATGGCCTGCCCATCACCCGTTTGAATGCCTGGCCTCTGTGCCAGTCTTTCTCCCAGAGTCAGTCTGTTTTCTTCATGCCACGTCTCTTTCTACAGCTGCAGTGCCACTTCAGTCAAATGCCCACCTTGAGTTGTCCCTTCTCTTTTTCTCTGCTGCAATGGCATGTGTGGGCACACCACATAGGTGTTGGCTGGGAGTAGCCAGGTGACCCAAGGGCATTTTCTTGACATGGCAGTTTCACCAAAGCACCTGAACAAACTGCGCCACTCAGCCAACCGCACTGTCTGGATGGAAACGACATGACTCCTCGATGCCCGCCTCGAGTCATAATTAGCATGCAGAACAAGAGGGCTCTGGAGACGGGCGTCACTAACGAGCTCAAGACGGGGCTTGTCGAGGCGCAGAGTGGCACTGACAGCTGGCACCTCCTCTTTTTCTTCTTCATGTTGGCGCTGCCATGCAATCTGCCATCTTTTTCTTCTTAAGTGGCACAGGACGCTACTCAAAGGTGGTCACCGTCTCAAAGACAAGGTTGGGACAATATAGCGTCTTTCCTAGGACTTTCACACTGGGATTGCTGGGCACTTTCAAGGATGTACCCACAATCAGTCCTAGTAGGTCAGCAGGCGGCTTGTTGGATACAACAGGTCCTGGATATGAAGAGGGGTACCAAATGGGCACAGGACAGCTGACTACTTTGTATGTGTGTGTGCCAGTCGGCATTACCAACTGCTCAATCAGTCACAATTACAACAGTGACACATGCCAGGCAGGCAGTAAGGGCACCCCTCCTGCCCAGGTCAGTGTCATTCTGTTACCCTGGCACTTCTGAGATCTCTGTGAGAAAATTTCTGGGCACCTGAGGAAAGCCCCCTGTGGTCGGTGACGTCACTTCTGCTTATCTGAATGTCTGTGGCAAAGGCATCTGGCACATCTGGGGTACAACGGAGTGCTGTGCCTGGGATCAAAGGCCACTGCACATCCACAACGCTGACATTCACTATAAATAAGACCCCCACTCAAGTAAAAGTGTCGCCCCCTTGTGGCAGCAGCTGAACGGATGCTCATCTGCACCTCAATAGCTCCCCTAGTGGTCGAGACGGAGAGCTGTCTCTGCCCCCTGGTGCCCTAATGCAGTGCCAGTGGCCGTTTATTGTGCTCCGTCTCTTACCTTTCACAGCTGTGTGCCACTCGTCCAGTCAAGGCGCTATATATACGGTGACATCATTCCAAATGCACCATAGCTGCAGCTTGAATTGGCCTCCATGTCATGCCGGTGGCTGATTAGAGTGACAGATGAAGAGTGTCCCCACGCTGCCAATCCCCTGAACAGCCCATCCATCACAGAGCGGGAAATGAATTCGATTCATCAGACGCTGTCTCCTTGGGCTCTGCTAATGCCGCCTGATGCCACTCAGGGGAGCCGCCTAATGGAATGTTTGTGGATTTGATTACCGAGCGCCTCCTCACAACACAATTCAAATGTTCCTCACTTGGCTCGGCGTCGCTACTTCCACCAAATTCCAATACCCACATGAGGACAGGGCTGCGTTAGGCAGACGGGGTGGCAGGAGTGACCCTGATTACAAGATGGCACTGACCTAGCTGGGAGGCGTAGGCATTTACAGGACGCAAAGTGCCACCTGCTGGACACTGGAAGAAATGCACTTTTAAAAGCTGCCAGGCTGAGTGTAAGGAAGAAAGAAAGTGGCAAGGACCACCAAGCTAACTTTGCCAAAGTCTGAGAGTGGGTTCAGTGATGTGCCCCGCTGGCACAGACCCAACCTGGAGGGAGAGCTGAGAGATGCCCTAGGCACTGAGGCCACTTGCTAACAGAATCAGGAAGGACAGGACTGGCATCACTGCCAGTTTATACTGGCTATGGTACACCCAATGCCACTCACATTAACACAAAAGAAACAAGTGCCAACTTGCCTGTTTCTCATGCCCCCTCACCCTCTTCCACCAGACAGTCCTCCCTACCCACTCCCCACACCAGAGCAGCCTGGTGCCAGTAGGTGCTCTGAGGCATCTTACTTGCTCTGCCAAGGCTTTGCTCAAGGGTGCCCAGTTCCAGTGACCCTGCAGCGCATGGTGTGAAGGGGGAGCGGGTACTGCCACCTGCTGCGTCACTTGGAGGCCCTTAGGAAACTGCTGTACTAGGCTGGTAGGAAGGCTGCTGAGATCTGCAAGTAGTGCCCTCTGCTGGTCAGCAGTAGAATAACAGTCTTCAAGTGAAGGCCTACTGGGGTGGCACCTCCTGCTGGGAGCAGCTGGGAAAGGGGGAGATTTCCAGTTATCCTGTGTACTGCTGCTGGCTGTGAAAGGCACTATATGAGATAAAGATCAGTAGTGACAATGCGTGTGTTAAAAGCTGGTGACAAACTTTTTGGATCTGTAACTTGGCACCACACTGGTGCTTGGAGAAGTGGCACCTCCTAGTGGGAGCAGCTGGCTATGCCTCGGATCTCAGTGACGCCTCAACAGCTCCCCTTGTGGCCAAGAACAAGAAGTGTCACCTCGGTGGTCTGCCAAAGGCCGCTGGTCGTTTAAACTTCACCCTCCTGGGCCTGCAAGTTCTGTTCATGTAAATCACCTCTCCCGGTGGCACTGTTGTGGGCGGGCATGTTCAGAACTGTAGTATCACATTTACACCCACCTTCTCATCCCACCGCTAACGCCAATGTCCGGCTGTTGTTTGGGGGCCACTGAATATAAACGAGAGCCGTGAAGTCACTCACCAGGTGACAGGTGCTGTGAGCAGAAGGTGACAAGCAAAAGGTCCAGGACTTGGAATCACTGAAAGGTGTGACATCCCCACACGAGTCGTTCTTTATTTTATATAGCGCCTTTCAAAGAAAATACCCTCAAAAAGAGATTTTGCCATGGACCTGAAATGTAGCAGCTGGGCAATGTGGGCATCAGCCTTATGTGCAAGGAGATTCAGGAGCTGACACTGGGCAGGAGACCCACAGGGGGCACCAAACACAAGTTACTGTGAGGAAAGTGGCACGGCCCGGGGTGGTCTTGAACTCCGATCTTGAAAAGGTGACATTGACTGGTGCCAGGGTGTGTGGTAGCACCATTCTGAAGAAGCTACAGTCTGGGAGGGCACCAGAAGGAATAAAACTGTGATGCCATGTAAGTTTACCCAGGGTGCCCACAGAGCTGTAAAAGAAAACAGAGAAACAGGAGGATTAGAGAAGATGGCATCACACAGTCCAGACAGTGCCCCCACCTGGTCTCCTGGGCACTCACTCTCTACCTCAAGTCCCGCACCAGGGGGCTCTTGTTCTTTCAAACACAGCTGGGCAGGACCACTCTCAGGTTAGGGGTGGTCTTTCTGCTCCAGGAATACCAGGCTAGCACTGGTTCTTGTCATCACCCTTAAATGTCAGGCATACAGAACACAGCAGAGGGGTCTCATGTTCTGTTTTGGGTGACACATCCCTGCCCTGTGCCATCCTGCTGCTGCTGGCCACATCTTGCCAGTCAGGCACCATCCCCAACAGTAGCTGGTCAGCTGTAATGCTTGACCGGCACACCTGCATGGCTCTGAGCCCCTTGTATCACTAACTATGCCAATGATGATGCCATGCAGCTACAAAGAACTTCAGGCACACTGGACTTTGCCATTTAATGTCATCATGTGACCTGGTGGGCAGAGCCCACAAAAGACCCTACAATGAGAGCAGTGAGACCATCGTCCAAAAGCCTCGGCCAAGTGGGGTGGGCACAGGGGTGGCACTGCAGCTCATTCATAGAACAGTGTGGGGAGCAGCTGGTGACATGAGAGATGGTGGGCAGTGAGTAATATAGTGCCTCACAATGACAAAGGACTTCTTAAGGCGCAGGGCAGTGACGTATCACAGAAAGTGTCAGCCCTGCCAGGTGGAGTGACAGACTCACTGTGACGGGGACTGAATGTGTGACATGAGGCCACTTCACAGGGAAACTGCAGCCCGCCGTCCCCTTATTGTGACATGTCTGCAGCTGGCGGGTGGTACTGAACTCGACAGTCTCGTGTTATATAGTGCCTTTCACAAAGGAATGACACAGTACACAGAGGTCACGTGGGGACTCGGTGACTGGGCGGATATTATATAGCGCCTTTACACCCCAAGTTAAGGTGGAGGGTTTTATAGATTTGTAAAGAGTGACGCCTGGCAGCCCAATGAATTGTTCAGGGTGACAGGAGGGATGGATATGGTCACCTTATAAAGGTATATAGCGCCTTTCCACTAGGGGTGACGATTAGCAGATGAAGGGCCTCTGTCTCATGGTCACACTAAAAGGCTATTAGGTGGACTTCAGCACTCTGCCAGTGTTATGTTAAGAATGGCATTTTGCTGTGTGCCCATACTTGCACTTGCCAATGACCTTACGGGCACTGATTTGCTCTGTTAAATGGACGGAGTGGCCATAAAAGGGGGCAGCTGACTGCAAGCACGGTGGACTGCGGTGGATCTCACTGGACCAGGGCTACTCACTCCACAAAGAGCACAGGCTTCCCTGCTGAGCTGCCCATGTCAGTCCCGGCTCTGGCCACTAGATGTCGCTGCAGCACTTCTCACAGACTCTGCTGCTGCTCTCTTATTCAAATGAGCTGCCAGCGCCGCCCGCTCTCCCCAACTCCGCTCTTTGTCAGTTTTTACAAGATTTACATATTTGTTTCTGGGATAGAAAGATCCAGAATGAGCCGGCTGCACGACATCACTCAAGATAGGGACGCCTGGCAGGGGGGCACACTCGTGGCTCCTGGTCACATCTCCTGTCTTAGGCTGCAGTGGTCGGACCCTCCGTGCAGAGGCGGCGCTGAGACTCCTGCTGTTTCGCACCTGGTCCTGCCACCACGAGTGAAGTCATGGCGGTGGGTGCTGATTGTCACATCCTGTGACCACCTTGGACACCAGAGCTCACCAGTTAGACCAGTGGAGTGGGGCAGCAAGACAGACTGACCTTAAAGAAGCCGTTTGATCCCACAGCCTTGTACTTTCTAGTCCAGTGTGGTCACTACTAGGCCACCATCAACTGGGTGGGGTGGGGGTCTCAAGAGTGCTAGTCTCTTAATTTGTATAGCGCCTCTGAATGTCACCCCAGTGCACACTTGGCATGTAACAAGGTGACTGCAGACAGGTAAGGTCAATGACCTTGTGGATTGCACTCCTGTCCAATCTCAGATCACTTACTGTCATGACCCTCCTGGTGCCCACACCTGACTGACAAGGGGCTCCTGTGGGACTGGGCAGCCTGAGTCACAAAGCCCCCAACATCTATTCCAGCCAAGTCATGGGACTGAGCCAAGGACAAGGATCGCGGGTTCAATGGGGGAAGTGGCTGCAGTGCCAGCCAGATGTGGGCATGTGTGTTGGGGGGGCTACATCAGATTGCACTCCAGGACCACTAGCACCACATGCATGAAGATGGCAGTGCCATCATGAGGCTCAGGGATATGGCAATGCCCATCACTGTCAGCTAAGTGCAGGAGCACTGCAATGCCCCTGGAGTCTTACAAGGGAGGCCGGGCACCTTCTTTAGGCCTAACTGTCCTGACATAAGCCACCCGGTGCCCCAGTCACACCACCAGGGGGCAACACCACACAAGGAAGGCTTCTGTGACCCATGTGTTGCCAATCAAAGCCTTGGCACAGCGTGGTAGGTCTCAGTTTGACCAGTGTGCCAATGTGCTATTTGGTGTCTCTTTGGTCCCTTTCACAAACTTCATCTAGAGTGGGCACCTCATCTGGCAGACCACCCTGAGCTGAACACGGGTACAGCCAGCTAAGCCAGCAGCCAATCACAATTAAGGACACACAGCTCAGGCCCGCCTTCAGGGAAGTGCAAGAGATTTAAACTGGGAGTTTCCATAGCAACATCAGGGCGGTCTGAAGTAGGTGCAGACCCTGCTGTGAGGAGCCTGGGATGAGACCCCTGCTGCCCTGAGCTAAGTTGGCACACAGCCTGCAGTGGGCCTCTTTAGTCAGCTAACCTGCTCAATGGGGGCGGGGCGGGCATAGGAAGCTGGGTATCACAGACAGACAATTCCTACCCAAAACAAATGGGCAGTGCCACCTAAACAGAACATGGCACAGTGTCAAGTCTTCATGCATGTTATAATGCCAACATGATTTTTTTCTAAAATTTCCAGCAGCAGTCAGAACAGAAATCCTGAATTTCCAGTGACCGGCCACAAGGTGGCGACCTTCACCCAGGATCCTACCGCCCTCAGCCGGAGGCTCAGCACATGGCTCCGGATGCCAATGTGAACTTTGTTTTCTTCTGTGTCACTCCATCTGTTACCTGGATATCCACTGGCTGGCACAGCTGGAATTGCCAACCCCATAAAGGCTAAGTGAGACACGGTGTGTCCTGTGGTGTGGGATGTGCTGGGGTTTCAGTGCAGAAGGGTGGCCATTAAGGGTGTCACCCACTGAAAAGAAAGTGGCAGGTATAAATGAACCTAATGTGCCAGGGTGGCAGGTGGAACTGGAGCATGTGCCCTTGCTGCCCACTCTACAGGCCACGGCCACACAGTCCACCACACTGGCTGCCCTATGAGGTGCTCATTATGGGCAAAAAGGCAAAGTGGCCATTTCAGTGCCCAACTGTGGCACTGCTCGAGTAGCAGATGCTCATCACTAAAAGGCGCTATATAAGAGCACATATCAGCACCATGGGATGGCACTCAGCACTGATGGGGTCACCAGGCACCGGAAAGTCCATGAAATGCACAGGAAGGGTGGCAGCTGCAGACTGACGTAGTCCTTAAAAGTCACCAACATGAGCAGCAGCCAGTGTCCCATTGGGCCACCACCAAAGGGTGCCATCAACAGGCAGCCCAGGCGGGTGACAAGCCCATCAATTCGGGAGTCCTGGTAGTCTGAATGTGCTGACTGCAGTCCTCTAATATGGCGCCTTTAGTGGGCTTGTGTAGATGGTGTGCCCGTAGAAGTGTGCAGTGCCCCATATGGTAGTTGGCATTATGTGTGCCGCAAGCCTTTCACTTTCTTTCCCTCTTCAATTATGCTGCCGGCGTGAAGACCCCCATCCACCATCAGCCTTTCACACAGACCCTCGATGAAGAGTCGGCACAGAAGGAAAAGCAGCGGGAATACTCGGGAACAACGGCGGATTGTTGTGGTGAAGCATTGGCATGCGGGCCGCCCCCTGGGCCTGGCATTCCCCTTATGGAGGGCACCTCCTGCAATGCACTCAAGGCATTTCAGGTTTGAGCCGCCGTCACCTTGGAAACCACTGAGCTGGGGCCGGGTGGTCGTCGTGGTTACTGCGGCTTTTTATCTTCATCTTCAAGGGGTGTCAGCTGGTGTTTGGCTTAGAGGAGCAAAGCCCTTCACTGCGTTAGTGTTGTATAGCGCCTTACACAATGGCACCACAGCCTATCGTGTAGAGCACTCCTGCTGGCAGAACCTGCTCTGGGTAGGATGCCAGTTCAACTGACAGCACAAACAATGCACACTGCAAGAACTTCATGGTGTGGCACAATGGTGGGCACTGCTGGGCTCAAACCCTCACCTGGTGCTTTGTTTGTTTGACATTTGTGTGCTCTGCCCGTGTCTCTGTTGTGTGAGAGAGACTATGTTGGCACCTATTCAGTGGTCGTCTTGACCACACTGCTGCCAGGCTTCAGGTTTAATGGCACTGAAGTGGACCAGGCCTGGTGGATTTGCCCGGGTACTTGTGTCCATCTGAAGTCACCATTTCTGGTCATCCATCCAGCATGCCACACCAGTTGTAACATAAACAAGGGCACTACCAATGTCCAGTGCCAAAGCAAGGCATGCTGGCCACCGAGCTCCTCTCACACTGGTGCACACTGAGAGAGTCTATGGCACATTACTGGGCATTTATAATGGCATGGTTTCCTGGACTGCATATGGGCATATGCCTTGCAAGGTTTCCATTTTTGTGACCATGTGCCAACTGTTCTGGCACAGGAGTGGATGGCAGGCACCCAACAAAGGGCAGTGGCTGACATCAGGAAAGGACATAAAATTACTGATGGCACAATAATTCAAAAACACACAGACTAGACTCAATGCACCTAATAATGCCAAATGAAGGCACCGCCACCCAGAAGGGCCAGTAGGCAGCAGCAGACCAAGTGTCACTCTCACCCTCACGTCTGACTGGCAGGAGCACCGTACCCTCATGCTGTTGCTGTGACACAACAGGCCAGTGGAGTCCATGGGGACCACAGGAGGTGACCCACATCTTGCCCAGTGTCCTGCACTGTCCCAAATACGCCCGAGCAGGAAAACGTCTGCCATGGAGGGAGAAGACCACCTGAGAGACAACCAGCTGGAAACGGAGCAGCTGAGGGGCACAAAAACACGGACCACTGGAGTCAAGAAGGGTGACCAGCCAAGGAGCGAAGCAAAGAGGACATGAGAATATAGCGCCCTTCACACCCGCCTGTCTGTTTTCGGGTGCTCCCCCGTATGTGTATTGTATACTGCAGTGCCTTCCTTGTCTGCCCACGTATGGACCACATGATCTTTTTTCATTTGTTAAACAGTGTTGTGTGTCACTACATTGCACCTACGTAGAGATGTGAAAGGCGCTATATAACAGGTAGACATAACAGACAGGTACTGTAGGTAAATTTAGAGTTAGGGTTATGAAAGGCGCTATATAACAGACACACGTGTGGGAAAGGCAGGGTGAGATGGCAGTACAGTACGTGGCTCTCACTCACTCTCAAGCTTTTCAATTCAGTTTAGTTTATAGTGCCTGACCAGACCCCGGGTGCCCAGCAGCCCTGACTGGAAGCTTTACACATAGCAGCCTGCCAACAGTCAGTCCAGGTGGTGTGGAGATTGGCACTTGGCACAGGTAGAGTCTGGACCCCCACTGGAGCCCCCTGTACCTGACATGTCTATTCAGAACGTCCTTAGGCCGCTTTAATACAATGCAGGGTGGCAGCAGCTAGAGCCCTGGCAGGCAGAGAATAATGCCAGATAGGACGCCAGCCAGTCCATCACTGTGGTCCCAGTTTAAACTGGCCAGGTGGTCTCACCTGCACACTTTTGGTCCACACAGACATCAAGAATGCATGCAGTCAGGCACTTGACCCACGAGGCAGCAGCGCTCACCACTGTGCCCCCTTGGCATACAGTGTTAGTACTTAAGTACCCGACAGCAGTTCTGGCAACACAGAGAACCCAAGTCTCCGAGTGGCTGCACACCTTAGCCCCCCACTGCCTTAAGGAAACAGGAGGTGTTCTGTCTCCTTTTGTGTTGTGTGTCACCTCATTGTCTCCTTAAGCAGCTGGGGCCACTTGCTCCAAACTCACCCCGTCCTTATTTGTGTTCCCCGAGCTGGTCACCTGGTGGTCTTTATGTCCTCCTCCACCTCCCTGTTCATCTGTTCCTCTTTCTCAGCCTTCCCTTGTTCTGATCTCACGTCTTCCATTTTTGTGTCATTCCTGGAGTGTGTGTGTGCTGTGTGGCCACCACAGGACATCCTCTTGTCATCTGCAAAGGCCACCCAGCTTAAGGGGCCATGCGTCCCACCTTAAGGGCTCATCTGAATGGCTTTGCTGCCACCTAAAAATCAGGCTTAACTAATTATAGTGCCTTTCATAGTGCACACCACCACCACGAGGCTCCTTATAAATACACAAGTGTGTGATTCACACATCTGTGCCTCTAACATGCGTGACAGACCCCACTTATCACAGTTTCTGTGCAGCTTGAATCTGGTATCCTGTGAAAGGCGCTATATGAAATCAACCTGTAAGGAAGTGAAGAACATTACCAGGGTACAATGGCATACTCCTGCTGCACTGCTGCGGGCACCTCGGTTCAATTTCCAGCCTGGTGCCCTCTGAGTTTTCATTCAAACTAATAGAGATGTGGGACAAAGACACGGGGACAACATGCAAATGTCACATGGATCTGTGAGGCAGCAGCATTGACTGCTCGGCCATCATCTTAAAAATGTAAAATAAGCCCACAGACAAGACCACCCACGGTCATAACCTAATCCAGAACCAAACCATGGGCACAAAGCAGCACTGGCTGGTCATCACTTGGCACTTACAGATTTATATTGGGGCCATCTTAGAGTGACCAGTGCACAAAGCCAGCATGTCTTTAGGATGTGACAGGAAAGGCACAGGGAGAACTTGCAAAGTATACACTCGGCCAGGATGTGGACACGGTGAGGTGTGCAGCTAACGAAAAGTGACCCCCAAATGAGCGAAGATCAAAGCCGAACGCTGGTCTGGCCCAGGACCCTTCAGGTACCAATGCTCGAGTGTGCGTGTGAATGTGACCGTGCGCGCGCGGTCCGGTTCAGGAGCCCTCAGGCGCGCGTGCTCGAGGGTAGACATGCGCGCGCGGTCCGGTTCAGGACCCTTCAGGCGCGGGTGCTCGAGTGAGAGAGCGCGCACGCGCGCGCCCGTTCTCCTCCCTTTGATCTCCGTATTTCCTTCAGCTGCGGCGTTTCACTCGCACTCATGACGTGTCACTCGGGGCTGGAATTTGTCGGGACGTCGCCGGAGCTGCGTGCACGCGCGCGCGCGTTACTTCGTTGTTAGCCCGCCGCCTTTCCAGCTGGGAAGCGTCACATGGCGCTCAGTTCCATGAAGTCTGGAGAGGGGCACGAGCGCTTGGTGCTGACGGCCGGGCCAGCTCACTTCTTCGGTGGTCACAGCTTCTTGTATTTTTGGCCGGGATGTCCTCCTCCTTGGAGCTGCAATCACATTCCATTGAGCTCGCAAAGCCCGATATAGCCGCCGTGATGCCGCGCGCGTAAGGAGGGTGGGCCGGGCTGGAGGACTGAATGAAGCCCGTTTCGATCGCCACTGTTGCGTTTCCCTCCTTATCGGTGCCCGGCATGCAGGGCCCAGCGGGTATAAACCAGACACCGGTCTGTGCATCATAAGATCGGAAATTATTTTAGAGGTAGCTGACCTGGAAATGAATGGCCACTCAAAGGGACTTCACAGTGACTGAGCCAACCACGGGTCACAACTGAGCTCCTCGATTATTTCCAAAAATGAACGCGTGAACGAATCTGCGTGGAGTTTTAGCAGCTAACGAAGGTGACACGGTGTTTCGTGCCAGTGGACTCCGATTCAAGCCCGGGCCTTTGCATGTTCACCCCTTTTTATAGTTTCGACCCCAATTTTCAAAAACGCACAGGTGCCAGTCCACCATCCAGTGGTGGTCCCTGCCTTGTCTCGGACATTCCCTGGACAGCCTGAGGCCAGCAGGGCTCTTAAATGTGCAAACTTTGGGAGGAGAGCGCAGTTCATGTTCAGTAGTAAGGCCAAGTGCACTTGAAGTCCTAGGGGGTCTGGGAACACCAGGGTTTCCACTACGTAATAAAAAGTGCAGACCACCCAGCATGATCAAAAAAACAAAAAAGGAGTGCAGTTGGCCAAACTCCAGCAGATGGCGAGGGCTTCACCCTTGAATGATCAGTGACCACTGCTGGGCACACAGCACTTGGCTCAGGGTTCAGTTCCCAGCCAGGGGGCACCCAAGTCGAGCCTTGTGACAATTAATGGCCTTTCTTCTCCATGCCTGTTTTTGGGTGCTATTCATCATACACAACACGTTTTTATATAGCGCCTTTCCTACTCTTAAAGGTTAACAATGTAGGCTGACAGGATGTCCAATGGTAATAATACATGTCTTGATAGATATCACTATATATATATAGTGCCACTCTCAGTGTGTGTGGACAATAAACTGGGGGCACACTGATGTCCAGAGGTAATACACCTTCCTGATATAGCGTCTTTCCCACTGTCAGAGATCAGCAATTGTGTGTGGACAGTAAACGGGGGTCTGCGTGATGTCCACCCACTCATTTTCTAACGGACGTCTGACATTCAAGGCAGTGGGTAGCGTCTACCAGGTCAGAGCCAATCTGGCCAAGGTGCCACTCTTTCTCTGGGCACCATCACTCTCTCGTGCCAGTTCTCCCGGTAGTTCTTTCTTTGGCAAGTGTGAAGAAAGTCAAATTAGTGTCCACACCCGAATTGGAGTCCAGGATCGTGGAGCTGTGAGGCACTCTACACATTTCCGGGGGATTTCTATTCCCCATCCAATCTCATTTGTCCCATCGGCGTGTCCTGCGATGGCCAGGCGTCCCGTCCAGGCATTGATTCTCGTTTAATGTCTGGATGGCCGCAGACTCGCAAAGCGCCGATTGAGCGGAAGTGAAAGTTTGAAAAGTTTGACAGAATCGTCAAAAGAGCCCAACAAAGGCGGCTTTGTGCCCGAGCGCCGGGGTCCCGGGACCAAACCGTGAAGGGGCCACCTGTGCGCGGCGGGGCGCGATCGCGGGCGAGTAACCTGACTCCTGGTGAGCGAACTAGCGGGCGGCTCCGTGCGATTGTGCGCCGCTCGAGTGTAACCTGCGCCTCTGCGGCCATATCCTGCAATCTGCCCGTCCGGAGGGAGGAACAAACCGCGGCAGCAACAGGGAGAGGGAGAGGGAGAGGAAAAAAAAAAAAAAAAAACACAAGAAGAAGAAATCGGACAACATGGCGAAGTTTGTGTGCGCGCCTCTGCCTTAGGAGCGAAAGGGAAAGAGCGAGCGAGCGAGCGAGCGGCCAGGCGAGGAGGCGCACCGCGATCGGGACCGGCACTCGGAGCACCCCGGGACCCTCGCCTGCTTCCCGTGCCCTTCTCTTGCCATGCCCGACTCTACTATGGGATGAAAGTGTCCGCCGGAGGATAGAAAACTGGCAAAGCAGCGGGATGGAGAAGCAAGCGCTGAGACGAGAGAAGGTAGGCGAGCGAGGGGCAAGCGGGGGGCGAACTGCTGTCGTTCGCTTTGAATTTGATCGCCCTGTGGTTCGGGGAGGGCGGGACGGAGGAGCTGCGCTGCCCGAGCGGCGCTCAACTTTTTCCCGTTAGGAGTTCGTCGGCCACGCGCCTCGAGTGAGTGACAGCTGTCCGTCTGGGGGCCGTGTGACCGTCCCGTCCTGGCGGCGGCTGTAGGCGGAATGAATGCAAGGAAATGAAACGAGGAGACGGCAGCGTGGCCGTTAGAACCCACGGAGAGACGAGTGCGACGAGAAAGTGCACGAGGGTCACCTCAAAACCCCGTTAAGCCACATGCGACGTGCCATTTCAGCTCAGCCTTCTCGTACACAAAGTACCCCCAAATGGGGCCGTGCCGCACGCTGCCTTCTGTTCGCGAAACCAGTAACGGGCAGCCCCCCAGTTTGAACATCTCAAAGGCCCGAAACCGTTACTTTAATTTCCACATCCTTGCTTTGGTTATACATAGCGTGGCCACTAGGGGGAGCTCAACGAACCGACACGCCGAAGCGCTCGTCCGGCCAATCGGCGCGCCGGTTTGGCCCTGGGTGCCCCCTATCCAGATGGCAGAGGGACAAGAGAGAGCATCCCCATTGGCATGTGACATGTTGCATTATGAGAGGCACTTTGAAGGTGCCACCTTGGACTCATTTATCTGACAGGAGATCCGTACTTGTGAGCCATCTGGTGATTTCATAGACTTGTACTTTATATGGTGCCTTTCACGTCCATGTATCTGCTGGACTCTATCTACCTACACATCAACTATCTAGACTTTCCCATCGGCCCGTTATGCCGTGCCTCTCATACAGTATGTAGTGGTCTGAATTGGGCTCTTCTTAGTATTCTGTATAATTACTGTATATGGTGCCTTTCGTGTCACTCTACCTGCTGTCTTTTTCTATCTCCAGTCCATCATGTAGCGCCTTTCACATCTGGTTACCTTTGGTGGTCTCTTACTTTCTTTAACCATTTCAAAGTGTTCCTCTTCTCTTCTGCTACAAGACCCCCATTACGGGGGCAGCGGAGCCCTGAATGGAATGCCAGCCTGTAAAGGGTACACTCACTGACAACCCATAGTGCCAGTCTGTACTCGCCAGCTTGCCCGTCGTTTGGGTGTTCCAAACCTCAATGGCCATGGAGGAGACTTGCTGACGTGTACAGGGACTGGCACTCTACCCGCCGAGGTGTACCCTGATTTGTTGTAGCCAAGGGCGAGTGTCCTGGGATGGCTTGGCACCAACGTCCTCCTCTTTGTACCTTCTCACCACACTCACCTGGGTGTCTTCTGAAGGTCCTTGTCCTCCTTCCTTCTGGTGCAAAGGTTACTCAGAGTGTCCAGTTGAGTGTTTCCTCAGATGACAATTTAGGGTCCCATTTTCCTGGAGCCCCCTGTCCTCAGGAGGTCCCGTGGAGCCCCTCAAGTCCTGGGCTACTATTTCGTGTGTCGCCCTCCACGATTCATTTTGCTCCTGGCTGAGAGCCAACACTGAAGTGACACTAAAGTGTCGAGTGTGTCACCGAGTGTGTGTGTGCGGGGGTCTTTAAGGAAGTGGACGAGGCACATAAACAGGACAAGTCCAAGAGATGACCAGGGTGGGCACACGGACCACCAGCTAGGCCACTCCAAAGGACCACTGAGACTGTCCCATAGCAAAGATGACCATTCATTAAAAGCAGAAATGCGGCCTGACTGGTGACGGGGACTAACTGAATGATGCCAATGCTGCTGGTCGTGTTCCCTGTGGAAGGCGCTATATAAAAAATGAATCTGCCATGGGTCAGGTAGATGGCAGCAGAGCTCGGTCCTTCTGGAAGATGTCAATTTCTGTTTAATCCCATTGTCACCAGCACAGCAACGGCAGACCACCAGGGGGCAGCAGTTGTACTAAACGTATCCGCAGCCCTTTGGTGTGCCAGGTGGCCATAAGGGCTTTAGGGGACCTCCGAATCCCAGTGACCCCGTGCTGGGGGTCACACTTGGCAGTGCCTGTCATAGCAGGGTGAAGGTCAGAGGGTGATACTGGTGACAGTTGCCTTTTCTTGAGCAGTGAGGTGTTTATCCATTTGTCCCTTGTGGTGTCTCCAAGCCTGTGAATCACTTGGCTTGGTGGCTGCTGGGTTCAGCCTGTAGGTGGCGCTGCTCTTACACTCACACGTGTGGCCGTGCAGATGGCGGGTTTGCCTGGTCTCCGCCACCTTTATGTGCCACTGGCGCCTGTGGGCTGAGTGTTTCTGTGCCACACAGGCAGCTGACAACTGGTTTGACTTTATAGTGACTTTCATTTGTTGGCCTTTGCTCAAATTGTGTGCTGCACAAACATCAAAACACTAAGATGTCTGAAGATGAATGAGTCGTGTAAAAGACCACAGTGTGGAGAGCAGCGGGGTACCACTAGGGGGCGCAGAAGTAGGAGCAGGATGGGTGAGAAGTTTAATGATGTGGTCCAACATGGGGTGAGGCGACAGACACTGCCGAGAGTGAACACCGGGGGGCGCTCTATGACGCCAGCGCTTTGAGATGTTGATTTCTGCACTTCTGCTCTTTTACTTTGTGTTGTCACTTTTTGGTATTTTGTTTTGTTTGCATGTTGCTTGTGGTTGTTATGCCAGTTGCCGGTCACTGCTCGTCTCCTATATAAGATGGCGGTGCACTGCTCTGCTTGTGGCGTCCACGTTTGTGGATATTTCTGAAGACTTTGTGTGTGGACTCCATTGACGGTGACGACTCCTGCTGGCTCTCCACATGCAGTTGATTTTTGTCATCATCCTGGTCCCTTCCTGTGTCCTTTGTGCCCTGGAATGTCCACTTCCTGGGCTGAACAGACAAAGATGCCGCCATCAGCATGTCACATGACCTCAAGACGCCTGTCTCGGTGGCACCCCATCTGCCAGTTCAGAGCCAACTTGCGCATTCTGACTTTTATTTGAACGCACACAGTCAATCACGTTTGCTTTATATAGCGCCTTTTACAGAAGATGTCACAACAGGACCGGTCTGGCGTAGCAAAATAAACAAATAAAAAACTTTAAACTTCAGTAAAATAACGAAACAGAAACTCGTAAGAAGGGTCAGGAGCGCAAGTCCAACGTAAATCCATCATAAAAATGACAGAAATGGCAAACACTGGCATGGCGAGGTCTGGCCCAAGTTACAGATAACAGGCAGGAGGACTGGCGCTGGGTGCCGTGTTGGAGTGTCCATAACAAGGCGCTATACAAGGGCAGGCGAGGAGAGGGGGCTCTCGGGGGCCGGTTTGACTTTCCTGTCTGCAGTGTCACAGAATTCTCGACCGTTTGGCAGAAATAATTGAGATCAACGAAAGAGCGCCCCCCGGAGGTCACATTCCTGTTTGCACACACTCTCCTGCAGTGCCATTTTGACACCCTTATGGGTGGGCTCGGCCACTGGGGAGACTTTCTTCTTGACAGTTGCTAGGCACGGCCAACAGGAAGTGTGTGGCACGTGCCATATCCGGGTCAATCTGTTTGTTTTTGATCCTCCTTTATTTGTGATGTTGCCTTTGTATTTAAGCTGCCATTGTTATGCTCCGTGTGTTTTGTGGGTGGTCCCCAGGAGGCGGAGCCACCAGAGGGTCTCCCGCAGCTCCAGCTGGTTCACAGTCGGCGCGTTCTTGTGCTTTTGTAAATTCTTCCCACCTTCTGCTCGGTGTTTTTGTGTCGCGTTCGGATTTGTCACTGGGACTCCGTTCACCTTGGACTGCCTTCTTGTTGCCTTTGTGCTCCACGCAGCCTCGCTGTGATTGGCATGTGAGGAGTAAATTGCTGCTTGGCCTTATGGCTCGCCAGGGTTTCACAGTGATATCCCCCTCTAGTGGGCATTACTGGAAGGTGTTTTGGACTGGGAGCTTTGGAACGCTTTACCACTTGGGCCATTACATACAAGGTATGTGTGTGTGTGTGTTACGCTGTTTACTCTTCTGATTGGCCGTGACTACAAACTGTCCCTCAGTCGACTGGTGCGAGTGACAATGACCACAGGGGAGGACTGTGCAGGACGGCAGTTTGCCTTTCTCAGACAGCGAGTGTCGTGTCTCTCCTTACTGAAGGCAGCTGGGTGCTGGGATCGCCTTGTGCCACCTTCACCAGCCTCTGCACTGCCCTGTGGCCCTGGACTGAGCAGGTGCCCTAGCTTATGGTGGGCTCCACTGTGCACCTGTAAACTTTCATAAGAAAGGCAAGCAGAAGTGAGAAGTTGTGCTGGTTGTCCCGGGGTCAGTAGGTAGGCACCTTCTCTTCTCTCTGCCATCACTGTGGGTGACCAGGCCTAAGACGGTGGTGTCAGATTGGAGGATGGAGTTGGCGCAGGGTCTGGGCACACCCTCACAGCAGGTGATCCAGAGGTCTGCCAATCCAGACTCCAGTGGCAGAGGGTCTTACTAAGTTTGGTGGTCAGCCTTGCCAGCTCCTCAGTGTAATGGATGTGGCACTCTGATGGGCCAGCGAAGGCGATATGCAAAGTGAAGGTCTGGCACCAAAGCTGAGCTTCGGATGCCCCACTGAAGAGGACGCCAATGTAAAGGTGACCAAGCAGGGTCCATATTATGCCCCTTCACGCCATTTGCTCTCTCCCCTGCCACACAAAGGATGCTATACAGAGCGGAGCCCCACTGACTGCCACCACGGGCACGCACTGGAGGGAGGCGCAGGCTGCTAGCCCCTCGCCATTGTTTCCAGCCGGATGAGCTTTACGCTTTTTATTTTTGTTGCAGATTCACGTGGCTGCAGCTTCCTGAAATGCAACCTGATCCTGCTAATGGAGCCCCCTGGCCTTGGCGGCTGTGGCGGCGGCGAGGGCTCCGCGTCCAGGATGTTAGCCACGGGAAGAAAAAAAAAAAAAAAAAAAAGTGGAGGAATTTCTATTGTTTCTCCAAGAAACACAAAACATGGAAATGCCGAAGCCGAGACGTTAGGGACGCACGTAATGAAAGGGGCTAAGACAGCGGCAGCAGTGTGGCGAGGGCACGGGACAGTGGGGGTGCTGGCGCTGGCATGTCTCCCTGCTGTGACCAGCCACTCGTGTTTTATTCATGTAGCGCCTTTTACTGCATTGTTTTCACCTGACGGGGTTCAGAGATTCCTTATGCTGAGTGTGTGTGTAACCTGCGGTGGGCTGGCACCCCGTCCAGGGCTTCATCATGCCATGCGCTCCATCCTTGATACGTGGGTTTGACAAACAGATGAATGGATGAATAAAACAAAACTACAAAAAGTACAATGGCACGCTATTTGCACGAGCCTGCAAGTCAAGTGCCACCCCAGCACCAAGTCACCACTGGGCATGTGTGCCATCTCTGGAAGAACAGCCTCGATTCACAGAAAATCAAGTCAGAATGACAGCGTGAGGGTCTCACAGTCTTCTTCAAAATAAAGCTGCATGGGCCCAGCTATGAAGACAGCAGAATGAATGAATGGACCGTCAAAGGCGCTATATGAGCCCGTGTCAGCTTTGTGCCAATGGCCACATTTCCTGTCACTGAGGCCATCTTCTCAGATGTCACCCTTGTGGCCTGCCGGGCACCTCTGTCCAGGTTTGACATTTCAAATCAAGTCGTCGGAATTCCTGAGACAAGTGAGGGCAATCTGGGAGTCTGGCCTGCGTGGTGGCCCCTTTGTTCATGCAGCTGAGCGCAGATTAAAGCGGGCCTCGTGTAAGCCTCCAATAAACGGAGAGTGTGCGGGTGTGGCCATGCCAACCTGCCGTGAGAGCGTGCTCAGGCCTATTTTTAGTTCTGCACTTGCGTGTCGCTCCTCCTCGTTATTGAGGAGTGGAAAGGCAGGGCGGCCGCGGTGCAACAATTTATTATCGGCTCGGCGCTTAGTTGGCACCTCCGATGGTGCCACTCTGGTAGTTTATTTCTCTGCTAAATCACATCTTCATGACACATTAGCGCTGCACGCTCGTCTGCTCTGTGCAAGGCACTATATCACATTTGGGCCGAAGGATTTCCTCTTGACTGAAGAGAAGGGTCGATCCATCAGTAGAATACGCTGTGGGGACTCCAAGGCCCTCAAGTGATGCTGGCACTGCCACCCCTGATGGTATGGCTGTTACATGACAGAGAACTGCCCCCTAATGAGCGCCTGATGCTTTGACCCCCCACGTTTTTGTCTGCTTACCCTCTGCCAGTTCACGCTCTTCATTCTCATTTGAATGCCCACCTGCTCACCTTTTCATCCATGGCTTTGCTTGTCTGCCAGTGTCCCATTCTTACAGGCCCGTCAGGTGTTCCTAGGGAGGTAGTTCAGCTGTTGGCAGGCAGGGTGGCACCTCAGCGCCCACGAACTCCTGTGATATTTGTTAAGGTTGGCACTGAATGGCATAAACCAGAGAGAGAAACCACTCCTGGGTGTGATGCCAGTCCACCCAGTGCTCGCTTACACCAGTTCCCAGTTAAGTGCCCAATGTGAAACAGTACAGTGAACCCCTGCATGGGATGCCAGTACAGGGCTCAGTCACACGCACACTCACTTTAGAACTCAGACACACTAACACATCTGGGGGGGCACAGAACACAGGAAGAACAAGCAAAGCCCACAGCAGCTCGACTCAAACAGAGGGACGAACATGCCAGGCTAACACATGGCACAGGGCACAAAGAGAACAAGCAAACTCCACTCAAGTGCAAACTGCACTCCCTCGGCTCCTCCAGTGCCCTGAGGTGCCATGCTGCCCACTGATGGTTCACAGCACTCGATGGTCAGCAGGAGGGCCCACTTTTATATAGCGCCTTACCAGGATGGGTACAGTTGGGCAGAGTGGGGACTGATTGTATAGCGTTTTGCACTAGTTCAGCACCACAGACCCTCACATGTCACTGCCAATGACCCTTACTGTATAAAGTGCCACCATGAGGTCCTCAGGGGGCATGAACTAACACCTGGTGATCCTATGTAGCACCTTCAATTATGAAGCAGTGTCTGGCACGGCTGCTGCTGCCTCAGAGCTCCGGGGTCAGTGCCCATGTGCCCGTGCCTCTTTGGGGTGTCATCACACCGCTAACACTACTTATTTGTGGACTCAGAGCTGGCACCCCCATGAAGCACTTGGCACGGAGCCACAGTGCCTGCACTTTGAAGGGCACACACCATGCAGCGGGATACCTAACTGAAATGAGCTCACTGCCTCATAAAGCCGGCATGGCGGCCCATGACAGGAAATGCCAATAAGCTGGTGATGTGGGAAGCGGCACAGAGGGCGCCTTTGGACACCTGGCTCATAAAAGTGCACTCCACCTGCAAGTGTTAACATTTATGAAGTCGCCAGGCACGCCCTCGCTCTTACAGTGCGGCATACTGGCATTTCTGAGGAACATTGGTGAGATGTGGGCACAGTACTTAAAAACCAAGGAATCAAAAAGCCTCGCTGCATGGCGTCAGTCACAGTGCCTGTTGCACTGGAATAACTGAACTGGCCCATGGATGAAAGAATGGGCATGTCCTGGCACTGCCCGCCTTCACTCGTACACTTCTGACTTTTAATTTATGGCTCTGTGACTCGCCACGACATGCTGCTTTGGTCACTGCAAAGTGTCTAGAGAGGGTGGAAGGCGCTATATAGCCACAGGCCCCAGACAGCTCAGCTTTTGTGCCCGTCGCTTTGTGCCCAAGGCCGTTTTTGTGGAGTCTGGGAACGGGGCGGCTTAATGAACTCCTGTCCTAATTGGCTTTGCTCCGTCCTGCTGACTGACAGCCCGCTTTACAGGCGGCCGTCTGAATGCGCTTCACAAAAACAAAGCGCCTTTTGTACCCGCGCCTCTCGCGCGCCCTTTTGTCTTCCATCCGCAATTTCAGCTCCAGGCTTTGTGGAGCGGAGAGGAGTGGAGCGGGCAGCAGAAGTCAAAAGCCGAGAGAAGCCAAAGTCGAGTCTGCTGCAGCTTCAAGTCTCAAAGTGTCCTTTTAAGGCAAGGCCTGTCCAGCGGCCGCGGACCACCACAGCTCTCGGGGGTGTCCCTGCACGTGCCCCCGCTGCCATGCCTGTCCAGTGTGTCAATGCTGGTGGCCAACGTCTTGGACTAGAACTTATGGTGGACCAGCGCCTGGTGGGCTGCTCTTCAGTGGGCATACAATAAAGCCTTGCCTGTTATCACTCCCTATGAAGCCCCTCTGACTAAAGGCACTATATAGAGAGGCACACACAGTCAGGCCACACGACCACTTAGTCCCTTCGGTGGTCTCTGACCTGTTCTCTTGGCCAGTGTGGTTTTTGCACTGGCAGACTGCTGTGAAAGGTGCTACATAAAGTGCAGTACACCTCTCTGTACTGAATATATATATATAAATACAGTGGAAGCTAGGGGGCGCCACTGAGCCCTAAACCCAGACACTATCATTGGTCAAAGCACAAACCCTAGCAGGCTACGACAGATCAAGGTGCCTGAACTGACCCCGAATTTTGTTAAAGGAGTAACTTTGACCCCTTGCATCCCACTAGGGGGTCGGCTGATTGTCGGCCCTCACAACTTCATGTCCTGCTCATCCCGTTGCCTGAAGACGCCTACTGAGGGTCTCATTTCCTGCACCTGTTTCAGGTCTAGAAGTCCAAAAACTGGAGGTAGACGTCAAGACGAGGCTCACGGTGGAGGGGCCGGACAACAAAAAAAAAATATGGTGGAGTGATGTCAAAGGTGGAATTCTAATGAGGACAATTAACAGCTGGGGTCCATCATGCTGCTTCCATTCTTCCTCATTTTACACATGTCAGTAAGTCAGGTCAGCTCCTCCTCCTCCTCAGTTGCTCTCCATGGTCCTGAATCAGCCTTCTTGTCCTATGGAGACCCAAACTGTGAGTCCAGGGGGTCCTCACCAGTGTGTTACATAAGCCTAGTGAGGTCTAAGCCCCCTTAACATGGCACTACATAACTTAGCATGGTCTGGGGCCGACTTCACTGCGACTTCTTGATTTCCGTCAGTCTTCCCTCCTCTTCCTCACCTTCCATGGCCCTGTTTGTTCTCTAGCACTCTGGTGCCCCCCCCACCCATGCCCTGCTCTACAGCCTCGTCTCCCCCATCATTGTGCTGTGCTTACCTCAGGTGGGGACTCACGCGGTGACCGCCACATGTCCCATACAATGGTCACCATCAACACTTAGTGCCCTGGATGTCACTCCCATGTTATCCTACTTTGTTTGTGCTGACATTCATTTTATATAGCGCCTTTCTCCATAGAGATGAGCCTCTGGAGTTCGTCCGGTACACACACACACACACTTTGGCGGGCACCTTTATCGTGTCTACAATCACAGGAAGAGCCAGAGGGCCACGGCTATCATTGTAGATGTAGCACCTCACACAGAAGCCACCATTCCAAACAACGCAAGGCACGGGCAACAAGAAGGTGTGACATTTGCCAACGAGACTTCTCTGGGCAGTGCCCCGACTCCACTCTGGCTCCCCTTCATTCCTGCCCCATTTTGGCACAGATAGGTGTGTTAAGACCACTCACTCCTCACAGGCCAACATCACCCCCTGGCATGGCCAGTTGACACGCTGCCGTCACAGTCCCACTCTGAACCATGGCACACTACCATCACGGACCACCAAGGGCACAGTGGAGTGATTGGCCAGGCACATGCAGCTGGGGGGACCAAAAGGCGCCCTCAAGGGGCTGCCATCTGGAAGGAAGAGAGAGAGAGACAAGGGAGGCAAGACTGGCGGACACCGCTTGGCATCTCACAGGTGCACGCCACGTCATACTTCTGTCCTGGACTTCTCATCTCATCCCCTGGCACCTCAAAACTGGCACTTTAGTGGGCAATCACAACATCCCAGCAGGAAAGTCAAGCACCTCAAGTTCAGGTGGCATCAGGTGCCAGTCTTAACATGGTGAAAGTCAGCATGCCAACTGGCCTAATGTCCTGGCTGTGGTCAGTGAGGGGCATGGAACTGTCATGGTGACCACAGCACGGTGCCTACACTGAGGTGCCCAACTCTCACTCAGGCTCACCGTATGGTGCCCACTCCCAACACGCTGGCAGAACTCAGCATTGGTAAGTGTGTACAATGAAGCACAGCGGTTGTATTCAGAAATGTCAGCAGTAGGAGGAGGAGAAGCCCAGGATTCAAAAGCCCCCCGGCCCGCCTTGTTCTCCGCCCGCCATCCTCGCTAACCGTTAGCAGCTGTGCTCGCCTTTGCAATTTCTTTTTCTTTTTCTTTCTTTCTTTCTTTTGGTCTGAAAATAGCAGGTCTGCCTCTGAAACGCGGGTCTCACCACCGCCGCCATCGCCATCGCCATGCGGGCTCGGCCGTCTTCTTGGCATTATGTCGGCTCGCAGCTGCTCTCGCTGCCTGAATCACAAGCCGCCCCTTTTGTCTGCTGAAGGCCATTGAAATGCTAAACTGTTTGATGAATAAAACAAACAAGCGCCGCTCCGCTCGCCCTCACTGCTCCACATTCACTCCCAAAGACCCCTCTGGCTGGCAGTGGTGGGCTTAGACGGGCAGCAAAAACAAAAAGAAGGTCAGCGGGGATCTGGGTATACCTCTCAGTGCCCGGGCATCGCTCTGCCCCCTCCTTGGGTGCATCTGCGCTTCACCTCACTGCGGACACAAGGCTCTCTGGGGCTATGATGATGAACACGTTCTACTACGCCCTCTACTGGTGATCAGGAGTAGTGCAGTGCCCTGGTTGGCACTGGCTCAGTTAAAAAGGCTCTTCTAGCACAGTGAAGTAGATCAACAAGTGCCACTCCACCCTCTGTTGGCACTGGGGAGTACTGCAGGAAGAACTCCTCTTAACACCCCCTCTGTTGGTGCCAGGCAGTAGCTCAGGGAAAATGGCTCTACACTTCCTGTCATGCCCTCTGTTGGCACTGGGGAGTACTGTGGGCAGTGGCTCAGGCACATTGAACTGCTATAGAAACTGGGTCTGCTGGCACAGACAAAGCAGCTCTGCTACCCCCTCGGGTTGGCGCAGGGCAGTACTGCAAGGCTGCAGCTTAACTAACTGGCTCTGCAGCGCCTCAGATAGCAAGTCCTACTACGCCCTCTGTTGAAGCGCACAAGTGCTGTGTGGTGTGGCCTTGGCTACACACTAAAGTGGCACCTCACGCCAATAAGGTTGGCATGCGGTGAGGAATAGGCCATGGTGGAAAACTGAAGTACTAGTCTGCCATGGTCATTGGCATGTGTGCCCAGTGTGTGCCCTCTGCTGTGTCCGTCTGTTGAAGCGGCATGGCTGCCAATTTCACTTGGTGACTGCAGGAAAACCCCCTGAACTGGCAGAAAGTGCCCCCCACTGCCCACTCCAGACACTCTGACTAATGGCCTCCTTTCACTTCCGGTCCATGTCTTGGTGTGAAGGACTCAAGGCAGGCCCCTCTGGTGTCAGGAGGATGGGGTCACAGTAATGGGTGACACTACAAGTCATAAGATAATGGGTATTGACAACTGTGACAGGCCTCTAGGGGGCAGTAGCACACACTTTGCCCTTATATAGTGTCTTTCATACACCGCTGCCTTACTATTTATTTTAGGTGAAGTGGCTCACTCAGGGTCACTTAGTGGCCAGGACATTCATTCCAGCCAATTAACCACCTCACCATTTGGTGTAAGAAGACCCCCAGGGGGACGTCCCTCAGCAAGTTCCTCAGTGGCAGGGGCTCTAAGTGGCTCACCTGACCAACCCCAGAACTGGGAGGCAGTGGGTCCCCTAAATTATGATGGAGAGGTGGGCAAACAAGTGCGGGTCAAATGGGTGGGCACAGGCAGTGCTACCACCTGGACAGCAATTGTGAGCATGTGGAGTGGTCTGGAAGGACTACGGGCATCATAGTGGCACTAGAGGGCGTGTGCAGTCATCCCAAAACGTGCCTCACTATCTAGGCTATTATGGGATGGTGTTTGACATGAAAGGCGCCATATAAGATCAAAACAAATCAACCCTGACTCGTAGCGCGGCCCTCAGGAAGTTATGTCACCTGGCCAAGGTCACACTGGCGTCATGGGACTGGATCAACATGAAAGGTGCAGCAACGGACTAGCGGTGCGATTGGGGAGCAGCAGGGAGTATCCTAAAAGGATTATTATGGGATGGAGTCACAGCCTGAGCTAATATGAAAGAAGTACAAAGACAGCATTATATGGTTAAGATGAAAGGCGCTATATAAAACACCAAGGATCCGTGTGCTCCTGCCAGAGCTTACATTTGAAAGTATTATGGGATGGAGGTTGGCATGAAAGGCACTATAAAAATCAATCCTGACTCACAGTGCGGTCATCAGTGAGTTACGTCACCTCTCAGAGCGCACAGAATAGAAATATGGAAACAAATGAGCTGCACATATAAAGTATTATGGGATGGCACTTAACGTGAAAGGCGCCATATAAAATGACTCACAGTGTGGCCTTGAATGAGTCAGACATCCGAGCAGAGCTTATACTGGACAGGCACATTATCCCGGCCCCCAGCGAAAGGCGCTATATACACACTCAGTCAGGGCTCTGATTGTAGGCTGTACCCAAAACATGTTCACCGTGAAAGGCGCTATAGAAGATCTCCTGGTGGGATCTCAGAAGTGTCATGCGGTGGACAGGCGCTATATACTGTAAAGGCTGCTGGTCATTTCATCTGTCTGCATGACGTCACACAATGTCCCCTTTTCTGCTCCTCTGTCTTTATCGTATAACGGGTCCTGCCCTAAAGGCCCCTGAGGTGCGACTGCCAGCTCCTGCCACACCGCATAGCTGCAGATCCCACAAATGCATCGGCCGCTCAGCACCCGGCCGGGACGCCTGGTAGAGGTGGTCACAAATATGGGGACGACACACAGCTGTTCACAGTCTAAGCCCATAGGGGGGAATGTGCTGAGGGAAACAAAGCCAAGTATGGTGCTATGGTGACAGACTGGCAGCCTGCACAGGGCACTGGTCAAATTGGCACCACTCTTTCAGTTTACAGTTTCCAATTCAGCAAATAGACAAATGATAAAAGAAAGAATAATAAAAGCCAACTCTGGCAAGAAGTAACTGCCACTTCACCAGCTCAAAGAGACCACCCAGCCAATGACAACCCCACCCACTCCACAGCAGCCCACCATCTCAGGTCTCCTTCATGCCAGCTCTTCCTGTGGGCACAGCATTTAAAGAAAAGTGGAAACATTTTTATGGATCAGGAGGAACAGGAACAGCGGCACACGGTCCTCGCTAATCCAAAGTGGCACAGCAATCTGACCTGGCATGACCTCAGAATGTCAGCTAACGTGAGGGCACAGGGGCCAGGACTGACCCCCCCCCCCCCCCCAACACAGGGTTCGAGCGTGCAGTCAGAAAGAGAAACAGCAGGTGAGCCACCCTGCCAAGCAGACAGGGGTCCAAGACCTGAAAGGCCGGGCCCAGGGTTACTTATGAGAGCCCCCCTTAATGTCAGCCCCTGGTGTCCTTACATAAGCAGTAGCGCCTAGTGGGGGGGGGGGGGATGACACACACCAAGTGACTGTCACTGGCTGCAATGCCCACTGGGTGGGACCGCTCCGCTCCCCACAGGACACTTGCGAGGCTGACATGTTTTGTTTTTTTTCTTCTTCTCCGACTTCCACTACCAAATTGCTGTTTGCCGCTGCTTTATTTGGACTGTTGGCTCTGCATTTTAGGACATGCAGCTCTCGTTCTGCCAACGTAGTAATTTGTCGAGATGCCACAGCGCTCTGCTGCAGTATTTTTAGCAGTCAGAGGGCCGCTTCTCGAGTGTGGTCTTCATCCAGTCCAAAAACCGATCTTCAGTCTTGACAACACAGGAAAACGAGAAAAAAAGAACAACAAAAAAACACGGAGTGGAGCGTCCCGGAGCCACAGTGCCAGTCCAGCAGTGGTCAGCGAGGGAGGCAGCTGCTTTGGGCCTGGAGGTGGCGCCCACCTAAGTGCCACAGCGCCGGGGTTCTGCACCAGGGTATCTCAACAGGTGTTGGCAGTCGATGACCACCACCTCTGTGCATTTGCTGTTTCTTCTTTGTCCTTTACTAGGGCACAGGGAGCCCCAGAATGCCCTGGCAGTGTTTGATTCAAGGCAGATGCCAGCCTGCTGGTGTTTAAATCCATTAAATCCATGATGGCGCAGTGGTTAGCACAGACTCGGGTTCAAGTATACACACATTCCCACTATGTCCCAGAACTGGGTCCGGTTTCCCCAAAAATGTGCCCGTTAGACCAACTGTGAATGTGAACACGGATGTGCCCTGTGGCAGCCCGCCCTCCTGTCCAGGGTTGGTTCTTGCATTTCACTGCACAACATTTGATTAAAAAGCTGAACTGAAGTTGGCAGCACAGCAGGGACCAACACGAGAGGGGCACGGCAAGTGACAACAGTGGGGGCCTGTCACCTCTTCACATCACCTGGAGAGGGCACCCTGTGAAGCTGGCACACTGTCAGTACTGCTGACTGCAACAGGACCGTGAAGCCTGTAAAAATGCAGCTTTACAGTCAATGACACAAACTCGGGATCCGCATCAAGTGGCGTCCCCTCATGGTCACCACAACAATGACCACCTGCGGCTCTGGGTGGACCCTGAGCAACCCACTTGAACCAGCCCAGGTCAAAGTTCAGAAATGAGGAGACACCCAGACTGCCACAGAAGGCACCGATGACAGCAGCTAAATGACATGAAGCGGCCTGCACTGACTGAATGAGTTACTTCACTGAGCAGGGCTCACCACACAGAAGCGGAGAAACCAACAAACCCAAGCCTCCTCCAGCAGAAGCAGGGGGACCCCTGGACAGCAATGAGATGAGGTCTACAGCCCCAAAAGTGTTACAGGGCCCCAGACGTTACTGCCAGGCTGAGCTGGAAGGGAGCCTGAATGGACCTCCATGGAGCTGGAAGATGAAGACTGGCCAGTGGGGTTGGGAGGAGAGGTCAGAACTGACCAGGCTACAGGTGGGCTCAGCAGGACTCACTCTGGTCCTTCCAGATTTGGTGTTCTTGTGCTGGTCTCTCCTCACTTGTGCCGACTTTTAGGTCCAAATTTTAGGCAGGCAGTGTGGGTGCAGTGGGTACGGCTTTGGACTTCAAACCCTGAGGTGGGGGGACAAATCCCACCACTGACTGTACTGTGTGACCCTGAGCGAGTCACTTCACCTGCCCTGTGCTCCAATCAGAAAAAGAAATGGACCTAGTTGTATCTCAAATGGTGTAAGTCGCTTTGGATAAAAGCATTGGCCAAACAAATAAGTGCAAATTAACACCGGGCCTCTTTCTACCAGGGTCTCATTGGGTGTGGGGGGTCCACTCAGGTTGGTGAAGTCACATGGGGAGCCAGCAGAAGGAACTGGACCTGTGGCCTCTAACTTTATATAGCGCCTTTTAACAGTCAATACCTCATAAATCACCTGCAAGCAGGGTGGCACGGTGGTAACACTGCTGCTGCACAGTAAGGAGACCAGAGTTGGCATCCCGGGTCCTCCCTGTGTCAGTGTGGAGTTCCTCCCACACTCCAAAGATGTGCAGGGTAGGCGGACTGGCAACACTAAGACTAAGGTGGCCCTGTGTGTGTGGCTGGGTTTGCCCTACGATGGACTGGCACCCTGTCCAGGGTTTGTTCCTGCCTTGTGCCCTATGCTGTTCAGGACTAGGCGGATTAGACAATGACATGAACATGTGGAGTCAGCAGCAGGGGGCTAGACCAGTGATTGGCAGTTTTATTATATAGCGTCTTTTAATAAATAAACACACACCCAAGTCCGTGCATAGGTACAGCATAACTATTTGTATAAAGTGAGTCATGGTGGGTAAAGTGACTTGTATGAAGAGTCAGGTACCTGTAGTGCTATATAGCGCCTGGGGGTGAAGGGCCACACTTGAGGAATCAGCTCTTTGGACTGAACCAGGCACCTTCTCACCCTGAATGCCATCACGGGTCACGGTAACTGGTACGCTGCCTCGGCATTTGTTCAGTGTGAGCTGAGCCAGTTCAAGTGACTTGCCCCTGTGCCACACAGACTCCGTGACGGCTTTCTGCTCATTTCCTCGGCTGTCATTTCGGACATTTATTGCTCAAACCCGAGCACAGGCGGCGCAAATTACCGACAGTTAGTGTACCCCCTCGTCCGTCCCTCCCAGTGTTTCGTGTGTTCAGGTGAGCTCCTTTAGGGCTCACGGTTTCACCACATACCGGACGCCCCCCACCCCCGCGCCTTCAGCTGCAGGAGCTCGACCGACCCCAGTTTAATGTCCCGTGCAGACGACAGTTCGTGACTGCGGGCCTCCGCGCCCCACCCCTACGCTAATGAGCGCTCGTCTCCCGTTTGATTTCGCGCCGCGACGCTACAGCTGGAAACCATTATGTCGCACGGACTTTCCCAGAATCCTCGGCACGAGCGCGAGTGGGCGGGGTCTGCCAGGCAACGTGAGGGCGGCGTGCCGTCTTTGAAGAACGAGAGGTAGGCGGGGCGGTGAGCGCGCGTTTTACGCCGAGCCCGCGCTTCGCAAAGCTGGATGGCGTTAAGGAAGCGTGAACGCGCTCCGCTCCACAGCCGTTGTTGCTGCCGATGTCGTGACCTTACGTGCTCCCGCTTGAGTGCAGGAATGCGGCGGGGTTGCGCGTCGTGCACTGATTCCTTCCGTATGCGCGCTGCACGGTCGGCGCTGTCATTCATATTTCCTTTGTCGGTCCAACCGAATTGCCCCCCCCTTAAGGCGAAGCCCTGATCGGCCATCCATTCAAGGCGCAATAGCAAGACGCGTGAGGCTGGGGCAGATCCGATGACTGCCAGGGTATATGGACTATAGTGGCACCGTCTGTGGCATCCCAGTGCAGAGTTAGAAAATATGAATGGTTTCAGTGGTCAGTGCTACGGGTGCTGCAGTGTTGTGGCTACGGTGAAGGCCACTTGTCAGTGCTAAGGCAAAGTTTAAAGATGCTGTGGCCATGGTGATGTTTGTTGGTGGGCAGAGGGGATGTGTCTGAGGCTGCTGTAACTGGGCTGATGGTCAGTGGTCAACGCTGTGGCAAGTGAGAATCTATTGTGACCATAGTGATGACCACTGTTTAGTACTAAGTCAAAATTACAGGCTCAGTAAAGATCACTGGTCAGTTTGAGGTTAGTGTGGCCATGGAGATGACCTGTGCTAAGGTGAGTTTGTGCCTGACGGAGCCAAGGTGGTGTTTAGTGGTCATTGCTAAGATAAGTCTGAGGCTGCTGTGGCCATATTGAGGGTCAGTGATCACTGACCAGGGTGATGACCACTGGTTAGTGCTAAGGCAAGTCGGAGGCTGTTGTGACCATGGTGATGTTCACGTCTACCCCTGCTTCGTGATCTCCAATGCACTTCATGGTGTGAAGGAGGCGTCTGTGGGGGCTCACCCAAGTGTAGACCCCCCACCTTCACATTTTATTCTGACTTTGATGAAAGGGGTCCACCTGTTGGAGGATCTGACCCGGTGATCCTGAAATCTGTGCAAGTCCAAGGGGATAAAGCCAGACTGCCACTGAGCCCCGGGGTAACCCACATGACGTCAAGTGTACATGCTCAGGTCTGTGTGAAAGGCGCTACATTTACTACACGGTGGCTTTAGGGGCCAACTCCACAATGGCACAATTCATCTGTTCATCCGTCCATCCTGTAAGAAGCACTGGGACTACAGCAGGAACAAGACCTGGATGGGGCAGTGCAGACCAGCATGGTCATGGCAGTGAGCCTAAACAGAGGAAGACATGCCCAGTGACCAAGATGGGGTCTGAGGCATTTGAGATTTATGGAAGGCCTGTGGAGCGGGCGAGTGCCACCACTGCTGGGGCCTCACAGATGGGTGGCTGGCTAAGCAGAAAAGGCACCTTGAAGGTCCAAAAAAGGAGCAGGCTGTATGTGCAGTCAGAACTCAGGACCAAGACTGGAAAGTGTCAAAGGTGTCCTGCCTCGGGTTCAAGGACTAACAGACGAGAGAAAGGCTAGTCAAACATTTCATACCTGCTGTCGTCACGGCCAATCCGCCAACTTGGAGCGAGTGCCCATGACCCAACTCCTTGAGAGGTTCATTCAGTGACTGGTAAAAACAAAATAGCGCCACCTTTTGGGGGAATGTATGGGGGCAGCAAGTTCATGCCAAGAGAAACTCCAGCTTGATCTTTACTGATTCTTCATAACCACACCATTGGTGCCACTACAGTAACGATTAAAATGATAAATAATAAGTCAACAAATTCTGGAAATGGGAGACATCAATACTTTGGATTCATCGCTGTGTCGTTGAGTCCCCAAATTACAACGCCCCCTGCTTCAAGATGGTACGACCATCAACAAGAAACCAGCAGATGGGACTCGGGCTCATCCCCATGTTCTCTGCCACACCCTCGTGACAAGCTTGGCGTGTGCCAGGACAAGGTGTAGGACACTTGTGACACACTCCAGTGGCCCATCCCAATGGTCATGCCCAGGATGTATGCATGTTGTCCCCTCTGAGGGTCAGAATCCTGTGCCATCCGCGGGCCTAAGCAGTGGCCGATCATTTAGTGATACTCGTTTAAAGCTGCGTGTTTGTGGAGCAGCCCGATTACTCCCAGATGGCACCATCAGGGTATAATTTACATTTAATAGCCCCCACAAGTCTGCATCTGCTTAGCAGGCCCAATCCGTCTGCAGGCCTGTGCCAGGACGTCACACATATCGGAGTGCTGAACAGTGAGCTACTCCCCTAGCAGGCGGGCACACGGCAGCAGGCATGGCTCACAGTGGATACGGTCTCGGTCAAAGCATTTAGGCTGAACGACAGGCGATGCCTTAAGGGAGATGAGGCTGGCATTCCAAGAGCTCAGGCTCGTCTACGGACCCAAGGGTCCTGACTTCACGTACCCCAATCGAGTGACCCCCAGAGCTCTGTCTTCTATCTGCTGTTCTACCCAGGAGCCACTGGGACAGTGTGTCCTATTTGTTTAATTTGTAATAAGGGAGGGGAAATCGTGAGAGGTGGTGGGCCCGCTCCACCAGCGGGGGGGCTCCCATGGAGTGAAGGCCACACATTCCCCTTGGCATTTTACTATTTATCATCTTGTGTTCTTGTTTGTCACAGGCAGTGCCATCTCACGTTATTAATTCCAGTGTGCCTGGTAGCTATGATGAAGCACCTCTCATGTGACCCATGACATCACAGTGGCCATCAGGCAAGCATCTGATCTTTGTTATAAAATGAAGAAGTGCTGTGACTTACCAGACGTCATTTAGGGGATGTTTTTGGAATTACAATTTAGGGATTCTCCTCCTTATTTGATTATTTTAATGCTATGGCAGGGACGTCACCTCAATGCCAGTTCCTTTGGTGCTCTTAGATGTTCCCTGGCCAGTTACTGTGACTGCTGCCGGTCCTGTGACATGGAGGTGAGGTGATGGTGCCAGTCATCTCACCCGCCTATAAAAGGTGGCACTGCTCAGCTTGCGTGTCACAGTGTTGATCGGCCTGGGGTTCGGGAATTCCCACTTAGATAAGCATCTGTGCCGTCTCCCATCTTTGTTCATTTCTGGCTTGGCTGTCCCAGTTTTTATTTATGTCTTCTGGTATTTAAACCTTCTGAGCCCATCCTTGTCTTTTTCCAAAGGGTCCCCTTCATTCCTGGGTGCAAATCTAATAAAACATTCCAAGATGCCGACCTCCCGCAGTCTCCAAAACCAAATCTTATCAAATGTTTGTGACTCCGAGCTCAGACGTCAGCTTTCATTGTTATCCACGGTGGCCCTCCTGTTACGTCACTAAAATGATCTTGCTCCGCCTCCGCCTGGACCCTTATTGTTCTGCTGTCTGTTATTTATGAGAGGGGGCTCTGGAGGACAGAAACACCTGCAGTCACTAGAGGGCAGTAATATGAGAGTCAGGGGGTGAGGATGCCAAGGGCACTGCCGTAGATGTCACCAGGACCAGGCGGTGTTAGCCAAAGAAAGAAGCAGGGACACGGCAACCCGACCCACAGCACCTAATCCAAAATGTAAAGTCAAATAACTGCCAATGAATCCCCTCGAGAGGCCAAAAGCTTAGAGGCTCAGAGTTGTCACACGTTACAAAGGGTGCCATCACCGACCACGATATGGCCGTGTCCATCCAAAAATACACAAAGTGGCAGAGCCCATGCAATGCCATCACAATAACAACTAAAAATGAGCTCCGAATTACAACATACTAAGGGCAAAATAATACCTGCAAATCGGGGCACATTGGCAGAGGGGCAGGGCAGGGCACTGAAAGGTGGCGAGGAGCCCCCAGAGGGTTTATGTTGTGAGCTTTGACTTTGTGGCCTCCCTATGCTCATCCCTCCCTTCTTTTGGTTTTTTGCTGCATCCGCCCTGTTTGTTCCAGTTCAGGGTGCCACAGCGTAGTACCCTGCTGTGTGCCCAGTCAGACCCTGCAGACATTCACCTGAGGACTTCATGGGGTCAGTGGTCGTCCTCCTGAAAACTGCGGTCAGCTGTTCTAGAGGTTCTCCCAAGAGTCCCCCGCATGGCGCTGCCGTTTACCTCAGGTCTGTGTCCCGTTATGGTTCGAGTGGCACCACATTAACTGACAGGCTATGGCATGATGACTTGGCAGACCCCTTGCACAGATGGTTCTGTAGACCTCCTCGTGATCTCTTTGTGATATTCAAATTCCTATGTGTGCACTTTGAGCCGTCACTTTCCACTGAAGCCGAACCCAGCAGTGCCAGGCGTAACGCAGGAGCTGGCACAGCACGGCAGCATGTCCAGTGTGTTCCCAGCCCCGTGAGACCTTCATCTTGGCCTCTCTCCTCCTCCTCCTCCTCCATTACTGACCAGACTCTTGTTCCTTTTCCTTCCAGCTGTCCATCTTCAGAAGTCGCACTCTGGGCGCGAGGTGCAGCGACGGGCCGAGCCTCAGCAAAGTGGAGTTTATCGAGAAGGTCCGTCAAAGCAACCAAGCGTGTGAGAAGGGAGACTTCACGGGCGCCATCCGGCTCTACTCAGAGGTCTTGGAGGCCGACTCTCAGAACTGCATTCTGTACAGCAACAGGTCGGCGGCCTACATCAAGGTGCACGAGTACGACAAGGCGCTGAGCGACGCCGTCAAGGCCAGGCTGCTGAACCCCAAATGGCCTAAGGTAGGACTGACTGGGTTTGATCTGGGCTGCTTCCGAGGTTTTCCACCGCTGGGCTGTCCGAGACCGGAGAAGATCGAGGAGATGGTGGCTTTGGTCTTTTAAGGAATGTCAGACGCTGATGCTCCCGCAGTTTAGTTTTCAGCAGTGCCCGCCGGCGATGCATTTCAGCCATTGGTTGAGCGCTAGATAAGATCTAGTAAGCGATTTCTAGGTGGCATGTTGTGCTGGGATGCCTGGCTGGGGGTGCACCTGTAATGGAAGGACAGCAGGGGTCTTCAGTCCTCCGTCCCACTTGCAAGCAGCAGCTTTCTTACTCCCGCATACTCACAGTCTGCACAGAGGATTCTGGGAAATGTAGTTGTTGTACTCTCCATACAGGGTGTGGAGGGCCTTTCTGGCTGAACTGGGGTGACACCTGAAGCACCGCCGAGGGGGAGAACTAGGAGGAGCATTGGAGGATCAAAGGTGTGGGGGTCAGAAGGAGACCCCCTGGCCAGTCACGCCCACAAGGGACACCCCTGTGTGTGGCCTATTCTGCTGCCAGGCCTCCATGAATATCCTCCACCTGTACCCTAATTACTGCTCTAACGAGGAGATCGCCTTTGTAAGTCACCATCTGTGTGGCACCCATCTCTGCTGGGGTCTCAGGGTGGACAGGCCGACGCTTACCACTTTAGCCACTGAAGCTCCCTACTGAGGGATGGACTCTGGTGTGAATGGTGGTGGTCCTAAGCCAGGATGAGCACAGAAGGACCCGGGTTCACTGACGCGAGGGGGGAACCACTGCAGGGGACAGACTGTAATAACCAAAACTCACAGACACAGGTGGACAGACAGACAGACAGATGGACGCTGTCATGGCTTTTGAAAACAGCTAGGTGTGTATACAGAGGTTCTGGGCCATGCAACGCTGTCATCTTTGGATAAGGAAAGGGCTCGGAATGAAATGGCATGGCATGGCATGGCCTGGTCATTGGAGCCTCTGTGCCACCCCTGCCCCTTTCTGAAGGGATCTGGCAGCCCGGGGGGAGGCTTTGTGAGACACATGCTGGATAGAAGAACTCAATGATAAAAAATACCCTGGAGCTGCTGTGCCCACAGAAGAGCTGCCATGAGAGCAATGCCTGTCCGTCCTGGCACTAGAAGTACCCCCAGATTGGCAGTCTGCAGCTGGGAGGCAGACAGAGGAGGACAAAGTGAGATTAAAAAAGGTCGAGGTGGGGAGGAGAATTCTAAGTGCCAGTTTAGTCCTTGCGTGACGCCCTTCTGCTAATAACCTGGCACCACTTCCATTTGGGAGCTCCGGAGCGCCCCTACTGGTCACACCATACATGTGCTCACAGCCTGGCCGGCCCGTCTGGACTCAGCATGTCCCCTCACGTTCTTCTATAAATGGAGTCGTGTCCCGCAGAGCGTTACATTTGCATTTGGACTGCAGGGACATCAGCTGGCAGTGAAGGGTGGGAAACACACGAGAAAGCGGACAGGCGGTAGTCATGGTGGGCCGTTCAACAAGATGGTGGCCACGGGGCCCTCCAGTGTCGGATAAACGGGAATAAGGAGGAATGGACGAATGAATGAATGAATGATCAAGTCAGTAAACACGTGAGCAAGTAAATAAACGAATGAATGAGTGGGCGAGTCAGCAAATCAAGTGGAGGAATGAAGGAGCAGAGGAGTGAGTCAGTCCACGAGGTAGTAAGTGAATGAATGAATCAGGAGTGAGCGGGCGATTAAGGAGTAAAGGACCAAGTGAGTGAGTGGACAAGTGAACGAGTTATCAGATACATAAATGTGTGAACGAATGTTTTCAGAGTCTATCAACTGCCCATGAGACCCCCACACTTTAGGGATGACCATTGAGTGGCAGAGGGCCAGGCCTGAGGATGTCCCCTCCAAAGCGACTCAGATTAACGGCTCCCTGGGTGCCGCCTACAGATGTCGGCCCCTTTGTGCCCGTTGTCTTCATGAAGTCCCTGCACGAGTGCCAGTCTGAATAGACAGGATTCTCTGAGAGCCAGCACTCATTTTCTGTGATGCCAGCCTGTCAAAGTGCCAAGTGAGCTCAAGGATGAAGTAGCGCCCCCTGATAAAGTGTGCCAATGAACACATCCCACCCCAATAGTAAATCAGGTCCGCCCGCCCACCCAGACCCCCATCACCTCACGCTTGACTGCAGGCTGACGGGTCTGGAATACGGCAGGCGGCCCAATCAAGTCACCAAACTACAATGCCAGTCCTCGAAGGCCAAGCTCCGGATAATGAGCCACTGCCAGTGCTCAGCCTCACCCTTCATGTTGCTGCCACTTTGGGGTGTCATCTTATCAGGACATGTGAGAAGCTGCCAGTCAGGCTTCTGTGTGAGACCCCCCTTGTGCCAGATTGTGAGGGGTTTGTGTAGTTGTGACAGTGGCACCAGCACTAAACTGTCTGAGGTCTGTCACAAATGACCCAAATTATTGCAAGTTGCTATGGCCCATCCCAGCAGGTCCGTTTCAGCTACCCCATTAATGCCAACTGAACACTAAGGGACTGTGCCAGGCTCGTCCCATCTCACCGATATTAAGGTACTGAGGTCCAAATCAGGACCACTCGCTCACTCCAAGGTGGTCTTTGTGTTTCCTCCTGACAGTTCACACAGAACGCTCGTGTCACATCGCCATTCAGGCGGACCCCCTTAGTACAGGGCATCACCGAAGGAGGCCTCATTAGCAGCTGATCCTTGGCCTCTTAGGCTCTCCCTTTGAGTGCGTGTGTGGTGAGGTGTGCCAGCTGTGCTTGTGGCTTGGTACCTGGCCGGCTTTGGACTCCAGAAGTTACTACACAGATGTGACTCACAAGGCTGGCACCACTTCTACCATTTTATTACTTCCAGTAAAAGCCCGCAGTGTATGCCATAAAAAGTGCCTTAGCAGGAGAAGCATCCACACCAAACAAAGGCATTCGAGCGCCACACCCATCCCATCCATCTCCCCTCACGTCCTGCAGGTCAGACCCGCGTGGCGCTTCACATTCTAGGCTAGGCGTATAACTACAAATGGGCCTCCACCCAAACTCAAAAGGCAGGCTTTAGGCCTCACAACAACAAAGGGGTAGGCATTTCAATTCAAAACAATGCAGAAAGGTCGTCAAGAGACTAATCTGAAGCCCACAGGCCCCCGAGCCTAACAAGATGTTGGGGGGCTCCCTCCCCAATCCCCGCAGGCAGCCAGAACTAAAGTCCAGACCCGGCCAATAAAAGTGAGTTACGTAACCAAACGCTGATGTGTATTTGTATTGATTGACAGAACATCAAGCAGAGTCTAGCGACTTCATTAAAGGAGGGGAATACGCAGCGCATACGGCGTTCGGCTTAGCGGGCCTCACAAGAAAACACCTTTAGCTCCGCAAACATCCTGGGATGACGCACCCTGCACCCAACCACCATCCGGCCGCCTTCACTCCCCACTAGCAAACACACAAATGTCAGTCAGCAGCTGGCGCGGGCCCAGGGATCGAACGTTGCCCTGTCCAGTTCTTCCTGCCTTGTGCCCAATGCTTGCTGGGTTAGGCCTCTGTTACCCAGCGCCCCTGCCCTGGATAAGCGGGTTCGGAAGATGGCTCTTGAACGGAGAGTGTCCTCGCTAAAGCCAAATACACAGCGTGGGCACTCAGCGGCTGATGGCACAAGCTGCGCTCTGAACATGCAGACGTGCCCGAGCGATGCTGTGGCGCTACAGAGACCTCAACATGATGCCCGTTTAATATAAACGACTGGGCTAAGCATCTGTAACAGTAGAAAGCACAACTAGAGAAGAACTCGAGCTCGGCTGTCTTAAGACTTGTCCCAAGGCCTGTGTCCCTCACCAATGCTGATTATAAAATGCTCTCAATAAGAAGGGGCTGCCCCGTGCCACACTGTGCCTCTCCTTATACAGTGTCTCATTGTTTTCGTCTCTGGTTTCTGAAAGTCACTTTTCTTACCACAAAATCATTTAGACCTTTGGCTTTGGCCCTTTGCGTGTTATTTGGCCCACGTCTCTATTCTCCCGGTCCTTGTTATTAAATTCTTTTCCGTTTGTCGTGGCTGAAGCCTTCAGAAGGGGGCGGAGCCGGATGTTACTGATTCAAAGTCACAAATGATTCCCATTGGCCATTCCGTGGCATGTTTATACCTAGCCGATGTTTAACACCGTTTTCAGTGTCGAGGCAGGGGCCTCTCGTTGCTGTGATTGACATTTTATTTCATTTTTCAATCGTCTGGGCGCCTTTTCTGGGGTTTTTTCACTTGTAGAATTCTCTCCTTATATTTCCTTTTCCTTTAGCACCTTTGTTTAAATTGATTTTTTCTCGTCTTCTTAGAGGTCATTTTGTTTGGTATCGGGCACCGCCATTTTGTGGAGTTAGCGTTTAGTTTTAATTCATGCACCTAAAATGGTGTCTGTTGTTGTCACCAGCAACAACAAAATGAACCGAGTTACAAGATGGCACCGTGATAGCATCGCCAACAAAACGATAAAAAAAGAGTGAAGGGAATACTTGAATTAAAAAGAAAAGGAAGTCTGGAAAGAAGACATCACAACAAAGCGATCTCCCAATTTCTAACCCCCCTAACCCACTGCCACAGATGCCGCCATGTCCTCCCATGGCTGACACTGGGGCTGGCAGTTCACCCACTACTTCAGAGCTCCACCTTGGTGACGAGTGTCCGTGGCTGTGAGAGCACATCCCGTGATGACTTCAAGACGGTCACTTTCACTGGTGTGTCGACACCAAAATGATGAGATTCCCTGCATTTTTTGTAAGCCAGCAGAGCTGGGACACTTGAACAAAGTGACAAGAAGTCACCAGATCTCAGTGATTAACGAGGACGTGTCCTGCCAGGCAGCCTGAGCCAGAAGCCACTGAGCAGCTGGAAAAGCCAGGTCATGTGCAGCTCTGCGGTTGACGTGCAGGCACTGATGCTTCGTCCTGCCAGCAGGAGCCGAGGCGCTGATCAAAAACAGAGGTTCAAGGGCTGGCACAGAGCGTGAGAGCCAGCGCTCACCAACATGAAGCCACCAGACGTCCCTCGGGTGAAGGAGATGCAGCGCGAGGAAAAGACCAATGCGAGGGGCTTGTGGTGTAGAGCTCCAAGTGGAGGCTCTGTGTCACCGGGATGAGGAGCACCGAGAATTGCTTGGCTTTCTTGGAAACGGCTTGCTCTTCTTTCCACATTCCGTGGCCCCCAGAGAAATGATTTAGGAGCTCCTTTAAACAGCCTTGGATGAGAACCGTCCAATAAATTAAGAGAGAGCCGAGCCAGATGAGCAGGGGGCCGCGCTACTAGAATGTGGGGGGGCCGCCTCGGAAAAATGGATGAGCTGCCTTACGAGATATGCCAGGAACACGGAGTTCAAAGGCCGCTGGCCAAGCGAGCAGGTCACGTGAAAGGTGGTGTGTATGACACTTGAAAGGCACTATATATCTGATATGAAATATGCAGAGATAAGATAGGTAGGTGGGTAGGAAAGGCACTATAAAACGGAAAAACAGACAGGAATATGAAAGGAACTATAGAAGAAAGATAGGAAAGGTGCTGTACATGACGTGAAAGAACAAAGACAGCAAATGCACTAAACAGACAAAATGTGAAAGGCGCTGCAAGATATAATAAGTAGACAGGAAATGCACTATTGAATCGATGAATACATTTGAAAGGGACTATATGAGAGATAGATACAGTACAAAGATAGATAGATGAAAGGCACTATATAATAGATAGATAGATGTGAAAAGCACTATATGATAGATAGACAGATAGATAGATAGATAGATAGATAGATAGATAGATAGATAGATAGATAGATAGATATGAGAGGCACTATATAATAGATAGATAGATAGATAGATAGATAGATAGATAGATAGATAGATAGATAGATAGATAGATAGATAGATAGATAGATAGATAGATAGATAGATAGATAGATAGCGTAGTTGGCAGGATTAGATAGATAGATAGATAGATAGATAGATAGATAGATAGATAGATAGATAGATAGATAGATGAAAGGCACCATATGATAGTTCTACAGTAGAAAGCTGTATACAGTATATCCTGTACGAGAAATGGAAGGCACATACATGTCACATACACAAGATATGAAGTGCAGTACATAAAGTAGATAATTATGAGAAGCACAATACTGTATATCACATTTAAGGGCAGGATACTGTAGATAGACTTGGATGTGAAGAACACTACATGTGACATATCAAAGGCACTGTACATAGATAGGAAGATGTGAAGCGTGCTGTATATGAGATATGAAAGGCACTATATTAGAGATAGCTATGGATAAGAAATTCTCTACAAATGTTTCTGTAAATGACATTTCAAAGACACTAAATATAGATAATGTCCCACATTCAAAGATATAATTATAAATTTATCCTCAATGATAAACAGTACAGCTTTGTGTGTCTGTGCTCATGTGCCATGTGATGGGCATAATGCCAGCCTGTTGAGGTTGGTTCCAAGACAAGTTCTGTCTTCCTGCAGATAATGGAAAGGACCCAGCGGGTCCTGTGGGTGGGCAGATGGGAGGCTGCCTCCTGTTGTTATCGGTCTGTGTGTGTTCGGATGGCTGACCTTACCGTACTGGTAACCTGTCGGTGAAGCCCACCTGGATATCCCTGCCACAGGCCAGCTTCCCTTTGCAGTGGGAAAACACACTCCTTTTGTGTGGGAACACAATACCAGCTGTGTGCTGTAGAGGGCAGTGCCAGCTTACAAATCACTTCCTCCATTGCACCAGCACAGAGCTGCACAGACCCTTGTCACTGCTACAGTCAAGAAAGGCCAGCATGTAAAAGCAGGGAATATGGCAGGTAGATGGGCACTGTTACCTTTCTGTAGGATGGCTTCCATATATGCCAATGATTTTTGAGAATTTATGGCCCACAGTGTTGTCTGTGATGAGACACATGGCACCAGCTCGGAGGTGACGCACATACTCATGGACTTTGCCTGCTCTGTCCAACACTGTGGCCTACCAGGCTGTGCTGGTCACACCCAACATGGAGACAATGCCTGGGGTCACTAACACTCTACAGCACTGGCCGAGGCCCTCAGGACTGTCACAGCAGAGCACTTTTTGAATTTGCGTTGGCACTTCACCAGGAGTTCAAGTCAGACACTCTCACACACTTGCACATGCCAAGCAGGTCAATGTGATGCCCATCTTAAGGGGCAGATGCCCTGCTTCCTAAAGCCTCTCATTTTTTCCCTACATAACCACGCTACCATTGACACAAAGTAGACACCCATGTCAGCATGCCAACTATGAGCCACCACATGCCAGTCCATTACTGGATCTATAACTGAAACAATGTCAGCTTTGTGTAACACGTGCACGGTGTTGCATGTTAGTGCACCCTACTTTGCCAGGCTTGTGGAGTCTGTTTGGGTGTGATGCCACTCTGACAGCTCAGCTGCATGTCTGGTCTTTGGTAATCAGTGTTACCAGCCATGCCAATCATTTTACGGTTCCTTTTCCTCACAATAAGCAGAGTTCCTGTGTGACGCCTCTAGACTTAATTGCAGGCCCGCATTGACCTGATTGTCCAGCTCTGTGCCATTCGGCACTCACGCCATCTAAACAAATGGCTGCGTGGCACTGCCATGATTAATGCTCCACTTGGAACATGTATAAGATATCTACAGCGCCCCTCTCTGAACATCCTAAGCTCTGAACTTTCCCACTCCTAGCATTTAACCTTCAGCACTTTCATGCCACCTGGCCGACTGTCCTCTAATTCAGTGTCACCTTGTAATCCGCATGCTCAGTGACCCCGATTGAATCGCGTCACCTTCTCATGCTCAGATTTTAGGGACGTACCTGTGAAGGACCTTGGGGTGGCCGACTTATGAAAGGCACTACATTAACTCATAATGGGCTGTGCCATCCTGCATGGCTTTCCTAAATATCTGCAGACTGTGTTGCCCTCTAGTGGACAAGCCACTGTACAGCTATTGTGAAAAGCCTGATGCTCATGATTAAGGGCGCTATAACAGAGAGACTGATATTTTTATAAAGATGCCTGTGATGAAGCTTACCTTGTGAAGTGCCACTCAGGGTATCTCTAGATGGGGCTGCCCAATGCCCACTCCATATTTACATGCCCTGAATCAAAGTCGGTAGTCACGGTGGTGTTGGATCTGTAGGTGGGAGGCTGGACTGCCCACCTTACAGACAAGGTCATTAATGGTGGCCATGCCCCCGATGTTTCTGACTTCTCTCCTTGCACCTTTAAAGGCCCCCACAGTCCACTCTGCCCACGTCGGCAAAGAGTCATCTTTAATGCCAAGGGTATATGTGTCTCATCAAGCAGAGAAAAGCTGCCCATGGTGCCCACCCCAATCAAATGGTGTGTCATCCAAAGCTGTTCCTGGGACAATGTGCCCAGGGGCCCAGCAGCCTAAGGAATATGGAGTGGCCACCCAGACAGCTCGGTGGGTGAGGCCACCACTTGAGGAGCACATCTTATGACTGGCACCAGTACCATCATCAGGTCATGTGACAAGTCTGAGGACTTCGGGGCGCCCAGAGCCGACAACAGCAGATTGGAATCGAAACAGGCGCAATCAGCCCAGTGGAGCTGGTCAGTGTGGGCATCCAATAAACAATTAGCTTTGGGCAGCGGGCACTAACTGGCTAACAGAGAAGTAGCTGCTCAGCAGATTGGGCCTCCTTGTTATATGGCGCCTACACAGTCTCAGCTGCTTTTGTGTTTTAGTCCTAAAGACTGTGCCCAGTGCCTTTCTGTAGTGAACACCCGACTCAGCCTTTCCTGCATGTGGCGCCCAACTTTACTTTGTATAGTGCCTTTCTCTTCTTTTACATATATAGTGCCTTTTGTAGTGGAGAGGTTGGCTTTGCTTGGTACGCTGGCTCTTTGCCTTAAATGGTGAACACTGTTTCTGAAGTGAAGTGCACCCTTGTTCTGTATAGCGCCTTTCATAGTAAGCCTCAGTCATACGTGTATATAAGTAGCTCCTATAATTGTGCACACAACCTCCCCAGGAGACTCCTTTTATATAGCGCCTGTCCACTGCAGTGTCACAGAGTGCCTGTCCACAGACCACTAAACAGCAGGGCGCCAGCCATGTCAGCTCAATGCAGTCCCACTTGACCTGCTGCCATCCACTCAAGGCTGGCATCGAGGGCTCCGGTGAGACCATCTGACTTTCATGGACGCTAAGTGGGCAGTCAGACTGAAGTCATTTTAGAGTTGAGGTCGGCAGGCAGTGATGGCACTGCTGCCCCTGCAGTCCTGATTTGTGATCCAATGGGGTCACCACACTCACGTTGTACTGCAAGCAGATGGGCGGCAGGTGCCAGCTGCAAATCTCCTTTGCCACATATGCTAAGATGCTGACAGATCCTAGATGCCCAGTAGAGGGTGCCACCGCTCTGCCCAGCATCCTTGTAAGTGTGGTCTGTCTAGACGGCTTTTGCAGCCTCAACAAGTGTGTCATTATTTACTGACACTCGGAGAAGCTCTCAAATGGCAGACAGCGACGGATGACGCCAGGGCTGAGTGCACTTGGACCGATGCCAGGGCCGGGCTCTGCACCTACAGGGTGCCCCCGTGACAGTAAAGGCCATCGCTGGGACAGCAGACGGTCTTTACACACTCACCTAACCGCAGACACGAGGAGCCACACCTGCCATCTTTGACATCCATCACGCTTTACCTAGGCACTTTGGCACTTGTCGTCTACCAGGCCACTGTGATATGTCTGGGTTGCAGCCGCCGCCCATTTTGCCATTTTGGATGAGGCTGACCAGCACAACACATGTGCCCCCTAGTCTAGCCAGCTGTGATGGTGTGTGTCTGCCTGCCAGGTCAGAAGCTCATCATTTGGGCTCAGAATCTGCAGCAGTGACGGAGCTGAACCACTAATGAGCGGGTACTGGCCGCTCTCTCCAGGGCACAACAACCCAAAGCGCCATCTCTAATTACAGGCCTGTGTGGAACAAATGAGCGGCTGCCTGGTTAGGCATCAATGGAGCGCCGGCCCTCTAATATCAGCAGCGCTGCCCGTCTGTGCAGTGTAATGAGCGATGACTGGCACGGAGGCTTTGATGCCCGGCAGTTGGAGTCTGCCTTCTGCTGGACTTTTTTTTCCCAGCCATTCACGGACATCCCACCGAGGAGGACCAGGGCACAGCCTGTAGGGGCGTCTCACAACCCCAAACACTGACACAGGAGTCTAAAATGACAAAAACTAAATAAAAGGCTAACCCCAAATAAGTAATGCAGGGGGACCGAAAACAGCAAACACAGCAGTGGCCCCCCGGCTTCTCTGCCCTGTCTTTGCCCAGCTCACCTTGCAATCCTTCCTCTGACTATCTGAGCTCTGATCACTTGCTGCCCCCCCAACTCTACGCTCCCCAAACAATGGAAGCAAAACCCTTTAACCACCAGCTGGGCACCCTGCCATAAGCACTTCAGGGGTCTTGGCTGACATCATCAGTCTGTGGTGTCACATGGGTGGCCCCAGAGACCCCTGTATGTGATCCTCATTACAGCAACACGTCGCCCCCTAGTGGTCTGGGGATACCAGAGTCCTTCATTGGGGCTCATGTTGTTGTGACGGTCAATAAGGGGTACCGCTACCCAGATTAACTTCACACTGGGGAGCTCCACTGGTTACATTTTCTGGACCCCCGCAGTGGGAAGGTTTCTAGCCTTTCTTGTTCTACTTTATTTGGGATTTTTCCACGCTGTGAATGTCACCATTCTGTGACTACAACAACACTGATTGGTAGGGGCGCCTGTCCATGTGACGCCACCTTCGGGGTGCAGGCCACTCCAAGGCCGTACCGTGTTTGTTTTACCAAAAGTGAGCAGAACGTCAGATAAAGAAGCCCAGGAGATCAGAGCTCCCCAAAATCACTCAAAGCCGGCGGACAAGCCAGGGCCTCTTTGTGTTTTCGGTCTCCGCTTGCACTCTTATTATTCTTCATAATAATATTGATCCTTATTTCAATGTGAGCTCATGCCCATCAGCGGCATGTGTGGCGGTACTGGGGCCGCTATGAGGACTTCTGGTCAGCCTGTGCGCACTACGGGGACACAGAGGCCTCATCCTCGGGCGTCTGCCACAACGGTGATGTTTAGAATTTCACATCAAGTGCTCCTTTAAGGACAGCTGCAGCACGCCACACGAACAACCCAGCAAAGCGGCTGAGAAGTTTCAGGAGAGCTGATAAAACTCATTTGCACGTTAACAAAGATGGCAGGCGTGAAAAACACTTTGTAACAAATGAGAAGAAAACAACAACAGCAGACGCAAACGGAAACCATCAGCAGCACACATCATGCAGGCGCTCAGAAACATGAGTGTGAAGCGGAGACGCTACTGTGTAAGTGTGTGTGTGTGTGTGTGTGTCACCAACAACAAAGTAAGGCTGACAACACCCCGGGCCCGCCACCCCCAAAACTCAGCTTTCATTTTTGATTTTGATTTGACAGACTTTGTTAATCCCCGATGGGAAATTGTCTTTCTGCATGACCTTTGGGGGTGTGGGGGAGGTCAGGGCACAGCGGCAGCCATTATACAGCGCCCATGGAGTCATTTTCAGGTTAAGGGCCTTTTTGAGCCTACCCCACAGAAACTACAACAAGATGGCACAAGGACACATTCAGTTCACCATTTTAAGCAGACATCCAATATGCTGCGCTCAGTCAGGATTATTGGGGCGGCCATATTTGGTCAACAGAACACAAGTCTTTAAAGCTCGGCAGCACTGGCAACTGGTGGAGTTTACAACGTCAGTTAAAGACCCCCTGAGTGGCTGTAAACACACCTCAGCCCACCTGACATGGCAGTTTGATTCCGCCGTTTTGGATCAGTTGGTGCCTGGGATTAGAAACACGACTCCATCAGCCCTGTCCACGTCCTCCTGCCTCAAAGAAAACGGCTTTGGCCACGCCCCAATTGCAGGCCTTGGCCACACCATTTATCCTCCAATTGGTGGACTGAACACAAGTGGCTCTGGCCACTCCCCTCAGCCTCCCACCAAGCCACTCCTCATCTCACTGCCAGTGTAAGGCATTCGTAGTGGGAGGCCTTAGCTACACCTTTTACATTGTGATTGGCACTATGCATCACCATTGGCCCTGGCCACTCCCTTCATCCCTCCCCCAAATTCTTTTCACTGACCACTCCCCCAGTCCATCTCCATATTTAAGCATCCAGAATGGCAGCCCTTGACCATACCCTTTAGACTTCAATTTGCTGTACAAGTGGCCCTGGCCACGCCACCTTGTCTGCAACTAAATATAATGTCTAAGCCACACCCTTTATCTTGCAATTGGCTGTATGCATCACAAATGGTCTTGGCCACTCCTCTTACCCCCTCCAAGTTGTTTGCTCTGACCACGCCCCCAGCCCACCAACAAATGGGATGTCTAAGCCACACCCTTTACCCCACAATAGGCTGTATGCATCACATCCCAACACTGACACTGCGTGACCCTGAGCAAGTCACTTCACCTGCTTGTGTTCAATTGGAAAAAACAAGAAGGAATATCACCAATTGTATCACAAACATTGTAAGTTCCATCCATCCATCCATTTTCCAACCCGCTGAATCCGAACACAGGGTCACGGGGGTGTGCTGGAGCCAATCCCAGCCCACATAGGGCACAAGGCAGGAACCAATCCCGGGCAGGGTGCCAACCCACCGCAGACATTGTAAGTTACTTTGGACAAAACAAATAAATAAATGTAACGTATGTATGTAAACACATGGGCCACGCCGCCTCCAAGTTGTGTGCTTTGACCACACCCCTGGAATATCTTAGCCACACCCCTTACACTGTGATTGGTTGTTTGCCTGCAGCTCTGTTCGCTTATCACTTCAGGCTGTGGACAGTAAAGACAGGCGCACATCTCTTGGTGCAAATGGCTGTCCTCCCACCGCCTCACGCTGTCCACTGTAGACGTGGCCCACAGCAGAACCTTAGCTTGGAGACCAAACTCAAGCACAGGCGCACTGACATCTCAGCAGTTCATACAATTTTAAATTTGCATCTCCATTTCAGGTTTTGTTAGTCCTAAGGGGTGAGAAGCATTTTTTCAAGCAGTATGTTGACTCCAAATTGGCCCAAAGGGGTCCTGGGTAGGCAGCAGGCCTGGGCAGACCCCCCCAAGACCCTGATCTGGACAAAGCCAGCCCAGATGATGGATGGAGTGAAGCGTATCGGCCAACTGCTCTTTTAAACAGGTATCATGGCCTAGTGGCGGTACATTTTAATGCCCATGGCTGGCATATTAATCCCACTGCTGACACCCTGCACGTCCCAAGGCAGTTGCTTTAAGACGACCACTGTCATCGTTGATGTGTCCTTGTAAAGTGCCATTGGGTGGTGCTCACCATGGAAGGCACTATATAAATAGAAAACATGAAAGCTGAAAGAGTCAAACAAAGGGACAAGCCAGCCGAGCTAGTGCTTCACAGAACAGTGACGGCCCACAGAAGCACCCGGGCAGGAGTCATGTGGTCGAGCGTCGTCTCACTTTCAGCTGGCATTCTGTAGCGCATGCTTACTGTCCCCCCACATTTTTCTTTTATGTCGCAGAGGAGCGATTCAGCAGGCGTCTGCAGCCCGCGCACGTGACCCCCTGGTCCAGTATGGCCTGGCAGCCGTCCACTGTTTGTTTTCTATACAGTAAGCATTGCACGCAAGGAGGACCCACCGAGCGCATTAAAGGCCTCCCTTGTGCTCCCAGTAATGTCAGTAGAACATGAAATGACCTTCACCGGGAAGCTGCTCTTTAGAAGCTCTCCCCCCCGCCTGTAATTAGATATTTTCTTACACTTTGTGCAGGCCGCGAGGCAGGAGTCCAGCTGTTTCCAAATTTTCTTCCTGGAGCTCCTCTCTCTCTTCTGTGCACTTCTGGGGACCTCTCAGACAGGTGACTGTCTCTTGCCCAGGTAGCTAATGGGTCTTAAAAACGGCAATGGCTAGTTAGACAGGGCAGGGGCAGGGGCCGTCTTCTTGTTGATTCTGGAACGTGGTGCCACCATTTATGGGGTTTCTTCTCCATAATGACGATGCCACTTCATTATGCCAGATGAATCAAGTGGTGAGCTTCTGCAGAAATCAACTTTTGAAATGCCTACCCTCTGGAAGACATAGGATTTGGGGTCTTTTTGTGTGACTGCGAGTTGTGTTTAATGTTTTAGGCCTGGTGATGGTCTTCTCTTTGTCTCTTGAATTACGAGTTTGTTTCATTTCCCCATCCTGGCCAGTCATCATCAAATCAGGGAGGAGGATGGGAATGATTTAGAATGACAAGTGAACCTCACACCGTCATTAGGGTTGGGGTCAGGCTGGTGTAGTCGGCAGGATCAGTATATCGATGAGGGGCTTGTGCTCTAAAGAGGACTGCCATGACTCTAGGCAGGGGTGCAACAAGCGGTTTTAATGTAGGTAGGTGAGAATTTTTAGTGTTTTGTACCTGGAACAATATACCTCAGTTGGGGGGTAACTTACGGCCACCCCCCTTGAAGGAGGAGTGCTCTACTTTAGTCTGCTGGTATGGGCAGGTAGGTGTCCCATGCAATTAGAGTGGAGGTGGTCCCCCTTGAAGACAAAGTGCTGGACAGCGAGACTCTTCATGAACACCCACTGCTATGGGCCCTCAACACCCCCATGACTGAAGGGAGACACCAACATACTTGAGATGTGAGACGAGGGTGTCCATGTCTGGCAAGAATCTAGAGCTTCAGAAAGAGCTGGACATCATCAACAATCACTGAGGGTCCGAGACTGAGCCCCACACCACCAAGCTTTACACTCGTGGTGGAAATGGCCTGCTATATTGTCTCCCGCCTAGATATTCCATTTTTGACACTGTCTGTGCTTACTAGCCCCGAACAGGGGTCTCTAGAGGGTCCTAGGTGACCTGCAGGTGCCTTCTTCCTTGCACAGTGTGTTCAATGGACATCCAAAGACCTGCCTGACCTGTGCTTCTTCACAGTCCATGACACTTGCATCTCTCTCATAACACTTTAGGAGACCCCAGTGGCTCGGTGGTGGGCCCTGCCACCAGATGGAGAAAGACCTCTGAGGCTGCCACATACCTCAGCTACTAACAAAGGCTCCGTCTGTGAAAGGTGCTATACAGCGCCGCGGCCCATTCCAGGCTTTTATCTTTGTTTTCTTTTCTTTGCTGGTTTCTTTGCTTTTTTTTGCAGTATTGTGTGCGCAGCTGGATTGAAACAATGTTCCCAAAATATAATCACTCAGCCCGGCGAAGAGGACTGACAGCTAGGCCGTCTTTTCATTCTCCCTGAAATGTGTCTAAGCCCGGGCCTCAGGAAGCCGCATACGTTCCCACAGAACTCTCTGCCAAGCGCTCAGTTCCCAAATTTCCTGTACCAACAAAGAAACACTGTGCATGCTTCCTGTCCTGTCCGGTCAGGCTGGGTGTCTATGGCACTGCGAGGGAGCCCAGCGTGGCAGGGTCTTCTTCAGTGCCCTCCTCTTGACCTCATTACGACTGGCCTTTGTCATTTTATGCCAGTCTTGTCATTTTGCCCCACTACCTCCACGGCTCTCTGTTTACATTTATGGTGATAGGTTCAGCTTTGCCCCAGTCCTTTATTCTGCAATTAGTGGCTGCCAAAAGTCAACATGGGGCAAAATCAGGCCCCAGGCTTCAAATAGCGGCCTAAAAATAAACCTTACCCCAAAACTCGAGCAGCAGGCTCTGCAGCCTGCACAGGCCCATAAGGAGAAATTGTAACAAATCTGCAAAATGCTAAGTGAGAGGGAACTGGCCGTCAACAACCAAAACCACATGGACATCTCACAATGAATGAATTATTATTACATTTATATAGCGCTTTCTCATTACTCAAAGCACTTTATGTAGACAGTAGGGAACGTGCAGCGCCCACCTGGCTGATGCAATGGCAGACATTACTCCTCCAGTCCACTCACCACACAGAAGCTATTAGGTGGTGGAGGGGTGAGAGGGGTAGACGGGGGGGGGCTGTGGTGGGCAGTTTAGCCAAGACTCTTTTCAAAAGATGCCCAGAGATCTTTTAGCGCCACAAAGGGTCGGCACCTCAGAAAGTGAGGGCAGCACACAAGATAAATCTTCAGAAAGGACCACAAAGCAAATCCTAGCAAAACAAAACCCAAAATCAGAAACATCCAACGAGACTTGAAACACAAAGCCTACAACTCAGCGGGGGGGTCTTTAATACCTGTAGTTCTTCAACTTGGAGTATTTCACTGTTGATTATGAAGACTGTTTCTTGTGTAGTGTTTTGTTATGTTAACAGTAGGCTTAGAGGTTCTTTAAGTTGTGCTCCTCGTGTTCTCTATGCCCCGTCCTCCCAGTGCTATATAATGAGGTGACTAAACTTCTCTACTTTGGCTTTGTCTGAGTACTTATTATGGGATTCCCTGGTTTATCACTTAAATTCTGGACTGGCTTGGCTTGTCTTTTAGGCCTTCTGCTTCACATTTGCCTTTCCTTTACATCTCACCAAAGAGGACACCAGTTGGGTGGCATCCTGGCTGGAACAAATGGTTCCTTTATACTGAAAGGGTGGAAGGAGAATGTCTCCCAGGGCCAAGTGATCCCCCAACACAATAGGGGGCAGCAATGGTGCTCTGGTGGATCTCATTTGTGTCCGGGGACAGCTCAACAGCACAAAGAAAAGAAGTACAAAACTGGCAGCCGTATGCCCCATGGCTGGATGCGGACAATATTCCTTAAAGCCGCCATGTCTTGCCATATCAGGCGGAGCGGGCCTTCGCCACGTGATGAAGTCATTTGGACCACGGCAAATCATTTACATGAAATCCTCAAACGATAGTATCAGTGACTCCAGTGGTGCTGCCCTAAGAAAGAAGCGCCATGCATGTCAATGTTCATTTTGCAGCTACACGCTTGTTCAAAGAGGTTTGCCCCTAATCCGTAAGTCCTGTTCAAAACCCTCCGGCAGCTTCAGACTTTGGTGGCTCGCACGCTTCAACAAGCGTGACACACGTTCTGAGCGGGGACGGGAAATCACCCATTTGTGAACGATACAATTTGTCGAGAGGTTAGACTTGCCACGTCAGTAATGAGTGTGATGGAAGGACGCACAGCTAATTTAAGAGCCCGGAGTGTTAATGGGAAATCGGCAGTGTGTGTGTGTGTGTCATAACACAGTATAAGGCACAAGAAGCCTGAAGAGATCTGAAGGCGCCTGAAAATATGAAACTGGAGCTGTCGTCCATCTTCTGAACACAGTTCTTGAAAATCAGGGTTGTGGGGCAGGACGCCATCCACTCACCCACACGCGCCCACACGCCTGCAGCAGGCCCAATCACATCCTGTCACTTTTTGTTTGATACGTTTACTCATTTTGAGCTTCTCATCAGGGGACTCTGAGGTCGAGGAATTCATATGTGATGTTAGTTTTTAAATTGATGTACAGCTAAGCTTTTGTAAATTATTTTCGTTCCTTCTGCCACCGTTTATGTCTGTGATCGATGCCATTTGGTCTCCCGTTAGTTTAAGGGGTGTTGTGTCCGTGATGTCGTGACGTCTTTAAAGAGTGGCCCTGTCAGAGAGTGTGGATAACAAGCCCTTTATCCAAAGAAACATGTGCCAGTGTTTGACTCGGGCTTTGTTCTCTCAACATTGATTTTTGATGCCACAGTTCTGACTTTGCTACTCGTTTCTCACTACGTCTCTCCTCCTTACTGATGCCTCTGTAGCCTAACAGTTGAAATGACTTTGCATGTCCGGTGTGTGTGTAGCATGCGCTGTACCGAGATGTGTGTGCACGTGGTGTGTGCTCGTTGACACGACAGTCGCCTGCTGTTGGCTCTTCATTTAAACGTTTCATAGACACCACATCACACTTTTGCACTGGCGGAAAAGGGGCAGAGGGGCAAACAAAGGCACTTTGCAAATGGAAGGTTTGTTTGACAAAAGAGAAAAATACAAAACAAATACTCAAAAGAGCAAAAATTGGCCAAAAGGAGTTTCCTAAAAGGCAACGCGAAGGTGAACAAGTCCCAGTGTGAAAATCCAAATCTAAAAGCCAAAGACAGAGCAGAAAAGATCAACAAGAAATACCAATACACGCTCCGTCTGCAGTAAGGCACCTTCAACGCAATGCTCCCCTGGTCTGAGCCTTCTCTGCTCTGGCCTAAGTAGCCAGTGGGCGGACCCAGGGGAGGCTCCGCCCACATTACATCCTGTAACAGGGCCTACAGTAATTAGAATACAAACACATACTAATATGATAAATAAGAACTCCAAAATGACACTGCCATCTCAGTACAGACGAGGACGTCCGGCCTTCCCTCACATGCGACACCAAATCTTTTAATGAATGACGCCTGCCTGGCCGTAAGAGGACGAGGAGGAGGAAGAGGCGGCCACTGCAGTGGGCTTCTTCAAGACGAGACCATGAAGCTGCGCGTGTTTTCCCCGCTTTGGGGGACCTGATCACTTTGTTCCCGGTTTCCCCCTCTGGCGGCTTCACGCTGTTGATGATTTTTTTTTTCTCTCGTATCCATGGCGATACAACAGTAGCCTGAATGTGTAACGCATTTCCAGTCTCTGCAGTGGGTGGTGGGGGGGCTGCGGGACGGAGGACTCGTCTGTGCTAATTTGGTGGAAAGCAAAAACAAGAGGGCCTCACTCGGCTTTAAAGATGGCCCTTTTCATTCCTGCTGTCTTGTCGCTTACCAAACCGAGGACAGAGATCGATGGCTGCGGCCCAGGGGTCAAATGAGCATTGATTTGTGGGTGTGGTGTGAGAAAGCAAGAAGTGCATTGCTGCCGAGGGCGGTCTATTGATAGACTGCGGGCACTTTGATTCACACCCCATCAGCCCAAAGGCCCCCTCTGCTTGAGTAATAAGTGGGAGACAGCTGGAGGGGTCAGCGTCTCTGCACAGTGGACTGCATGGTGGAGATGTCGCCTGCCATTTTTAACCTTCACCACTTAGAGTATCAAATCAGTGTTGTGGCTCTTGGGCAAGGAATGAGGGGGCTTAAATTGAGGAAGGGCACGTGACAGGAGGATAAGGAGAGGGTCCAGCGGCAGAAACAGTCGCCCCTCAAGGCACCCAAAGTGGCTCACTTGAAGACGTGTAGGAGAACCGTGTGCTGACGCGGGCCTCTTGCTGTACATTGGATTAGATGTATGTGGGAAAAGCAGCAGAAACATAAAAAAAACAAATAATACAATCAAAAGATAAATAAACAAATCAATAAATAAAACAGCAGATTAAAGTGTACAGCACAAGAAAAGCATTGAATTACCTGATAGCAAGAGGAGCTTCTTAGCACACCGTGGTGGAAAGAGCCTGTGGCTAAAAGAGAGCGCCTCCTACAGGGGACGGAGGGCATTTTTCATGGCAACATCCAGTTTTTCTGCCAGCCTCTTTCCCACAACAGCTTGCAGTGTGTCCAGGGTTCACCCCTGATGGCGCAGGCTTTCCTGAAAAGTCCCTTCAGGCATTGTGCTGCTTCCCGAGCCCCCAGGAGACCAAAGCATACAACACCACACTGGCTGCTATGGACTGGTAGAACATTTCCAGCAGTGTGCTGCACAAGTCAAAGGTCTCCTCAGGATGTCCAGTCTGCCCGGGCCCTTCTTGTACAGGGCCACTGTGTTGGCTGTGTCTGCGGACCCCAGTAGCTCTGCACCACCTCCACGTGGTCCACCTGAACGGTCTTAAGAGGATCTTTGTCATGCCACAAGCCCACCAGCAGCTGAGTCCTCTACCTGCCTCCATTATTAGTGCAGCCTTTCTGACAGGAGTGCCTTTCCATATGTCACCTGAGACTAGTCAGAAAGTCACACTGTATGTTGGTGCTCCATCAGAAAGTCATTGCTGTACAGCTTAGTGTTAAGGCTTCAGACTACAGGTTCAATGCGGCTTGGGGACAAATTATTGTAACCCTTAAACAACTGAGCGGCTGTTGTAAAGCGCATCATTACAGAGAGGCGCTATATGAAATAGTCCCCATGGTGTGTTACTTCTCAAGGGTCACACACCAAGAGTTGTGGTACATGAGTATGGCCATCTCCCACAATTTGCCACTTTTCAGGTCAGATGTTTCTTCACAACTGTGGCTTTGTTCATTTGCTACAATAAACTGGGCTCCTCAGTGAAGACTTTTGATACGTTTTTTTAAAGAAAGGCTGTGTCTGTCCTTGTTTAAAATGGCGCCTGTGGAGCACCGGTCTGAAAACCTTTACATGTACCGAATACATCCCCATCAAACGTGCGAGGGTCCAGCCAGGAGGTGCAAACTGGCATTATCTTGTAGAAACGAGGGCCGAGAGATGGAACGTAGTCAAGAAAACAGAAAGTCAAACGATAGCCGAGACGTCAAAACAGAAAGAAAAACCTAAACTGTTGTCGAGAACATTCAGAATAGAAAGTCGAAAACCAAAAAGGGCGAGATTCTAAAGATGTGTCCTTCCCCACAATCCTGAGATCAAAACTTTACCACGAGAACTGCTGGGCGATTCGTGAACCATTTGTGCATTTTGAACGACCGTTTTCAGTGAATCACTCAAATTGATTTGTGAGCTCAACAGGAGAGCTAAAGTGACGCGTGTCCTGCACGATGTCACCAGCGACTGACACTGGCAGACGTTTAAAGCACAAGTGCAGGACACACCTGGACCACGAGTCTCAAATTGTTTGATTTGTGAACGACTCGCTCCCTGAGAACTGGTATAACGATTCTCGTTGATGTGATTTACAAACGAATCGTTACGAGTTGCACAATTCTCACTCACTTGAGATTCTTATTTTAATTATGCATCTTAAATGCATTGCCATACTTTGTGTGTGAAAACAGGACAATGCCATCCATCTTACTAACCGAAGGTTGTAAACCGGATATGGACGCAGGGCGCTGGGCGCATCGAGGCGCACGCGCACTGCTGCACTGCACAGAAAACACAGAAACGAGAAGGTTGTAAACCGGATGTCACGCGCACTGCCGCAGTGCAACGAGCCCGCCACCTGTAAACTACACTTGCTCTAATCCACTGTGCCAGTAATATAGATCCCAGCAGTCGGTGACAGCAAAGGCAACAGACTCACGTCTCCACAAAACGAAACCGCTTTAGTACAGATACAGTGGTGTGAAAAACTATTTGCCCCCTTCCTGATTTCTTATTCTTTTGCATGTTTGTCACACAAAATGTTTCTGATCATCAAACACATTTAACCATTAGTCAAATATAACACAAGTAAACACAAAATGCAGTTTGTAAATGGTGGTTTTTATTATTTAGGGAGAAAAAAAAATCCAAACCTACATGGCCCTGTGTGAAAAAGTAATTGCCCCCTGAACCTAATAACTGGTTGGGCCACCCTTAGCAGCAATAACTGCAATCAAGCGTTTGCGATAACTTGCAATGAGTCTATTACAGCGCTCTGGAGGAATTTTGGCCCACTCATCTTTGCAAAATTGTTGTAATTCAGCTTTATTTGAGGGTTTTCTAGCATGAACCGCCTTTTTAAGGTCATGCCATAGCATCTCAATTGGTTTCAGGTCAGGACTTTGACTAGGCCACTCCAAAGTCTTCATTTTGTTTTTCTTCAGCCATTCAGAGGTGGATTTGCTGGTGTGTTTTGGGTCATTGTCCTGTTGCAGCACCCAAGATCGCTTCAGCTTGAGTTGACGAACAGATGGCCGGACATTCTCCTTCAGGATTTTTTGGTAGACAGTAGAATTCATAGTTCCATCTATCAGAGCAAGCCTTCCAGGTCCTGAAGCAGCAAAACAACCCCAGACCATCACACTACCACCACCATATTTTACTGTTGGTATGATGTTCTTTTTCTGAAATGCTGTGTTCCTTTTACGCCAGATGTAACGGGACATTTGCCTTCCAAAAAGTTCAACTTTTGTCTCATCAGTCCACAAGGTATTTTCCCAAAAGTCTTGGCAATCATTGAGATGTTTCTTAGCAAAATTGAGACGAGCCCTAATGTTCTTTTTGCTTAACAGTGGTTTGCGTCTTGGAAATCTGCCATGCAGGCCGTTTTTGCCCAGTCTCTTTCTTATGGTGGAGTTGTGAACACTGACCTTAATTGAGGCAAGTGAGGCCTGCAGTTCTTTAGACGTTGTCCTGGGGTCTTTTGTGACCTCTCGGATGAGTCGTCTCTGCGCTCTTGGGGTAATTTTGGTCGGCCGGCCACTCCTGGGAAGGTTCACCACTGTTCCATGTTTTTGCCATTTGTGGATAATGGCTCTCACTGTGGTTTGCTGGAGTCCCAAAGCTTTAGAAATGGCTTTATAACCTTTACCAGACTGATAGATCTCAATTACTTCTGTTCTCATTTGTTCCTGAATTTCTTTGGATCTTGGCATGATGTCTAGCTTTTGAGGTGCTTTTGGTCTACTTCTCTGTGTCAGGCAGCTCCTATTTAAGTGATTTCTTGATTGAAACAGGTGTGGCAGTAATCAGGCCTGGGGGTGGCTACGGAAATTGAACTCAGGTGTGATACACCACAGTTAGGTTATTTTTTAACAAGGGGACAATTACTTTTTCACACAGGGCCATGTAGGTTTGGATTTTTTTTCTCCCTAAATAATAAAAACCATCATTTAAAAACTGCATTTTGTGTTTACTTGTGTTATATTTGACTAATGGTTAAATGTGTTTGATGATCAGAAACATTTTGTGTGACAAACATGCAAAAGAATAAGAAATCAGGAAGGGGGCAAATAGTTTTTCACACCACTGTATGCTTATTGGATTAAATGACATTTGCCCAGACGCACCCACCCTCCATGATATGTCATCCATCCACATATCGGACGGAACAGAAACTGATTGCCATTCTAGGATTTCCGATTCGCTAGCGAATCGCGGGCTTACTTGTATGGTTTATGTTATATAATTAGACATATGAAGGGGCATGGCCAGTCGCCCTCAGTGGACGTCTTCTCAGAGCTTTGGGTTATAAGTAATACCAGAGTTAGTGCCCAGAAGGTGACCCTCGGACACACATGTGTGACAATATGTTGCCACACACACACACACATACATTATAACATTTGCTTGAACAACGTCTGACAGCATAGATGTCTGTGGTCCCAGAAGGTAATAATGAAGGTCAGAGGTCTCAATCGAAGAATGGGATGTAGTGGGCATGAGCACAACAGCTTCCTGCATGCAACACGTGCATCTCCCGTCTCTTGTATACAAAGTGATTGAAATGCCAGTACCATCCTGTACTTTTTAGCATTATTTTAATTCCTTACTTACAAATAAAAGGTTTACCGTGTAACAGCGAATGCTTCAACTCCTTGGCAGTCGTGCCCAATCTCACGTATCACGCGCTCTCTCAAGTGTGGTAGCGTCGACTCCTTGTATTTAGTCAAAACAGGTCCACTACAGTATCCCATATTGTACCGTACATGGCATGGTGTTCACACAACCTCCAAATAGCATTACGTCCGACTTCACAGAATAAATATATGGTGGACGTTAAGCGGCACATACATTTAAATACACACATAGATATATCAAAATAATGTACAACTTATTACAAGATACATTTATGATATGATCAGAGGGGGCACTCCCTTAGACCTCCCGTATACGCCAGACTCTAAATAAATCAAATTATTCCAAAGAATTGATTCACATAAACGGGTCATTTGAAAGAATCGAATCAGTAAAGTGACTTGGAATGGCCATCACTGCTCCCGACTACGGCCATGTTCTGTACAGTAATGACATCTGCTGCTGTCACCTTCTGTCAGCATGCTGTGACGCTGTGGCCCAGTGTGCGTAATGTCCCAAGTTATGAATGTTCACTAAACACACACTTAGTTTAAGGCGTCCAGAACTTCTTCCCTCGTTTTTGACCATCCATTCTCTCAAGTTCCGCCAGGTTGCTGCTCTTTCCAGTTTTGAGCTTTTGCCTGTTCAAGTCTGCTCTTTTGTCGAATCCACTTTCTGGTCTATCGTTTTTTTCATTTTTGGTCCTCAAGCGCATAACATAACCAGCTAGAATGCCCGTCAGTCAGGTGGGGTCAAGCAGAATGCTCCAGAAAAGCGGCACCATCGTCCACAGCCGAGTAGGGTGTCATCCTGAAGCCGATTAAGCTGACGCATTAAAATCATCGTCACCTTGTCTCCACAGCATATCACAATGGTGAGGCCTCTGTGTGTCACCAGTCAGGACACGATGAGCCAGGGCTAAGAGTGCTGCCTTTATAATTGAGCCCTTCACTGAGGTCATCACCAGAAGTGGGGTCAGGGGAAAGGTCACACAGACACCATTTCAAATCCGTCCAAACTTGTGTTCAAGCCCGTGGCAGCGCCCTCTAGTGCTGCACATACTGAGAACACATTTGAAGACTCCATGTTACAAGAGCAAACCAACACCTGTCAGGCCCGAGTCCACGTGCATTTGCACCCGCTGCGTTTTGGAAGGGCTCCGAGAGTCCATTTGCCTGGTAAGGACACAGGATTTCACTTAATGAGGGCGGCATCTCGTTAGCATTAATTGAGTCGGAGCCCCAGGAGACTTGCGGGTGTTTTTTTTGCAGTTTCACCTGGACTGACATGCACCACACAAATGAAGCCTCACTGAGAGTGAAGAAAACGACGCAGTCAGATGCCTGCACTGCCAGGGCTCTGTTTATTCCTCATGGAAAACCGAGAGTGGGATAAAGCATAACAGATGGCATTCCAGCTGCCAAATTCCCTTCCTAGGGAGGGCCGAGAGACAGAGCAGAGATGGGGGGAGTGGTGGGGGGGTTCAGGCACATTTACATCCCCACTGGCCGAGCGGCCAGAGACAGCATGGCAGTGAAGAGGAGCCACTGGCAAACAGAGAGGAGTGGGCGCCTGCATTTCACATGGAGCCGCACGCTACACCCGCCGCCATGTGTCACCACATCCTGCAGTAGAATATCGGAGGAGACGCCATACGCAGTGTGAAGGAAATGCAGGCAGTGGCCCGGCACCATGTTTACATTGATTAGCGGGTGGCAATGGCTGGTGACCTGGTGGGCAGAGAGGTGGCACCGATAAGTATTACAACAGCAGAGTCCCGCCTACAGGAGGACCACAGACACAATTTTACAATCATACTTAAAAATGCCACATGGCAGATGCCCCCAAGTGGTGGGCTAAAACTCATGCAGAGGTGACAGCCAATCAGCAGGGAGGAACACAACAGTGAAGCAGGCCAACAGCAGGTCATCAGAGGCATAAATTTCACTGCCAGACATCACCACCCTAGTGGGAAGCCCACAAACACGCTGGCAGAAAGCTGCAATCTTGGACAAAGACGCCCACCTGTAATGAGTGAGTGCTTTTGGAAATGTTTGACAATATAATTACATCTTCTTCTTAATGTGGACTTTCTGCCGTTATTGAATATGTTGGTATTAATATGTGGGGTGTGTTTGGTATGAATTGGTGTTAACACAAATTATTTGCATTTATTTTGGAAATTGTCTGCTGCTTCCATGCATTACGCGGTTGTGTCCTTGGGGGTCCTGTCAGGTGAAGCCATTAATGTTTCCATTTCGAAACTGGCAGAGGAGTGCAATCATCACCCAACTATTGACCAGTTTCCCCAGTGCTTCAGGTATCAAATCAAGTCTGCCGTTTAATGGCGGGACCTTTGGAGTAGGATTTTGGTCTACGCTCTGGTTAGACTAAACCTGGGGCCGGTTCCTCGGGTATACGTCTTTAGCACATCGTCGGCTTTCTTTCTTTCCTCTGACCCGTCATTAATGGTCTCTAACCCATCCTGGCACTACTCCATTGCTATCTAGTCATGCTGATGACCTCATCAGTTGTGACTTCTGTGACCGCGTCCCCCAGCTGTTGGTGTTTGTGGTCAAATAAGGAGATGGAGGAAGCTCAAGGAGCTGGCAAAAGTGAGGAGTACTTGGGGAGTTCACCCTTATTGAGAGGAGATGGAGAGACGTTGAGTTGTGAGCAGAAGGACAAGAAGCAACCAACCAACAAAGCCCAGAATGTGAAACCAAAATGGAGCAAAGGGCCGATGACCAGGAGAGCTCACGTAAGCAGTGCTGGGAGGTGTGTTCATTTACCTTTCTCTCTCCTCGCTTGTTTTGTGTGCTTTAGCAGTCAAATTGCGGGTTTTCCACCTCAAGGATTGCGATGATCGCGTTCCTTTCTCACCTTATGGTTTTGGTTTGCTTTTGCAAATATTTTTTTGGGCCATTTTGATTACTTTCTGGCAGCATCATTTTGAGCTCCAGTTATCCGGACCGCCCCCTACATTGTGAGAGGCGTGTCCTCTGCGCTCATGAACCACCAATCACAACAATTCCGTCATTTCCTCACCCGTGTTCACAAATACAAAGCAAAACCTTTGCCGTTGTCAGCTCCTTTTTCCTACCAATCTCTCTGCTTTAGATTGTGTTTTCAATCCCCTGGTATTCAATTTGTTTCTTTTGTTATTTTGACCACGAAATCCACGATGGCCAGGGCCAAAAACACAAGGTGCACGTTGTAGTCAAGGGGGCCAGAAGAGATTTGTAAGCCAACATTTACACACGAGGTCTCTTTAGAAAGAATCCGCCAACTTTGGACGAGCAGCAGGCACACGAGCCTGAGCTTCACACCGTCAGAGTGATGACGTCACGTGTCACACACTCCTGCTCATCTAGCAACGGTCAGGACAAAAAGAGGCCATAAGGTGGTGGTGCCTGTCTATAAAACATTATAAGATGATATCATTCGTGCTAAATGATGTCTTTGTAAAAAAAAAAAAAAACTGACAAAAATGAAAAACAAAACGCAGATCAGGACATGTGGTCAGGTCAGAAGCTGCTGCTGCTGTTACTCGCGTGTCTTTGTGCATTTCATTGTTATTTTTCAGTTGCAGTCTTGCCATGATTTGTTGTTTTTCTTTCTCATTTTGAGAGTTAGGTGGTACAAACTTATGTTTGAATCGGAGGGATTTGCTTTTATTTGTTCCGTTTTCCTATCGGTTTAGGAGATGTTTTTATAATAACACATTCCCCTCCATTTTGGGGAGGTCCACACCCCATGTTTCTAAAGGCGGGGCTTCAAAGGTTGTGACCTGAATAAAAGGTCACTGGGGGTTCCCTTTCTTATCTGATCTGTGGATACCTAAAAACTTTCAAAGACCTCTCCTGAGATTCTCCTTGTGAGTTTCGCTTGCTTTGGACCTCATTGCTTGTACCTTTACACTTTTCACCTCCAGGTTTTGACCCTTTTTTTTTTTTGGTTGTCCTTACACACATCTCTGGGTTTTTCTCAAAGGTTTACCTGCCAGTTCGCTGTCAGCCTAATTCTCTATTGTGTCCATTATTACATCATCCTGTCTTTCTGACTCTGCCTCTGGTTCTTTGTGTTTGGAGCCCAAGGAGGCAGGGCCCGCCCTGACATCACCACTGATGGCTGGCTAGTCTCCCTCAAGTTATTTAAGTCTGCTGAGAAGGCTCAGGAGCAGGAGGTCATTCCGTTTATTGGGGAGTATCTGTGAGTATTTCGACTTTTTTTATTGTTTTTTGTGACTTTCCTGCTTCAGGTTAAGGATTCTGACTTTGGATTGTGTTTTTAGACTTGTTTCCTTTTTGCCTCTTTTTGCTCTGTTGAGCATTTTCCAAGATTTTGCTATTTTGATAAATAAACCTTTGACTTATAAAGATCCCTTATTGGCCTTTATGTTGTTAAGCTGGGGGGTGACGGGCTTTTTGAGAGATTTGTGGACACTTTGTGTTGTTTTGCCAGCTTCCCACTTTTGCTCTGGCAGGAACCAGCAGGTAATATTTGGGGTGCTGGCCTGCTTCTTAGCTTATGTTTGGAGACCTCACACCCTTTCTGAAGACCACATTTCATGACAGCTGGGGTCAAAAACACCAGATAGAGCCAAGGGAACTCCAAGTTCATACCAAATGATAAAGCCAAAGTCCCTCCGACCAACTAAATGTCCTTTCCGTAATTAAAGCTAATATTCTTTGAGAGTTTGGGTGCAAGTTGTCGGGCACTGCCACCTAACTTGACTGGCAACAGGAACGGAAATCATAAACAACAAGGGAATCCTAAAAAACAATTGGCCAATAAACACAAAAAGACACTACGTGACTCCAGATGTGTGAAAACAAAGGCTTGTCATGCAAGAAACAGGTCAGCATCACAGCAACGGCTCAATTGTATGGCGGCACCCGGAAAAAAACAAAATAACTCAGTCAAAATCAAAGTAATGAATTCCACATGAAAACAAAATGAATCAACAACCATTAACGGGGTCCTGGTCTGCACCTCGCCCCTACGGGCTCCCAAGTCTCCCTAATTCTGCACCCCGCTGCTGTAGCTTTACCCTCTGTGCCACGCACACTCAAGTTTGGATGTGTGGCCCTCATTCAGACTTAGGCTGAGGATACCAGGGGGCACTAGCTCTGTCCATATGGTCTGTGTGGGTGTGTGTGTGTGTGTGATTTTGAGCCCTGCCAGCTGTTTGTGCCCTTCCGCTACTTGGAGTGATTCTTCCCAACCTCTTCATCGCTTTATACAAAAATACAAAGACCCGAGCCGCAGCCTGGCAGATTGGCGCTCCTGATTATCCACTTGTGCCTCATTTTTACTCCTTTGTTTTTATTCTCGTGTTGTTTTCGGAAGCCACTGACATTGTGCATAAGACGGTGAAATGAGGCGGGTACAGCGACCCGTAGATGAAGAAGAGCGGCTGAGGAGCTGGGCCGTGTCCAATTAGTCAGGATGTCTGCGTCATGTAGCGCCTTCCATATCCAGCCCCATGACGGAGCGCCTTACAAGGCACATCCAATTAAATCCTAGCAAGAGGATAACACAGCCGATAATGAAACAAAGTGCAACGCTACAGCAAAGCAGCATGGGTACAGTGGAAGAGCAATGGAAGCGTAAGGTGGCTCAGGGTCCACCTAAGTGGCCTTGAGTGGGTCACTGTGTGGGTGTGTAACAGTGGGGGCATCCCATTAAACTAGACTTCACCCCCCTGCCATCCTGCCACTCCTGCTGTTAGAATGGCTGCAGTCAGCTGTCTGCTGTTAGTGGACTGCCACTGTCAGGACCAACACGCCTGCCAAGCTGAAGGTGCCCGCTTTTACTAATCATGTGCATTGTAGCTGTAAGGTCTGTGGCCTGTGGGGTGCGCTCAAAAGCAGACCCTGAAACAACATTATAGCCAAGGACTGTTTATAACACTATAATAATAAAAAAGGAAGGGTATTGGGTGACAAAGTAATAAAGCAGGGCATTGCTCAGAATATCCACACGGACGGCAGTAAACCGTCAACATTTATGAACTGAGTAAACAGTCCAGGTTCAAATGTAACAGTGTGATCTTCATAGTGTCCAGCAGGTGGCAGAACTCCGCTGTTATTGTCAAAACCTCTGATTAACATGGTGGACCAACAGCAAGCAGCACCTTCAAAATTTACATCTGGGCGCTCTGTGCCAGGTATGTCGTGAGTCGGGTGCTCTGTTTGTGTCGTATCACATGGTGAGGTTGATGCCTCTGGCAGACCTACTTCACTGTCCCTTTACTCCTTCTCACCCCTTCTATCTTACTCCTTGGCACCACTAGCACACGGTCAGCAGGTATCATGACTGGTGCTGTTATTTGTTTGCTCATTTGTTGACACTTCTAGGTGACTATTATGGGTTTTCTGAGGTCAAGGAATATGAATCAAACATTTATTTTGTCCTATCTTGGTTTCTGACTAAGATGTAATTTTTCAACGTCTTATCACATAATGGCAGGTGGTGACATCTTGATGACTTTTGTGTCAACTCTTGCCGAGGTAACCTCCCAGAAGTCTCTAGGAGCGTGTTCATGTGACATCACTGGTGCAGCTCAAAAGGGTTATATTACGTGCCATTTTGATACCCATGCTTGGATAAAACTAAAGACTGAATGTGCGCTTATGTTGCTTTTTCCTTCTCTGTGTTTCGACTTACTTTCTGATTCTTGTCTCACGTTTCTGTTTTGTCGCGATGGTCTTTGACCCTGGCGCATTCTCTGCTTTATTCCCATTTTATCTTCTGATCCCAAAATAAAAATCATTCTGCTTTGGCAGGACAGCACAGCGCTCTCATTGTTTCAGGGAATGCCCGGCTGCCACCTCTGAGGTCAGGAAAGGGTTTGGGAGCATGTTTAGTGTGGTCCTGACCACAACCCCCCAGTGGCCCCCTAATGACACGGGCCCTCTATTAAAGAACCAGACACCTCCTCAGACACCTGACTGTCAAACTGGGTAGCAGGCAGACGTACATCTGATAAAAAGGCTTCTGGCTGCCACCTGATGGCATGGTCCCTGTTGACAATGGCAATGCCAGCCTGAGCTCCATGCCCAGCACTAGTCGTTCCAGTGAGATTGTGCCCCCAGTTGTCCCCTGGCCGTATTCTAGTCTTCTTCGTAGCCCCCGCCTCTGCAGTCTGTGCTTTCTGCCCATGTGTGACTCCCTCAGTGAAAAGCGCAAGTGAGCGTCTGTATTTGTGTTTGCGTGTCCCACAGCCATGACACTCCAGCTGTCAGCTCTTCATCTTTTAAACGCTTCCTTAACTTGTGTCTGGCCTCCAGCAGGAAAAAACAGAGACAGCAAATGTGAGCGACTAATTAAAAAAAGGAAGTTGTGCTCACAATCTAATTGTTTAGCATAAATTATCGCAGCACGAGCCCCCCTCGACGTGCCAACGTCTTCACAGTTGTGCTCTTTTAGTCGAGTAGACTTTGAGGCGCTTCTGGCTGGAATGGGCGCTCGAGCGGGTTTTCTATATAGCGCCTTTCACTGCAGCACGACCACCGAGCAGGGTGAACGGAGTGAAAGGAGAAGTTGACCAAAACAGCGCCACCTTCAGGGCCCTGCCTGTTCAGTTAGGTGAATAACTGAATGACGTGTTGTCCCAGAACGCCACAGACCGAAGACACCTGACAGTTTTACGCTTTGGGACATCTTGCTTTCTATGCGTTGTGAATCGTTTGATTCAAATCCTCCATTTTAACACGTCTACCGCCATTTTGCTTAGCAGTGAGGTCTGGTTGCTAAGCTACGGCCATCAGACATGTTGTGTGTGATGGCATCCCTGTAACAGCCGTCGCCACAATTAGGAGTTTGGAAACGCGTCTGGTTTACGGTTGGGGCTCCGCCATTTTGGGCTTTCAGCTAATTTCTGCTTATTTGTTTTTGTCCCTCCACTTCGTGTTCTGCCTTAGAAGAGAAAATAAACGAGAGTGGTGCAGGAAATGAAACATGGCGGGGGTCAAAGCCGATGGTGTCAAAAATACCACGGAAAAAAAACGTAAATACACAAAAATTATGAAGGGATTTGTAGAAATGGCGCCGACCTCTGAGAACACACCCCCTACCAATGGAGCATCGCGCCATGCGTGAAGAAAGCACACCAAACAGGATAAAGACTGGGGGACTCCACTCCACTCCACCCCATACACTGCAAGGCACACAACAACACGAGGCCGAGTCCAAACAAGACGAGCAGGAAGGGGTGGGGTCACGGAAGGAAGTGAGCTCCTGTGGAAAGGCGTGGCAAAGGACCGGAAGTGGGCGGGGTCTAGGGAAGAGGAAAGCAAAGCAAAGGCATTAGCACCACTTAACAAACCTCAACTCTGTGTTTCACTCCCAGTAAAGCCCTCACTCTGCCCCCAAGTGCGCGTCTGTGACACATGGAAATGGCGACACTCACTTCAAAACCAAACAACCACCAATCACAGTGTACACAAAATGAATAAACTGTCTTTAGGAACCAAAGCCTGGCTAAAGCGTTAGCAGCAATGCAAAGAGGAATTTACAGCACCAGAACCAGCTCTCCACCAGTCCCGCCTGCCAGTTCTCCTTACTGGCGTATCTGAAAGACAGCTGGCCTCGTGTCCTGTCGCTGGCCCACTTAACTTAGCTGAATGAGGATTTCATGCCACATCTGCTCTGCTGGTGTTTCATATTTGTAGAATTATTTAGAGACTGTGACCTGTAGGGGGGCGTGCTGCACACAGAAGACTCCTCACTAAGCACAGTGCCGTCACATCCAGCTCTGCACCTACGGTGGACATTTGTAGTTCTTCTGCCCCCCTTCGCTCCCTACACTAACCGACTGACGTGGAGGGGCTGGACCAGGCACCTCCAGTACGGGAGGACTGCATCCAGAAAGCACGTCCAGGTCAGGCTGAACATCCATGTGACAGGGACAGTGGCACCTAAGAACCCCAACAGGGCTGCCAGTTAGAACTACAACTCCCATGCAGCTCTGCAGGTTTCCATGAGGCACCATCCTGCTCTCCATCCACCATACTGGCCTCCTGTCCTGATGGCTATGCCAGCCCACCCCACCTTCTGTTACTTTGCTCCCACTTACATTTCACACTTCTTGACACTGAGGTGACCACTGGGCCACTGGCTTGGAGTTTTCACGATTAACCCTTGTGTCCTATTAACTTACACCACGGGTTCAAGCCAACTAATTTTATCAGCCACACAATTTGTTGTGATTTCTGTTGTGAAACGTAATTGCCTGACACGGGCCTACCTCAAGATACGCCGTACATCTAAACCGCCACAAGAGGGGCAGTGCCGAGGTCATTTTACAATGCTGAAAATGCACAAGTTCAATCAAAGTGAAAGGGTGGCAAAGCGTACCCCAAACCATGCCAGTATGGCCTCACTCTCAAATAACAGAGATGGACAGTCTGTGATTCACAGTCCAAATTCTCATGTGCTGTAAAATAGGACAAGAAAACACCAATTAAAAAGCGACTGAAAGCAGAAGAGGGGGTCCATCAAATGATGCCAGACTTCTGACCCCACTTGGCTGACCAGAAGGGGCGGGACTATAGGCAGGGAGGAAGTGATGTCACAGGTTCCCTTCTTACTCCTTCCCATCCATTAAATGGAGGGTCTGTCAAAGTTTCTCGCCACCTTGAACCACCCAAAAACAACCCGCGGGTTATTCTGAAGCAGGATGGCTCCTTATTAATCAAACTCAGAGGGTCGACTGTACACCAGGGTCTGGTTGGCGCTGGTCCCTCCTTCATCTCCTCTTTGGTATGCTGCCCAGGCAGACTTCTGGGAAGTGGGCGCCGACTTCCCATCTCCTTTCTTTCCTTTTTTTTTGCCTTATACCGGGGATGACCCCATTTTGACGTGCCCTTCAGACGCAGACACTTCGCTTTAAACTGAGCACTTCTGCTTTGGGAGAGCAGCACACTGGCCCAGCAGTTGGCACTGTGGAGACTCCATTTAGACTCCCAGCCTGGTTGCCCGCTGTAATGCACTTTGCGTGTTCTCCCTGTGTCTTTGTGTGGAAATTTCTTTCCTTTCCAGGTTGGGTCAAGCGGTCATGTTACAAGGGCCCCATCAGGGAGTGGCACCCCAACTAACACACCCGGGATGGGCTCTGGAGGCGCCAGGCTTGTCAACTCAGTGCCTTTGCCTTTTGCTTTCTCAAAGTGCATCACACCTCTGCTGAATAAACAAAAGCAATCTGCCGCTTCTCCCTCCAAACTCCCATCTCTATGAACTGATTAATTGCTCGCCATTATAAGAAATGAAGCGTACTGTAAATTATATGACATTTCACCGGATGGTGCTGCATGCTGTAAATCTTACTTACACTGTGCTAGAGGGCTGGGTAGATAATTATGCAGAGCTAGGCATCATGGGAAAGGTGCCAAGACAGTAAATAATTGGCGCTGGGGTCTAAAAATATGCCTCCGTGTTAACGGCAGTCCTGTTACCCTCTGCTGTTTGCTCAGGTGTTATACGGCCAGTCGGCCCGGTCGTTGGCACCAGCGTCTTTCGCTTTCACCAGGACCAGACATGGTGGCTCGGCCTGCGATAATCTTCTCCTTTGTCTGTTGACTGCGCTCCTCGGTCCGCGCACAGGAATTCGAGTTGAGGACAGAAAACAACCCGTCTGCACGTCTTCGGGTTCTTTTGTTTGTTGGGATGTTTGTTGTTTGGCTCTTTCTTGCCCTATTTAAGCCATTTGTTATTTTCACTGAATGTGGAGCCAAAGTGGGCAGGGCCTCGAGGTGGCCTGTGATTGGCCGGCTGTCTCTGGTTCGGGGGTCTGCGCAGTTTGGTGCTTCATAGTTTCATTCTCTGGCTTCTTAGACTTTCGCCTTTGGAATTTGAGATTTTTATAGACAGAACTTCCAGACGCAGCGAAGGAATGGCGGCTACATCAGGATGGTGTCTCTGCTTTTTACAGATGATGTACAGGTAGTCCGTCCTGCTGACCTCTTAGAAGTGCTGGGGTGAGCAAGACGTGGCCAGGATGAGATTCAGCGTCCCCAAGTCCGAGGTCATGGCTCTCAGCTGGAAAGGCGCCCTCCAAGTTGGGGATAATCAGGCGGAGAAGTTTAAGGATCTTGAGAGCTTGTTGACGGGTGAAGGTAGCAGGAGATCAACAAGCAGATTGGAGTTGGTGTATGCAGCCATGTCGACCGGTCAGTCGTGGTGAAGAAAGAGCTAAGCTGAAAGGCCCTCACCTATACTCACAAGCTGTGGGTGGGGACCGAAAACACCTCAGAGTCCAGCTGCTGCCCCGGGGGTCTGATTAGGATGTCTCCCTGTTTCAGTCATGTCCAACCCATGAGGACACAGACCTGGCCACACCTGAAAGATCAACGCCTCAGTGTCCCGTTGGAGGAGGTGGCAGGGAAAAGGGACTTCTGGGCATCTTTTCTCAGACTGCTACACCCGTGACCCAAACCCAGATAAGTGGCAGGAAATGAATGAATGGATTTCTGTTGTTCTCGTTTTGTTAATAAACTCTTCAGTTTTTAAAGGATCATTGTCTTGTCATTTGGACCAGCGGTTTCTCAGTTCTCATTCTGGTCTAGTTTGGCCTGTGCAGGCAGCGAGACCAGCTTGTGAATTCTAGGGCCTCCACAAAACAAGGCTCATATAAATCAACACTCTCACTATATAAATAATAACTCAACAACAGTAATGACAATAAAGAACAGATAAGATGACCAGGGGACAATCACGGGGCTCGTGAAGGTCGCACCTGCCACTCAGCCCAGAAAGGCACCGGGGCTTCAAATCTCACAGGCCGTTTGGGCTTCTCTGGGCATCTCCTGGGCGGCCGGGACGCACAACACACAAATGGCCAGACGTGAGGGCGCCGCGTGGCTCGGCATCCCCCTCTACATGAATTCTGTCACCTAACGTGGGGGCAATGCGGGTGTGAGTCGTGTGCCACTGGAGGTGCCAATCGGAGTCCCACCACTTTCCTCTCATGTTGCTCTCACAGAATGTCTCCACTGCCAGATGGCTCACCTGCATCTCTGGTGGGCTTACACGATTACTGACCCTTCACTTTCAACTGCATTTGTGTTTTATTAATAGGCAGTCACGCCACTGATGGTCTACTTTTGCATTGCCAACAGCCCACCAGCTTTGGTTGAAAGGAACCACCTGAGTCATGGCCACTTCAACACTCAATGTGGTGCCATAAGTGGCAAAGGCTTGTCAAAGAAAAGATGGCAAAAGAGCAGGAGAGGGTGGGCCAGACGAGAACAAGAGCAGGGTAGAAGGGGAGCGAAGCAGCACTGGCTCTCAGGCTAAGGATCCTACTCCATTGGGCCCTTAACCTGAAAATAGCTCCAGGGACGCTGTACGATGGCTGACCACCAGAGGTCACATGAAAAGTGAAGATTAATATAGTGTACCAAATACCAGGTGGGCACTTGTGTGGCCAGAGAACTTGATGACATGTAGACACAAGGGAAAACAACACAGGCTGGCGGCATTCACTTCACGATATTAAGAATATGAGAAATGTACCGGGAGGGGGGTGCAGACGCCAACATCAGATGGGCAAGGACGGGATGAGGGGGACTGAGCCATGGGCATCGTTCTGGGCACTGGCCTGGGGACCCGCTGTGGAGGTGAGAGGCTGGTCTCCATGTCTCCGTACTCTCTTGTGTGCTCTGCCATCAAGCCGGTGTCTTATTAAGGACATCATCACTAGAAGAAGCCTTAGATACCTGATGGAACATACAAATGGCCTGCACGAGGGGGGCCGGCGACGGACCGGGGCCCTGCCTCAGGTCTGGCAGCGGACAAATAAACGAGTAACAAAGGAATGGATGAATGAATAATTAAAGGAAGAAATGACAATGAACAAATCAATAATCCTCAGATATGGTAATGAGTGAAGGAACAGATGAACAAATAAATGAGCGACAGTCAAAGGAGATAATCACAAGGAGTGAAGGCAATGAATGAATGAATGATCACTGAAGGAGCCAATGACAGAAAATCAAATGTGCTAATGATAATGAACGAATGAATACCAGACAATGCAAGTAAGAATGAGTGAATGAACGTGTAGTCATTTAAAAGGTTGTTGATAATGAATGAATCAGCGTGAAACAACCAAAGGAAGTAACAAGTTAATGAAAGGAAGTAGTAACCAAAGAAAGTGACAATAATGAATGAATGAATGAATGAATGAATATCAAAGAAAGTTTAACAAGAATCAATGAATGAATGAATGAATATTAAAGGAATTGGCTCCAGTAGACCCCCGTGACCCTGTGTTCGGATTCAGCGGGTTGGAAAATGGATGGATGGATATTAAAGGAATACCAAATGCCACAGCCCACATTTGTCACTGCCTCTGCCCTGAAGACTTAACCAGACCACCAACTGGACCAGACAGCCAAAAACAACAAGTGAGCCCCGAGAAACCCAAGAGTGGACGACACTGCCATCGTGTTATGAGACGTACACCTTGCCAGTGAGGTGCTTCATGCTGCTGCCACCCTGTGATCCTGATGTTTACCACACAAAGATGCCAGGTCTATCTGCTGAAGTGATCACTGAACCCTGAGAAGTAGAGGCCAAGCAGCACCTTGGCACCAAATCCAGTGTCAGTTTACAGCACCTTTCACAGAGGACTGCTGGGTGATGCCAGCGGCCAGGACCACCCAAGGGCACACATCAAACAAAGCAGCACAGCAGGCCCCCTCATACGCAGACCGCCATGCTGCAGGTAGCCTGCATGCAGATTTTCACATAACCCAGTTAGGCCGGCGTGTAACTGAATTGAGCAGCGAAGTGTTTGCGTAGTTTAAAAGGATTAAAATGCAAATGGTGAGCTGAGTGCCAGCCAGTGCTTCTGCTTCTCCTCCTCCTCGTCAAGTGTCTTGGGCAGCCATAGTGGCTTTAATCCTGTTGTACCATTCAGTTCCTTGTGCTGTTCTTGGGCAGGATGGCACACCCCTCTCTTGCTCACATTGTTCCAATAAGGACAGTCCACAAGGAAATGGAGGAGCCCACACTGGCATGGGGAGAACGTCAACCAGACCCAGCTGGGCTGAAAAGCAACAAACATAAGAAGAAACTCCACATAATGCTGGGCTGTACTGCCAAAGTGTGGCCCTTAGTGGTCTCTGTTCTGCGCTGGCATCACATGTGTGGTGGGTGCCATCCACTGGCTGCTCACCCACACTACAGTGTTGTCAGGCCCTCCCTGTTCATGTTGTGGCCTGACCCACCACCAGTGCGGAGGGCAGGTGCCTGGCATTACCTTCCAGAACACCCCTGAGCCCATCCAGGTACATGGAGATGAGCTGGCACAATTCAACCCCTCCAACCCCATCCCTTATGTGTGAACATTTTTCTTTTGAATTTCACTTCTGGAGAATTGCATGCCCCACAGTTGTCTCCCGCTAATTAAAATAGATGCCGCCGACTTCCTCCGCAGATGGCCGCCAGCTCAGTACATCTGCTAAGCCACTGAGAGAGAGCGGACCGCTTGGTGACACAAGCCGACCAGGAGGGGCTGTTTGAAGCGGCACATGAAAACGAGGACCTCTGCTCCTTTTTCAATTCATTTGCAGGCTTTGCTCTCACAAATTCAAACTCAAGCCAGCGTCTCCTGGGCTTCTCCTCTAACACAGTTCCAAATGAAAAAACATGGCGGCCACAAGCGTGAAAGCCACAGCCTGTCAGAGAACTCGAGTGACCTGCAGGTTGGCGTCCAAGCGCATCACTGTGTCATTGGAGACTTGATGGCCTTGCGCTGGCCATATTTACGCCAACCTAAACTCCACTGACGCTCGTCTCCTGACTGCACGTCTGGCGGTGAGTGTGAAGAGATCACTTCAGTCCACGCGTGTGTCACTAACAAGCGAGACCAGCAGTGCCACGAGGAAGACGACAGGGGTGCGCGGAATGCCAGGCTTAATTACGTCTGCTCAAGATTGAGTTTTGTTTTTATTGTAGTTTCAGGTTTGTGTTTTGGAGAATTGGTTTATGTCATGTGGAGGAACCAGGGGCGCCAGTCAGCCCCAAATACGAACACACAGTGAGCACCGAGGTTCAAATAATGGAAGGTTTATTAAACCACTACTTCCACAAAGCTGCAAAAAGCACAAAGACACGAATTTCCTCTCTCCTTACCTACAACACCTTTCTGTCACCACCACTGCACTGCCCTCCTCCAGTTGAGGGCTGCCTTCCTTCCTCCCCGCTCTGAATCACCTGGACAAGGGAGTGCGGTCCCGTTAACTAAAGGACCCGGGAGGACTTCTGGTGCCAGGGCCATATAGACGTCACATTTTAGATAGATAGATAGATAGATAGATAGATAGATAGATAGATAGATAGATAGATAGATAGATAGATAGATAGATAGATAGATAGATAGATAGATAGATAGATAGATAGATAGATAGATAGATAGATAGATAGATACTTTATTATTAATTCCCAAACTACAGCAGCAGCATACTGATAATAACAATATTAAATTAAAGAGTGATAATGCAGGTATAACAGACAATAACTTTGTATAATGTTAATGTTTACCCCCCCCGGGTGGAACTGAAGGGTCACATAGTTTGGGGGAGGAATGATCTCCTCAGTCTGTCAGTGGAGCAGGACGGTGACAGCAGTCTGTCGCTGAAGCTGCTCCTCTGTCTGGAGATGATCCTGTTCAGTGGATGCAGTGGATTCTCCATGATTGATAGGAGCCTGCTGAGCACTTGTCGCTCTGCCACAGATGTAAAACTGTCCAGCTCCATGCCAACAATAGAGCCTGCCTTCCTCACCAGTTTGTCCAGGCGTGAGGTGTCTTTCTTCTTTATGCTGCCTCCCCAGCACACCACCGCGTAGAAGAGGGCGCTTGCCACAACCGTCTGATAGAACATCTGCAGCATCTTATTGCAGATGTTGAAGGCCGCCAGCCTTCTAAGGTAGTATAACCGGCTCTGTCCTTTCTTACACAGAGCATCAGTATTGGCAGTCCAGTCTAATTTATCATCCAGCTGCACTCCCAGATATTTATAGGTCTGCACCATCTGCACACAGTCACCTCTGATGATCACGGGGTCCATGAGGGGCCTGGTCCTCCTAAAATCCACCACCAGCTCTTTGGTTTTGCTGGTGTTCAGGTGTAGGTGGTTTGAGTTGCACCATTTAACAAAGTCCTTGATTATGTCCCTATACTCCTCCTCCTGCCCACTCCTGATGCAGCCCACGATAGCAGTGTCGTCAGTGAACTTTTGCACGTGGCAGGACTCCAAGTTGTATTGGAAGTCCGATGGCTGAACAGGACCGGAGAAAGTACAGTCCCCTGTGGCGCTCCTGTTTTGCTGACCACAAAGTCAGACGTGCAGTTCCCAAGACGCACATACTGAGGTCTGTCTTTAAGATAGTCCACGATCAATGCCACCAGGTATGAATCTACTCCCATCTCTGTCAGCTTGTCCCTAAGGAGCAGAGGTTGGATTGTGTTGAAGGCGCTAGAGAAGTCTAGAAACATAATTCTTACTGCACCACTGCCTCTGTCCAAGTGGGAGAGGGATCAGTGTAGCATGTAGATGATGGCATCCTCCGCTCCCACCTTCACCTGATATGCGAACTGTAGAGGGTCGAGGTCGTGATGGACCTGTGGCCTCAGGTGGTGAAGCAGCAGCCGCTCCATGGTCTTCATCACATGTGACGTCAGAGCGACAGGCCGAAGTCATTCAGCTCACTAGGACGTGATACCTTTGGGACTGGGGTGATGCAAGATGTTTTCCAAAGCCTCAGGACTCTCCCCTGTTCCAGGCTCAGGTTGAAGATGCTCTGTAGAGGATGCGCTGTAGAGGAGCTCATCTCCCTCCAGTGACCCCCTGCAGCACCCATGGACCCCGGCAGGGCTGTGCTGCCAGACTACACTTCCTAGCATGCCCTACTGGTTCCGTGCAGGACACCAATATCCGGGGCGCTGCCATCTAGCATGCCGGGGGAGTGAAAAGTCCCCAGCAACATCTTCCCTTTCCAGTGGGCTGTCCGTCTATCCTTTCTGGCTCTCTCTTTCCGGGTCTGATCCCCTTCTCTTCCCTGGCTGGGATGCTGTCTGCCTGCTAGGAGCCTCCCATCCAGCTAAGGAACCATCTCCTCTTCTGGCCGGGACGCCCTGTCCAGCCCCGTGTGGTATTTACAGTCATTACTTTATGCATTTTCAGGTTCTGCCTAGCATTATATCAAGAAACACTGTTGGTGTTTGGTGGGCCAAAGGTTTTTTGTTGTGGTTTCCTCGATGAACATTGAAAGGAGATAAAGCGATTCAGAGATCTCGTGCCCATCCACACTTTCTTGTCTGGCTCTCAATTCTCAGTCCAACTGACTCTGAGACGTGCCTCAGTGCCTTTCGGGGCTTCATGAAGAATTAGCCATAGTCACGTGCAGGTGACACCCTGACAGGCTCCACTGCCTGCCTAAAGTCTGGGACAGCAGGTTCAGCCTGTGGACCCCTGTGGTTGCTGCCCTCAGTCTTGTTTAGTGAGCCATCCTGCTTTCCCAAACTCCAGTGTTAGGTTGGTTCTGCAGACCTTTCAGTCCCTGCTGCCCTTTCATTGTCTTATTCTGAGAAATTCTCAGATATTTGAATTGTTTTCCAAAAATGGTTTGCCTCGCCCCACTTTGAGTGTTTTGACTTTAAACGTCTGTACTACTATGGTCTTGAACTAGGAGTTCCAAGGCACATGAGTCCCAGAAGTTCCAGAAGCAATTCCAATAAGGCCCACTAGAGGGAGGAAACACCGTCAAAAAACCCCAGATAGAAACAGAAAAGGGCCCACAAGAGTCTTTAGAAGATAAAAGATTCATTTTAACTAAAATACTCTGAACAAAACCACGAGGCTCCAAACAAGGACTATAAAAAGAAACAACGCCCCAAAACACAATCCAGTGATGAAGGTTCAAAAATCCAGAAAATCACAAAAGAGCCCAAGGCACGGCAAGAAACACAAGAACTCACCAACTCCAGAGGGCATTCAAAATGAACCGCCATGAAGTATGGGAGACCCTTGGAGTTACAGGGCAGAGGGCACTTCGTGGTGGTGACTGGCAGGTGGCCCCGACTCGTGTGGGACCACCTACAATACACACAGACAGTAACAAAGGCAGAGTACACAATTTACAAGCATAGACAGAAATAACATTAACATGAAGGACATGAAGCAAGGATCTGAACCCCAGCAGAAATATAAGAACTCTCAGGCAGTGCCAGCTGCTAGAGCCTTCCTCCTGAGTTAGGGGCCGGGCTGATTTGGGTAGGAGGGGGCCACGCCTCTGTGACAGTGAGGCCTTCAGTGAGCAGGCTTGTCCTCAAGTCACCCCTAGGGGTCCGCAGTCTTGTTAGGTACGTTTGCCTCCTGGCTCTCTTAAGTCCAATCCTCGTTTTTCCTATTTTCTCTTTCTTTTGGGGTTCCCCTTATAAGAGTTTTAAACTTCCAAAATAAAGCCAAATTAAGAGTGAGACCCTTTTTGCAGACAACTTCAAGGGGCTCGGAGCGGACTGGCATGATGAGCGAGTTCCGTCGGCAGTGTCAGCGGTTCTACAGCGCTATTGATTACTGATTTCTCTTCTACTTCAGGTTGGCTGGCCTAACGTTTACAAAGACACCGTCGGCCATCGCGAGTCGCAGCAGTGGCATGATGGGGACTGTATTAAAATTGACAATGCCGGCAGCGAGCTGGCGTCTCTGCCGATTCTAATCTGTCGTATTGACGGCTGCTCAAGTCAACTCGGTGCAGCTGGGAGGAATATTAGGAGGCTAAGACGTGTTACTAATTGCAGACCCTTGATTACGGGGGATTAATTGTCACCTTTCCCTGTAATTGGGTTTCTCGGCTGCCTGCAGGGTAATTGGAGGGAAAGCGCGCGGCGCCCCTTCTCCCTCTGACAGATTACGTGTGTATCGGGGAATGCGGTTGCCATAGAAAACTCAATAGGTTAACAAATAATGGGCCGACTGGACCCTCTGGGTGTCTCAATTTCCTGTAATTGGCGTTGAGTGTAACCCGGGCTTTTGAGTAGTGTGGCCATCGGAATCCGAGGGGAACAACAAGTGACGACTGGCCAGGGAGGGGAGTCCATCTCTGTCTGTCCAGTCCCAGAGATGTGTCACATGAAGGCCACAAGACTCAATCTCGAGTGACCCAGCATGGCTGGACAACAGACACCTGACTCTCATGGGACTGTCAGGACCGTCCAGGTCCATTGTTTGCTGTCTCTGCAATGCGTGCTGACTGAGCTAGCATGGAAGGTGGACATAAATATGCTGCGGCCATCACCTGCAGCCACTGTTACTGCTTCTCCAAACTCTGTGCTGACATTCACATCTCAAAGAGGGTTGGGTTAGACCCCCGAGTGCATGTGCCGCAGGGCTCGGCTCGAACTCTTCGTATAACGTTCTGCCTCTGTCCTGGTGGCCACCGCATGTCACTTCTCTAATCTTTCATGTGCAGGCAGTGGAGCACCACTTCTCTAGGGATTCGAGTTCAGCCCTGAGACGGGGCTTCACATTCCACTGTCCTCCCAGGAATGCTGACTGGCGACACTAAACTGGCTGAGTGTGTGCCACAGTGGTGTCCGAGTGTTAAGTATGTCAAGATGGGCTCGTTCATAGCAGAGGTGAGCTACCACTAGATATGGATGGCATTTCTCATAGCAGTGCCACCCTTTAAAATGGCACGATAAGGTCACAGCGGCCGAAACCTTGTGCCTTGTTTGCTCCAAGTGACCAATTCCCAGCTCTGTGATGGTGTGAAACTGGCCTGGGGCTGCTAGTGGCCTTGTCCCAAATGCTGCTGGGATCGGCCCCAGCTCCTGGTCATGCTGCAGTGAGAAAGCAGGCTCACAAAATGGGCCAGTCAGTTGGTGAAGTCATCACAGAGCTGGCCACCTGCCACATGCTAGAGGGTCCATCACCATCTGCTCTGAACGAGCCCTTCTTCTCTGTCACGGTAACAACGGGCATTTTAGGCGCCCTAAGTGCGCACGTGTCCTACAAATGAGCAGGCATGGCGCTGGCATCTCAGACAAACGCCTGCAAATGCAATCGACAACTGAGCACGCTCACAGCGCATCTCGGCAGACAGGAAATTGCTGTTAATTGATGAGGCATTGTAAACCTGTTTTATTAAAAAAGCGCCTGACACTAATTCATCACGGGCACCGACAGAGGCATTATAAGCAGCCTTGGTGTGATTAATACAAACGTTCACAAAGCCTCCGATGTTTCTGTCACAAAGGAACAGAAGCGACACGCAGGTGACGACAAGCAGGGACAACTGTGTCAATCTTTGTTGTATATAGCGCCTCTCGCCCCATGCCCAGCTTGTGCCAGTTTGGAGATGGGATGGCATGAGGATGCCTTTACCCACCAACTTGGTGCCTCTCGCAGGAGGGAGGCGCGCAAATGGGAAGGAGAATTGGTCTCGTTTTCTGATATCGTTTACCCCGGTATTAAAAATGACGGCTCAGCAGCAACATGTAATTTCAAATTAAACGCTTTGCGTGCGTCCTTTTATGTACTAATGGAGGCCCCTCTTATTTGAAGAAGCGCCATTTTCCAGTTTAGCGGGGCTTTCCTCTTCCTTGGATTTTGTTTTTTTTTGTATTGTTTTGACCCAGTGCCGATTATTAACATTTGTAAGATTTGAGAAATTGTAATTGCCTCCTCTGTGTTAATTAGTATTATTAGGCTTTTGTTGTATGGAAGACGCATTAATTCTGCTTATATGTAGCCAAAGAGACGCTCAGCAGCAAAGGCTCGACTTTTGGCAAAGGCTGGTGAGCAGAAAGCCCACGGGTGCAGTTAAAGACCCACTGGGTGGCACAAGTCTGCGTGGAAGGCCATCAGTGTGCTGCTGCAGCTACCCGCTGGGCAGCTCTCAAACCTCAGATCAACTCCTGGGTCTGCCTGTCCTCTGCCAGAGTCCAAAGAGAGGCAGCCACGCCAGCTGGCGCTGCCCAGGTCTGAGTGCCAGGTTTGACTTTCTGGCCCTTAATACTGAGGTCTCACCGTCAAGTTGGAAGCCCCCTCCCTCTCCGCACAGTATTTTGCCCACAGTTCTCTTTTGTTAGTGCCCCCATAGTACAATACAATTTACAATACCATTTATTTTTATAGAACCCAAAATCACACAAGGAGGGCCGCAATGGGCTTTAACAGGCCCTGCCTCTTGACAGCCCCCCAGCCTTGTAGGGAAAAAATGGTGGAAACCTCCGGAAGGGCAGTTCAAAGAGAGACCCCTTTTCCAGGTAGGTTGGGCATGCAGTGGGTGTCAAAAAGAAGGGGCAGTCCATACAAGACAATACACAGAACAGAATACAAGTCATCCTCAATACAAATAGAAATATTACAAGTACAGAGCAGAACTCAACAGGAGATGACATCCCATAATAAGATATGGATTTGTTCAAAATCCTGGAGACCCTGACCATCAAGCTGCCTCCCCCTATTGGCCATTCCACAGCTGAGTCAGCCAATCCGATGAAAGGACCCCTCTACCCTGTGATCCACTATCAGGGATGACTTTACCTTAGGCAGGCAGGTGGGCCGTGGCACCAAGTGGCACATATGAGTACCGAGAGGAGAAACAGAACAGGTGAGGGTCAGTAACACATTAGAACTGTCATACTACTTCTGTTTTTAGTGCTAATGACAGTCTGCTCAGTTAATCAGCAGCTCTAGTCAGGGTGTGCTAAACTGAAGTCGTGAGTCTTCAGCTGGGATTAGAGGGCCGAGACCGAAGGGGCATCTCTTATAGTAGCAGGCAGACCACTCCACAGTTTAGGAGTCTTGTAACTAAAAGCTCGACCTCCCATTGTTATTTTATTAATCCTTGGAATCCTAAGCAGACCGGCATCTTGAGATCTTAATGTGCGCTCAGGTTTGTAAGTTATGATAAGATCAGACAAGTAAGCCTGACCTCGGCCATTTAATGCTTTATACGTTAAAAGGAGGATTTTGAAATGTGTCCTAAACTTAACCGGGAGCCAGTGTAAGGATTTAAGAACTGGAGTTATGTGTTCGTATTTTCTGGTTCTTGTAATAATTCTTGCAGCAGCATTTTGGATTAACTAGCAGCTGCATAAAGAACAATCTGAACATCCAGTGAACACCACATTGCAGTAGTCAATCCTACTAGAGATAAACACATGAATTAACTTCACAGAATCCTGCTTATTTACATATAGAGTGTCTGCCAGGTTTTGGTTGGCACTGTACTATTATCACCTTATGCGTTTTTTTATTGAACCTCGGTGTATTTATTGTTATGAAAGGCCTGTGCAGTCCCTAGCAGTCTATCAATGGGGTTTAGAGAGTCAAACAGTTTGACTTTGGGGTTTAATTTGGTCGAGAATCCATCCATCCATCCATTTTACAAACCTGCTTTCTCCTGAGCAACCAGGGTAGCAAGGAACTGGAGCCTATCCCAGCAAGCACAGGACACAAGGCAGGAACAAATCCTGAACAGGATGCCAGTCCATCTCTAGGTGCACACACACCCACCTCTGAGGCCACTTTAACAACACCAATTCACTTAACCTGCACGTCTTTGGGACTGTGGGAGGAAACCCACGTGGACACCAGAAGCGCATGCAAACCCCACGCAGGGAGGATGCGGGACAAGAACCCTGGTGGTCTCCTTACTGCGAGGCAGGTGCGCCACCACTGTGCCACTACCAAGGATCTTACTGTCAGCGATCTATTCTGAAAAGGTTTGTTACTCAGACTCTGTTGTGACGTTGTTTGGTGTCCTGTTTGGGCACTGCAATGTTAGGTTTCTGCTTCTGCCACCTCCCAGACGTTTGTGCTGTCAATAATGTGACGATGCAAAGATCACCCTGGAGCTTGACAGGTAAACCTTGTTTCGCCGCATCTTCATTTGGTCTTTCCTGGTTTGTTTTTTTTTTTCGACTCATGTTCTGGCTTTCACAAAAGATCTCCTTGTCTCCCGCATTTGGTCAGTTTCATTTCCTTTTTATCGTCTTTCGTCAGTCATGGTGATCTCGTCACCCCTCAGGCGCCTGACATATACTAAGAATGATGATTTCTGTGCATGTTACATCGCATGGCCACTTGAGGCACTGTTTGTTGCCCTCCTAGCTACTCATGAAGCTCAAAGACAAACAAAGGCCACCACAGGGCTGTGTCACCTCCTTGGGTGGCCTAGCCCCTAAAGTCAAGAGGCAGGCCTGCGGCCTACACGGGCCACATAAGGAGGGTAACAAGGTGATAAAAGGGGCAGAGGAAAACGGTAAAAAAGCCTTGTGCCCAAAAACAAAACCAAGTTTCTTTAACATTTAAATATTTTATTTAAAGGATTCAGAACAAGGACAGGAGTAATAAAAGAAGTTAAAAAAAATCTAATAACTCAAACCATAAACAGCAGAGCGTCCAAATTCAGAACAACAGGACCAATGTCAAAGCCACATCTGGTGGTCCCGCCTCCCTTGGCTCAATACACAGACAGAGCTAGTTTTGACCCCGTGACTCATCTCCTGGTCCGGACTTCTCACTTAACTCTCTACTCTCTTTGACTGTGTGCTCTCCTCACCTCGTCTCCTGCCAGTTATCATCATTGCTGGAATGCCGTCAAGTCCCTTCCTCCCTGAGGCGGTCTCATTAAAGCCCCCCAAGTGACTGCAGGTCTCTCTGCTGATGGGGCTGCCGGTCTGACTCTGTAATGTGGCAGAATAAGACACCAGAAGCCCCTCAGTGTTCCCCCAGTAACCCCCATCCTGAGAATGTACCAGTCAGTAATCTGGAAGGTGCTCCGGCCCTCCCGACCAGCAGGCTGGATGTGACACACACACACACACACATACACACAGCACCATTTTTGGTTTCGTCGTACACTCCCACTTGTCGCAGCCCCTCGTGTTGTAATGTTAACCTTTCTGCTCGGACGGAGAAGCTTTGAGATTACTTGTGGGAAGTGTGCCCAGATGTGCTGGGGTCTTTGATTGGTATACCAGACCAGGCCGCTGCGAGGGAGATGTGTGGACGTGATGAGCTGTCCTGTGAGCGCGAGGTCTTTACAATGGCCGTCTGTTCCCCTGTCACAGCTGCCCCCCGGTCCTCCTTAATGTCCTTTCAAGAAAAAGCAAACATGGATGCCACACTCTGAAGTCAAATCCACAGCCCAGCATCCAGCGCCCTCTGGGGCGGCACAGGAAGCCAGCTCATCTAACGAGTCCCAGCTTCACTGCTGACCCAGTGTCGTGACAGACGGCGCTCACCACTTTATTCATTTCCAAGACACACAAAGAGTCCACGTTAGCTTTGTGCACTCGGTAAACATCCCATCATTTCTCACTCGACTGTGCCTTTGAAGCTCGGCTGCCATTCTCAATGGGTGATGCTCTCCACATCCGCGATTCTCAACATGAAAGAGGGAGCCCACTGGTGCGTGTGCCCACATGCTGGGAGAGACTCGGGTGCAAATGTCACTCATGGACGCTACACCATCACGGGGCGCACGTGTGGTGAAAACAAAATGGAGAAGGACCGGGCACGACGGCGCCTGCGGGACCCCCGTGTGGTCAGGGATTCAGTGTGCCGCATATGGGTGTTGCAAGTGGTGGGTGGGATACACAAGATGACTGCTGACATAAACAAGTGTCCAGACAAAGCTGGCACAAGGGCACCTCCAAAGCCCAAGGGGCAATCAGTGGTCACTTTGGCTTTGACTGCAAACTCGGATTTACATTTCAGCTAAAACTGCTTGATCTCCGCATTTGATCTTCAGCTCTTTCAGATGAACCCAAAAAGGTTCATGTTCGGCTACAGCTTGGGGTCCGGCCCGGCCCGCCTCTCTGATTTCCTCTGTTACTTTGATCTATTCATGCTGGTTCTTCTCCATCGATGTGTTTGTTCATTCCTGTCATTTATTTTACTCTTCTCCTTTACTGTCTGTATATTGAACCCGTGACGCTATGGCTGTGGACTGGCCAACAGAAGGTTTGACATGCCACAGCACTGTTGCCTGAGCCATCAGCTCGTGTTTGTGATGTCTGGCTCTTGACTCCTAGTGACCGTGATGATGGCCAGTGATCTACACACTCAAGAGGCCCATTGGCGTTTTCCATGTTTCTGTACAGCTGTACGTTATAAAACCATACAGCTGGTCAACCTGGCGCCAGGGCTGCTATGACACAGTAATGAGTCGGCGACAGATGTGACACGCACAACAAGGAGGCAGATGGACAGCAGCAAGTCTCGTCCATCACGGTGAGAGGCAGATCAAGGCTCCGTTGACATATGGCTTCTCGCAGTTACTCCTCTCACCCACGTGGCCACTCAAACTGCCATAACACACATGGCGACACTCCAGAATTACACAGCAGGCATCGCCTTGTCCAGTGAGGCTGGCATTCTCTGCGGAATGACCAAGGGGCCCAATACGTCAGGGCGCTTAGCTGTCCTGCTTGGGTTGCCTCTTTCAAGGCCCACAAAGGCGGCCACTTTAATGACAAAGCAGAACTTAAATGTTTAAAGCTGATTAAATCCTAATGAAGAGCTGTGCAGATATGAGCTCGACTTTGCCACTCGGGGCTCATTGTAAATAAGATCATTCATCTCGGCCACGCAGCCCTTGAACATTTCTCATAGAAAATTAATTAATGTCGTTTGTCTCCTTCATGGCGTCTTTGTTTCCTTGCCAAACATGAATGTCGCTCTGTTTTCCTCGTATTGTTGGCCTGATCCACCTCACTCGTGTTGTCACTCCTTACATGATATACGTATGGTGCCTCTCTGCCAGCCCGATCCGTTCATCTCCACGGGCACCGCTGATGGTCCTCACGCTGACCTGCATTAAAGATGTGGCACCCCACCCGCGACTGGCCCACCAGACTGACAAATCAAACTAAAAAACAGTCACTGAGGCCCACGCTCCATCTTGTCATGGTAGAGGGGTACTCAGCAGTGGGCATGGCCTAGTGTGTGTGTGTGTGTGTGAAGTGATGCCCAGGGATTCTACCATCACAGCAACAGCGTAGTAATCCAAGCCCCATTGTGGCGTTTGAGGTTCCCACTAGGGGGTGATGTCTTGTGGGTTCTGCCCATATGACAGCAGAGACTGCCGATGTCAGCTGGGACCCCAGAAGTGCTCACGGAGGCCTACCTGGAAATGGTCTGTGTCTCCCTTAGACTTGGGTGACAGGAGAGCAGCGAGGCTCAGGGGGCCACAGTATAGTGCTTAATAATACAACACCATTTTGTGTCATTTTGGACTCAAGAGCACCCCCTACAGTCCACACATACTAAAGATGATAAGCAGAGGAAGTCCTCAGGAATCATTCAGGATGCGCTTGGTTGTCACACGACGTGCGGGTTTGCCTGCGATTTAATGTGGCAGTGCAGATTAAAGTGAGACAAGGAGACGAGGAAGAAAGGAGGGCCGCTGCGGTACCAAGAGGCGCATCTTATATAGCACCTTACGCTTCCAGAGCTACAGCACCATGGTGTACATGATGTCTGAGCAGGCACTTCTGAGGTCCAGTGTCATCGTCATAAATTCAAAGCGGTGAGTAAAACACAATAAACTGCAGGGCTCGACATGGACGCAGGTGTCACCCCCCCCCACAGCCACAACATGCAGCCCCTGCCTTCACTGCCTATCCCCTTGGAAAGCGGTGTAGAATGTGTTGGTGGGGGTGGGGTGGAGTGTGGTGGCCTAGCCGACAAGCTGATCTTTGGGTACATGTGGTGGGCACAGCCTCGTCTGTTGTGTATTAATGCTGCTCACAAGCGTTATGACACCTACTGGCTCCAGCAGTTTCACCCATAAATCAGCTACATACGTTTCTGTGTTCATATTTATCCCTGGTTGGGATTCTGGACGTGTGTCATTCACACATATGGTGCAGGCTGAAGGCAGAAGTAGAAACTTCAGCAACACTCGGACAATCTGTGCAAGTCTCGTGTCCCTTCAGTGCTTCACAGGCAGAAGCAAACTCGCCACCAATCGACACAAAACTCAAAGTGAGGCTTAACCTCCAGAGGTAGGCCTCAAAGTCCCTACAGTCAAGGGGAGTCTCACCCTAATGCTACATGCAGGCTTCTGGCCTACACAGGCCTAACAAAAAGGGGGAAGAGGTATGAAGTCAAAGCAAACCTCTGAACTGAGAAGATGGCAACCATTTAAAAACTCCTAGCCCACAATTAGAAAAATCTGTTCCCTTATTTATTACAAAACATTCCAAAGCATGAACAGGAAAGGAGGATTAGAAAAAGGAAGACCAAATAAATAAATGAAGGGCGACATGAATCGTTCTCTTATAGCCACCTGTCTTTGAGGATGGCAAAGGTTCAAGCATTGAGTAGGACGCGAGCACTTGGGCCAGAAGGCAGCAGATTTTCAATTAGTAAAGCAAACAGGAGATGAATCCTTTATGATAGGCAAGCTAGCTAGAATATTAAAGTAGTGACTGGTAGAGAAAAGCAAACATCAAAACAGCCAAAGGCCAAGAAGTCAGCCGCTCTGATACCAAAGCCAAATCACCGGACAAAAATCAAAGTCAGAAATACGAAATGCAAAAGTGCAACGACTTAAAGACACAAACTCGGATAACAAAGGGCTTCCAAGGACGACCTTTTAACTCATCCCAACCTCTGAGTACATGAGAGACCACCTACTGGCGGGGTGTCAAAACAACAGTGGGAATGAATATAAAAATTAGGGTGAAAAATGGCACAAAATAAACAACAAATCCATTCATAACAGAACTGTAAGGATGAGGATTGAAACGACGATAGCCAAAATAAGTCATTCAATAGGAGCCAAAACGAATGATTCAGAAGTCAAACCAGAGATCTAACAACACCACTCAGAAAAAGAAGAGTAGCTCACTTGCGCTTTGTTCTCAGCTCCTCACTTGTGGCCATCACTTTTGTCACCTTATGTGCCCGACGCTGGCCATGATACCTTTGACCCGGCGACGTCACACACCGCACAATTCTGGCTGCCCTTCCCTAGCAACAGCTTAGCAACCATAAACTATAAGGTCTCAAAATGGTGGTTCCCTTTAACTAACACAAGATGGTGTCACAGAAGAACACATTTCATGTTTGGCATCACTAAAAACACCTTGGAATAAAAAATAATGATAACATTCAAATGTTTTTCGATACAGAAACACAAAGGCCATCTTTATTTTATAGTAAAAACAGTTCATACTAAAAAAGAGAATTACTCCGTAGGACGTCATGTGCATCCTAATTAGAGCAGGGTGGCACCTTACGGGAGCAGGTCAGAGCCCGTCTATGTGTTCTGTGAATCACTGCACAGCCAAACACAGGGTAGCCCTTACAGTCAAAGTCCCCCACTGGTAGACGTGCACCCTCTTTGCTGATTTTCTCATTGCTGACCGTCCACCCCATTCTCCAGCAGGCCTCCATCCTTCCCTCAGCACGTCCGGGTGATGCTGACTAAGAGCGTCCTGAAGGAGACAAATTGCACAAGTGTGGCAGCACATATGCCTCCCGTAAATCAGGAACGTTAAAGACACAAAATCAGCCCCCATGCCACCCCGGTCACTACACGACGTGATGAAGTGGGGTGGACAAGGCCAGCCCAGCAGCCTGTGTATCTTGGAGAATTAATGGCGCGTCCCCACCGACACCTGAACTAACAGGAGGAGGAAGTCGGCTTTCCTGATTGTCATGAATGACACTAAAGGGAGGGCATCAGCGTCCACTCAGGCATGGACTCTCCCACAGCAAGCACCATTGTGTAGCCGGTCACAAGCCCGGACTGCCTTTTCCGCTCTCACCGTCATCAGACACGCTTTATGTGTGTGTGTGTGTGTGTGTGGATCAATAAGGACAATTGTTTGAGGTTCGATTTACAAAACGGCACTCTGAGTCCAAACATCGGCAGCTCTGCTGTGCTTCCTGCCATTCGAGCAAATCTTCATAAATGGATTCTCATAAATAAATGAAAACCTCAGCGACAATTCAGGGAGAGAAAAAAAAGTGCAGTGGATTGAATAAGACGGGCAACCTCCAAGATTTCAATTAAATGAAAGGCCGGCGCGAGCGAGCGCAGCAGACCCTGATCAATACCCACTCACATGCTTTGCCCTTTGGCATCGTTTACCAATTTCTTAACACACGATTTTGTGGGCTGCCACCGCCGCTGCCACCGAGTATGCGGGTGACATATTTGCAGTTGCACTGTAGGGTCCTGCGTGCTGTTAATATTTAATGAAGTGTGAGTGGCATGTAATATGCACCCCCCATCCCCAAGGTGCTATAAGCCAGTTGTTATTGAACGGTGAGATGTTTTCTGATTAATGACGAGCTTCACCCATGTCAAAACAGGCCCAGGCCACGGAAAGACGGCGGCGAGATCTGTACAAGCGCCCTCAGACTGCCACACAGCATGCAGCTCGGCCATAGATCACTCGGCCCGCCGGCCATCAGCATCTGACCAAATTATTGGGCAGTTTAATGGCCAGGCAGGGAGTCGAAATGAGGATTTGTTAAAGCAAACCTTCCCTTTTAGACGCATTTCACAGAATCCTTGATGTTGTGCTGGCAACCATTGACTGGTCCGTTGGTTTTCATTACGGGGTTTATCAGTTCATTTTGATGGCATCCATTGCGTGGCCACAACAAAGTAGGAAAGTAGCTCACTTTTTACTTAAAACTGAATTTAAAGTACACACATTTCAGCTTCTTCACACAAAGAGTGACCAAATGGTGGGGATATCCAGCTGTCCTTCCATATTCTCACTAATCACAGCCCCAGAGAGTGAACTCTGCTCACGAGACCGTCAGGACCCTATCAATCTACTATACAGCTCCTCTCGCGTCTGATGATCTAATATACATAAGTGGCACTTATCATGGCACCAGAGAGTGGCAGTGGCATTATGCTGCATGTCAACTAGCACAGCCAAGTAAGAATGTCATAAGGACCCCTGTGTCATACACTGGTGGTCAAGTCTGTCATTTACACGTCTATTTGTCTGTCTTTTATATAGTGCCTTTCAAGTCATTCCAAGGTAGTTCTACCCACTAATGAGAATGGTGACATGTTGATCAGCGCACACAAGTAAGACTTGCGTTGGACTCGCACACGGGACAGTAAGGAGACGATAAACCAGGGGTTTTAACACTTTTTAATTATGGACCCTAATAAGAAAATTGGCGTCATACTGCTGTCATGATATGGAGTCTTCACCAAGGTGGAATGGGTGTAAAGCCTCCAAAAATAAGCCAGGAAGCAGTTCAGAATCTTCACTGACCTGCCCAGAAGAGGCTCACCTTAACTCAGGCAGGCCCCAAATACTACCTGCTGGCTTCAGCCTGAGCAGGCCTGAGAACGTGGAGCTGGCAAAACAACACTAAATGGTGACAACTCTACTGAGAAGCCCAGGATGGAGGAGGATCACCATCAACCCCTGGCTTGTGAACAAGGCAAACAAAGAATCTTTATAAATCAAAGATTTATTCACAAAAATGCTCAACAGAGCAGAAAAATGGCAAATGGAGGTGCGTAAAAGGTAATTCTAAGCAAACACGAAATCAGAATCCCGTGAGAACAGGCAAAGATTTCACCAGAAACAGTGAATCCAATCAGAAATAGCAAACCTCACAATGAACAAAATGATCTCCTGCTCCTGAGCCTTCACAGCTCACCTAAATAGCCAGGGGGCGGGCACAGGAGAGGTGATGTCTGGGTGGACCCGCCTCCTGGGGCTCCACCCACAAAGCAAAAGGAACATAAGTAAATGTAAAGAGACAGTACACAATAATAAACCAAATCAAAATGAAAAGTAATAATACAAAGACAACAAAAAGAGCCGTTAAACAGACCTTACTACAAAACAGCTAGGACCCAAGAAGAGGAAGAGCACCATACTGAGAGCAGAGCCATACGCAAGCCCAGAACAATGGTCGGGGAGATCAAACGCACTCAACCCCCAGCTGTTACCCCATGAAAGTTCCTTTTGGACCATGAGCAGTAGGCCATGCTTTTCAAGTAGTCTCCCACTTATTCGATTAACAGGCTGGGTTTGGTAAACAAGACAGATAACTGTAGAAAATGCGCAAACACAACTGCCATCAACCCTTCAGTCTATTAAGTGTTTCCACCCAATGACAGAAGTTCCCAACACAACATGTCCATGGGGTGTTTGTTGATATGTTGAGTGTGTTTGAAAGTTTGCAGTATGAAGAGCAACTGAACTAACTGGAAATTAAAACAAAGTAACAAGTCGTACCCTGATTCAGAACAAAGCAAACAGCCCAGGAGCGTATTGTAAAATGGCCAAGACACCAACCACCCAGCCCTCCATGGCCACTGACACCACATTTAGCTTGCCTCTCTGCAAGGGCGCTATATACACCCCACCCTGGACCCCGAAATCACGTTGACATCCCGCCCTGTCAGCCCCTCCCCTCTCTGTCCTCTCCTTTCTCATTTGCATCTTTGCTGCCAATCATTTCGCTCTGATTGACTGCTTGTGAAGTGGCGTTGGCTTCATGAGGTTTAAGGTGCAACAAGAAATCAGAAATGCAGGCGTTTAGCTTTGTTTGAAAAAGAGTGAAACCACTGAACGTGCAAAAGTGGCACAAACTCAAGATGGGCGGGCTTGGTGGGCAGTGAGGGGGGGTTAAGTGTGCACTTCAGGAGGAGGCCAGCAAGACATAGAGCTCTGCAGCCATTGCAGCAAGGCACAGCCTAAAGAAAACATGCACTTGGGGGTCTGGAGGTGCACTCGCCTGATTTACGGCCTCTTTCAGAAGATAAGCTTTCAAAACACACAGACGTAATCCAGCGCATTCCAACAGAGAGCTCTGTCTCAAACCACATGAAACAAATAACTGGTCCTGCGCCCGCCTGTGTACCCGTGGGGATGAAACTGGCCCCTTCACACTTTGAAGAAATCACCCTCCATAAAAGAACAGATGACACCCCAGTCTGTACAAGTGGGGCAGGCTGCTGTGAATGGTCCGCACTTTGAATTCATAAGGGAACCAAACATGGCAATGGTGGGTGACACACTGACACGGTGAGGCAGGGACACCTCTGCGCAGAATGAGGCCACTTGTGGACCGTAGCAATGATGCCCATGTACACCTGAGGGCACTTGTGGTACATCTTGTGCGATATCTTCAGAAATAATTGGAAACCAATCTTTCAAAGACATGTCCAATGTTATACAACAAAAACGGTGTGGAATGTGAAAGCGTGACCTGGCTCCTCGCCCCTTTCTCCCACTCGGCTCTTGAACGTCTGCAGGATTTCTTTTCCCAACAGCACATTCCAGCTCTTTCTGAAGTTGTTCAACTGGATTGAGATCAGGACTCCTTGCTGTCCAGTCTGTTTTGGCATTTTGATTATTATTATTTATTTATTTATTTATCAGATGCTTTTATCCAAGGCAACTCACAAAGTGCTTTTATGTCATCTTTCCTTTAGAAGACCCCTGAACTTTGACACGTACCTTGTTCTCGGACACTACATAACACATTCTGCTCTAAAATGCCCTGATTATCCACGGATGTCTTCCATGTCATGTCTTCCATCTTCACTTGGCTTCTTGTCCAACCTAAGGTCCACAGTCACCGCACATGATGATTTGATCTTTTCAGATGCTGGGGATCCTGTGTGCCCATGGGAGCGGGGAGAAGGGACTGGGCGTGGGGGTGCCCCCACAAATAAAACCTCCTTCTAGCTGTAGCCAACAGCACTCAAGCTTCTCTTTTGGCCAGTCTTGTTTGGCGCTGACCCCACATGCCAACTGGCTGATTTACAAGCAACAAGGGATCAGATCAACACTACAGATGTGGACAGTTCCTCACATCCATCCTCGTTTTACATCAAAATGAACAGCTTCAAAAATGCTGGTCTGCAGAGCCAGGGGGCTTCACCTACCACAGCATGTGGCGTGCCATACATCACACAGAGCGAGACATGGCTCGAGATGAGAGATGTCCTCCCCTCGGGTAAACAACACGTTATCCAATTTTATGTCATTTTTATCAAGATGCATCAAGGGAGGGATTCTTCATAGCAAGAGAGCCACAGAGTCGAACTCCTTAACTTCAGTCAGCAAGTTGTGGTCAGCTGGGAATTACGATGAAAGCTCCGGTGCAGACCATTCGCCCAGGGGCAACATTACGCCAGTCTTTTAAACAAAGAGGGAGCAATTCTATGTGGAGAATGGGCTACCCTGTGTGACAAGTCAGTGGCAGCCACCTCGCCGATTCTGAAATACAAGCGCACTTCAGTCACCGACAATTACTAGTCAGTGCAATATCTGCCCAGATAGTGGGGCCAGAAGGTGAAATGGAGTCACAAAGACAGGCAAGAGCTCAGAACCAGGATGACTGAGCCAAAACATTAAGCCAAATCACAGTGCAAAGCACACTGAAAAAGTCCAGTTTAGAATACTGGTAATGCGATCAAAGACAGGGTGGAAAGCCCAAAGCAAAACATGATCATCAGAGGGATCTGCTTCCTGTCACAGCCCACAGACACACCCATTTTCTGTTACTGACTTTGGCCACGCCCTCTTTCTCTGGCCATTTTCCTGTCATTTCTTATCAGTGGGCACGCCCCCTTTTGGCCACACCCTGTTGTGGTGGAAGTTTCTATCAAAGTCACTGGCCACATGTTGTTGTTTGTCATAACTTGCCATACCTCTTTATGTTAAGGGCACTGGCCAAACCCTTCTCATTGTAACCCTCCTGGGTCTACTTCCCTTTCCTGTTCTGGCCCAATCTGATTTATGAACAGGCCACACACACCACTCTTCTTATAGCCCTTGGTTACACAGCCCTCCTATCACAGTCGCTGCTCACATCACTACTGTTTGTCATAACTGGCCACACCTCTTTCGGTTCTAGTGCTATTAGACACGCCTCTTCATTTTTATAGGGCTTGCCTGGCCACATTTTTCACAGGCCTCATCTCCTTTTTCACTCCTAATCTCTGACCACATCTTTATCAGGGTAGTCCTTGGTTACACAACCTTTCAGTCACAGTCGCTGTTGTTTGTTGTAATTGACCACACCCCTTTATAGCAAGGACACTGGCCACACCCCTTCTTGTCCTAATCTCGACCACCCCTCTTTTCATGTTATACAATCTGACCACACCTTGCCTGTCCTGTCTCTGGCCACTCCCTCTTTCTACTGCATTCCTAGGCCACACCCCTTAATTCAGCCCAGGCATTTGGAAAGTGAGGTGAAGGTGAAGGGGAGCGTAGGTGTAGTGCATATGGTGTGGGGTTCAAAGACGCCACATCCTGTAGACTGATTCAGCCTGCCAGGAATTACAGGGCAGTGCCCCTCACTGGGCGCTATGGTGCCTGCTGAATTAAAGCAATCAATAAGGAGGTTACATTTATCCCACAGATCCTGGCACAGCCTCCTTTAGATGGACGCAGCTTGCATTACGCTGTGCTGTGAAATTCGGTAGCACCGCATGCACCATGCAGGATTGCGGGTCCTTGGGGACATTAAGATGTCTAAAAGATCATTTTGTCAGGAAAATGTGAGTAATAATTTAAAGCAGCTCTGAGAATGAAAGACTGCAGTGGAAATGAAGGGGAACCAAACAAATTCCCTCCATTTATTTTCCTGATGTAGTTGCAGCATAAAATAACACCAAGGTAATAAAAAAAATCTTAATGAGAGAATTGATTTGAAGACAAGTGTTCTTATTTGTGCTCCTGCAATGCATGAAAGTGGGGGGTGAAAAGCGGAGAGAGGGGCTTTTAATTTACTGCATGACTGGGACACACACATACACACACACACCTCACCATTTGAATCCTCTCCCAGGCCATCGACGGAGAGAGCTTATTAAATTTTCAATCAGACTTTCCTCTGCTCTGGCAGCCATAAAGCACAAATTCCCTCCGTGTAACAATCTGAAGACATGACTGCTATGGAGAAATTGAGTTTTACTTTGCACTCGTCCACAAATGTGCCGGGGACTTGAGTTATAGCTGGAGTGAGAGAAAAATGAACTCTCCGAGCGTTGCCTTTTTTTATTCTAGTCGGAGCGCACAAGCTTCTTTTTAAAGGATAATAGCAGAGCTTTATGCCGTCTTGCACCATTACACACACGCACAGTCCAGATGTCCACATTAACCTCAACTTCCTCTTCCGGCCGATTGTGGGCTGAATGCTAGCAGACGCTGAAGTCGCCTCATGGCAGCCCAGGACGCGAGGTCATGTCTCAGGCCAGTCACTTACTGGGCACAGACTACTGCATGCACTGCCACATCCCAAAGACGTTAAAATGGTGACCAGCCTGAAGCAAGCCTGGTCTTCATTGGCACGACATACTCCACCTGCTTGATCTAAATTGGCCCCTTTAAACACATACACTGAGTGCCAACACTAGGGTTGTGTGGAACAACAGAACTGGAGGAGAACCTGAAAACCCCACATCTTCAAATAGAACAGTCCAAGCATTGTAGGCACTGGAAGTAAAGACCTCGACACCCACCACTGCAGCTGTCCGCTTGTAGACTTCATGGGGACACCTCCTTACTGCTTTGATGGGATCGGGACTTCATGGCTATCAAGAGGGCAGCAGTGCATAGTGCATCACGATGGCCTGGTGCCCCAGGGACGCTGGAGAAAGACAGGGGGTCTTGAAGTTATTCCTTATTTGCTTTTGGCACTGGTACTGAGGTCTGATGACTGCTAGCGATACCAAAGTCAAAATTTTAGTACTGATCTCATACTAGTCAGCAGTCAGCACATAGGCCTAAAAACTGGGAGAAACCAGGTTTGGGTTCAGAGGTCTCCGTCCATCTCACACTTTATTGTTGTCCTTGGCCACACCCTAAGCAAAATGGCCACTTAGAAAGTCCAATGCGGGTGAGAGGAGACTGGGCCGCGGCCCACCAGGGTGGTTGTTGATCTATCAACTCTGACATGACACATGCATTCCCAGCACGAACGTGCATTTTTATTTTACCCAGCGCCACACTTAACTCTTTGTGCAAGTATGGGGATACTTTCAGAAGAACCTTTCACTAGTGTAGTGTTTGGTTTAATTCCTCAGTTGAATCTGACTTTGTCTTTACTGCTGTCACACACGTGCGATTGGGAGGCAGCTAAAGGGCCAGAATAACAGTAGTACCATGCCATACCAGGGGGTGGCAAGCTGCAATGACCCTCTCTCTCAATCCTCTGCAGACCATCCACAGGATATCCCACTTGCGTCTGGCGCCATTGATGATGTCACTTCCGTTTCCGGCTCTATCGATGATGCCACTTCCGGTCCCGATGACGTCACTTCCTGTCTCGGCCTATAAAGCCACCATATTTGCTTCCTACCATCAGTTCTGTTTTGGACTCTGTTCGGTGAACGCCTCAAACATTTTACCCATTTGAAGGCAGGGCATAATATATGGGTGGCTGCCCCAAATATTTTTGATGTCTCTGGCTCGCTTTTATGATACTGGCTTCACGGTTACGTTTCACCTGCTGGTTCACTTTGTCCATTTCTACCGCCCGCTCTCCCCTGTGGCCAGAATATTATTTCAGTAAAATGTGAAGTGCTCTTGCGTGAAATGGCAGGATTACCTTTCATGCAAACAAGTTTTGTCCAGTGCTCTTGACCTCTGTCAGCTCTCCATAGTAGAGCACTCCAGGGTTCGAGAGTAGCGCCCACTTCAGCTCCAAGGGGAGGTGAGCCTTTTCAACCGTGTAAGCTGACAGCACCTCGGGGACTCGGCAAACTGGGGCACAGATGTGCAGCTAGAAAGTTTACACACATGACAACAAGGTCCCAGAGGTCTCCCAAAGCTTTTGCTCCATGCTCCATGTCACTCACCTCGGGTCTGCGTATGAAGCTCCAACGCAGCAGCTGGCAGCAACACTTCTGATGAATTTTCACAGTTTATGGATTTTACATCAGTTGTGGGTCAGGCGTCTTTGAATTCCTGTGCAAATCTGTCACTTGGTGTAGGGGGACCATTTCCATGCGGTGACACACTTGGTTTTGTCGTGCCTGTTGTCTGTGCTCTGACTCCATTTCTGGGACACATAGCATGTCTGTGTGCCGAGTGCGTTTCGGAAATCCGCTTGCTATTCCCAGCTGTCATCTCACAGGGCTTCTCATTAAAATGAGCCCAGAAGTTCTATTTCCATTCTATTGATCTCACCATATAATTGTAAAACCCATTACTGAGCGTGACTCCATCAAGTAGCCAAGTCGGGCTGATTACTTCAAGTTTGAGGACAGATTGTTGGCTGTTTGCGCAGATTTTTGTCCGGATACACAAGACTTTCATTGTTAAGACGTGGATATTTGACTTGGCACAGCTCTTGCATACTGCTTAGTAGAATCAGAGTGTGAAGTTCGACACTTTTAAAAGCTGATTGCAATCACTGACATGATTGTCGTGTTCAGATGCCTCCTCTCCTTCTTAGGCATTCCTTACCTGCATACGGCTTTGTACGGCTGTGAGGCCCGCGGGGTTGGTGTGCAGGACACACTAAGCAGCCATGGGAGCTGTAGAGGTATGGCTGGGGGCTTCTACTAATCCACGGGGTATGAGTTCACACCCCATCTCAGGGTGGATGGTCCATGGGAGAAAATTCAAACGTCAAGCAGGTGTCAGGTTGGCTACGCCAATCAGGAGATGCCCCCTTCTTACCATCACAGCCTCAGCAATCTCAAGCACTGGCCGCTGTTCTCAATGGTGTCAGGAGAAGGTCAAGAGACCAACCAGCTTACATAGAAGGGAGAATCACAAAGGGGCAGGTGAACAACAACAGCAGGAGTGCCAGGGCAATCAGGCAGGACATGGAGGGCTGGTCAGGCCACACCTGAACGTCCTAATAACTAAACAACGGGGAAAAGGAGCGGGCAAAACAATAAGTGTAACAACAAACGTAACCAAAGAACAAACAAGGGAGCGGGAAAAAAATGACAAAAGTCACAAAAAACTGAGGTTCAGTCCAAATAGGAGGAAAGGAGAAACAAAAGAAAAAATACAACAAGAATCAACAAACCTCTGTGGGTAACAATTCTGCTATTTGTTAAGGGGGCTGATCAGAAGAGACGAGGCAGAGACATACTGTAGAGAAAAGCGAAAAAGCAGGAAGTCATCTAGACAAGCGACAAAGCCAAAAAAATAAAACAAAAATCAAACTCGATCAAAGTCATCGCCAGAAGCAGATAAAAAGGCACACAACAGTGGATCCGTAATCTCGGATAACAATGTGCGCCATCAAGTCACCTTTAAACAAAGAACACATTTGTTTTCTGGTTTGTGACATTCTTAACGTTGTCCCACATAATAGGAAGACAAAATGGCAGCAGAAATGGTTCCAAATCAAACTACAAATTCTAAAGTAGGCAGTGAAATTTAAACTTAATAAGAAAACTGGATCTTTAGAAAAGAGTTTCATTTGACAGAAGTCCATTCCATTAAAGGAGTAACAAAAGGTCAAAACACGCATCCCATAGCAGTAACAGCCTTGGCAAACTGGGCATTCTGCTATATTATGGAAGATCATACTGGCCATTCAAGTAAGAAGAGTTCCTGCCTTCGTCTTTGGCTTCCAATGCTCTTAGTTTGCCTGGATTAACGTCCAGCTCCACATCAAGTTTAGTTTAAGACAGAACTCTTGCTCATAAAACTTTGTGAATCTACACTCTACTGTTAGCGAGAATGACGGGTTTGTTGGACCATTGAGAACTGTGGCACAGGCTGTAGAGCATTCAGAGTGACGTCAGTCGGTAGTATTAAACCTTTCAGACCAGTAATACACCACATTGGATCATTTCGGCTCTTTCTCAGTGCAGCTGCCATCATTCCTCTAGGGCTGTTGCCAAGTGTTCTTGATGTTGGGCCCTGGACCTCAGCTTTATCTTTCTGTGCGTTCCTGCATGATCGCTCCTTGGATGTTCGGTGCCATTCCTTCAACAGTGGTGCTTTCCGCCTCCAGGTTTAATTCAGCTCTGTGCTCCCTAATTAGTGCTGGCACACTAATTATTTGACACAGTATCAGAAGATGATGTCCCGTATTATTTTCTGTCACAACTCATCATTTACTTGTTTTGTTGAAGGAATTGTGTGTTTCATTCATGCATGCTGCAGAGAGAGCATTAACCGTTTATTGAGTGTCATTTTAATTCATTACTGCAGTAAAAAGCTCGATGACTGTGATCATTTACATCAGTCTCGACATTGGCGTGCCCCGGCTGGCAACTGGTTGTATTTCAGGCAGTCACTCTTAATTCCCAAATCACATTGTCATATTGCCAGCAGGCCGTGAGGTGCCTTGATGGTCTGTGTGGAAATGCCATTTCCTCTCTGGAAGACCATTCAAATAATTGTGCTCTCCCACAGCCATTTCATTTTCATACAAACTTCTTAAGATCAGGATCTGTGGTCCTGGACATTACTTCATGTGTGTCATTTTATTAGTATCCATACTAATGATTTGTTTCCATTTTGTTTCGATATTTTCAAGATGTCACTGTGGCACCATTTGGTTTATCAGATACCCTGCAATTGATGGCATAGTTTGGATATGTAGTTCTGTCACCTGATGCTGTGAACTTCACGCTATTTAAGATGGCTTGTGGCATCCAAATTTTGGAGTTTAATAAACCATTTTGGTTTATTGTTGTTAGGAAAAGGAATCTTTAGTTTCGGTTTCGACCTCTCGCTCTCATTATGGACTTTGTCTATTCTCTCATGTTTGGCTTCTGGCACAGATTTTTACAACCAATGCCTGTTTTTGTTTAAGCCCTAAACTGCACCATCATCTCTTGGTTCAATATCTACAGTCATCTTCTTGTGGTAACCAAATAAACCCTGAGGACACACCAGGTGCTTTCCTTGGAGTGTTTCCATGTTGTTCTGCACTTAAAATTACTTTTCAATACCGATTCCACGTCTCTCATTGTGTTTCACATGTTGCTTACCTGTGCCAGCTTATTGACAACTGCTTCCGCAGTGAGTGACTGTTGGAGTTTCTTTTTGTGTGACGTTTGCTCTTTTGTCCCTTCAGTGTTCTCTGCCTACGCCTTTTGAATGCTTTGTGATTTCACCCCAGCTTCTTTGCCAGCTCTTAATCCTGGTGGTGTCACCTAATGCTCTGTGTTGAGGCTTTGGAGTTTGGGCTTTGATTTTGAATTTCATATTTTCTTCTTTTTGATTACTGGATTTTGGATTCTCTTCGTGGCACACACTCTTGCTATTTGATTTCTGTTCTTGGATTTTATTTTTTCTGTGTGTTCTCTCTGAGTCAGCATTTTTGTATTTTCTATCTTTGCGCTATGGGATTCCAGTGTTGATTATTTCTTGTTGGAAATGTATTTCTAGAGTTTTTTATGTCATAGAATCCATAATCAGATTTACACTGCATTTCTTACTTTGGATTTTGTCATTTTATTTAGAACCATTTCCCTCGTCATTTTGTATCCTATTGCTGGCGAGAAAGTAGCAGAGTTATGGTAATCACGACTCTAAGTCTAATTCATACTTCATTAAAAGGTCCCCATTAGTAACACTCCTCTATCAAGAGTCCCAAAGCACCAAAGTCCCAAACAGTGACTCAAAAATGCCACTAGGTGTAGAACTACTTAAACTCCAGCTAGAAACAAAAAGGGCAATGAAGAGTCTCTATAAATAAAAGGTTTATTATCACAATCAATGCTCTTGAACAAGGAACACTAAATGATAAAAGGTGCTGCCTGAAATAATAAAGACAATCCAAGGTTAATAAAGTCCCAATACAAAACCCAAGGCCAACACCAAAGCACATTCAATGAACTGAAAACTAAATGACTAAAACTATTCTATAAATATATATAAAATCCTAAGCCTAAAAGTGCAACGATTTTATGTGACCTTTTTATGTCACTTTTTTGTCACGCTTTAATTCGGGCTTATTTTAAAACCTACATATATGTTTGGTATCATTGTTTTCAGAATTTATCAAACTTTAATGTGAAGTTGTTAGACTTTCACATTCTTATTCCATTTTTATAAACTAAAAAATATCAAGAACTCACGTCTTGTGAGACGGTACTTTGTGCCAAAAGATTTAATCATGCCCAGAGCTGTACAGGATTTTAAATGTTCAAAGCGCTGTGCGAGATGCAGATCAGGTGGCACGGCAGCAGCAGCAAGCCAGCAGCGGATCAAGCAAAGAGGAGGTAAAAAAACCCAAAATGCTATTTGTTTGCCATTGTATCATCGATTAAGAGGGGGTTTCAGAGGAGCGACCGCATCTCTTTGGAGTGCATTCAGCCCCCCCCCTCTTCACAACACAAGCGGCAGAGACATGAAGTGGGTGGCACGAAGCACAGGCTAGGGGGCGAACCCCCTAGCAGTGTAACATAAGCAAAGGTATCAGACATAGAAACAGCATTTGAACACCTAAGTGCGTATTGTGCTTACGACGAGTTATCGTTGGTTGTATTCCAGAGCTTTGATTTGCTGACCTTGACTTTTGCTTAACATCCTGGTTTAGTGGCCTGTATCAACAGTCTGCAGGTTTCTGACCACATCTTGTCTTCCAATCAGCCTCGTTTAATCTCCTCTGCTTACTTAAAGCTGAATACTTTGGATTCTTTGCTTGTTAATAATTTTGATTTTTTTTTTTAGTAAACTTTGTGTCATTATTTTTCAGTTTTTGACCAGGGGTCTCCTCTTCCTTTTGTTAGACTTGCAGGTCTTGGCCCCACTGCCTGCTTCTTGAGTTTCAGAGCTGGCCAATTTGCTGCTTTGGAGGTCAGCTTCGAGTTCCAGGTGTTTTGAGGCCTGCTTTTTTGAGCTTTGTGAGCTCAGCAATTCTCCACAGAACGCCTCAGCACTGTGGTGTTTCAGCCAGCAATACCTCCGGGTTGGGGTCTAAATGTCTCACTTCTGTCTATTTTGTGATGTCACCATTTGTTCATTCCTACGTTTGTATACGTCGATGTGTCTTCTGCAATGCTCTTTGTGATTTGGGGGTGGTCTCCCAAGAGATGGGGCCACCTGCCCATTGCCATAAGGGACTGACTGCCTTTAGCCCTATCAACAGCTGAAGAAAGCCCACAGTCCCTTGTGGTTCATTGAATGTGCTTGTGTTGGGGGGAGTCCTTTTGATATTTTTGATTTACTGGATTTTTGTGACCTTTTGCTCATTTTTTGTGTAACTCTTTGTGTTTTGTGTTGGGGCTTCGATTGCTATTGGGATTTTGCCTATTTAATGACACTTGCTTCAGTGCTCTTCAGATCGTCACTGTTTGTTTGATGGTTTTCCCCCTCTACATGCCATTTTTGGGATATTTTGGGACTTTGCGCTTAGGAGCTCCCTAATTGACAATAAGCACAGAACAGGTGGTTTAAATTGGGCTCCTTAGGTCACACAGGAAGGCGGTGCAAAATGTTAACAAATGACAGAAATGTAAGGACGTCCAGGCCACCCATGACGGTGCGTACCAAGTACAACCTTTGTGAATTAGGGCGCTTCTTTCCACTGTTTAGTGAATTTAGACTTTTGAGTTTGACTAGCAATTTTGATAAACGATTTCTAACCACCCAGTGTGACCTTTGTTCATCCTTTGATTTCATTCCCATCTCCTGATCTGCAGGCTACTTCTCACGTTTTCCCTTGAACCCATCTTTGGGTCAGAACACTCCTCATTAGCCACTTGTCCTACCTTCTGTTATGGTTCCTTCCTAATGTTAGTCCAGACCTGCAAAATGTCACCCCATTGGCCACAACCATGATCACCGATGACAGAGTTTATTACACAGAGGAGCTCAGGGATAGCAGGTACACTCATACTGTTGTATTGGCTTCGTGGGACAAAAGCATCCACTAAATAATGATAATCAATCAAAATGGCTTGTTTCTTCTACCGAAAGAATGGCAACCCACAGTGAGCTGACAGCATTCTAATATGGCAATGCAGGGTCATCGTAACTGTGTTTCATTTGCACAATATTTCTCTAATGCGTATCATCAATCCACTTATAGCGTTAAAATGCAGAGACACACAGCGTTCACTTTGTCATTAATCAGACAGATGTCATGCGCACTGTAGCCATTCAGAGCAGTTTTAATCAGCACACTTATGGTGCTGGGCAGCCTAGACAGATGATTTGTGTAATGAATGACGCTCCAGCATGCATAACTCACCCGAAGAAATCAGAAGTCGTAATGGCCGCTGACGACATGCGTGCACAAACTGAAAATCACACCAAACACACACACACACAGAGCGGTCATAAAGGCAGGCACAAAATGTGGAGGACATGTTTAGCCTCAGGTGTGCGGCACACTCAGAGCTGTATGGCTGCCACCGGGCTGCAGCTCTGTGGATGTAAAAATTAACTGGAGTCATTTATGCGTAACACACAACATTGTGTTTTCAAACGGGAAAATCGAGTAGAAAAATAGGGCCATTAAAATGACAAGCACCTTTTGAGATGCTTCTTTGATGTAGTTCAGAAAATATTAGTTTGCAGCAACTGAAGCCGTAATCGCACCAGGCCAAAAACAAATTAGCAGCACTGTGTTAGGGGCTTCACTCTGTAAGGGAGTGAAGCTTTAGGGCTGGGGTCTGGGCGGTTGTGGGGGGGTTGTTGGGTTACTTCGCTGACAAACGTAATAGGCAAAATTCAAACATTCAGCAGCAGGGGGTGAAGCCGGGGGGCCATTGCTGTCAAATGCAAAGACCTGACATTCTAATTTGCAGCATTCCAACCATCCCATCCAGGGTCAGCTTGTACTTGACTGCAAAGCATGCCAGCACTGGACCCACCTAAAGGATTGTAATGGGCACAGGAGTGGGACTTGAACAGACATGGCAGCAGGCAAGGAAGGAGATCTGCCAGGCACCTCCAGACTGGCAGTAAGTCAAGTAAAGACTCCGATGCCAGGGTCACACACAGCTAGGTACGTGAGGATGGCAGGGGGTTAGCCACTCGGCCAGACACATAGGCATGCCACCTGCTTATAAGGTAATTGGCCTTCTTCTCTTTGTGTAGCCCTCTACTGAGGATTTTTATGCCAACTTTTGGACCTTTTGCTTCTTTGGTTGCCATTAAGGTTCCTCCTATCACTTCACACCCTACCCAAGTGCAGAACTGATCCATGGGTTTATTTCCACATTTTTTGTACTTGCTGATTTCACATCTTTGTAAATGTTTTGGCACCATTTTGGATTTGGCATTGATTTACTTGCGGTCCCCACCATTTTGTGGGTTTCTGGATGGCTGTGAGGGTACTATTATTGACAACAGCATTCCATTGCTACCGCCGAGTGTCACAGCCATAGAAAATGTGACACACCAAAACTCTTGTCCTTGTTTATAACTAAAATCTCAAACAAGCCCAAAGATTTCCAGAGCATTAGGACTTTGGCATGTTTCTGTTTGACGGCCGCCTTTCATCTCCTAGCATGTGGACCCTTACTTGTATGTTGACTGCGCTCACTGTCTCTCTCATGGCCTCTAAATCTCCTTTTGCCAAATTGTTGGTCTGAGATATCAAATATGAGATATTCTTAAATTTAGCTAGTATATATGTTCATTTTTACATATATTTCAAATGAAATATTTTCATTCATCCCTGCAATGGGCTGATGCCCTGCCAGGTGCTGTTCTTGCCAGGCACCCACTGCTGCCCCGTGACCTTGCCCTGGAGGACAGGTGGATGATTTTAATTCAAGGGCTCTCCTCCTACACGGCCCTCTAAGACAACACAATGACATTCCTAAGCTTGAATGGTCAAAGATAAGAAACCACAGCTAAAGAGCAGTGAATCATCCAATAAAAGCAGTGAAATGACAGAAACTCCATGTAAACTACTTACTGCCATTTTATAACGGGACCCTGAAAGACATCCTTGTTTCAATAATAGCAATATATATGAGCATGCATATTCATAAAACTGCTTATATACATTATATATAAGTATATAAATGCACTGAAATGATTTCTTCCACGTAAATATATTTTTATAAGCAAATAAATCTTCTCATCTTTAAAGAGCCAGAGTTTATGTTTCTCTCAGCGCTGTATTTTTGATGCTTGTCTTGCCCATTTTTTTGTTTTTTTCAGAACTTCAGTCCTGTGCTCAGATTTATAAAATACACAAAAAGGTCTAAAATGTGCGCACCCAACATTCCACACAAAAGTCGTGATTGATAATAATAATAATAATTCTTTGCATTTATATAGCACTTTTCTCACTACTCAAAGCACTCAGCAATTGCAGGTTAAGGGCCTTGGCTCAAGGGCCCAACAGAGCAGAGTCCCTACTGGTATTTATGGGATTCGAACCGGCAACCTTCCGATAATAACTTTACAGGGCAACGTGCGTATTGAGCGTGCGTATTGTTACGGCAATCTATGAGTATGCAGCACTTCAAAGAAACTGGGAAATGGCGGCAGCCCTGATCAAGAAGGGAAACGAGGCCAAATCAGCTAAATAACGACTCACCGCCATACAAATTCACCTCACCATCCGTTATTAGAATGTGCCTTAACGTGACAAACATATGACACCTTAAATGTGATGACTATGATACACTGGCTGTAGTTTAATCCCTTTTAAAGTAGGCCAAAGAAACAATTGCACAGAAGGATGTTTTTTTTTGTCATTTAATAATAATAATAATTCATTACATTTATATAGCGCTTTTCTCAGTACTCAAAGCGCTATCCACACAGGGAGGAACCGGGAAGTGAACCCACAATCTTCCACAGTCTCCTTACTGCAAAGCAGCAGCACTACCACTGCGCCACTTTATATCGGCTGCCGGTTGTCACATCTCATGGGACTATAGTAGGTGACAGGTCAGGAGTATCTCAGCCAAGCCTCACTCTTGTCATGCCTGCTGTGTTGGTGAGGCACTACATCCATTTTTCAGATGGTGTAGGTGTACATACATAAACCTTGACATGTTTTTGCCAACATAAAAAGTTAATTTGCAGCAGTGCCCTGCTCTCCTAACATAACCGGAGTGATTGACTGGGGGCCCCTAGTGAGAATGAAGTTGCTGTTGTTAACCATAAGCAGTGACACTGCATTAACGCACAAATGAAGCCAGGATGAGACCGACAAACGTCACATCTCGGTAGCTTGGGTCAACATGTGACTCGTTTATCTTGAGGTGAAGAATCACAGATCAGTCAGCTTTCTGATGGTGCCGTACGTGATGGCTGACCTGTTGAGAAGGTAACGGGCTCAACCCTCAGATTTTCATGTAACAACAGTCACATCATTGCATGCGGCAGGTTTTATAAATGGTGCCCACTCAGATGCAGGAGAGTTACGGTGCAGAGGAGAGGCGCTATAAAGTCACGTATGCTCTTGGAGTGCTCAGTTGTGGACTCCTCCAATGCAGGCAGTGGGGTCTCAACACCACAGGTGCTCTACCAGCCAATGACAGTCTGTAGTTTTCTGATTGCATATGTATGAGGTGATTAGCATAGGCCATGTATGGCTGTTTCAGGGCTGCAGCTGGTGGGGTTCATGGCGGTTCACGTATGCACATTTACAAGGGGATTGTGACTTATAAAGGTTAATTGTGTATAACTGCGTGTATGCCAGGTTTTATAAGTGGCACTTCTTTGTTTGTGTACACATTTTCCCATTTTTGGCATATGCATATTTTCACATTTCATGAGCTAGCTAGCTAGCTAGATAGATAGATAGATAGATAGATAGATAGATAGATAGATAGATAGATAGATAGATAGATAGATAGATAGATAGATAGATAGATACTTTATTAATAACTGCTGTTCATAATTGAAGTTGTCCTTGATTACAGTATTTTGGTTCATTGCTTGTTTATTTATGTCACTCTTTTTTTAATAAACTACTAGTTTTCTTTGACGTTTGAGGAGGCTTTTACAGATTTGGATATCCCTTTAGGGAAAGCGTTACATGCCTCATCTCGATTTGTGAAATGCTGCCTCAAAAGCTCAACTACAGAAACCAAAAAGCATTCCTGATTGTTCCTTCCTCATGCCAGCCTCCTGGATCAATGGAGCTTCAACCTCAGGATGCCACATTTCTTACATCCGAGTGCTTCAATGGAAGCCATCCAGCGTGAGGATAAGAATTTCACCAAATCATCTGAATGCTGCTTTTCTTACTTGCCAGGCAGCCATGGTTACATATTCATTCATTTTTTTATGTCTTTGTTAGTTTATGCCTTGAGGGTTTCTGGAGCCCCAGATCTTAGTTTAATCATTGAAAGTGTACTTTATTGCTGTGATTTATTTTGCATACTCCTTTTTGGTCATCCCGATCCCATCATGCAAGTTTGTGGATAAATGACTAAATGAGTGCTGTGTTTTGATTCTTCACCACAAAGGTCTGATCAGGTTTTTGAGCTTTGTCAAATTAAATGGCTTATATAGCGCCACACGGATGATGTCATACAATGAGACTTCTGGGGCCACCCCCCTAGCAGGAGCACTAAAAACACAACGATAAACAACATTTGTCAGTGAGTTTTAAATGCTGTGACCAGTGAAGAGATTGGGTAGGAGCCAAGTGGGCTGGGGTCACCTTGTTCATATCACAGGCGTATAGCCAAAAGAATGAAAACGCACAAAAATTAATAAATAAATAAAAAAGAACACACTCTGTGAGTGGGCAGATGAAAACAAAAGCTCCACTGACCGGCTACCAATAATGAGTACCATTGTCCCGGACCACCTGTTTTTATTGTTTCCTGAACAGAAGGGGCGGGGCCATCTCTCAGAACTGTGGGTAAGACAATAAATCAGTGACTGGGCTCCCTCTCAGCACTAGGTGGCGCTGCTTAGCTCAACAGAGTCAGGAGGGTGAACTCCAGGCAGACATGCGTGACAACTCTAAAAATAACAAAGAAAAACTGCATAAACTGAGATCAAATTTTAAAAGGTCGTCAGCATCATAAACACAAACTTCCGGGCTCAGTCCCCACCTGTCAGCCACCACACAGCTGCTGAATGAGACGCTCCATCTTTAAATAGGCACGACATGCCAGACAGCACATGCCAGTCCCCTTGGGTGAAGGTAGTGGTTCAGGCGTCAGTCACTTCAACACGGCGTTCAATTCAATTCAGGTTCAGCACTGGGTGCAGCTTTGAGCAGAGTGGCAGTGCACAACACGTAGACCCCCACAGTCACTCACTAGATGGCCACAGGACTCACCAGTCACCCTAACAGCAGATCCAGGGAGAGCATGCAAGGGGTGCCAGGCTGGGAGTTTGACAGCAGGACTAACAAAGCACTGTGCCATCTGACAAATGACTACAAATAAAACTCTGCAGAGAACACCGCAACAGTTTATCTGTTCATTGACCTTGGTCTTTTTTCTAAACTAGATGTAGGATTTCTCCAAAATTTCAACAGCAACACCACCCTCTCATTTGGAGATAACCTCGCAGTGACAGAAGCACCCACATATCATAAAAGGTGAAGATGTGCATGCTCTTCGTGCGTTTACATGTTTCATCGCATTCGTAGTGAGCACTGGGAATAACGACCAAGGTGACCAAGTGCCAGCTGTGGCCGTTGTGTGATGTAGCCTGCAGATGCAGCCTTTGTAGTACCCTTTGCTTCATCACCGCGTACTCAGCAAAGACCGACTCGGTCCGGGCCAGTGCACCCCTCTCAGCGCAGGCTGAAAAACAGACCACGGTGAGCTGTGCTACAGTTTGGCCGCTCACCAGGCACCTCTCCTGCAAAGACGCGGATTAAGAGTGAAGCCCGGATTGCTGTAAGCCTGCCTGGGCTATTACACCGTAATTAAGGCGGCTGGGAGTCTTTTCTTGGGATAATAATCTTGGGCTTTCACGCAGCCTGGGACTTGTCGCCCTTTCAGCTGTTAAATTAGATCCCAGTTGCGAGAATTCAGGTGGAAACAATGCTTTCAAGATGGACTATCAAGGGTAAATAATTAATTTAAGTTCTTACACCGCCAACACATGCTCACACTGTCGCTGACTTGCTAATTCTTCTGTGTGAAGCTGAGACGCCAGCTCTGCGGCTGAGAGCTCTCGTCTCACTCTGCTTGCGATGCCAGTTATGTTCATTTCTTATAAATATTTTATCAATATGCTGGATCTGTTTAAAGAACCTGAAAGACAACCGCTGAACACTGACAAGAGGCCAGACGTCTTGGCATTTTCAGCAAAGGCTTCATCGGCACGATCCTTACGCTACATGTTGAAATAATGTGTTTGCAGTGGGCTCCTCTGAGATATGAGCGGCGGGAGCACCCTACCCGAGAAGACTCTCTGGCTTTGCACGCCCACCACACTTGTCATTCACCTTAACAAAAGTGATAAGTGTCTGTATGTCTGTCTGATTGCTATGTCTATGTTATTCCAACAGAGGGAGCATCACAAACATTAACACTGTTTTTACAAATTCCTTATCAAATGGCATAGAATGGAGACATATGCATTGCATCTTTCATTCCAACAGATGGCGCCTTACATGTGTATTCATCTGATTGCTATGTCTCCGACATTCCAACAGATGGTGCATCACAAATATTCATGCTGCTTTTACAAATCCCATATCAAATGACAGAACAGAGACATACGCATTGAATGATGCACTTCAAACGCTGACGTCTGCCTTGATTTTGTAAATTCTAACCCATCTTAGACGGCTAGCACAGCTAGTAGTGCATAAAGCACCTTGAAGCACAGAACTATGACTTCAACTTCAACAATGACTTCAGAAGGCCCTTCTTTGGCCTTTGTCAGTTGGGCTGGTAGCCATTGCCCTCACAACAACAACAACATTTATTTATATAGCACATTTTCATCCAAATAATGTAGCTCAAAGTGCTTTACATGATGAAGAAAAGAAAAATAAAAGAAAGTAAGAATTAAAATAAGACAAGATTAATTAACATAGAGTAAGAGTAAGGTCCGATGGCCAGGGGGGACAGAAAAAAAAAAAAAAAAAAACTCCAGACGGCTGGAGAGAAAAAAATAAAATCGGCAGGGGTTCCAGGCCACGAGACTGCCCAGCCCCCTCTGGGCAAGACAGTGCCTATGACTGGGTACATCCCATTTCTGCAGGTCCAACTTCAAGACAGGCTATTCCAGAATATCATCCTAAATTTCTGCTGTTTATTATCTCAGTAGTGTAGTAAATGGCATGAAAATGGCTGCACACTGCAGGGGGTAATGACCTCAAGCTGGCACATCACAGTAGTTGTGTTCTGTCAAGCGGCAGGCCACAAATAGGCAAAGTCAAAACCTGTAAAACTGTCCAAACCAAAAGCACAGACCAAAACAGAACATGAAAGAGAAGGTATTGGTCAAAGGGTCTCACAAAATGGTCCTAATCGCATTTTAGAATATTTTTGTTATGATTACCAGCTCACAAAGCTCAAAATAAGGATCACAGCAGCTCTCTACACGGGTCTGTACAAATCAGCCTCACCCCAAACTTGAGAGGCAGGCTCCACTACCTGCATAGGCCCATCAGAAAGTTGAGAGTTCTTTTAAATTCAAAAAATCAAAATGTGAAAAATCCTGACTCACAATGACAAACACAGAGCTCCTTTATAACTGAAGATCCATTCAGAAAGGTGACCAGAATGAAAGACGTCAAAAGAGGTTTGTGCAAAATGGACAGGCCAAAAAAGTTATCACCACCAACTCTACTGACTAGGAGGCAAAGTCCAGACTAAAGAATCAGAAATGAGCCTTACAAAACAAACAACCCCAGAACCAAGGAGAGCCCATAGAGCGTAAGCAACAGTCTCAATATAAAGGCCAGAGGGCAGCCCCCCCCCCCGCCCCAAGGTATAAGGCACACAATAAAAGGAACAAATATTAACATTCATTTAAATAATATATTCAGTTAGAAATAGCCCAGAACAATTAAGGTTAAACATGGTCCATAACAATAAAGACAAAAAAATAAATCAACACAAAGACCAAAAAACAGAAAAGACCTCGACACCCTGGCTCTCCCATAATGACGCAGAGTCTCTAAGGTGGTCTATGTTCTCATGAAGGCCACAACCTTCACCATTTGGTATTTGTGATCCTGAGGTGGTTTGTCATGTGGTGGGCACAGAAATGTGTTGTATCGCTGTGCCCTCCCTCCTTTCATGCCATGACGGTTTTGAGAATGCCGTGCTGCAGTTGCTATAGCTACATATTCTGTGAATGGCAGTGGCCATGTTGTCTACCTGTCACCAGGCTGGTTACTGTCACGTGACCATCGCTGGTGACCTCATCACTGATCGGCTATTTAGGACAGCAATGTGGGACACTCACTATCTTAAATTACGGATAACTTACAGGAATCAGAATTTGCTGCCTGACTTGGGAGTTTATTTTGGGTCATACTTCTAATCTTCTGCTCCAATCGTTTGGTTTATAGCTCCACTTTGACTTTGAGACCACCCAGCTCTCTAAAGCCCCTGCTTCTCCTCCTCCTTCTGTTTTCTCAAAATAATCAAGCGCAATGTTACAGTCCGTTCAAAATGAAAAAGACCTGATAAGTGGTGTAGGGCTGGTTTGCCACCTGCTTATGTACAATATGGTGCCCATGGCGTCATGAACATGGCAGTGTACTTTCCATAGTGAATCCATCAGTACTAAAACTTAGCTGAGCAGAGAGGAAATTAAAGCATCAAATCCCAGTCTCCTCGTCCTCGGACACCGCATGTGGTATTCTTGTCCACAGCTTTAGGGTCTTTCCTGGCTTGCCTCCACTCCTGCCTGGGACTGTGAATATACAGACACCAAGCACACTAAGACCACCACCCCTGAAATGGCTCGACTGCACCAAATCATCTTTAAAAGGCGCCTGCAACTTCCATCAGGCTAAGTCTTGAGGACCCCCTGAGATGTGTGGGTGCTGGGGTCATCTTCATAAGCTGCAGTGCCACTCGCTCTGTGGGACCCTCATTGGCTATCACTTTGGATGTGCGCCTCATTCCCGATTCTCTCTGTTCTCCTCTGTGACTGCAGTGCTGATGCAGGCCACGCTGTGCTGTCTGTCAAAGCCTACTAATGGTCGACACCATTCACTCTGTGGTCTTTGATGCCACCGAGTGCCTCGCCATGCATATCAAGAACTGCAGGTGCTTTTCTCGTCTCCTTGCCCGACTTCATCATTAACCCAGTTTTCTGTCTGGCTAATTAGAGTCAGCAGGAGGACATTATAATGAAGGTAAACTCTAGTCAGTCATCAGGTCTGCCACCTGTAAGTGTTGGCATTTCCCACGTAAGCCTGTATCAATTAAAGCCTTCCCATTCAATTCTCTGGCCTGTCTACGTGTGCCAACATGTGTATACGATACAACAAGGAGGCACCTGCACCCCAGGTGCAGCTGTGTTGTTGGAAGACAGTCACTTATTTGCTGAGCGTGGCGCGCACCAGTCACAGGGATCACTGGGTCACTTATTAAGAAATCATAAAACGTGCATCAGTCGGGGGGGGGGGGGGGGGGGGGGGGGGGAGGGTGGGGGGGGTGGTCGCGGCTGACAACAAACATGCAAGCAGTGCATTGGGACAACCTGGGAATTGACTTTCAAGGGCTCTTTTGGCATTCATTTCCAAAGCCTGCTATTGCAGTTAATTGCGCTCCTAGTTCATTTAACGGCTTAATATTCGCAGGCAGCTCATTCAGCTTTCCATTTCATTTGTCTTTAACGCTCGTTCGTTTGACGCATCACCAGCGTGAGGGGTGTTGGTGTGGCCCACCATGACAATCAAGTGAATTGTGGTGTTAGGGTTGGGACATAAATTTGGATAATACTGAAAGAGGCCAGGGTGGCCAGCCAGGGGGCAGACGTTTCCAGGACTGAGACCCCGTCTGATTTTGTCTGGCATGGTTCACCATGAATCACCAGAGGTTTATTCTTTTTATCCTCTCCTCTGTTCTCCACTGGCCAGATCTCATTTTCTTGTTAGTCATAATGCTGGTGCAAAGAACTGAGCAGTTAGAAAAGTGGAGCGAACAGCCAATGAAGCGTTAGTCAAGGATCAAAGGCAGGGAATTCATTTTAAACTGCTGGCAAATCCAAAACGCCATCAAATAGTCCAAACATGCTTGTGACAATAAACCAAATGATACGATTTATGCAATGCCTAAGGATTAACAGAAGACGGATATATGGAAGTTTAAATAGACACGGGTTCAAGATATGGAGAAACAAACTTGGTAACCCATGGCACAAAACAAAAATATCAGCCTTTGCCGTTAACACAGAGAGAAAGCCGTAGTGCATACTTTCTCAGGGGCTAGAAGGAGTCCTCTTCATACATACAGGTAGCAAGATGTATACGTAGATAGATATACAAACAAAGGACAATAACAAACAGCACAAAGCATAAATGTATGCTACCTTGGATAAACTCTCCTATACTGTAGAAGAAGGCACAAAACTTATGAATTCTGATCTTTCAACTGATGTGGTCAAGAAGGACAAGCTCTTTAGCTAGTTATGAAGTTTCTGGCAAATTTAATGTGAAGGTGAAGCTAGTCTAGATTGGTTTACCCATCTGTGTGTGTGTGTGTGGGTGTGTGTGTGTGAAGCTGTTCTAAACTACTGGATTTAGAAGGAGAAACGTACAACTGTTATAAACTTCCCCTTCACAAAGGTCACTGCTTTTCAGTTACAGTGATACTAATCCCATCATGCATTAGCAGGTGTCGCAGATAAGCCCTCGATCCACCTCTCGGACCCTTAGGTACCACTCCAACCACGATGTAAAAGCACAATAACTATTTATTTTACTGTAATCACGTGCACAAAGCACCCACCACTCCACACTACTCATAAATTCTCAATAATACAATCACAATTCTCTCCTCCTCGCCCAGACACTTGCCACCCTACCTCCCAGCTCAGCTCAATGTACTGGGCTTCCCAGAGTCCTTTTATACAGTAATCCCTCGCTATATCGCGCTTCGCCTTTCGCGGCTTCACTCTATCGCGGATTTTATATGTAAGCATATTTAAATATATATCGCAGATTTTTTGCTGGTTCACGGATTTCTGCGGACAATGGGTCTTTTAATTTCTGGTACATGCTTCCTCAGTTGGTTTGCCCAGTTGATTTCATACAAGGGACGCTATTGGCAGATGGCTGCGAAGCTACCCAACTTACTTTTCTCTCTCTCTCTCTCTTGCGCTGACTTTCTCTGATCCTGACGTAGGGGGATTGAGCAGGGGGGCTGTTCGCACACCTAGACGATACGGGCACTCGTCTAAAAATGCTGAAAGATTATCTTCACGTTGCTACCTTCTGTGCAGCTGCTTCCTTAAGCGACATGCTGCACGGTGCTTCACATACTTAAAAGTTCGAAAGGCACGTATTGATTTTTGATTGTTTGTTTTTCTCTGTCTCTCTCTCTCTCTCCCTGCTCCTGACGGAGGGGGTGTGAGCTGCCGCCTTCAACAGCTTTGTACCGGCGGTGCTTCGCATACTTAAAAACAAACAGCCCTATTGATTTGTTTGCTTTCCTCTCTGTTTCCTTTGAAGAGGAAGATATGTTTGCATTCTTTTAATTGTGAGACAGAACTGTCATCTCTGTCTTGTCATGGAGCACAGTTTAAACTTTTGAAAAAGAGACAAATGTTTGTTTGCAGTGTTTGAATAACGTTCCTGTCTCTCTACAACCTCCTGTGTTTCTGCGCAAATCTGTGACCCAAGCATGACAATATAAAAATAACCATATAAACATATGGTTTCTACTTCGCGGATTTTCTTATTTCGCGGGTGGCTCTGGAACGCAACCCCCACGATGGAGGAGGGATTACTGTACACCCTGACCCGGAGGTGTTCCTGCCCAATCAGTCCACAGTTCCTTATTCTTTCCGGGTCAGGGTAAACAGTCCTTTTCATCACCCCGGGAGCATGTCATTTCTTCCTATCATGTGACCATGATGTACTCCCGGGTTATAAGGCACATACGAGCCTCCGAGTCCCCTTACAGCGACTCCTGGTGGCCCCCAAGGTATCCAGCAGGGCTGCGTATAAAAACTACATAGTCCATGAGTCCCTGCTGGAACTCGGGGCACATCCACGCTGTCCGGAGAGCTCCTCCTGGTGGCCTGGGGGTGATGGCTGGAGTAAGAAGCCGGCAATCCACCACACAGGCTTTATCCAAACTACTGAGTTACAAGCCGTAGTTCTCAGTGTTTTTATGGTTTGGTTCCTGTTGATACCTTGTGGGTCGCCTTCCTCCGGCACACGTGGAGTGACATTCAGTGTACTTTCACTCTCTTTGTTCAGGTGCTCTTCTTCTTCTTTGCCATAGCTGCACCTTCTGCTCACAGGCGGTACTGCAGTTTTCTCTTAAGTTTCACACTCTGTGCTCCTCTTTTGCTAGCAAACAATGTGATTCTGCTGGATAGTCGGTAATCAGTCGTCTCCCACCTTTAGAAAGACCAACATGTGTGACTTTTCCGCATGGTCCCTCTCTTCCTGGTGCAATGTGCTATACCTTATAAAGGTGTGGAATTGTGCTCCCTCCGTCTAAGTCTTTCATTCTTCTTCAAGTCCAACATCTATGGAGTTAGAGGGATTGCTCCTGCCTTTGTTATCATTCCAGCCTGGCCCAGAGCATGAAGAGCGCATCGAGAGAGCTCAGATCTGGTGCCTTCAATGACTTATAAATGAGGGACTTGGTGTTTTGCCATTGGTTTTGGTTGGTTCTGTCCATCAAGGTTGCCTATCTTTGAGTTATGGCTCTTTATTCCCTGACCAAGTGTTTAGATGGTGCATGGAGGGGACATATCTGGGTGTCACCTTGTCTGTGATCAGTCACGGTAATCCACAAAGAAGCTGCATTATGGAGAGGCCTAGTGGACACTTGAGCTGTAGTTAAGAAGGTCTGCTTTTTAAGTGAAGCACTTGAGTGCCAAAGAAAAGCAAAATAGGTAATGCCAGTCTGTCGTACAGAGCAAAAACAAAAAAAATGGACAATCATTAAAACTATTAGAAAGATTTAGACAAGAACATGCCATTCAGCCCAACAAAGCCTGTCCACTTATCATAAATACCCGCATATAGGACGCATTTGTTTTCTTAAGAAGTAGGCCTAAAAACCCAGGTGCGTCTTATACATGGATACTTTTATTACAAAAATTATAAATCTATATATAAATAAAATTCACCAAGCCCCGCCCACCAACAATTCATTACGTACGACACGACTGAGCCCCACCCGCCAAATCTAACCCTCCTCCTGCCAAACACACAAACTGTTTTACACGCTGCATACAGCGATTCCCAAATGCGACAAACTTTGATGGCTTGCCCGCCTGCCCGCCCGCCTGACTGTTACCAGCATTCACCACAATGTACTAGAGTGTTAAACTATTGCAGCTGATACCTCACAAACTGTCCTTACCATATTCCCCGGATATCCCTGACCCCATCAGATTCAAATTTGCCTTTTACTTTTACACGCAGACAATTTCCTGTTAGATTGGCGTTTGCAATGACAATTACGTAATACGGTAAGTCACAGGGACAAACTTTCAATCCATTTAATGAGCGCCTTTTCTAGGTTAGGGTGGTGAGCCTTCGAGCCTCTGTTCGCCCTCTTTACTTTTCGCATTTCTTTGATAGTACTTTCGGCTTTTCTCCATTTTCTGATTACGCATTCTGTCAAACCAAATTTCCGCTCAGCTGCCCGGTTCCCGTGTTCTTTCACGTACGTGATCACTTCCAGTTTAAACTTTGCAGTATAGCTCTGTCGTGTTGTCTTCGCCATGTTGACTGGGTAATAATGAACAGCTATCTTTAAAACTACGTAATGGGATATTGGTCTTTATGATCGTGTGCGCATGTGTCAGTGCCTCTCCTTCGCCTTCGATGGCTGTGTGACGGGGACAGAGAGGAGTTGTTTGAATCCAATTTGAATTTCAAGGTTTGTTTTCAAACGACAGCCAGTTAGCAGTGCTGCAATTGTAGCTACCGGGGTATGCCTCAGTCCGTGCGCGATTAGCCGTTGCCCCTGCACTGGCATTTCACACCATTTCAAATTAAAGTATTTTTCAGGTGTAGCGTCGCTAATGCTGTATCGATTTTGGAGAATGACATGGTGTTTGAAAGCTCATTTTACTATACATCCACCTGTATGCCTTATTGTAACTTTTGGAAATTGTTTTATTTTGAATATTCACGTCACCGATACGTCATTTTCGCCGTCTAGTATGTTTCTCGCTCTTTGTTGTTGTTCAGAGATACTACAGCCTAACACAAACGCATGGATACAATCACTGGCGCTGGCGGCAGCAGCTTTTAATTAGTACCCTGGTAACTCAAAATCAGGATGCGTCCTACAAACAGGTACACAGGTTTTTCCATGGTTTTTAGGGTCAAAAATCCACTGCGTCCTATACTTGGTATCGTCCTATATGCGGGTATTTACGGTAATTCCTCCAAAATAAAATCGTGCCAATTTTTGAAGGTCCCAACAGTCCTGGTACCTACCACATACTTGGTCACTTATCCCATGGGTCTGTGGTTATCTGTGTGAAAAAAAAACGTTATAAACGTTTGTCCAAAATTTCCCCTTAACACGTCTCCAGTGGTGTCTCCCTGTTGTTGTTGAATTCCTTTCAACCAACCAGACTTTGAAAACACAAAAAGGGGACGTGAAGGTGGGGCTGAACAACCTGAGTGGGTGCTAATGTCTCAGCGCCAGTCAGAGGCACCACAGGACTTTAAATCGGCCTCAGCAGCCCTCTTGGGCTCAACATACTAATGACATGCAAGAATTAACAGAGAAAAACAGAAGCCCAAAGCAATGGATACACTAGGAAATATGAAATAAAAAAGCAATTTAATACAAGAAAGAAAACCAAAAGATATTTTATAAGAAATAAAAAGAAGGAAAGGCAGGGGGAATGCCTGGCAAAACCAAGTGATGTACAACTCTGCACACCTTCCTTTGTGAAGCCCCACTGGTGGGACCCTGTGGGGCTGAAGAGGAGGGCTGCGGACAGTTCAGAATACGCCCTGTGCAGTACAGAATATCCATCCATCCATCCATCCATTCTCTTCCGCTTATCCGAGGTCGGGTCGCGGGGGCAGCAGCTTGAGCAGAGATGCCCAGACTTCCCTCTCCCCGGCCACTTCTTCTAGCTCTTCCGGGAGAATCCCGAGGCGTTCCCAGGCCAGCCGGGAGACATAGTCCCTCCAGCGTGTCCTGGGTCTTCCCCGGGGCCTCCTCCCGGTTGGACGTGCCCGGAACACCTCCCCAGGGAGGCGTCCAGGAGGCATCCTGATCAGATGCCCGAGCCACCTCATCTGACTCCTCTCGATGCGGAGGAGCAGCGGCTCTACTCTGAGCCCCTCCCGGATGACTGAGCTTCTCACCCTATCTTTAAGGGAAAGCCCAGACACCCTGCGAAGGAAACTCATTTCAGCCGCTTGTATTAGCGATCTCGTTCTTTCGGTCACTACCCATAGTTCATGACCATAGGTGAGGGTAGGAACATAGATCAACCAGTAAATTGAGAGCTTCGCCTTGTGGCTCAGCTCCTTTTTCACCACGACAGACCGATGCAGAGCCATCATCACTGCGGACGCCGCACCGATCCGCCTGTCGATCTCACGCTCCATTCTTCCCTCACTCGTGAACAAGACCCCGAGATACTTGAACTCCTCCACTTGAGGCAGGATCTCGCTACCAACCCTGAGAGGGCACTCCACCCTTCTCCGGCTGAGGACCATGGTCTCAGATTTGGAGGTGCTGATTCCCATCCCAGCCGCTTCACACTCGGCTGCGAACCGATCCAGAGAGAGCTGAAGATCACGGCCTGATGAAGCAAACAGGACAACATCATCTGCAAAAAGCAGTGACTCAATCCTGAGCCCACCAAACCGGACCCCTTCAACACCCTGGCTGCGCCTAGAAATTCTGTCCATAAAAGTTATGAACAGAATCGGTGACAAAGGGCAGCCCTGGCGGAGTCCAACTCTCACTGGAAACGGGTTCGACTTACTGCCGGCGATGCGGACCAAGCTCTGGCACCGATCGTACAGGGACCGGACAGCCCTTATCAGGGGGTCCGGTACTCCATACTCCCGGAGCACCCCCCACAGGATCCCCCGAGGAACACAGTCGAACGCCTTTTCCAAGTCCACAAAACACATGTAGACTGGTTGGGCGAACTCCCATGCACCCTCCAGGACTCTGCTAAGGGTGTAGAGCTGGTCCACTGTTCCGCAACCAGGACAAAAACCACACTGTTCCTCCTGAATCCGAGGTTCGACTATCTGACGGACCCTCCTCTCCAGGACCCCTGAATAGACTTTTCCAGGGAGGCTGAGGAGTGTGATCCCTCTGTAGTTGGAACACACCCTCCGGTCCCCCTTCTTAAAGAGGGGGACCACCACCCCGGTCTGCCAATCCAGAGGCACTGTCCCTGATGTCCATGCGATGTTGTAGAGACGTGTCAACCAAGACAGCCCTACAACATCCAGAGCCTTGAGGAACTCTGGGCGTATCTCATCCACCCCCGGGGCCCTGCCACCAAGGAGTTTTTTGACCACCTCGGTGACCTCAGTCCCAGAGATGGGGAAGCCCACCTCCGAGTCCCCAGGCTCTGCTTCCTCATTGGAAGGCATGTTATTGGGATTGAGGAGGTCTTCGAAGTACTCCCCCCCACCGACTCACAACGTCCCAAGTCGAGGTCAGCAACGCACCATCACCACCATATACAGTGTTGACACTGCACTGCTTCCCCCTCCTGAGATGCCGGACGGTGGACCAGAATCTCCTCGAAGCCGTCCGAAAGTTGTTCTCCATGGCCTCCCCAAACTCCTCCCATGCCCGAGTTTTTGCCTCAGCAACCACCGAAGCTGCATTCCGCTTGTCCTGCCGGTACCTATTAGCTGCCTCCAGAGTTCCACAGGACAAAAGGGACCGGTAGGACTCCTTCTTCAGCTTGACGGCATCCCTCACCGCCGCTGTCCACCAACGGGTTCGGGGATTGCCGCCACGACAGGCACCGACCACCTTACGGCCACAGCTCCGGTCAGCTGCCTCAACAATAGAGGCACGGAACATGGCCCATTCGGACTCAATGTCCCCCACCTCCCTCGGGACATGGTCGAAGTTCTGCCGGAGGTGGGAGTTGAAGCTACTTCTGACAGGGGGCTCTGCCAGACGTTCCCAGCAGACCCTCACAACACGTTTGGGCCTACCACGCCTGACCGGCATCCTCCCCCACCATCGAAGCCAACTCACCACCAGGTGGTGATCAGTTGACAGCTCCGCCCCTCTCTTCACCCGAGTGTCCAAGACATGTGGCCGCAAGTCCGACGACACAACCACAAAGTCGATCATCGAACTGAGGCCTAGGGTGTCCTGGTGCCAAGTGCACATATGAACACCCCTATGCTTGAACATGGTGTTCGTTATGGACAATCCGTGACGAGCACAGAAGTCCAATAACAAAACACCACTCGGGTTCTGATCGGGGGGGCCATTCCTCCCAATCACGCCCTTCCAGGTCTCACTGTCATTGCCCACGTGAGCATTGAAGTCTCCCAGCAGAATGAGGGAGTCCCCAGAAGGTATGCCCTCTAGCACCCCCTCCAGGGACTCCAAAAAGGGTGGGTACTCCGAACTGCTGTTCGGTGCATACGCACAAACAACAGTTAGGACCCGTCCCCCCACCCGAAGGCGGAGGGAGGCTACCCTCTCGTCCACCGGGGTAAACCCCAATGTACAGGCTCCAAGTTGGGGGGCAATAAGTATACCCACACCTGCTCGGCGCCTCTCACCGGGGGCAACTCCAGAGTGGTACAGAGTCCAGCCCCTCTCAAGGAGATTGGTTCCAGAGTCCAAGCTGTGCGTTGAGGTGAGTCCGACTGTATCTAGCCGGAACCTCTCAACCTCACACACAAGCTCAGGCTCCTTCCCCTTCAGAGAGGTGACATTCCACGTCCCAAGAGCCAGCTTCTGTAGCTGAGGATCGGACCGCCAAGGTCCCCGCCTTCGGCCACCACCCAACTCACACTGCACACGACCTCCTTGGCCCCTCCCATAGGTGGTGAGCCCATGGGAAGGGGGACCCACGTTGCCTCTTCGGGCTGTGCCCGGCCGAGCCCCATGGGTGCAAGCCCGGCCACCAGGCGTTCGCCAACGAGCCCCACCTCCAGGCCTGGCTCCAGAGGGGGGCCCCGGTGACCCGCGTCCGGGCAAGGGAAAACGCCATCCAAATTTTTTATTCGTCATAGGAGGTATGTTGAACCGCACTTTGTCTCATCCCTCGCCTAGGACCAGTTTGCCTTGGGTGGCCCTACCAGGGGCATAAAGCCCCGGACAACAGAGCTCCTAGGATCATTGGGACACGCAAACCCCTCTACCACGAAAGTACAGAATACAAGGCACTATATACAATGTTGGAAACATGCCTGCTGCATCGATTACCGCGGATGTCGTAGGCGACGACTGTCTGTCTGTCTGATAAGACGCCCGTGTTTTAATGTGCGTGCAGGTTTCTTATCTTGGCATACCTTATTAGTGTGCCCCAAATTAAAATGGACACATCCACCAGATAAGAGTCTCTTTATTCCTCTGGCTTTATTACTTCACGCCCCGTCAGCTCCATATCTTTAAAGTGCCTCATTGGAATAAAGTGTCCTGGGGTTTAATAACCATGAGCTACTGCTGCAAGTGCCTGCCGTGTGACTGCAGCAAAGACGCCATGCCGCCTCCATCACCCGGACCTCCAAAGGCAGAAGAGCTTGGCAAGGTGCCTACTGATGCATATCTCACAAACGTACAAGCAGTGAGAAGCTTGTGACCAGCCATTATTAATGACAGGTTTAGCGTTCAGAAGGCTAAGATGTGACCCATCGTGCAGCTGCCTCTGTCGCTCTGCCTCTGGTTAAGCTGCTTCACTCGCCAGAGCCCACGCTGGAGAACAGTGGAATGGCTGGTGCTGAACTGTGAGGTGTTCACCATGGTAGGTGACAGACCCACCTGCTAACAGTTGTGTCTGAGGCGCCCCCCTACAGTCCATAGCGGAGACTTGCTGAACAGAGACGCGTTCTATTCTTTTTACAAACCTTGAAGCCCCCGAGCTGCACACAATTCACAAGCTGTACATTTAATCCTCTTCGTCTATGCATCTCCTTTTTAAACAGAGTATCTATCACCTCCCGCCTCGGCTCCTGCTGGGATGGATTTCAATTCTCTGAACTTAAACAAGCGGGTTCTGAAAATGGATGGATGGAGGGGGCTTGTGTGTCACAGGAGATAAACGGCAGGGGCCTCCGCTGCCGACTTCCGACAGGTATGCACAGCGGGACTCTGAGCCTTTGTTGCATGTAATTGCGCTTTGTGTCGTCGTCGGCCCGCATAAATAAAAACGAACACCTTCATTTGTGTTCTCTCACTAGTGGGCTGGCCCCAGAGGCCAAGCAGAACATGCTGCTTGAATGTGTAAGCTCACATCGCAGATAAAAAGTGATTACGGAGATGATTACTACATGAGCCATTGGACATGCCAGGAATTCTGAAGCTTTACGATTTATTGCTGGTGGAAAAAGTCAACATTCCATTGGATTGCAAGGCAGCGTTTATCCATGGGATCCTTGCTTTAGTGTCCCTGGCACACAATTACAATACGGTACAGCATGTGGAGACCCCAGGAAATGCCACCTGGGGCTTGACGGTGAAATGCACAGCTAAGAAATCCTACAGCATCATTACTCAGGAAATGACGTCGGTTTACTCATCAGCATTGTGGCAATGAGGACTTGAGGACACAACCTGTGCTATGCCAGGCCAGAGCCCTGAAGGTCTTCTTCATGTTCAAAAGCGGGCAGTCAGAAGTATAATTCTTGAAGGATACTGACTGTGATGTTTTGGAAATGCGTGCAGCTGCTTCAGACACAAAACGTCCTTTGGATTTTTGACTGTTGGATGGGACAGGTCAGCCCTGAGGCCTTGAATGCCTCCAAATTCTGTCAGCATCGGTTCAAAATTTCATTTGAAGACAATGTTTCCAGTGGTCTTTTCCTTGCATTGTCACATGTTTACAGGACTGCCAATGGATGCAAATGGGTGATAAAGAGTGTGCTGATTAATGAACCTGCTTGATTCTTCTGGTTTAATTAGCAGCTTAGCACCAGAGATAACGGCAGGATGAAGCATCCACTCATCCAGAATGTGTGACCTACAGCACCTACACCCAAATCGTTGCTCAGTCATGCACAACATCCACACAATCGACAATTCCCAGACACTGCAGACGGAGCCTCAGGCACTGAGTGACCACCTGGACTTGGGGGCATGTGGTGAACAATGAAATCAGGCTAATTGATCGGGTGCAGCAGACTCAGAGATATTTGACTTGTGGTCATTAGCAGGTGGGTGCAAAGGCTAACTGTGGTCAATAACAAGGATGAGATATTGCCACCTGCCTTGATCTGCCTCCAGAAGCGATCCTCGTGCTTCAAATGAGGCCCAGAAATCAAAAATAAAGAGGTAAACCAAACTCAGGGTCCATAAAGGATTCAAATCAGAAATGGCAGCAAGTGAGGAAAACATGACAGCCACTGGTCCACCATAACAAAAATGATGGCCCTGAGTGTCTAAAAATGTATTTACAGAAGGGAATTCACAAAACAAGGGCAGATGACTTCAAAAGGTAAGCCAAAACCAAACCAAACGAGCCCAAAGTCCAAAAGCAGAGTCAAAGAAAAAACCAGGAAAACCAGGAAAATCCAACAAGCCCACAAACACCAACAGTCAGACACAAAGTCTTTGCAGGTTTAAAAAGGCCTGGACATGAAAGACAACAAGGCATTTAGGACATCGTTTATATAATACAATAACATAAAATAATTAAATACTAACATGAAACTAACACAAGGAGCAGATAGACAAGGAGTCTGGACCTGGAGTGTCACACTAGCTGGCATCTGATTCAAAAACAGAAAGAAAAGATGGAGGTCAAGGTTCAAAGCAAAAGTCCAAACAAGCCTTAAAAGAGATTCTTTAAGCAAATAAAACACAAAGTGCACAATAAGTTTGGGTCATAAAAACCAGACTGACAGCAGACTAGCAGACGGAATGAGCAGAGCGTACCTTTACTCGCCTAGGCAAGGTTCTGTCTACTGGAATATCAAAAGGCGTATGCTGCACATTGGGAGGGCCTGGTCGAGGAGACCCCTGCTTGGTCGGCTTTTCTTCATACTGTAAGTAGTACGAACTGTCCACCTTGAACTAAGAGGACATATCAGACATGGCAGACGTCCAAGGTTACTACCCAGAGTGGAGTTACCGCAATTCAGGAATCCAGTCAGACCCAAAAAGAGCAAATTCTCATGTCATGAGAGCAGAGATATTGGTAGCGAGGTAGTGTGGCTGACGGATGGGACAGCTGGCAGTAACAACACGGTCACCACTTCAGAAACCTTTGATTTCTTTCCTTAACACATTCCACACATATACCTGGATAATGTCTGGTACTTTGGCTAGTAAAACGTAAAATAAAACATAAATCCAAACCGTCACTAACTACAACGTGGCTGTCAAGCCACAAAATGGTATCAATCACGTGAACTAAAATGGCAGCTAAAAAAAATAAATAGATAAATAATCAAGAAACACAAAACAATCCGTTACTTTAGAGTAAAACAAACATTTCAAAATCAAAAAACAGAGAGCAGCCTTCCAAAGTGGAATAGAGACACCAGACCCCAATCAGGACAGGCTCAGCTGGGCACTCATGCCACACCACTGGCTGCCTGTCTTTCTCTGGCACTTTAGGTAGAAACGCCAGAATTTCTTCCAATGGCCCAGCAGTAAAATGGAAGAAAATGCAAGAGGTGACGGAGTGAGACGTCGCTACCCCAGCGGCAAAGCCATGTCAGTGAAACAAAGGGAGACGCCTGAGCGAGCGTTTCCAGCCCCCCTTTCAAACATGGATTTTTAAAAGCCCAGGGAGCTGCAGTGCATTCAAATGCCATTTTCATTCGAGTCCCAGCGGGCTACTTATGTGTATAGCTGTTATAAAATATCACTACAGTTTAATCACAAACCCCTTTTTACTTAACTTTGCATCGTCAGACTGGAGGCTTTGTTGTGACTCAGAGACAAGCATCATTTCAGCGTGCAGTCATTCATTTTAATATCTGGTATTTCGTCATCCGGAGTCTCCGTGCTTGTAGGCTACAAAGATGGTGCCACAAGGAGCTGCTGATGATCTGGAGAGGTGGACCCACATTTGAAGCGGCCACTTAGTATGCCAGAATTGCATTTTGTCCTGCCCTTGTTGCCGGTGTGTGTGCACACAGTCAGATGTGACTCATGGGTCTTATCTCCTCCATACAGGAAGATCATCCTGTCAGTGTGCAATTACATGAGCTGCTGGAGTGGGACCCTCAGCCAAGGACTGCCAGGAGGTGTCACTCTAGAATCCGATAAAGGGAGTGTGAAAAGTGTGTAACGCTTTGTGAGCTGAGGCATGCTGGAAGTGCTGAAGTACAGGGAAGCGGGCCTGAGCTTTGCAGACCCTCGCTGTACTCACACTTTCATTCTTCCTTCTTTTGTGTGTCTCTCCAAAACTTGAAAAACATTAGAATGGTAGCCCCATTACAAAATGCAAGAGCAGGCTAGTCCAGTTTTAAGCTTTATGAAATACGCCACACCTTAGAACACAATTTCACATGGCAAGGTAAAATATAGCACGACTGAGAAGAAACTGTGCCAGTTGTCACTATTGTATGACGTGACCTGATGTTTACCAAAGACTGCACTGCTCCTCCACTTTGGCGTTTTATTCACGTGTGATGACCTCCGAGGCATTTGAACAAGAGCACTTCTACACATCCTGCTGGGCCGAATGAAGCAGCAAATGATTTAGAAAGGGACCAGCAGATACTAAGTAATGCTCCACATGGCTAATTCTTATGCATTTGGCCTGTACTGTCTTCTTTACACCAGCATCTCTCAACCTTAATGGTTCCACACCCCAGTTCTGCCTTTTTAGATATACTGACAAACCACTCGTAGCTGTTGCATACCGCCATCTTGCTAAAACAAACTCACTTTCAAACAGGGAAACATGTGCATTGCTGCCAATTGGCTTAGGTGACCCACTTGGAGACTAAACCCAGGGAAGCCAAACCCTAGGAAACTTGGGGGCTTCAGCATACTAGGCCTCAGATAAGGAGAGCTTAAAAGGTGTTTAGAAATGTCCCAAAACAGACAGTCAGACAGACAGACCGACCGACACACAGACAGACCTTTATTTGTCTCCAGGGGTAAGTTTGGCAACATCATACTGTGGAGAGAAAAACAAATCCTGGGATAAGATGAATCCAAAACTATTGTGTTTCAGCCAGGGTTTCTCCCCAGGCTGGGGTTATAAATGCCATTTTTATGTCTGTTTTGTTTTTATTTTTGATTCTTTTGTTTATGTTAACTTTGTTAATTATGTAGTTTCCTGATGTTTAAGCATCTTCTCTTATGTACCGTGTATTCTGTGGGTGGTTCACCCAAGGGGCAGGGCCACCTGACCTCAGCCCTATAAAGACAGGAGCAACCCACAGTCTCTTGAAGTTCATCTGAATGTGATTGGGAGTTGCTGATTCTTGTTTCTGTGCTATTTGGTTATTTTTGTAGATCTCAAGACTTTTTGACCTGTGCTCTGTTTTTCGGTCATTCTTTGGATTTGTGATTGGGTAATGTTTCCTGCTGTGTTTTTTCTGAAAATAAATCTTTTTATTTTATAAACATTCTTTACTGCCCTTTTTATTATTAGCTAGGGTTTTTGACAGTATTTCTCCCTCTAGTGGATATTTTGATTATTTTTGTTACTTGATGTGCTGGGACTTTCTAGTTCATGATCCAAAACAAAGGTCTTTATAAAAGAAGGTTTATTTAAGGCATCAAAAAGCTCAAAACAGCAAATAAAAGGCAGAAGGAGGTGCCAAAAAGATAATCCGAAAGAAATCAAAATCCTTAAAAGGAATCGAAAAAACTAGACAAGCAAAGCAAAACTGACTGAGAAGATCCAACATTCCACCAAAGCGCATTCGGGGAACTGCCAGGAAATCCCAGCTGGGGGCGGCGCCTTGTGACAAGGTAATGGAATGGTGGCCCCGCCTCTCCACCCATAAATTACAAAGAACTTAAAAGTACAAGACTACATATATAGAAACTAAATAATATATAAACAGAGCACATAATTAGACAAAAAAAATACTAACATAAATGACAGGAACCCAGGCTTAAACATAACAGTCACTTGAAGACATATAATAATTTCAAACCAAGAAAAAATCATTTAAAACAACATAAATAAACGTTTAAGTTAGGATGTCAAATGAACAAAACTTCAGAACAAATCAAAAACACCCCACCAAGGGCAAAAGAGACAGCAGCAAATATACAAAATTATATAATATGGCAGTGCCCATGCAAAAAAAACAAAAAACAAATAGGATAAAAGATATATACAAACTAAAGAGCACATCCCAAAATTCCAGTTCAAAAGGTATGCCTGCAAGTCCCTGATGAGTCCAAGTGCGGAGATAGCAGCACCTGACTTTGATGCCACTAGCAGTAAATGATTTTACCACATAATATGAATGGGCTCAAGACTCCATCAAATTGTGCCCCCCTACCACCTACCCGCCTGGACGCTGCTCCTACTGTAAGCCACCCACCCTTCCTTTTTTTCTCTTTTTTTCCAGTGCTCGCTGCTCTACTCGGCGAGATTAGCTTTCCTTTGTCTGCAGCGGAAAGAAGTCTGTGATTTATTCCAAAGAAAGCCTCATTAGCATATACGGGGCACAAAGCTGTTAAGACGCAGACCTGTGATATATTACAGATACGTGTGCACAACTTGCCAGCGATGGGTTCAAGTCGGGCACTTTTATGGCCTGATGAATTTTTTTCCCCCAATCGCGGTGTTCTGTGAAATCCTCCCCATCTCTTCTCATGACAAACTCTGGCTGTGGGCCACACTTGGCGGCTCTTCAGAGGAAGGCAGGTGGCCCACTACGCCGGCAGGGAATGAAATTTTCATCTAGCCGCTCATCAGCAGCCATTTGTGCACACAGACTTTGTTTTTCTTAGCCTCACAGGTTAGAGACGAAGGAGGAGTGGGACTGGCAGGCAGCACCACGCCTGTCACTGGCAAGCCAGGACTGTAAAACACTGGAGCTGAGCTTGTTGTCTGGGGGCCTTCTGGGACGACGCCAGCCTTTACATCGTCTTAAATATATCTCCTGGGGGTCATGTGAAGCCCGGCGCCTCCAGGTTGCTTTGCTTAAAGTGCTAAAAAAGAAAGAGCTGGTGGGAATATTTTTTGGCTTCTGACGGTGATTTGTTGCTGCCGTTGCACCGTTAGAGTGGATGAAACGAAGCCGGCTTGTAACTCGGTTGGTGATCCTCCAGAATATCAGAGAGAGCCACAGGTGAAAGGACCCGCAACGTCAAACTGCACAAACTCTGGTCCAGTCCCATTTCGTTTCTGGCCACAAGGTGGTGACTCTACCCTGACTTGATGGACTCCCATCCATACTGGGGGCAGTCAGACCATTGAGAGCTCTGCCCTCTGGTAAGAGGCAATGCAAATGATTTGAATAAAAGTGCCAACTCATGCCACAGTCAAAAATAATTAAGTCAGCCCAGCAAGGTGGTAGATTTCTCTCCAGGACCATGTTCGGTAGTCCCTGACTTGTCTCCAACGTGTGCCACATGTCACTTCACCCTCTGGCACCTGTCTTATCTCTGGTGCCATATGGTGCCTGGCAGTGTAGCTCTACTTATGGCAGCCTAGTCAAGGGTTCAAGGGTGACTGGGCTGCCACAGCCAATCATTTGAACAATATCAGGCATAATGATGCAGGAGCTGTAACCCTAGAAAAGTCGAACAGAGCCACACACAGGGCCAGAGTGCCATCACTATTACAAATGTCGTTATACGCAGGGCTGTTTTGGATTGATGTTGCACTTGTTTTATTAGCTAAAAAGACGACGATGGATAAGAGGAGTCCAATTCAGCCTTTGCTTGTTGAGAGTTTTACATTGTGAATGTGATGTTATTTTCAGGAGGCCACACTGGTTTTCATCTACATAGAGTACATACTCGCGCACACAAAAGTCTTCTCTGCTGCTGCTCTTTGCCATCGGCGCATGCTTGTCACAACTGAAGCCTTCATCACAACAAAATGGAAACTGACGATATACGAGTGATCAAACAGACGCTTAGCGAACGACTTCTTTCATCTGAGGATTAACCCCTGCTGGAGGCTCTCGCTGGTAACAGGATTTTCATGTTTGGAGTCACCTGACGGCTCAGGGTGGACACCGAGCGAGCCTGGGAGAAAATGTGTGTTTGAAGGACAAAGCCTGTGTGCCGTGGGGTGAGGCGCCATGGATACAGAAATGAACACTGAACAGGGAGCACAAGCAGATGGACGGTGCCCAGCGTGTGTGTGTGTGTGTGTGTGACAAACACCCATCACACCAGCTCGTCCCGTGGTGCTCCGTACAACACTGTACAGTGGTCCCCTGCTTTGCCAAGCTAACCTGATCCTACAAAGTCCTTTCTAAGGGGAATTTCACAACAAGCACTTGTAGTTACCATTGATTGAAATGGAAAACATGATCAAGGTGCCTTACAATTACCCCATTTTTGTTAAAGTAACACCAAAATACATGAACATTGAGTTAATGTGTTTAACAATAAAGTAAATCATCAAAGCAACCCCAACCCTAGTAAGATATTTTTTCATCATTCAATTAAATTTCATTAAAAGGCAGAGTGCTGGCTCTGTGGCTTAAGATCTAGCAGGAGTAACTGTACAGCCTGTCATAGGAACTTCAAGGCACAGAGAAAGTCGGCACCAGGAAATCTCAGAACCACAACGTTAAACCAAACTCGCTATGTTATCATCAGAGCAGGAGCAGGCAAGATAAGACTGTGACCAGAAGAGGACACGTTACTGTGGGCCAAATCCTAAATTCATAAACCAAAAGTCCATCCTTATCTACCAGCAAATCTGAAAGTCATAAACAAATATTCAAGTCAGAGGACAAAGTGGGTGTTCTAGTAAACCTGAAAATCAAAGAGGAAAACGCACACTAACAACGGAAAGGTCTGTTATACAATCACGGATAGCAAGCAGGAAGTGTATGGGGCTGACCTTTACATCCTGGACACCTGATGACACGTGCAGCCTGACCACAAAAATCACTCATAGTAATGTCATAGCAACCAGCACAACAGCAATGCACAAACTACGACACCTACCAGAAACAAAGTCTCGTCACAGGAAGATATTACATTATTAGGACGCATTTGTCTGATACCTTTACTCAAGGCAACTTACAACACTGGAGACACAATGGGCTCCATTTCTTTTATTTTTCAACTGGGACACAGACAGGGGAAGTGACTTGCTCAGGGTCACACAGGTGTCAGTAGCAAGACTTGAACCCACGGCCTCTGCGTCTCAAGTCCAAAGTCTTAACCACTACACCACACGGCCTAAACACGTTAAGGAGCATCAAAGCAAGAGAACTACAGAAAACTAATAACAGAAATGAATTCTACAGATAACAAAACCTTAAAAAGAAACAAGAAATATCAAGAAGTGAAAATAAAGCAAGAAAAAATTACACTTAAAAGCAGATCACGGCCTTAGAAGTCTACAAAGAATCTCCCGCAGTCCTTTTTAGAAATGTATCCACAATCTCGTATTCTATCAAGCACATCACACTTAAGACTTCTGGAAACAGCACCAACCGCGTGATGTGTTGTGAAATGGGAGCACAACATGGGTGATGTGGTAAAACAAAAAACAAAGACTCAAAGTGTACAAGTTAAAACTCAGACTAAACACAAAAGCTCCGTGGAGCACAAAGGCAAAATGCAGATTCCAATAACAAGGTCAAAAGACAGAGAAGAAAGTTGACAACCCACCGACTCCCGAGCACATTCACAATGAACTGCCCAGACTGTGGAAGGAAGCCTCTCCAGATTTTATAGGGCAGAGTGCACTTCCTGGCGGTGATTGGCAGGTGGCTCCACCTCTTGGGGACGACTCACAAAACACAGGTTTAGATACAGAAAATGTAAAGAATACTGGAAATCATCAGCAAAAGAAATAGTAACACATACAATAAGTAAAAAATGGACAACAAAGACACACGACAAGTATCTGAACCCCAGCCAGTGTTAGTGTTAGGTGACAAAAAATAATCACGATGAACCATTGTCCAGAGCTAATAAAGATTTCAAATGATCGACAATTCCTGAAACAAAAATGTATTGTAAACAAAACAAAATGTCGTTCTGTGTGCATGGTGCATGTCTGGCACTTAAATAGGCTGCTGGCAGACCTCAACATACAAAATACAGGGACAGTAATTAGCAGGTTTAAAATCAGGCAACAATACCCAATGACTGACAATACAAAAACTTATTGGGTAACATAAAACACACGAGAATTCATAAAAGGACACCAAAACAAACAAATCAAAAGAGAAGACACTGAAGCTAAACCCTGACAGAACTCACGTGGAAGTGTACCGTAATGTCGGAGTCTGTGACAGAGAGGCAGACGTGGCTTCACCGATGTCTCTCTGCATCCTCACACAGCCCCCGAGCCCCCCGGCCCCTGACAGAAGGTGGTTGTGCATACTTATTATCAAGGCAGTCATCTCTCTCTCGACTCTGCGCGTGGCTCGTAGTTGTAGTTCTCTCTGTAGCCCCAAGGGGAGCCCTGCCTTACAAGGTGCACTTTCCGCTCCTATTAACAAGGCCTGCTGGGCGTCCAGTGAGCTTCGCGCTACACACATCTGCACATGACGCCCCTGCCTCGTGGGCTAGAAGGGGGTCTTGCTGTGTGAATTTATACTTTGTAAATTCATTTTTATCCTTCCCAAATCTCTGCAGGCCCTAAATAGCCGAGCAGCCCGGTGGTGTTCAGCATGCGTTACTGAGCAAAGAGATTCAAATAACAAGGCGTGTAAGAGGTGAAGCTGCAGCCTTGAGTAGCGCGCTCTCGAAAATCACTGATATGAAATGAAACACAGCACTGGGGACATGATCGCAACGGCTAAGGGAAATTGTATCTGATGTGGGCAAATTTGTTCAAATAATGAGAGTGTCTCAAGCTTATATGGGAGGTTATGCCCGGCATAAAGCTGCCTCTTGAAGCAGAAAGTGGACCTCCATTTTTGATGCTTTACAAACGTGACCTCTCCACCACAAAAGCACTGAGTCCCGCTAACACGCTCTTCTTCTAATTTCCATTTTGATGGGCTCTGGAAGCGGCCGTCAGTCTGCGTGCCGCAGGCCCATCTAGCCTCTCTCCTGGACCACTTAAGTACAGTAGCAGCATGCCGCTCTACTTCATTATACACTTTGGCTTTCTCTGAGCAAGTGGCTGCCTAAACAATGTTCACTTCCATATTTCACGCCTTGCCTGCCCTTCCGTCCTCCTCCCTGGCTCACACATTTCAGGAGCCATCCAGCCAGAAGAGCACTTTGAGTTTTGAAACATCCATGCCCTGTTCAAATCCATCAGATGACAAACCAGCCTGACGTTGCCTTTTCCTCACGGATACCCCATAATACCTTCTCTCTAGGAGAGACAACAGGGGCTCATCATCAGCCTTTAACATCGCTCGCCGTCTGTGAGCAGGAATGCCGGTGAAAGTAACTAAAACTGGCAGGACGGGTCACAGCCATTACAATCCAACGTGCATTGTACAAGGAACCGCTTCAAGGTAATCTGACATTTGAAGGCCTGCAAAAGTCATTGATGAATCCCATCTGCTATACACATCTGGCAGCGGTGTGGCCCTCAAACGAATTCCAGACAGCTTACTGTTACGTGGCAGTGACCACCAATAACAAGGCTGACATCACTAGTGCACGCCCCCATCACTGCTCAAAGAGATGGCCTCCAGGAGACGCCTCAAGGGTTCTTAGTTCAACCTGAGATTGTGAGAGGAATGCCTGTCTCACTCCTGTGTGTCCGTGTGCTCTGTAAAAGGAGCCATACTACAGTATATAAACCAGTGACCCAGCAGAAGGCCAAGCCAAAATACGTAGCGTGGATCAGAGTAAAGAGTCAGAATACCGTGTGGATGTACTCAATCCGTCATCAAATTTCAATATGCAAAAACAGGAAAAAAAGAGAAAGAAAATCTAGTTCTCAGAACTAAAAAACAGGCTTTTAACCAAAACTAGGCCTCAAGTCTCCAGAATCAGCCCGGTCAGAAACTCAAGAATCATGCATCATGGCCTGCACAGGACAAAACAATGACAATGCGTAAACATTTATTTTACAAAATTTCAGAAACAGGTGCACAAACAAGAAGGATTATAATGATGGCTAAAAGGCAAATCAAAGACAACAAATACCCAGGCCAGAATCAAAGCTAAAGACAAAAGGCAATGAAAAAAAAAAAACTTACAGTAGACAGTGTTCAAAAAATTCAAAATTCAGAGAGAAAGCCAAACAAGAGGAGTTAACAGCAACACCTCTGCAGTCAGCTGATGGCCTGCCAATGGCTTAAGCAGGGCTGGGGGCGGAGAAACAGCTGTAGCTCCAGGAGGCCCCGCCTCCTTGGGCTCAACACATATAAGACAAGGAGCATAAGAAACATATGCAGAATGAATGCAATAAAAATAACCTTTAACATCATTAATACACAAAATAACAAACAGAAAGCAGAAGTCCGAGAATGGATTCCATAACAAAATAACATTTAAAAGACAACAAAAAGAAAGGACATCTAAGCTGGGGATGAAACCCTGACTATTCTATATTGTGTTTCAAGTTTTAGCCCTCAATAATCGTTAGATAGATAGATAGATAGATAGATAGATAGATAGATAGATAGATAGATAGATAGATAGATAGATAGATAGATAGATAGATAGATAGATAGATAGATAGATAGATAGATAGATAGATAGATAGATAGATAGATAGATAGATAGATAGATAGATAGATAGATACTTTATTAATCCCAAGGGGAAATTCACATACTCCAGCAGCAGCATACTGATAATAACAATATTAAATTAAAGACTCATAACAATGCAGGTAAACACAGACGTGACACCAGGTTATGTGTGCCACCATCTTTAATAGAGGTGGGAGGCAATGTCACTATTCATGAATTGTGTCTGAAAACAGGGTTGTTTCTGTAACAACATAAAAGTGGCCAGAAAATGGTGTTGTTCAGACAAGAACCTTCTCACAAAATGGTGGCATTCTGACATCACTTTCTTAACATTAAAGTTAACAAAGGTATGAAAGGACAAAAGTAACGCATGTACAGTAAAAGACTTCAGTTTCCCACAAACTGACTGACAGTTTCTGCTTCATTTTTTGCTTATCTTGTACCACCACGTCTCTTTCATTTATGTCAAAGTTAAAAGCAAAAAGGCAAATCCTAAAATAGAAATAAGAAGATTGCAGCGCACCAGGCAAGAAACCCCAGCTGACATAGAAGGGAGGCATACCACCCTAGACCAATGCCACCATGCAAGCCCCCCTTTTCATTTCCTATAGCCATTTTCATCGTATGACTGCCACAGCAACATTAACAAATAGGTGGTGGGTGGACTAGTGACAAACAGCAAAGAAAATGAATAGCTTATGGGCAGTGCCAGTCAATTCCTGTCAGGTAATGAGCAGCCCTCACTGGCAGAGGTCTTCATCATCCCTAACTGATTAGCTAAATGAATACTAGACCCAAGACTAACCATTTTTTAAATCTGTAATGGGTCACGTATAGTGCCCGAGGATTATTGAGACTGAGGTGACCGAGACACAAAAAAGAGCTCAAAAGACACAGGCAAACACAGTAGCAAAGGGTCAAAACCAGTTCAACAATTCGAACCAAATGAACAGAGTCGGGCGACAAGGTGAGGGCGAGTCAGACAAAACTGAATGCTAACGGTACTTGGCTAGCTACTGCTAAGGAGTTCAAAGCTTTTTGTATCCAGAGGAATGCCTCTCTCATTCCTGTGTGTCCGTGTCCGAGGATAAGGCAGTGTGTGATCGCCATTATATTCATACTGTCACTTCCTGTGACATCATCAGTGCCATGACTGCAGTCATATAACTAGTTCAAAGGCATTGTATAAAGAATGAAAAAAGCGACAGTAGACAAATTTCTATTTTGTGGATTCACTTAAAAACATGAAATAACCTTAGAGATCAAATCCTCGTGTGTAAAAACCCCAAGTTAGGCAGAAGCACATACATAAAACTGGATCAGTTCTAAACTTACCCAGCGCTCTTTGCAGTGATGGACAATGGAGAGTCAGCCATGTGAGCCCAGGGAGCACTTTACAGCTTCTGAACAGGTAGGGAGTGAAGAGAAAGGTGAGGGTGCAATACATTCCTTAAATGCCCTTTCTCCCTCTGCCACTAGAATAGAGGATGACACCCCGGAGGACGAGTGACAAGACTTGAGCCAAACACCCAGAAGTCCCACCTCTTCCAGTCCTTCTGCTATTGAATAAAGATGGACATAAGATGTCTGTTCAGTTTGAATCCAGCTTCAGATAAGAACAGGCCTCCCCTAGACAAAGAAGCTTCTTGAAGCCAGCAGGGGGCTCAGTCCCGAGAGATCACTCACCTCTTTGTGTTTATCGTGCATTGAACTACCTTCCATTAAATGGGATTTTCCAAAACTGGACTCCACCTCGGACTCCTTCTCCTTTTATTACAAATGCTTAGAACGGAGGTAACAAAATTCCCGATGCAATGGACTTAAAGGGCAGTTGACATTAAGCAACACAAGTGGATTCTGCGGCACGAGTAATTTGACATTTTTTAAAGGATGTTTTAATATCATTTCCTGTTGTTTAATGTTAGCCCTCGTTGAAGTCTCATTATATCAGGGATTTTGTTACCTCCATTCTCCATAAAAAGTTTTTTTTCCCCAACTATCAACAGAAGCAACTCATGATTTGTAACACATACCAAATGACCATTTTTAGGTGGCTGCTTCCCCTTAATAAGAAGCTCACTTGGTTATCGCTGATGCCATCCAGTAACTACTCAATGACTCAGACTTCGCCGTATTGCACTAAATCTTCAGCTGCAGAAGATAATAAAATGAATACTGCATGTTTGTGTCTGCCCTGGCGACCCCATAAAGTAACAGTAATGATGTCACCCTCTAAACGGCAGTCTGCTTGTAGTCCTCGCCCGCCACCCTAACGTCAAACTGCTCCGCAAGTCGCTCTCTTCTTCTTCTTCTTCTTCTTCTTCTTCTTCTTCTTCCCCCATGGTGATCATTTCCTGAAGTTTGCTTCGCTCGGCTCTTTGAGTCTGCTGAATGCACCAGATGTCCGTAAATACTGTATATGGATAATGCACTGTGAATTTATTATTAACAGTCATCAAGTTCAGCCTAATGATTGGTTTTATAATGAATCCAACTAGGCATCAGCGAAGTATATCAGCATAACTCTTGTGTGCATGGGCGGTGCTTCGGCGCCCGCTTGACTTCAGCAGTCTGAATGTGCTGACAGCCCCAGATGTTGAAGAAACGCTCGCCATGGGCCGCATTGGCACACAGGGGGCGCCCGTGATGGGCCTGCATCACCCATAAAGCCAAAAATAATGCTGTCAACGGGAACCGTTCTCCCATTAGTTCCCAAATGAGGCCAGTGCATAGGAAGGTTGCAGTGCGACGATGATAGTTTGTGAAATTTATTAACTTTCACATGTTTATGTTTGGAAATTTCAAGTCGAACCAAGAGAATGGCCGTGGAGAGTTATGAAATGAGAGCAGGAAATGCTGACGGAGTCCAAGCCTATGAAGGGAGCGCAGCAGCACAGGACTGTCCCTCGGGCACAGGCCAGCTGGTCACCTGATGTGCTGGGGCAGGATTTATGAAAGCCGGAGTAGCGGCCGCACTCTCATAGTGGCACACGTAAGAGCGCATCAGTGGGTTGCTATTCTTTGTAAAAATGTCGCGTCACATGTTAAATTTACTGCATCACCCAGGACTGGGCAGGGATTGTACTGTCGCTTCACTGAAAACTCTAAACCGGCACAATGCGAGTGAGGGTGGGTGTCTTTGTATGCCCCAAGCACAGTGACACTCCCATCCAGGGTTGGTTCCTTTCCTGTCATAGGCCTGAGGTGTCCGTGTTTAATGCCCACAACTTTTTAACAGACTGAGCAGATTCAGGAAATAAACAAACAAATGAGTATTTTGTTTGGACACTGCCATAGCACAAGGAAATGAATTCTGGATCCATCAACATGAGGAATGTGCAGTGGGCTCTGAACGTCATGAACTCACAGCTGAGCAGGCAGGGCCAGCGACTGGACACGTCCATGAGTACAAGGGAACCACAGTGGGAGAGCTGCGCAGATGGAGAGCAGCCTGTCACTGGCTTTTACGTTTTAACTTCCCTAAGGGCGTTAGACGTCCCCTAAGATATCAAGAGGCAGAGTCGAGTTCCTAAGCATATTGCTGTCCCTCAGGAGTCCACTGTTTCCAGGCTCCCTCTGGCCCTGCCTATTGTTCTAGTAACCGGGAAAAAAGTTAAAAAAACTAAAGAAATGCTCAAAACCGGAGATGATGGGAGTACAAGACAGAGATCAAGGTCAAAAACCAGAGAATCTAATACTAGGCACAAGACTGAGAGGCTCAAACGGGCCAGGAGTTTGGATCCACAACCTCGGACAGAAAGTCAACGTTTTTGTTTCATTATTGATAAAGGTTACAACTGCCAAGAACACCCCCCTAATAACTGCAATCCTAACGATGGTACTGAGCATAAAACAAGAAAATGGTGGTGAAAATGTCCCAAATAAATGTATAGAATTCAAACCAAGCCACCAATCAACAAACTAACAATGGATTGAGATTGTGGGGGCCCCCAAAATGAGTCCAACAACTCACAAAAGATGACACATTCCATACAAAAAAATAAAACTGCAAACGGTCTATGGTACAGATTTGCAGAAACACTTGGAGCTGATAGAGGGCGCACTGACATAATGACCTCAGTCCTCTGACACACTGTCCTGGACCCTAGAGGTTACAGTTAGGGCTATACCAGACATGGTCCTTAGTCCAGAATTAAAAGGCCCGTCTGCCAAGTGCAGGGTTGAGCATGGAGTCGGGAGACATGAGGCCAGATAGCAGACAGGAGTGGACCGGACAGTCACATGACTGGGTTTACTAGGGGCTGTGGGCACCGAATGATCATTAAGGTCACATGGAGTTGAGAAAAAAGAAAAAGGACAAAAGCAAAGGTAAAAAAAAAAAAAAAAAAAGACTGGAATTTGAGAGAACAAAGAGTGGGGATTAGCAGACACGAGGGAGAAAAGATCCGAGACAGAGTCGCTGACTAGGATTTTTCTAAAATAGCTACAAAACAAGGAAAAAAAAGAGCGCCTCTGGATGAGGACAACATGGCCATTTTTTATCAATGACAGAGACATTATTTATCCTTTAGCAAGCCGAAGATGAACCTGACGTAAAACTTCTTTTGGGGAAGCGGCCGTTAATAACTCAAGTGCTCTCCTCAGTTCCCAAGATGTGTAACAGAAAGTTCTCCCAAGCATGAGCATCCTGGCAGGACATCTTCGGCCCGACTTCATCACTACTCCACTGATCTTTACATTTTTTGAGACCCTATTTTTTTTTCCTCCATAAACATGGGGGTTCTTTCATCTCAACTTTTGGAAATGAGCCAGCCACAATGTCCCATTGGACTCATTTTCCACAAATTTCACTTGGCATCGCCTTTTTGAAATGACACCCTACAGTAATCCAGCTGTAAATCATTCTTTCCTTTATATAGCACCTTTCACCGAGTGCACTTGATTGTGTACCAGAGGGTCAGATGGCAGTTTACAACAGTGAGGAACTACACATCCCTGAAAGGTTACCCTTACCCAGCTGAGGGTTCATGCCACAAAGTCCCGTAATGGGGATGAACTCTACAAGAGCAGTAGTCCCCCAGGCCACTAGTGGGCAATACTAACAAAGTTGAAACAGTTACAACATTTTGCAAAGCTCAGAACAAAATTGATCAAATATCCCACCCTATCATAAATTCTAATTTAGACATTAAGACCTGGCAGTGTGTATACGACCTTTGAGTGAGTTAACACACAACAGGCAGTCAGTATCTTTGTCAGCCATCCCAGTCACTGAGGTTTTTATCAGAAAGCTGGTGCTGTCATCCATCCACTGGACCATCACTCTGAGGCAGCTTACTTGCTTTGAGTGACATAATACAGGATAAAAGGTGGGTACCTGGGCAAAGCCATGCCAGCTCCATATATTCTGATTTGTAAGACTCTGAGCCCATGGTGATGAAAGGCAAGGGCGGAACCTGCAACCCTGTGACATGGACAGAGGGTGTTGAGGGCCCGTACTGGCACCATGTGTATTTGCCAGGTGTCCTCATTGATGACCCGGGTCACATCTCTACATCTGTACAAATGGAAATTTGGCTGCTCACGTGACTCCATTTTTTATTTACTGGAGTGACTTTTTTGAGCTTGCTTAGAGAGGAGAACTCCCACGCTTTTCATTTATTTTGATGCTCTAAATTCTGTGACATTCATATTCATAAGTGCCAAAAATGGGCACTTTGAACATCTGAAGTAATTGCTGCCAATTAATTCACGGCAATTATTCCATTCCTTAGCTCAGAAAAATTGTGTCCCTGTCAGGTCTGCCAGCAATTTTCAGCGAGACACATTCTGGATAGCCAGCTTCCCTGCCTGGCGTGTCACTTGAGAGGCACTGAAGATTATTAAAAGACATTTGTGAAAAAAGGCAAGAAATCTTGGTGGCATGGTGCTGTTGTAGAGAAATATTACAAGATGAAAGGAGACAGGGGTCTGAGAAAGACAAATAAAAATGCCAGCAGGGGGGACATGCTGTAGGCAGACACCATGGGCACTGCTAGGGCAGCCTGTTATTCTTAGGGGCCATTCTGCATGACTGTGCCCACAAATTGTCGTTATCTTGATCTAGTGGAGTGGACTAACTACCCTATCACATGTATCAGCAAAATAACACGTCAACTCCGATCTGACCATTCTCATTCGTGTCACAAGATGGCCACAAATGGGATAAAAATCTGAGCTAGGACCACTTATGAAAGAGAATCAAAATCTGATTTGGAAAGCTCAGATTTCTGTGTCTGCACAGCCCTGAACACATCCGATTTGTGTCACATTAAGACTTGAAAGTCACTTCAGCCGGCTAATGTGGTTACATTTCTTAAAGTTTCTCTCTATTGTCTCATGCACTAGGACCGTACTCACGCAGTTTAATGCTAACTTAATGGTAGCCATAACATACATACAGTTCATAATGCCCTTACTGCCTCTCTGTCTTTCTAATGGTCTAACTACAACCTGAGGGCATTCTGTTGTCACACAAATATACAGCTGAATATTAAGAACACTCCACTAAGCGTATGGAGGTAAAAACAGAATCTTCCATTATCTAAGTGAAAGCTACAGTCAATTCAAATTCAGACTAAAGAGGAGATGTGGCTCTTATAGTGTCATTGGCACAATGCTGTTTACAATGGTGGCTGGGATTGGCTCCAGCAGACACCCGTGACCCTGTAGTTAGGATATAGCGGGTTGGATAATGGATGGATGTTTATAATGGCATCAGGTCTCCCTCCTTGTCCAAGTTTGTATAGCGGTTCTGTACCGATGGCACCTGGCAGCAGCACAGTGGAGAGACGGTGGTGGTAACACAAGCTAGCTAAGAGTGAGAATTGAGTAACCCACCCCAGGACGTGAGACAAAATCAGAATCGATATTCCGTGACAAGAATTTACACATCAACTAAGAAGAAGCACAAGTCGAAGGTTGTGGTTAAATGGGCAGGAAAAAAGTTTGAAACCTAACCAGAATGCTAACTCGGGTTTATCAAGAATACCACTAGACGTTTCAGGCTGCATCCACAATATTGGACAGATTAAGATGTAGCTGATGCCGGACCTTCATACTGATGACCCCTTGATGTCACACATCGCTCACTTCCGGTTCTTTTGTTTGGAAACTGCCTAGCAACAGAAACAACAAAGAGCTCAAAATGGCAGCACTGATAACAAAATTGCACCGCAACTGTCAAAATCACATCATTTTTAACATAGTGATAAATAAACGTTACAGCTTGACCTCTAAAGCCCCCAAAACATCACCTTAAATATTTGTATAGGCCAATTAACAAGCATAAAAAATGAAAAACAAAGATCAGCCGCTTTCTAAAAGCAGAGTGCTCCCCTACTCCGTTTATTCTCTGATGCGTGTTTTGGCTTGGTTGGGGTGTGTGAGCCTTTTTTAATTTTACTTCTTATCATACTTGTTATTCCATTTTTATATGAGGTTTAAAACTCTCAGGCATTTAAACTTTGAAGTGTTTCCTTTATTTGTATTGTTATTTACTTTGTTAGATTTGCTTCACATTGTGTTTGGAATTGTCCATGATGTTGTGCCGTTGCCGTGAAGCTGATGGAATAGAAGTGTCTTTTATTTGTGCGTTTTTGTGCCTTTTTATGCTTTCTTGTCCAGGGATTCTGATCTTGTGTTTGTTTCTCATTTTGACTCACTTTCGCAAATTTGAATCTTGTTATCACCTCGTTTCCTTTGTTTATGTGGCCCTCTGACAGGCATCACATGACTGCGCCTGTTACTCTGCTGACACCATAGGATGTGACGCTCTACATATGGAGAAGGTCACAACATTTGCTGTCCTCACTCTTGATATTCCTAGCGTAGTTGACTTAAACTCCAAGCAGGCCCCAGGGTTTAGTGCTCAGCTTCAAGGTAGTCAGTTTACTTCTCGATTACTTGCCGTCCCCAGAGCACACCTTTTTTGGTCAACTTATTTCATTTCCTTATTTTTTGCATCTTCACAAAACTCCTCAGATGTATTGTGTGTGTCATAATGACATCAGTGTAATCCTATAAAGGCTGGCGTGGTGGACAACACTTTGTCCAAGATAGCAGATTCTCTCTAAAATTGCTTTGCGGTGTTAGGTGCTGGTTGGGCACCCCTTTTGACTGAGTTGGAATTAGAGCAAGGCTCTTGGGTACTCCTGGTAATGAACTTGGCTGGTTTCTTGTCTTCATCTCCTGATCTTTAGAAGTTGAAATCGCTTTGTCTGCCATTTCTCCACGGACTCTGACCAGAGACTGGCTTTATTTCAGGTTTGTACTTTTGACCTTAGTTTCTTATGCTTGTCCATCATCTCCTTTACTCTCTGCACCTTGGTGGTGGCAGAACAATCTGAGTCGGAGGTGAAGTGACCAGAAGAGGTCCAGTCTTCCATCGAGTGGGCAGAACAGTCTCTGTCTTTACTGGACCTGTCAGGTCCTGCATGATTGCTACGTCATCTCCTGCCAGCATCAAGAAAGCACTGCTCTCTCCAAGCTTGAGGTTAACCAAGCTTTCTTTACAATGAAGGCATTAAGTTGAAATATTAGTTGTAATTTAAAATAAGACTTTTAATAAAACTAACTGTAGGTGCCGTCAATAGGTCTCCTACTTCATTATAAAACAGTAATTTACAAGCAACAAAGCAGCAGCCACAAAGGCTCAGCGTGAGTTCATTACCACGTTACTCTTAGCAAGGAGTTAATGGAAGTGAGGCTCCTCGGCGCTTCGGCTTTGGTAATGGTGTAATTATACGAAAGGATTTCCCAGCAGATGTCATTTTGAAATAAGATGAGAATGGCCTTTTCATTCTGCTTATAATACAACTGCAACTCAATACAAGTGCCGCCATCGAGCACGCTAAGTGAACTTAATAAAGCACTTGCCGCTGGTGTGCTGCCGCTCTTAATTGTTTGTTTCTTTTTTCATCATATAATTACTGTGTCAGACTTCCGAGAGAATCCAATCCAGCGTGGAACTTCTTCCGAGTGTCAATGGGGCACCTTTCTCTTCACAAATGGAAGAAAGGCACGTCTAACAGACAGTGAATCTCGAGCCAGGAAAGGGTGTGTGGGCGATGGGACTCAAGACTAGAGAGACACCCGAGGCTGCTGGGGGGCTTCTAGGAGGTCAGTCGCAGGTGTCCACATCTCTCACTGTATGCTGCACTTTGACTTCTCCCTACGTTACTCCTCCCTGCATGTATTTCTTATCAAATAAGTCTTTTTAAATCCCTTGATCACCTTGGCATCATGTTGGGTTTGTGGATCCCTATACGAGTGCCCCCCAGCATTTACACCCTTCATTTCACTTTGTCGCTCCTGCCCACTCAGGGCCTGTTCTTCTGGTTTTATCAGCTGTCTGTTTGTTTTTATCATTTCAGCAGTTTACTGCTTAACACTTCCTCTTGTTCAAGAGATGTTCTGTCTAATCCAGGATGGCACGAGGGGTTGGCACTTCTTTTATAGAGGTTCACCACCTGTGTGGAGTTTCTATGTTCAATCTGTGCCCTTGTAGCTTCTCTATGGGTGATCCAGATTCCTTCCACATCCTAAAACCTTGAATGTTAGGACCTTGCACCCGACGTCAGATCTGGAATGACAGGGCTCAGTAAATGGACGGACATCTGCTCTTTTCCAAACACCCTGTGAATTAGACGCTGTAGAGCGCCCGACCCGGCACAGACTCACTCAGGGGCACGTGTAAAAAACACAAAGACTTTTATTTTCTTCACCTGTGGGACACGTCTTCTCTGTGAACCCCACAGGCACAACACAGTCCAAATAAGCACAAACAACACTTCCTTCTCAAACCACCACTCTTCCCTGGCAACCTTGTCCTCTTCCTCCCGATTCTGTCTCCTGAGTGGTGGTTGCTGGCCCTTTTTATAGCCCATCCAGAGGTGCTTGATCACCTGTTTCTGATTGCACTTCTGGGCGGGGTTGTAGAGGTATCCAGGCCAGCTCAGGGACCCATGCAGCACCCCCTGGCGGCCACCCCAGATCCCAACAGGGCTGTGGAGAACTCCATCTCCCATGGAGCCCTGTGGGAAACTGAGGCACCATCGTCAACCAGGGAGGCTGTCACCAAGCGTCCCGGGGGAGGTACTGAGATGCCCATGGTTGCTCCCCCGGAACATATTGTAAAAGGCGCTATATAGCGCCCGACCCGGCACAGACTCAGGCAGAGGCACGTACTTTAATAAAAGGCTTTTTTATTTCTTCTTCAGCCGTGGGGCACGCCTTCCCCGTGTCCCACAGGCCCAACACAGTCCCAAAAACACTTCCAATACAACAACTCACGATTAACCACACTTCTCTCCACCTCAGCACCACCACTCCTCCTCAGGCTTAGTCCTCTTCCTCCCGACTCTGGCTCTCAGAGTGGTGGTGGCTGGCCCTTTTTATATCCCACCCGGAAGCGGTCCAGGTGCTTGGACACCTGGTCCTAATTGCCCTTCCGGGTGGGGCTGAAGGTATGACCAGCCAGGCTGCTGACTCCACGCAGCTCCCCCTGGCGGCCATCTGAGCCCCCAACCAGGCTGTGAAGGACTCCATCTCCCATGGAGCCATGCGCCGGGCTGGGGAATCATTGGCTGCCAGGGAGGCTGCCACCAAGCGTCCCGTGGGAGGTATTGAACAGTCCATGGCTGCTCCCCCGGAACAGATGTAGCAGAGGCGTCCCTGCCGGGCATGGGACCCGGCTGTCCTTTACAATATGTAGAAGGGGCGTCCTGCCGGCCACCTGCCACAACCCTCAAGTGGTTGTCAATCCTACTTCTTAAGCTCTGTGGTATTTTGTGAATGTTTTGTGGTTTTTCTGAACATACATGAACAACATATACATCTCCACAGATTACACTGCTAATGGCTGTGCCCAAGAAGTCATTAAAGGGCTGGATCTTGGTTTTCATTCAGGACACTCGCAAGCCCTGTAGCTCTCCTGCAGCCACTCTAAGGAAGGCTGCTTGCATTATGAAGGGGATGGGGCAAAGCCCTTAGGAGCCTCATCCCCAGTAAAGTCGAAACTGCCGTAGAGCCAATGAGGTCAGCATTGTTGAGGTTCAGAACTGGTGTGGTGCTGAAGTGTCGCCCATTGCACAGCAGCTCTTGTGTCCCAGTTTGAGGCAGCCCATCTGGGTAGGCGCATGAAATGTCTCATTTCTGCTGCAACGACATCTTTAACTTTGGTTTTGGTCTTTCGGGAGCTTCAGCGTTGGGTGTTCCCATGACGATTCCCTCCCAGAATACTCCAACCAATGTGACGTATGTGACACCATCAGTGCAACCACATTTAGATCAGCAAGGAAGTTTGTGTCCAGGACTGACTGATATAAATTGTCATCCTGGTATTTTGATGTTTTCTTCTGTCATTTGGTCGTCTGTTCTTGACTTTTGATTTCAATGTAGTCCTTCTGATTGCTTGAATTTCTGTCTTTGACCACAGCTTGTTTTGACCTGCATTCGTCTCCCACTACTATTTATGAAATACTGCACATGGTGCCTCACTCAGAGTCTGTTTCTTCTTCTCCTTGTGGTTTGCTGTTCTTCTAATCATGAGTTTGATACTGTGCTCTGTTCTTGTTTACTCAGTAACTGTATAAGATTTCCAGAGGTTTATTTGTCACACGCAAAATCATACAGGAATATTAGATGTAGCAAAATGTTTTTTTCTTAAAGATCCTTGGCTGTGCCTAAAAGAAAAATCTAATATAACAACTTTAATCTAACGTATAAATAAAAAATAAAACATGTATAAATAAATCTAAGCTATAACAAACCTACTGCGTGGGTTCCTCCTCTGGCTGGGGTTCCTATTCTTGTTTATGTATTTTTTGTTCACTTTTGGGTCACTGTTTTATGTTAATGTTACTTGCATATTTCCTGCGCTTTGTGTACTATGCCTTGGTTATGCCCCATGTGTTTTTGGGCCACGTAGTAATCACCACCCTAAAAATCCAGAGGGTCTCTCACAGTTCCTAGTGGTTCATTCTCTTGTGAACTAGGAGTTCCGAAGCACAAAAAGCTCAAAAGTTCAAAAGCACTTCCAATATGGCCCACGTGAGTACAAACAGGCCTCAAAGAATCTCTATGGAATGAAAGATTTATAATTTACAAAATACTCTTCAATACAATGAAGGTCCATGGAGCTCAAAACACTAAGGCAATCCAACACACACAAAGTCAAAAAACAGAGCATGAAGGTCAACATCTAAATAAATATCTAAGTACAAGAGCTCACCAAAACTCCCAGAGCACATTCACAGTGAACCGCCAGGAACTGTGGGAGACCCGCAACACTTACTGTATAGGACAGTGATTAGCTGGTGGACCCGCCTCTTGCGGGACCACCCTCAAAACACATGGAACATCACCAAGGCAAAGTACACAGAGCACATAATACAGTAATCCCTCCTCCATCGCGGGGGTTGCGTTCCAGAGCCACCCGCGAAATAAGAAAATCCGCGAAGTAGAAACCATATGTTTATATGGTTATTTTTATATTGTCATGCTTGGGTCACAGATTTGCACAGAAACACAGGAGGTTGTAGAGAGACAGGAACGTTATTCAAACACTGCAAACAAACATTTGTCTCTTTTTCAAAAGTTTAAACTGTGCTCCATGACAAGACAGAGATGACAGTTCTGTCTCACAATTAAAAGAATGCAAACATATCTTCCTCTTCAAAGGAGTGCGTGTCAGGAGCACAGAATGTCACATAGATAGAGAAAACAATCTCTAGCAAACAAATCAATAGTGCTGTTTGGCTTTTAAGTATGCGAAGCACCGCTGCACAAAGCTGTTGAAGGCGGCAGCTCACACCCCCTCCGTCAGGAGCAGAGAAAGAGAGAGAGAGAGAGAGAGAGAGAGAGAGAGAGAGAGAGAGAGAGAGAGAGAGAGACAGTTTGTTTTTCAGTCAAAAATCAATACGTGCCCTTCAAGCTTTTAAGTATGCGAAGCATCGTGCAGCATGTCATTTCAGGAAGCAGCTGCACAAAAGATAGCAACGTGAAGATAATCTTTCAGCATTTTTAGACGAGCGTCCGTATCGTCTAGGTGTGCGAACAGCCCCCCTGCTCAATCCCCATACGTCAGGATCACAGATAGTCAGCGCAAGACAGAGAGAAAAGTAAGCAATCTAGCTTCTCAGCCATCTGCCAATAGCGTCCCTTGTATGAAATCAACTGGGCAAACCAACTGAGGAAGCATGTACCAGAAATTAAAAGACCCATTGTCTGCAGAAATCCGCAAACCAGCAAAAAATCCGCGATATATATTTAAATATGCTTACATATAAAATCTGCGATGGAGTGAAGCCGCGAAAGGCGAAGCACGATATAGCGAGGGATCACTGTACAGTATATGGAAGTAACATAACCATAAAACAATGAGTCAAAAGTGAACAAAAATACATACAACAAGAGCATCAACCCTAGCCAGAGACTGAAATACAGCACAAAACAAACTGTAACAGTAGCAAAACCAAAATAACACCAAATAGTGCTGTTCATTTAGCGTTCTGATGGCATATGTACCTTCCCAACTGAGTCTTTAGGCTAGACGGACTAATTGAGATGGTGGTAGCCCCTCACAAACAGGCCACTATGGTCCTGGATGAGTCACAGGAGTTGCGTGGTGCCAACACCTGGACACACCTGGACATGCAAAGTGAACGTTTTCTTATGTCTTGATTGTAAATTTTAAACTGACAAGTCTAAGCCTTGGCGTACACTTTGGCTGTGATTAAACTGCAGAGTCATTACTGACATCTGCCCCCTTGGCTTTGCCCCATTATACCCAGTGGGGAGCTGAGCCTCGTCTGGTCTGTCACCTTAAGGTGACCTCGGCACTTGGTCTGCTCAGGCATGTTTGCACAGTTGACGGCTCTGGGAGTATTTCTAGCAGACCCCACACCCAAAAGAAGCCCAGCAATGAATTGCCTTTAATTCTTTCCTCTTTCAAACAATACCCTTTGAGTGCCATCTTTTATTTGTCTGTATTTAAACAGTGCCCTTATTACTGAGCTCTTGCCACTCTACTCTAGGCACAATGAGAGACTTGCGCTCTGATCTGGATTACCGAAAACAAAAAGCAAGGAGGTACTGAGAACGAGGAGGCGTCTTGAAGGATTATGGCGTGTTTTACGAGCAGATTAATCCTAATGCCGTATTAACCTATTTGATGAGTGCACAGAACAGAGGACTAAACACCTGCAGCCCCAAGATAATCTCAGCCATATGACCCACGCGGAGGCGCTTCACAAGCCACTGATCGATGCCGAGGCCGTTTGTCTTATCGCTGCCGGAGTTGGAGCCAGCACCGTAATTAGCGTTAAGAGAACTCTATTGCTCCTCCTCGGCCAGCTGATAAGCCCGGCAGCGTCATTTTTTACCGCCTCTCCCCTTGTCGCCTCTGAAGCCGGCCTATACATTGCTGCCTTTCACTGCATTATTTTCAGGGTTTCCTCCCCTAAGCACTTCTTGACAATTTCTTCAGCTTTCATCATCAAGTCCACTGAAAAGCTGTTGCCTGCGAGGGGGATGTCACTCTCTCAGCTGAAGGGTGGTCTACCAAACAGGTGGTAAGGAACGGCTTGACAGAGACTCTGCTAAAATGGCATTAGGCTATGGTTTGGTGCTTCATGTGAGTCATAGACATTTACAGTAAAAGGTTTCTGCCTTGTCATGAGACACATCATTGATTGGTAGCTTCACACATCACGGCGGCGGGTGTTGTCACTTTTCACTTTGACTGCCATTTCTAATTCATTTATTTTTTTCTGCCCAATCACAGAACTCAAAAGAGTGACGGGCCTCAACTAGGAAGGTTGGACCTGCACTTCCACACAAGCCACAAGTGTACTCCTCACTGATCAAAGTCAGCCTGGACTCTAACTCAAGCTGTAGGGGCAGCGCCTGCGTGGCCCACTAGTGGGGCAAATACCCAGAAAGGTATTGTTTTGGGTGTGTTAAAGAACAACGGTTCTTTAAACTAGTAAGGATATATTAAAGACAAGAAAAAAAAACTTCAAAATCAACACTAATGTCCTGAACTTGGGGTCCATAAGCACAAAGTCAATAATAAGTCAAAATCCCCACTAGAGGGGGAAACAATCAAACCACAGCTAGTAGTGCAAGGGCAAACTCAGGATCTTCGTAAATAAAAGATTTATTTTCAACAATAATGTTCTGTGACAGAAATATGCTACAAAGAGCACAAAAGGAGTTGTCTGAAAGAAAAAGGCAAAGAAGGCCCAATACACAAATCCCAAGAGCGGTCAAAAAAACTGAACACTGTGCTCAAAATCCAGAAAACTGATAACCAAAAAGAAGCAATAAATCACTAGAGAACACCCCAAAGTCAGCGCCTCCAATGAACCACAAGGGACTACTTGTTTAAACAGCCTTTATAGGACTCTATGGTGATGGTGATAGGCACGTGGGCCCACCTCTTACAGCAACCACCCACAAGACACATGGAACATAGTAGAAGACACCTAGACACACAGAAACTATATGATCAACAATATTAAAAAAACCAAAGGATTCAAAAATGAATTAAAAAAGGAATCAGAGCACTGGCTGGAGGGCAAACCAGGCTGAAACACAACTAAGTACTTGAAGTTCATAAAAGGCCAGTCCGAAGGCTAACAGAACTAAGTCCTGAATCCCAAAACAAAACCAAAATCAGACCCAGAAAGCACACAAACCAGAGCTTGGGTGTGTGTGGGTGTGTGTGGTGCCCTCTCCAGGGTTTCTTCTTAATTTGTACCCAATGCTAGCTGGGATAGGCTTCAGCCCCACTGCGACCCTGGTCTGGATTAAGCAGGGTTGAATAATTACTATTCCAAACCTAACATACTAGAAGACCACAAACATAATTAATAAAAAATACAAAAAACACGTTTAAATTAGGGCAGCAGCTCTGGCTGAAACATACCGGGGTGACGTGCAGCTCCAGACGCTGTTGACATGGCTGCTGGTTGACTGCTGATCGACTTTGTGTCTTGGAGGTGATGGCCAAACGTGGTCTTTAATAGCCAGAGAGCTGCGGATTCTGTGAGTATTGGCGGACGTTCTGTGGGTGGGCAGATATGCAGGCTGACGGGAGGTCAAGGATGAGTGTAAATGGAGGCTGAGTGTTCTGGGGTCTAGTCGATGATGGGCTTATATGGGGACTGTAGGTTTGGTTATGTATGAGGACTTCCCCGGTGTCATATTGTCATATGACATATGACCACGGTTTGGTGTTGAATACCGCGATGCAACTCCATGAACTGAAGTGAACAACACATTAATAAAATGGCCATCTGTGACACAAAACACAGCAAGCACAGGCTACCTCCGAGTTTTGTCACGACAGCACAGCACAAGCACAGCACAGCCATCTTGTCCCTGCTCCATTACAATAGTCTGTTTTAGAGTAACCTAACAAGCCCTTCTGGAAAGAGGGTGGCAGCACAAGTAGTTGTGAAGCAGTGCATATCGTGGCCCCGAGTAGTGACGGGTGCAGGCCTTCAGACGTTCCCACTATGCCTTCCGTGGGGCCTGCTGCTCAATTTCAGCTTCCGGCATCGTCTGGAGACTTTTACAGTTGTGCGATACGGGCAGCGCATGCAGGCATGGCTGTAGCTGATCAAATCAATACAAAATGTCTGGGAGACGGTTTACTTTGATTTATTTCTCTTGTCCAATTTCCTTTGTGTTTGCCTTGCAGTTCTGATTTGTGCCAGAATCAAAGGCACGCAGCAATCTCATTTTTATCCTACAAAGCACCTCTCGTTTTTTCAGTGCCGAGATAACACCGTGCCTGGCACGTCTGCAGGATCAGAGTAATAAAGTTAAAAGCAGCGTGGCCGATCTAATGAAGACGAGCCGCCTTCTCGTGTACTTGACGAGGAGAAGGGGCTGCTGCCAGCAGCAACTAAAACAAGCCCTCAGGCTAAACTGCGACTTCACAGGCTGTCACCTCGAGAGAGGACACAGAGACTACCGCACAGACAGCTGGAGTGGCTCAGTGGCTAAGGCTCTGCCGCCACCCTACATATCCCCCACATGAGTTGCTTCACCTGCTGTTTTGGTGCCAACATATTTTTGGACACAAATACGCCTTCAGTCCTTCTTGGTACTTCCTGGCTGCCTTAGGGGGTGGCGGAGGTGCACAAATTAAGTTGTGGGAGCGCAGCAAGCATGAAGCTCCATGTCAGAGCCGTCGTCCTCATTGCACTCACACACGTGAGACTCGCACTTGCAGTTCAAGTTGACAGTATTTCTTGATTTGTTTTGTCCATTTAGTTTGTTTATCACGTCTTGGTTTTGTTTATCACTGTGCCATTTTCTGCTCAAAGTTTTGGTAACAAGCACCACCATTTTGTGTATTTTATTGAGGATAACAATGCCCATTGCTATCTCGGTTTCTGGAATTAGTAACATCAGTTGCTGTTACATAAGAAGGCGATGTGACACTTACAGGTGTCCAAGTTGGAGGATACCCCATTGAACGGTTCGTGAGTGTTGCTTTCTTTCAGACTTTAAGGGACTGAGAGACTTTCCTTTCTGACTACGAGCTTGAGGTTAGTCTTCACGGCTTTGACCTCCAAATTTTCATCTCCTGGTCTGCTCAATTGCACGTGAGGCCTGCCATATTGTTTGTAGCCCAGCTGCAGTCCTTGTGTTTATTTTTGACTAACTCATGGCAGCTCTAGCTAAGAGTTATGATGTGCTGCCAATGGTCTGAGCCTTCATCGCAGTGAAACTTGAGGCTGCTGTTGATTTGCTGCTTGCATTAAGTAGGCATCACATTGCCCCAGTAAACAATGTGATCACAACACTTAGCCGATTATTCATTTTTTGATCTTGTATACAGAAATGAGATCAGATGTCAGCGTTACACCATTACAGGGTGAATACACTTTGAAGTAATGTTGGATCATTACTAAAATCTTGACACTCGTATCGATACCAGCTTTTGGGCCTCCGTACCAGTGCCAAAACGGTTCAGAAGCAAATAACTGATAACTCCAAACCCCTCCGTCTCACACCAGCCTGCCACATAATTACCACTTGATAGCCATGAAGTTCCATTCATGTCAAACCTTCAAGTTTCACTTTGTGAAGTCTAAGAAACAGAAGTTTTTCCACAACTGCAATAGCGAGTGTCAACTGGGGGGAGTGGGAGTGTGCAGGGTGTCAAAAGGAAAAGTGACATTTACTTCCAGCATCAAACATCCCAAAATGCTGGCACCCTGCACCATTTTAAAATGTGGGTACATTTCCAGTGCCCTACTTTGAAGTGCACCCCCAAAGCACTGACATGCCCCATTAGAATTTGCTTTCTTTTTTGGGTTTTCTTCTCCTCCAACACCTGCTGGGAGTTTCCAGCAATGATCCACCGCTTCCAAACGATGTGGCATGCGATGGCAATGTAAATGATCACCCACAGCTCCTTACCACCCTGTCCAGGTCTGACCTAGAAGGCACCTGAACTGCTTCTTCTCAAAGTCTCATTTCAGCTATGCCACTGACTGCAGGGTTCATGAGGGGATGCGCCTGTCATGGAGGTGTCCATTTACCAGGATGGAGTGGAATCAAAGGGGCCCAGCATCGGTGTAAAATTGGGGGTCCTTTTTTGAGTAAACTAGGCCCTTAAACAGTGCATCCAGAAGGTATTCAAGCCCCTTCACCTTTCTACACACTCTTTTTGCGCTGTGGATTTAATTTAAAATGGAGAAACAACCCATAATGACAAAATGTAAACTTGACCTTTCTCGTTCCTAGAAGCATTCAGAGCCTTTGCCGTGGCCCTCCAGATTGTGATCAGGTACATCTTGTTTGTATGCACAGAGCCACGTTTATGATCTTGAACCTTTTTTAAAAATTCTCTAACTTTGTTCTGTGTAGTTTTCCTCTTTTTTGGAGTTGTAGAAGATGTGAAATCCAATTCTTTCAATTAGTTTTTTCTTTTTTAAATTGGGCCATTGTTAGTGCTTAAATCCCTTTTTACACCTTGACATGCCACCAATTGTTTTGTTCTTATGGGCAACACCATTTTGGGCTGTGTTTCTGTATTGTTGCCATCATCATTGCTACCACATAGCAACTACAACTTGTAGCATGTGACGTCTTCCATGTCTAAAGGTTAGCGTCATCCACTTCCTGGTTGTCCAAGATTCTCGATTTCCTTAACAAAAACCTTCATAATGCTAGTTTGATGCAGAAGATAGAACAGCTTTTCTCTGTTCTGATTTTCAGCTGCCATCGTCGATTGTGCTTATCCACCTTCTTGCAGTTGGTTTAGGGGACTACAGACTACACCACCCGGAGTGCTGCACCCAGTTTCAAATTCAGCCCTTATACTGATGCCAATCAGGCTCCACCACTGCTTCCTGGTTTCCATCTTCAGCTACCTGACAAGGCTACTGTTGAGGAATTCAGCTCAACTTCTGCATGTGCTGTTTGACAGGACAGTGGCAAAGAGGCTTCATTCAGTGTTTGAGGGAAGCCTGCCATGTGCCCAAGAGTGAGCTCTAATTGAAGGATCAAACACTTAAAAATGTGTACCACGGGGTCAGTTTCCTGGATGAGGGCCCCACTGTCTCCACAATCAGGCATGGTAGCCATCAGAGTCAAGTGACAGCGTTGTCACTTCATCCATTACTGTCACACTTGTCAATAAGGTCATAAAGACAACCAAGGAGACCCTGGTGCCTATTCATGTTCAGAGTTTAAAGTCATTTGTCTTGGTTCTTTTTCATAAAATGAATTTAAGGTTTGCTTTTTTTCCAAGCAAAAACTGTCATGGAAGACCTGCATACTAGAAAATGAACACATGTGAGGCAGAAAGATGGCTTGACCCAATGCGTTCAGAACATGATGTAGGGCCTTCATAATTTATTATCAGAGGCGCAGTGGGGAAGAACAGAGAAAGCCACAAGGGTGCTCTCAAGACGCAGGTGTGCACAGAGCCAGCGTCACCACACAGCCCTGAGACTGGTTATGTTGACAAAGCACAAGACATGCAGAGGACTTTGTTTCTGTACACCAAGGCCCACAATCGAGGTCTCCAGTCTGGTTGAAGCAAGTGGCCACATGTTACTGGTGTGTGAAAAATTAGGACGAGCATTGGAGCTTTCACGTCATCCTATTGTTAAAGTGCCGGGTGGTATTGGACTTTTGGGCCTTGAAACTTTAAAGCAAAGGCGTCTTAAAGAACCTCTGCTGTGTGCTCATGTGGGGCTCCAGATGGTAAACTCTGAGTGTTCCCACAAGGTCCCTCAAGACGGTGTCGGGGCTTAGAGATCAGATGTAAAATGAGTACGCTGCTAGTCTGTAAAGGATTAAAGCTTGATTCACCTGTAGCTGCATTTGTCTGCTTTCCAAGAATTCTGCAGCTTCTGCTTTCTCGTAGGATTCAGGCGACTCGTTGACACATACACAAATAATTCTACAGTTCAAGTGCCTTTGTCTGAAATGTTTTAGTTAATTTCAAAGCAAAAAAAAACAGGTCACACAAAAATAAAGAGAAACGGTTACCAAAAGAAAAGTTCTTGTATAAAGCCAATGTCACATTACACGACTTTCTGTTGTGGGGCATGTCTGATTTGCAGATCGCAGTAGCTGACTTTGTCACTGCCCCTTGTCAAATTACATGAGTGACAACCGAAGCCTATGTCACAATCACCAACCGAGTGCCAATCTTCCAGCACAGTCGTGCTCGCCCCCTTTTCTGACAGCCAATAGCGTGCTGCCTTACGGAGTCACAGTCAGTTCCGCAGGAATTTCTGCCCTTTATTCCTTTTTTTCCATTCTGTTAAAAATAGGAGACACCAGACTGACAAGCTTCTCATCTGTTTGTGAGGTCCACAGCCCCCATGCCACCTGAAACAGTCACTGCTGCACCGTTGCTGTGCAAAGGGTTAACACCTGTGCTGGGTTCAGCTGTAGTCTCAGCCCTTAATTGATTTTTTCCATTCCGTTTTAGTGTATAAAGCACGAGACATCAGACAGATGAGCTTCTCTTCTACTTTTGTGGTTTAAAACACGATACGGTTCCTTAATTTTCACACCGTGGCTTTGTATTTACCACAACGCCACTTGTATATTTCAGTAGGATGCCATTTTGTGGCTTGGTTTCCAAGATGAAACTACATGCCCCAGAAGGTGTGTTCGAGAAGTCACATGATTATGTCATCTTGGTGACCGCTGTTGGCATGTGTTGCTACCGGTTATGTTGGTTTTGACTTGTGTCAAGACAGCAAACCACCTTGGCCCCAGTTTGGCTCAAGAAATGGCCTGGAGGTTCTCAGATGTCAAGAAATTACGACTAGCATGTGATGATAGGACTACTCAAATGGATGATTTAAAAGTGAAGTGATGGGCTCAGCGTGAGGGCGAGGACCTCAGTGAAAACCACAAACATCAGCTCCTGTTGGGTGTGCTGCAGTTAAAAATGAACCTCTGAACTGGCAGGTTTCATTACTCAAGCATCATGCTCTAAAAATAATCAGCTGACTATTTAAACAACTATTAAATAATACTAAGCTGGAAACTTTTCATACATGTAAGTGAAAACTGAATTAGAAATAAGGAAATATTAACTATGCAAAGAAATGTCAATCTTAATTATATGTGTGATGGCTTCTTAGACTTCAACAAAAGACAGCACCCCCCAAGACCAGCCATGACTGAAATGGCCTTTTTAGGACAAAAGGCAGAAAAGAAGTTGAATTTAACGGGGTACCCCTGTGGGCAGCTCCGCTAGAGCCTACTAAATAAAAAGCCAATAAGATGTGATATCAAAAAACCATCTTGAAGGCCTGAATCTGCACCATCGCTGCTGAATTCTAGGGAGGCTCTTATTTTATTATTAGTTACACTTTAACTGCCTTCCACATCGCTTGCATTTCATATTGTATCGGTGCTGTTCTGCAGAAGCAGAATGATTTTTATTTTAGCACCAGAAGAAGAAATGGAAACAAAACGGAGTACATGCTGGGGTCAAATCCAAAGAGACAACCCGATCTGTGGCCAAGCCAGAAACGTAAGACAACAATCAGAATCGTAAACGGTGGAGTAAGTCAGAAAACCGAGAACGAAAATACAGAGAAGCACATGTTGACTGTGAGTGCAGCGGCCCTCTTTTAAACTGTAATCGAGCTATTGTCATAAACACGGCACACACCAGGATCCACCACAACGTCTGGCAACACACTGCCTCCGCTAGTGCAAGATTTGACGGTGATACCCCCCTCCCATCAGGCACTGTGGGAAGTGTTTGGACCCACGTGCATGGGAGCTCCAAGTTCAAAACTGAGATAATAGTAATGTCAGCCATTTTGGCTACTCCTTTGTCCGGCTTGAAGGATTTGACCCTGCTAATTTTCTAATGTTGATTCTTGGCTTCCCCCCTGTTAACTCGATTTTGTCATCTTAGTACTTAACAGCCATGTTTATCTGTTGTTCATTTCCTGGTCCTTTTCCCTTCTCAGTCTGTTCATCGATGCGGTGACAGAATAGGAATGTAGAAACTTTTACTGTGCATTCCCCCCTCCAATGTCCTTCCATTATACCCACATGCCTGTAATAACTCAAGGGACTCTCTTGTCTGCGTCTCTGTCTATCATGCCTGCTGGGGGCAGGATAATAAGATGGACGCCTTCTAACACCTGCTGACGCGGGCCCTGACCACAGTGACATGTGTGCAGGTCATGTGACACAGTCAGGGGTGCACACTCACTGTGTGACTCAGTGGTCCTGCACTGTGACCCCAAGCCAGTGAAGTGACGTGGTGGGAAATGAACCTGCTCACTTGTGGTTTACAATGCAATGCCGTAGTCGGTGGGAGAGCAGGCCGAGATCTGAGCAGACGTACAGCTGACCTCGTGCAGCTGCACCAACTTGCCTCCAGTCAAATACTTTACAAGCTGACCTCTTGTGTTTCTTTTTTTGTTGCTCGATTAAGGAGGCGTTAGTCTATGTCTCATGAAAAAACACTGCAATGCTGAGCAGACTGTAAGAGGGGCACTGGAGCTAAATCCCGCTATCTTAACACACACGCAGATTTATTCTGTGCCGTAATGATCAAAGAGTGCCGTCCGCTCTTAATGAACGCTAGCATGTAAACTCAAATTCATTTCCTTGCCCATTGCTCTAATGATTTCTTCAGATCGGGGTCAGTGGGGAGTCGAGGCAAATCCCAGCAGTCATATTATTGGCTAACAGCAGTGCTTTTGCGATCAGCATGCAACGTGACAAAGTGCTGAAGGAAACAACATTCAAAACGATGTCCGCACGCAGGCTTTCATGCTCACAAATCTAATGTGTGCACCGTGAAGAGCCGATGGTCCTGCTTTACAACGGTTTGCCGTTATCTCCTGCAGACGTGCCTGGTACACTTTACAGTCTGGACGCTGCTCATTAAAAGCTGCATTGTCCATCTTTAAGCAGTGGAAGGAGGGGAGCACTCGGAGGTCATCCTATAACTCACAATCAAAGCCAAGAAGCCCGCAATAAGAGTTCTACTTAACAAATAAGTAGCAGGGAGAGATCAAACGCAGGGATAACACAAATTAGAAATTAAACAGAACCCTCCATCCCCTCTGGGCCCACCTTAATCCCCTGTTCAACTGTCTTGCCCACCCAAAGTACCACAGCCCAAAGTACCCTTTAACTTCCTGGTTCTCATTCTAACACCTGCATGTCACGTACTTATCCTTTTTTTCTCCTGGACCCCCACACTCACTGACGGCTCAGACCAGGGAGCACTTTTGAGGTACATTACCCTGTCACTTTCATGGTCAGAGCTACTCGATGGCACCCCAAGGGTTATTCACCAGCTTCCTTAACCCTATGCTCCCATCTAAAAGGATCAGCAAGATAGCTAGCAAGGGTCCATATATTTTAAAGGGACCACTGCTATTTCTACCGCGAGTAAAGCCTTCTCTGTAATTTCTGATGTCTGACCACCTTCCACTGTTTTTACGTATTTACTTAACAGGCTTGTACGATTCTAGAACTGTGATAGCATTTACTAAACCTTCTTGTTTCGTCCACTGGGTGAACTGTAAAACACCTTGGGCTGCACATCACTTCACCCACACATGCTGTTACCAATGGGGCCACCGTCACTTGGGTTGGGTGCTGGACTCAACAGCCTCTTATTAACCTAACTGTTTCTTGCTCCATGTAGCACAAGGGCCACTTGAGGTACCACTCTTTGTTCTGATCATGCTAAGGTGTCTAGACAAGTCCCGTTCATTACGACAGCCTTGCCTTGATGTGATGTGTTACATGACAGAGCTGTCTCATCACAAAGGCGTCTACTTTCAAACTTGCAGATCTCCCATGCATTAAAAATTGCTGTGAGTTGTTGACGCCAAGATTTTATACCACTTCAATATATGGAGATTCACATATAGGTTGACAAATCCAAAGTAAAACAGCTTGTGCCCTGATATTTGCCCAATAATGTAATACTTTACACATTGTAATGGACAAACAACTGCAGTTAAGTTACGTGAATTCCTTCTTCAGCCCTCAAGTCGGCCTGGCTGCAGTCACCGGTTTGCGTCATTCTGTGTATACTTCAATTGCAGTGCTGGGTGGGCTCATCTATGGTGGCTTCTCTGAGAAAGTGTCACTTTACATGAGTTGGGTTTCACTGGATCCCTACAATCATTACCTGAATAAGGGCTGTAAACAAGAACAATTACTGAGTCCTAAGCAGGCTGCTATGCTTGGTACATTTTGCTAATTTTATGTGCCTCTCCCTTTGTATTTTTAGAGTGATCTAAATGGGTAAACTGGGATTTTTATACCCAGGGAATCCAATCTTGATATTAGCTTTTTGTATGTGACTCCTTTTTAAAAGTCCCTCTTCTTTCTCCTCTTCACCTTTTTCCACTTCTATGTGAGGTTGATGTGTTTTTTAGGATTCGGATTAGGATCTTTACAGCCAAATGCCTTTCCTGACGCCAACCCTCCCAATAAATCCAGGCTTGGGACCAGCTTTAAAATGGAGGAACAATCATTTTTATTATATTCCCACAATACCATTTTGGATTCCTCAGAGGCAGTGCTATTTCAGGTTAGGATCCTCCACTGTTACCCAGCCAACTCTCCCAGAGTTCTATGGGACTGAGTGACATGTGACATCATTGGTGTGTCCTATATGTTCTGGCTGTTGCGATTCTCGTCTGTCTTTGTTTAGAATTAAGTGTCTGTAGTACTAGGGTGTTGTACCGTGTTAGCCATTATGAATGCAGAGAAAAGCCAAGCAAAATGACACCTTTTACTGGCTAACTAAAAAGATTACAATATGCAAGCTTTCAAGGCAACTCAGGCCCCTTCTTCAGGCAAGATGTAAACATATTACATATGCATATTGTAATTTTTTTAGTTAGCCAATAAAAGTCATTTCGCTTGGCTTTTCTTTAGAATTAAACATACATGATGTGCAATTCCTGGTGTCTTTCTCATCTCTGTATTCTGACTTTTTTTGTTAAATGGTTCCTGTTTGCGGCTCTATGTTTCTGACTTTGTGAAAGATCGGTTTGTCTCTTTGGTGTTGACCCTTACTTGAATTTTATCAACCACATCTCATCTCCTGATTCTTCCATTAAATTCTTTTTTACCGACTCTTGCTGAGGCAGAACAGCCAAGAAGGAGACAAATGAAAAGCAGGCACTGGGGTGCAGTGAGGACGAGAACAAATCTCACAAATAAAGTATGTAAGGGAACAGCCAGACCTTAGTCCCTGGCTAAAGTGCATTTTCCTTTGTGCAACTGTATTGCTCTCTTTTAATGTTATGTCGTAAATTTTGTTGCTGAATATACGTTTGCTCTCTTTTTTGTGTATTATTTCTTAATGAATATTATTTTGTTTATTACCTTGTCTTCCCAAGTCTGTGTCTGAAGTCCCCTGTGTTTTGCGCTCTCAGCCTCAGTGGTCTCCATGCACAGAGCACACCAACTGACTGCCCTCCAGCCTTTAGTTTGTGTGGAGTGGGGTCAGTCGATCGCTGCAGAGTTACTGAAAGCTCCCGTTGTTTGGCTCTCACTTTTGGAGTAGTAAGTGGATTCCACGTGGTCTTTTCCTAAATGTTTCTGCCGTGTAGAACTTAATGTGAAGACTAAGATGTCTGGATCTCAAACTGGCTGGCCCTTTGAGGCACATCTATGTGATTCAACGTTTGCTCTTGCTTTGTTCACTGATTCTTTGTTAATCTTCAAATATAAAGGGACAAGAGTTTGGTCATTTGTTGCAGGGGTTCTCACAGCTCCCAACTCCCTTTATAGTATCTGATGTCTTTAATAGGCTTTACACCTTTATGTTCAGTGCGTTGGTTTCTAGGCTTCACTGACACACTGATGCCCTAAAGAGTAGTTTTTGAGTAAACTCTGAATTTCGAGGAGCCCAGCAGAACCAGGAGGTGCATGCGTCACATGTGAACAACTCAGTATATCAACACAGAGCACAATGCTGTACTTTAGATTAGGGCATTTAGAAATCATCATCAGCCTGTTTATTGCCCTCTTTTTCAGGTGAAAAGTGTGCAATAGACCAGAAATGAAGGAGAGCATCAAAAAAGATTCAGCTCAATTCTTTGATTGTTATGTTTTGCTTCACCCTTCTGTTTTAAACCCTTCCTAAAGCCTGCCAATGAATTTAAGCTTTCTTTGCCCCTTTGAAACTTTCCAAGGTTTTCTAATTGCTATTCAGTGCACATCAATTCTCAACGGACCCTCATGACGTGAAGGCTGCAGAGCGTGTTTTTCGGACTGTCCAGCTGCAGGAAATACTAAATTGTGTAAAATGCTGAGCGGCATAATGAGAGCTGTGGCGTTGCCAAGTGATTGGCTCTTTTTCTGCCATTTTATGACTTGTGAAAAAAAAGAGAGACCTTTTCTGTTAATTTAAACGTGATGCTTAGTAAGCAAGGATCAGGACTTGTTGACTTTGACAAGGAGAGCCGGCAGCACATCTGGTGTCAGAGCGAGGACTGTGAATTCGCACAGAGCCTCAAGTTTACAGACAGCAGTGAGATTCTAACTTGTCCTTCCCTAACAATATCTGGCACCTTTCATTTATGATATGCTAACTACAGATCACACAAATATGACAGTTACTGTTATGTCACCCCCCACCTGAAACAGAACAGCAGGCCATGCCAGCTGGTAATGAACAGATGAGACCAGAGAACATTCATGAAGTGAATGAAGCACAATGGACGGCCCGTCCTCTGTGGCTCTCTGATCACCTCCTTAAGAGTCCGCATGATGAAACACAGGCAGGGCAGCCAGGATCAGGATGAGTCAAGTGGGGCGACAGAACACTTGGAGCAAACTGCAGAGCATTTTAGATGAAAAATGGAAAAAAGAAAATAAAATCCTCGACAAGCAGGATGCCCCTTGAGTGAGACGGACATGTTCCGGGGAAACCAACATGGCTTCCTTGTTGTAGATGTAGTTACATGTTCTTGTGGGGGCTCCTGCTGTGTACAGTGGCTCTGGATTGGCAGTTATTTCTCTCTCTCTCTCTGCTGTATGCATATACACTGTAAATATTATCTATCTATCTATATCTCTATACACACAGTGAGTCAAAATTATGTTAACACTAATGGTACTGCTATGTATATACTTGTATACAATTTTTGTGGACAATTTATGTGCCACATGTAGTGCATGTGCTGAACATGACGGCAAACAGGTTGAGACAGTCCTGTAAATCATCTTGCACATATGAAGTATGTTTTGTGAATAAATTGTTTCTGCCATTCAAATGTTAACGTAATTTTGACTCATCCTGTAAATATATATTTTATATATATTTTATATATAATATAATATAATATAATATAATATAATATAATATAATATAATATAATATAATATAATATAATATATATTGCGCCCGACCAGACACAGACTGGACCCGGAGGCATAAATAAAAACAAAGAAACTTTTATTTTCTTTGTCTGTGGGCACAGTCTTCCCCGTGACCCACATGCAATACACAGTCCCAAATAGATAGACAGATAGATAGATACTTTATTAATCCCAAGGGGAAATTCATATTCTCCAGCAGCAGCATACTGATAAAGAACAATATTAAATTAAAGACTGATAATAATGCAGGTATACAGACAGACAATATCTTTGTATAATGTTAACGTTTACCCCCCCGGGTGGAATTGAAGAGTCGCATAGTGTGGGGGAGGAACGATCTCCTCAGTCTGTCAGTGGAGCAGGACGGTGACAGCAGTCTGTCACTGAAGTTGCTCCTCTGTCTGGAGATGATCCTGTTCAGTGGATGCAGTGGATTCTCCATGATTGATAGGAGCCTGCTGAGCGCCCGTCGCTCTGCCACGGATGTCAAACTGTCCAGCTCCATGCCAACAATAGAGCCTGCCTTCCTCACCAGTTTGTCCAGGCGTGAGGCGTCCTTCTTCTTTATGCTGCCTCCCCAGCACACCACCGCGTAGAAGAGGGCGCTCGCCACAACCGTCTGATAGAACATCTGCAGCATCATATTGCAGATGTTGAAGGACGCCAGCCTTCTAAGGAAGTATAACTGGCTCTGTCCTTTCTTACACAGAGCATCAGTATTGGCAGTCCAGTCTAATTTATCATCCAGCTGCACTCCCAGGTATTTATAGGTCTGCACCATCTGCACACAGTCACCTCTGATGATCACGGGGTCCATGAGGGGTCTGGTCCTCCTAAAATCCACCACCAGCTCCTTGGTTTTGCTGGTGTTCAGGTGTAGGTGGTTTGAGTCGCACCATTTAACAAAGTCCTTGATTAGGTTCCTATACTCCTCCTCCTGCCCACTCCTGATGCAGCCCACGATAGCAGTGTCGTCAGCGAACTTTTGCACGTGGCAGGACACAGTCCGATGTATATAGGCTGAACAGGACCGGAGAAAGTACAGTCCCCTGCGGCGCTCCTGTGTTGCTGACCACAATGTCAGACGTGCAGTTCCCAAGACGCACATACTGAGGTCTGTCTTTAAGATAGTCCACGATCCATGCCACTAGGTATGAATCTACTCCCATCTCTGTCAGCTTGTCCCTGAGGAGCAGAGGTTGGATTGTGTTGAAGGCGCTAGAGAAGTCTAGAAACATAATTCTTACTGCACCACTGCCTCTGTCCAAGTGGGAGAGGGATAGATGTAGCATATAGATGATGGCATCCTCCGCTCCCACCTTCTCCTGATATGCAAACTGCAGAGGGTCGAGGGCGTGTTGAACCTGTGGCCTCAGGTGGTGAAGCAGCAGCCTCTCCATTGTCTTCATCACATGTGATGTCAGAGCAACAGGCCGGAAGTCATTCAGCTCACCAGGACGTGATACCTTTGGGACTGGGGTGATGCAAGATCTTTTCCAAAGCCTTGGGACTCTCCCCTGTTCCAGGCTCAGGTTGAAGATGTGCTGTAGAGGACCCCCCAGCTCCGATGCACAGACCTTCAGCAGTCGTGGCGATACTCCATCTGGACCCAGTGCTTTGCTGGCACGAAGTCTCCTCAGCTCTCTGCTCACCTGCGCTGTTGTAATTGTGGGTGGGGATGTCTCTCCTATGCTGGTATCAGCAGAAGGATGTGTGGAGGGTGTAGTACTCCGAGGTGTGAGTGAGAGTGGATTAGGGTGGTCAAACCTGTTAAAGAAGTTGTTCATTTGGTTTGCTCTCTTCATGTCTCTCTCGATGGTGGCACCCTGCTTCGAGCTGCAGCCAGTGATGATCTTCATCCCATCCCACACTTCCTTCATGCTGTTATTCTGCAACTTCTGCTCCAGCTTTCTACTGTACTGCTCCTTCGCCGCCCTGAGCTGAACTTGGAGTTCCTTCTGCATGCGCTTGAGCTCATGCTGATCACCATCTTTAAAAGCCCTTTTCTTCCAGTTCAAAAGGCCCTTGATGTCACTTGTAATCCATGGCTTGTTGTTAGCATAGCAGCGTACAGTTCTTACTGGAACTATAATGTCTATACAGAAGTTGATGTAGTCAGTAGTGCAGTCAACAACCTCCTCAATGTTCTCACTATGTGATCCCTGCAGGATATCCCAGTCTGTAGTTCCAAACCAGTCTCTCAGAGCCTTCTCAGCCTCCGGGGTCCACTTCCTGAATGATCGTGTGGTTGTAGGTAGGACCTTCACTCTTGGTTTGTAGTGAGGCTGAAGCAGAACCAGGTTATGATCTGCTTTCCCAAGCGCAGGCAGCGGGGTGGCGCTGTATGCGTCTTTAACGTTTGCATATAGTAAATCAATAGTCTTATTTCCCCGGGTGTTACAGTCCACATACTGGGAGAAGGCATAATAACAACATAACAAATAAAGCACATCAAGCACTCTTCCTCTTTCACTGGCACCACCACTCCTCCCAGGCTACCTTGTTCTCCTCCACCCGACTCTGGCCGCTGAGTGGTGGTTGCTGGCTCCTTTTATAGTTCACAAGGAAGTGCTCCAGGTGCTTGATCACGAGTTCCGGCTGCACTTCTGGGTGTGATGAATATGCTGCCCACACGGGCTCAGGAGTCCCGAACACAGCACCCCCGGCGGTGCCTGCGGGACCCAACAGGGCTGCACCCAACTCCTGTGGGAAACCAAGGCACTACTCCACCCCAGGGTGGCGGCCATCTAGCATCCAGGGGAGGTATTGCAGTGTCCAGGGCTGCCCCCCCTGAATATAGTGTGCAGGGGTGTCCTGGCTGGACATGGACACCAGCCGCCTGCCACTATATATACACACACACATACACACACAGAGAAAAACTTAAATTATCAGTCAGGGGTCAGGACCGAAGCCGTGACAGATAACAGAAAAGACAGATAATAGAACAGCTACTTTAAAAATGTTATACAGTAGATTAGTTTAGCTTATAGTTGTATTTACAAAACAAAACTACATTAACAAAAAATAACATAGTATTAAGAAAATGAATTAATTCATATAATATTGTAACAACCAGCATAATAAGCAAACACAACTTGTGGGTACTGGAGATTTCTACGTTTTACTTGGAGTTTTCAGCCCATAACAAACGGTGCCCTACCTTATCCTCTGTTATCTGGGTTACGGAGCACACCTCCAAAACAAGAAAAGAGAGCTTTTGCTCCCAATCAGTTTATCTCCTGCTTCTCATGTTCTGTCTTTCTCCATACCACAAACACTCCTGCTAACTTCCCCTGTCTCTCGTCTCCTAAGAGGCATGTCCACCCCTTACAGAACAGAAGCCCTTCACCCAGTCCCATCACTTACAGCATTCATTCCACTCTTTCTGCCCCTCCACAGAGCATCACAAGCTGCCTGCACATCACACTATACTAGCAAAACATAATATAACAGGATTTAAAAAGAAAATGACAGTACAGAAGAACATTAACATTAATACAGAATAACATTACCGTTAGTGGTTGTCATTTTCACTTCATACTGTTCACTTTTGTTCTTCCTACTCTTGAAGCAATACTTGAAGCACTTTTGCCGTTTTCCAAATGTTTTACAATTTCAACTCTTTCTGAAGTACTAGGGGTGTTGTACCGAGTTAGCTATTATGGATGTAGTGAAAAGTTAAGCAACATGACACCTTTTATTGGCTAACTAAAAAATTACAATATGCAAGCTTTCAAGGCCACTCAGGCCCCTTCTACAGGCAAGATCCCGAACAAGGGGCCTGAGTGGCCTCGAAAGCTTGCATATTGTAATCTCTCTAGTTAGACAATAAAAGGTGTCATTTTGCTTAACTTTTCCTGACAATTCCAGCACCACATGCTTACATTTATCAGCCACCACAATGTAGAATAGATTAACTATAACAAAAGAGAAAAGCTATGAAATACTATTAAAACTGAAGGTACGTAACTGACACTGTGATTTCAAAATGCTGCATGATACGTGGTGCTGGAGAACAACACTACACGCTAGCACAAGGGACAGTTGTTCTAATGTGCAGCGCTCACAGCAGTAGTAGTACAGTAATAGGCAGGCACTGGCGTACACCTTTCTTATTTTTCTTTGACCCTGATGGTTAAAAGAGACTGATGATGCGGATAATCAAGGATTTATGTTTTATTTATATATATATTTATATATATATATATATATATATATATATATATATATATATATATATATATATATATATATATATATATACAGTGCTCAGCATAAATGAGTACACCCCACTACATTTGTCAGAAAACCTTTAGTTTCCTTTCAGTATCAACATTGTCTATGAGATACTGTACTACAAAATACTCCCACAAATGTGGGCCATTGATTGCAAACAAGATTTGTTAATTTGCACACACAAAAAAGTGATTATCCTAACAAATTCATTCAAGCCCATGTAGCAAAAATGAGTACACCCCAATTATAGTCTTAGGAGAAAAGCCACACTTAAGACTACAAAAGTCCAATTAACAGGCATTCAACCACAGATGAGTCTAATGATTCATTTAAGAGGTGTCCAGCAGACAGGTGACTATAAAAGGGCATTACTTAACAAAGAAAAGCCCTTCCCATTTCATGCTGTCAGCAATGGCTCCACATGGAAGAGAAATGTCAAAAAATCTGAGAAAGGAAATCATTACTTTACACAAAAAAGGTGAGGGCTACAAGAAGATCAGCAAAGCTTTACATATCAGTCAAAATACTGTAGCAAAAGTGATCCAAAAATTTAAGAAAGATGGAAGTGCAACCATCTTACAGAGACGTCCAGGCTGTCCACGGAAGTTAACATCTCGACAGGAGCGTCTTCTGATGAGAAGGGTTGAAGAAAATCGCCATGCAAGTTCACTGCAGTTAGCTAAAGCAGTAGAAAGCCAAACTGGAGTGGCCGTTTCCCGTGACACAATACGGCACACACTGCAGAGGAATGGCATGAATGGGTATCGTCCACGAAGGAAGCCTCTCCTAAAGCCCATACACAAAAAAGCACACCTAGAATTTGCTAAGGCCCATGCTGAAAAAGATGAAGACTACTGGGACTCTATACTCTGGAGTGATGAGACAAAGATCACTGTTTTTGGAACTAATGGTTTCAAAACTGTATGGCGTCGTAAAGGTGAGGATTTCAAAGAAAAATGCATGGTGCCTACAGTGAAACATGGTGGTGGCAGTGTCCTTATGTGGGGCTGCATGAGTGCTGCTGGTGTTGGGGAGCTGCATTTCATTGATGGTATCATGAACTCAACAATGTACTGCTCTATACTGAAGGAGAAGATGCTGCCATCACTCCGTGCACTTGGTCGTCGTGCACTTTTCCAACATGACAATGATCCAAAACACACATCTAAAGCTACTGTTGCATTTCTGAAGAAGAACAGGGTGAAGGTGATTGAATGGCCAAGTATGTCTCCTGATCTGAACCCAATCGAACACCTGTGGGGAATTCTGAAGCGACAAGTTGAGCATCACTCTCCATCCAGCATCCAGGCTCTAAAAGAGGTTATTCTTGAAGAATGGAAAAAGATAGATGTTGCAATATTTCACCAACTTGTTCATTCCATGCCTAGAAGACTTGGTGCTGTCCTTAAGAATCACGGTGGTCATACAAAATACTAGATGTAGTAGTTTTTGTTGCGGGGTGTATTCATTTTTGCTTCAACCAATTTGAGTGAAACTGAAGATTTTGTGATCTAAGTTATATTATTAACCTTAATTTCATGTTATGGAGTTTAACAAGTGTTCAATAAAACTCAGCCTTGTGAAAATTTTGGACATTGTTCTTTTGTTCATTGAGCTACTGATTAAATTCGTACTTTTTAAAGGGGGTGTACTCATTTATGCTGAGCACTGTATATATATATATATATATATATATATATATATATACACACACACACACACAGGATGTCTCTCTCATCCTTTATCCTGGGTGAAGAAGGACAGATAACCTGAATGTCCTCCCAGACCCTTTGCAGGTATTCTTTCTTAAAAACTACACTCTAAAGATCCCTCAGTTTCAGACTTTTGCTTTATGGGTTTCTCCTACGATATTTGGATTACATTTTGGGTTTGTCTATCTTTTAAATAGCTTTCTGGTTACAATTCTTTGCTTGTTTTATGGCTCTTCTCCTGGCCACTCCAATAATTTTGGTTGCATTTCTGTGTGACCGTAACACCTATACTTTCTTATTCTGTTTTCATTACAATTAACCAAATGCTTCATATTTACTCTCTAAGTAACCAGAAAGCACACATTTGTTTCTTAATTACTAATCATGTCTTGGTAGAATATTTGATGATAATATAAGAGGAACTGCTTTAGGCTGCAGTCTGCCGTGCTTTGTTTCAACTGAACCTCGTGCTCAGTCTTCAGCCTATCCAACACATGTTAGCGTTAGTTTCTCCATTTCTGACCCAATTCAGTTTTTAGGATGAGCTTGTGATAGTGGGCCAGGCCGGCTGGTTTTCTTGACTATGCATAAATGGGTTATTTTAATAATATTTTTGCAAAAGCCCATGTGTTTGGGACGGGATGAATTGATGTGTGGATTATGAGACATGAGCAACAGAAGATTTTTTGTTTTCAAAGAACATTCTGAATTTCATTTGCCGTCATCTATCATTATCTCCATAGACGTCTATTTTATGAGAGACTTTGCTATCTTCATTCTGCATTAAAACATGAAATAATTTTTTTGGCCATCTCTACAAATCACATGGTGAGAGTAACCTAAAATATATCATTTGAGTTTTCCTTTAAGTCAAAACGTATCCACAGTAGATTTATTAACACACTTAGTCCAATAATCACATGTCTTTTTTGACAAACCACGTCATGGAAACGTTTATTGTCATCGGCAATAGTGGATACAGGCAGGCAACCTGACTGCTCTTCATCTGTGACACTCGGCCTGCCAATCTTGAACTTTTCAATCCATATTTAGACACTTTGCTAGAACAAAACTGTGCTAAGAGTTGACAATGGATCTGTGCCACTGATGCACCTCCAGTCTGCAAAAAAAATCATGGCATGCTGATCCACTGTGGTGCAAGTGGAAAGGGGAACATTCACGTTAACAATAGTATAACAATTAACAGACACAGCAGCTTAGACGAGCAAACAGTCTAAAGACAAATTACCCCCCATATAATTTCTATAGTCGACACAATGTGTTCTTCACCGCCATCATGCAGCTGAGTAACAGTCATTGTTTATTTCAATTACATCAATCAAGAACTATTTAGTGAGGGATCCTAGGACTTTGGAGATCTCCAGGACTTGCACCATGGCTCAGCTCATCCCCACGAGTTTCCACAGTCTGTCGTCAGTCTGTACTGCTGTGGTGGATTCCATTGTGGTCAGCCAGACAAATACTGAATGTCACTCATAGAACCTCCAAAGTTCTTAATTGTGAGTCATTGAATGTTTAATTTCTGAAACATGATCCAAAACTTATAGAACACCACACATTACTAAGATGTAAGATTGAATCCTCATCTCTGTCCTTCAGGTCAGATCTGAAAGCAAGGTCCATTCATAAAAGATCCCTGGGCATCTTTCGTAAAGAGTAGGGTGTGTCTTGGTGTCCTGGCTAAATTGCCCATCATGGTCTGGTGATTCTGGCCTCCTAATCATCTCCTGTATACCTCTGTCAGTTCTTCACCACCTAATTACTAATGTGTGGTAAGCGTAATGGCACAAAAGGGCTGCTGCACATTGGTGGCGGTGGTGGAAGTGGTGACATCTGTTTATCAGATTCCTGAAACATTGATGGAGAAACATGGCCGGCTCTAATGGATCCACTTTTAACCTGATCGTCATAAGGAGGTTGACTGGCTATACTGATGCAGTGCCTTATGTGTCAGCTTAAAACGCCAGGGTCTGTGGATTTCTTGTGAGTCACAAAACAAATCCGTGACACCACAGATGATGGACTGCTTCAGATTTCTTGGACAATATGCTTCAATTGCCAAGTGGCAGCTGTCATGTGTGAGCCTGTGTCCTCTACTTATAGGCCTTAGCTCCGAGTCAACACCAGAAGACTCCTGAAGAACAGATACTTAATTTACTTGTGTACACATGCATGTTTGCACGCTACCACACTGTGAATATCTGGTGCTCCTCTGGCTTTACAGATGGCATGTTCAAGACAGAATTGTGGCAGCACTTGTGATGTACAGAAAATAAAACTACTAGGGAGAATCTACAGTAATTTAGGCCCACCAGGTGCCCCGGTCCTTAAAGAGAGATTTAATTGGCTTTGTTTCAGAAAGGAAATGCATGTTTGTGTGCAGTACGGACAGGCAGTCAGGACCTGTGGAGGTCTGTCTGGAGCTGACGTAATGTGAAGTTCAGTTCAGTCAGGACTTTGGTGGGCTCCCACACTCGCCTCGCGCTCCTCTTAATGTGCTTACGGTTCCATCCCTTGTGCTTTTGTGTTGATAGCGAGTGACACAGGGCAGAACTAAGGAGACATGTTTTGTTAGCCAGAGTGGGTGGTCACTGCAGATGCGTCTCCAGACCCTTCATTACAGCTTTTCTGACAAGTTCAGGATTTAAAAACCAATGACTTAATTTGCACGTGTTTTCCACAAATGTAATGGCATGCTAAAGGGTGCTGAAGCGCAACAGTTTGTGTGTGTGTGTGTGTGTGGCAAAGCCAGGGGAGTCTTGAACAGAACAAAGTGGCTGGCACTTTTACAAAATTATTTGAGGAATAAATCACCTCCTTTCAAGATGATAATGCTGCTGATCTACAAGGAGGCAGCTTCGTCCATGTCCTCTTATGAACCACGGCTTTCAAACCAATTGAGACCCAATGTCTCCTTTAAAGGGACCCCAGAAGGTTTGTGTTTGTCTGATGCTTCTAGTCAACTCTAACGATGTTCTGTCATTTTTTTGTGATAAGGAGTCCAAAACAGCACCCAGGATTCCAGATGAGGCCTCACTAGAGTGCCTTATAACTGAAGCATATCCTCCCTTGACTTATAATCCAGAACTATGAATTCACAGATCTCCATAAGTTGAACATTTTCAGAACTATATGATTCGAGCAAAACTAGAGCAGAAATTTGAAATGTGACAGGTCCATAATAAACACTACCACACTGCATCTTGTGACACTGCTGCGGCTCACTGCAATCCATGGCAGAGCACATAAGCAAACTATATCAGCCACGCCTAGGTGAGAAGAACTAAAGATTTGAAACGGGAAGAAAGTCACACAGGACAGAAAATCACAATGGAAGGAGCAAGAGAGAGACAATGCGTCTCACGTGGGTGCAACAAGACCTGAGAGGGGGGGCTAAGTAGGACAACAAGAGTGGGCTGCTGGAGTCAAAGGACCTGCAGTCGGGCTGAGAACCCAGCAGGGCAGTGGTGACATAGTGAAGGACAAGGCACATTTTCAATGAGTGAAACTGAAGCTGTCGTACTCTACAGAAATACATTTATTTTACAAAAGCTGATATCAAAGTAAAACAAAAATAAGCTGTTAAATACAGTAAGAAAGCAGAATTAGTGCAGCATTGTGTGTCCACTCCTATAAAACTGAATTTTATCTACAGGCCATGGAGCACAGAGGGTCCAGTATGGTTCAGAATTTATCTCTTGATAACCCTAATGGGCTTTTACCTCCGAGTGACATGGATGACAGTCTGTTTACATGGCGTCTCGGGCAGGGACGTGGGTCAATATCTGGCATGACAGACCGCTTCCATTCCTGGAAACTCGCCGGCCTAACCTTCGAGTGACCTCAGTAACAGTGCCTGAGGAGCTGTAACATGGAGGGAGGAAAGTCATTCCACGTGCACTGCTAGCTCGCCTGTCTGTTTCTCGGCCTCCTACCCACTCCCCTTTCCTCGTTAGGAGAGTCTCTGCAAAATCAGGCCGAGTCCTTGCCCACATGCTCTGGTACTCAAGTACACACGATGTTTGTCTCGGCCATCCATCCTGCACTTCACACTCCCTCTTTTTCATAACCTGCTTGTTTGCCGGGCCTTGCCTGATGTGCCTGCGTGAAGCTCAGCTGCCATCCCAAAGAGCTTACAAGACCAGAGCTACACTATCAGTGCTTATACAGTATTAATAAGTAAAGTCAGGTCAAGTGGTTTCCTCAGGGGCATTGCACGAGTCAGAGCACAAGCTGAAATGGCTACCTTTTGACTCATAGCCCAGCTCCTCAACCACTAGGCCACAATGTTCCATGCCTAAGGCATGGAAAGCTGACATTTGCTTTGCATTCCTTTGTAATTCCCAACAGGAGGAGCACCTTTACATGTAGGTATAGCTGAAGAGCCACCATCAACGAGCCAAAGCCAGGCCCTTGTCTCACTCATCTATGGAAGATATCTTTGGAGGATCATGAAGTATGAAAAACAGGCCACTGCTCTTGGGGTTCTTTGCTATTTTGTTTCTGATCCAGTAAGTCTCAGCTTTGGCTCTCACCGCCATCCTAGGCTTTGCCCCACCAATGTAACTCCTGCAGCGCTCACTGCCACAGAGACCATGGCTGTGTCAATAATCCTTGGCACCCCGACATCTATTATTGAATAAATTGCTGCCAGATTCTTATTTTTACATACCTTACTTGGCTCGTGTTGTTTCACTGGAAGCAGCTTCTCAGCACAAAAGCATTTAGCGGCTCAACAATTTACATAATGGCCAAAAACTTTGGAGTTCTAAAATGACTAAATTTGGTGTAGAATGACACTTACCTAGGGGTCACGTTAAAACTCAGTAAAGGCAGTCCAGTGAGTTTGGAAACTGCCTCCGTGCGTAAACAACAGCCATTACTCCCCTTTTCAGCTGAACATACTGAAAAGTGGACTCGGGGGCTTCAGAGTGCTGGAAGTCTCCCAGGAATCTCCTGAGGTAACTGGACAGCTGCTGGATTATAGGCCGCCTGCCAGTCTTTGTGCATGTAGACCCTTGATAGAGGAGTGACACTCAGTCGCACAAATGTGGAGCCTTGGAATTGCTTAATTTAGGAAGAGTGAAGTTCCTGGGTCTTGTTCTGTGCCACACAAACAGCGGCTCCTTACATTGATTCATGACAGAACAATCCTGGTGACGGCTCCACAAGCTCGGCAATCCTATTCACCTTGTTCCTTCAGAATAACATCAAGTTGAGATTTGAAAGACCTCAAAGTCCTACTCTCTATCACACATTTTACATGTCTGCGGTTCTCTGTTCGAGAAAACGTTGTGGTATTTGTGTGAAATCTTCCCTCAACAAGTTTCCATCTGAGTCTCGCATACTTTTTAAAGAACTCATTTTAAACTAACAGTGGGGTCCCACCATACTGATTCCCTTCATGATTTTAAGCACTTCATCATGTCATCTTTCCTACTTATTCAGTCAACTGTAACAATTGAAGAGATGTGCGTGACCAACACACACATTGGGGTTATGGTTTCGGGACTTTTAAAAATTTGTGACTGTTGTAATACTTTTTCTTACTACACAGAGTGTGCAGTGTGTGTGGGAGTTTGGGTATCAGGGAATCCGAAGTTACAGCTATTTTCATAATCTTTTTGTGCAGTTAATTTTTGCTATTATGTTTTCTATTTTCTGAGCTCCTATGTTGTTTTTCTTGTGGGTGCTGCCATTTTCTGCCTTTTGCTGTAAGGGTTGCTAAGGGATCAAGCTTATAAATTCAGCTCCATAAAATGGTGTCCAAGATTGATTAAAAACAGCAGATTTTCTAGCAATCTTTATTGTGGTGTGTTTCTAGTTCAAGACCTTTAGCTCTATGCGTTTGACTGAGACTTGGGGTCCACCACTTTGGTGTTGATGAAGTATACACTTGGCACTCAGTTTAAAATTACAACACAGCTTTGTTAATGTCCTCTCTTGTGGTCTGGTCCTTAAAAGTCCTTACTGTCTCTTTGCTGTGGCCGTTATAGTCCTGTCGGGTAACTGTGACCATATGGGACTCTCACTTGCCACTGCATCTTCAGCTTGGCTGCTATGTTTATGGCTACATGCTCAGAGTACTTACTGACAGTAAGCACAAGATTTACAGAGGTGACTGGAAGACAAGGATGTCATCCAAAACCGAAACAAGGGCAAGAACCAGAACAACTAACAGGAACCAAAGCCTAGAATCGAGGTCAAAATCAAAATCAGAATCCATGTATGGGGGCCACGACAGTTAATCAGGGAAAAGTTTAAAAGGTTTTGTTTTCTGGACCAACATTTTAAGGCTTTGTTTGGATTTCTTGTGCCATTTGACCTGGTAGCTCTTGCTATGTCTGCCCTCAGCTCTTGCTAGTCCCACTTCCCTGTTTCTCTTTTGTATCACTTCACTTTTCGCCCTGTTCAGTTACTTCAGTGGTCTGTCCAACAGAGTGAAATGATTGGGCCCACATTTGGCAGAGTTTATCACAGGACACACTCACATACACTCAGTCTTCGACATCTTTAGGCTGTGAGAGCCAGACACGGACATGGAGAGAACATGCCAACTGCACCCAGACATTGCTGGCTTAAGATTCAAACTCAGGACCCTGAGGCTGCAAGGCAGTGTGTCACTCGGCACCACTGCTACCCGACAGGACATCAAAGCTGATAAGACACACCGGACCCAGCGGTGACAGGTCTGTGGTCATGCTATCATATGATTCCATAATAATCACAGAGCTGAGCCTGTTTAGCAGAGAGGGGCTGTGTGACCAGCCTGTCTCAGTCAAAGGACCATGAGACCCCAGGGGCTGATGTCTACTACATGCCGGCTCTCCTTATATATTTTCTTACGTCACTTTATGATATCTTATTTAGCACCATTAGAAGCATTACCAGGTATAATTGATTTAAATGTGGGATTTGTATTTTACTCTTATTAGGCCCTAGTGACAAACCCCTTACTTGTGTCAAATCTCACTTACCCACACAATTTTCTTTTGTTTTTGGACAGCAAAAATGTTCCAATGAATCAGAGAAACCACAGCACCCTGCATTGTTTAAACATAATCAAGCAGTAGCAGCAGTATAATGAACACTAAAACACTAGACAATGTATAGGCGTCAGCAAAGCCACCAGAACACACCAATCAGAACCAGCAGCGCTGTGCCTGTGCGAGCAACACAAGCTTTACAGCCTCTTTAGATAACGGACTGGACAATTTCTGCCTCTGGTCACAGTGCTGATTTTTCAGAACAAAAGGACGCTGCCCTATGAGTAACCGTATGTAAGAATAAAAAAGGAATGAGAGCGAAGATGGGTATTGTGCGGAAGCCCAGTGTAACGTCTGCCCTTTGGACTAGTTTGAATTTCAAACCAAACGGTGAAAGAAGAGAGACATAAAAGTTAAAAGGAGGCTGTTAGTCGACATGGCTTCAAAAGGGTAGTCTTTAAATTCTCAATCTGTGGACACACTTTAAACACAATTCTTCGGTGATGTTTCATTTACATTCATTTTTAGTAGCAGTTTCAATGTGTAGCATTTTATTTATTTGTTATTTATAGCCACCCTCTGTAGTAAAGTGTTTTGTTTAAATATAAATGCACCATCTGTCTAAATACAAAAAAAAAAATCACTCTGCTTGTTTAAATGGAAACAGGTACCTTCTACATCTGCTTCTTCCATGGGCTGCTGTTGCTAGTGAAGTGACTTAGACTGCTGAAATAAACAATTACATTTAAAGCACTTTTTATATAAAAGTGCATTAGGCGTCTCCCCGTAGTTATCCTCAGTACTCTTGGTTAGTTCTTCAAATAAGATAACCTTTTACTGCCACATACAGATACGCCTTCTGAAGAGAAGAACTTGAACTACACCGTACAAAACGCTCAAGTGTGAAGCCCCCAGACCGGCATGTGCGCACCAGCCCGGCGACATTCACAATGCCACCACAAGTGACGCCATTCCAATTTGTGTCTGACGTTCCATTCTCTCTGTTTGTTCAAATGCCCTTTACTAGTGACCAAACCTGATGGCAGTGTTTACAGACATCTATTGCGAATGTGCCCTGCATGAGCACATTTAAGAAAAACAAATCTGCCAGGGAGATGCAACGTAATAGACCACCATGAACACCAATGGCATGTGGGCTGCTGTGCTCCTACACACTGTTTTCTGAGCAGGATGTCAGCAAATTCTTCAACACATGATGGCAAGGAAAATACATTGAAGATGAAGAAAAATCCTAGCCATTATCACGGCCATATTTGTATCTGTGGACAACAGAGAGGAGCTGGGAATGGTGAGATTGCTCTGGCGACACAAAATAACAAAGGGGTGAGGCCTCCAAAATAGCCCACTAAACAAATCTCACCTCAAGGCAAGCCTGATCAGGCCCCAGAAGGGAGGTAAGGCTTTTGAATTCAAACAAAAGGCGCAAAAAGTCTCGAAAGAAACTTTGAATTATATCTCACCAGAGGAAGAACCGTGAAAACGCTGGCTGAAGAAGAGACCACAAATCTAATCTATAAAGCTCCATGTGTGTGTGTCTGTTCTTTATACAATTCCATACCCTTAGTCTAATCTCAACAGCATTTTGCACACACATGCCCCATTGTCAGGATGAGACCACAGACTACTTTGGAGCCCAAAATTTTGATTTTTTGCTTCTTTTTACTACAGTGAGTGTTAAGGACAGTGCCAGCTGCTGGCTCAAAGCAAACAGAACACCAGAACAGACTAATAGACTGAAGCCAGACTAACAGACAAAAGGACCAGAGCTGCTTCATTACTTACCCAGGCAACACTGGGTGCTGCTGCCAATAATCTTTAGGAAGTGGAGATTTCATTTCCAAAAAAAGAGCAAAACAGAAACAAGGCTTTAAAGCACAAAAAAGGAGTTGCTAGAGAAAACAATATTCCAAACAGCACAATCCATAGCAGAGAACAAAATCCAAAGAAAAAGGTCAAAAGATAAAAATGAGAATTCAAAAACAAACAAAGTACAATCCTTACAATGCCACCAGCACTCCAGCATGTATTTCAAATGAACTGCAGGGGACAGTCTCTTAGAGGTGTAAAGACAAGTGACCACGGCTCTTGTGCATCCACCCACAAAATACAAGGAACATGACAGGTCATATTCTCACACATAGAAACTAAGCAAACAAAAAATTAACGACTAGACAAATCATGACAATGCATAGCAAGATTACACAATACAATGGAAAATAATGAACAATGACGAAATGAGCACAAAGATGACAAAAAGAAACCCTTAATCCAAGCCAGAGGAGGAACTCTGCCTTGACCATAACATGGAGCTCTGAAAGCTCAGTCAGGGATGCATGGACATTACATCGACATCACTCTGCAGGACTCTCTCCAAGAACTACACCATCAGAACACACACAGCAGTCGCGGTGTTTCGCTCCAAATGCTTCTCAAGTTCACTGTCTCACTTTCGCTCCAGTGGCTCAGTACTGTAATCCACCTTTAAAATGCAGACTGACAAACGGACCTAAAATTAGCCGAGAATTCCAATTCATGCGTTCAGACTTGGGCCACTTTCAGGTCACGCATGTCAGTATTGGATCTAACACCCAGTGCTGTGGAGTCGCTACACAAAACCTCTGACTCCTCAATTTCTGGTACCACCAACTCCGACTCCCATCTTTGTAATTAGACTTGTATAATTACTATGTGGACTGAAAGCACACGACATACAAAGCACTTCATCACTGCCAGTGTGAATTATCTGGTTTCTTTTTAGCAGCCTTACCTGTTAACGTTTGGGTTTAAAGACGGTAGCAATATTGTTGTGGTGGCTTACAAACACCGAGTAACAATAAACATGAGACTAAACAATAGTTTAATTGAATTAGTTAAGCACATTATATGACGATTTACATTTGGGAAGATTCGGTACATTTTGAGCGACTCCAGCTCCAGTAACCCAATAATGGCTTTCGACTCCACAGCCCTGTTAACACCACCTATCACTAAATCCCGTCTGAAAAGTTGTGTGTTGTTTTGCTTTTCACACTTCTCTAAAAAGTTCATATCTGTGCCACCCAGGAGTTAAACAATTGGAATTGGGCTGTAGCGTGAATGTTGCCTTTTTCCTCACCAATTCACTCCTGGTAGGAGGCTCGTGACACCCAGGAGATGTACAGATGCTGACACGCATGGCAACTGCCCGGCTGTTTTCCACTGAATGACCTGTCCTCGTCAAATCTCCGCCTTATGCTCTTATCTGATTTAACCGCAGCAATTGTTGCAAGCGCAGCGAATAAATGCATTCTGTGGGACTTAATGGGTGCAGCTGTGGCAGGAGATGTTGGGAACGGGAGAGTCAGGGAAAACATTTCATCAGGCCCCCTTGCTTTTTGTGTGCGCGCCACACAGTGTCTGATGTAGTGCACCTTGTCAGCTCTCGTGGCTGCAGGCCGACTTGTCTTGTGGTAGAAAAAACAACAGCCTGCTTAATGAGATTTGTCTCTCATATCAAAGATGAGAAATTGGATTTGCTTCTCATATCACCAATGAGAGCCTGCGAACGTGGACTAATTCGCCTTCCATCAGATTGTTGCTTATCGGTGTCTCTGCTCCTGAAACTTATTGCCACTCGCTGAATTGCTGTGATTTGCACCTTTTTTTCCATCAGACGCAGATGTAGCTCCCTAGGGATGAGATGCTTTAGATTTGTCTCGCAAGATTTGTATTTGCTGCCGCCTCATTAGCAGGCGTTCCTTTTTTGAACAAAAGGTGAAAATTCAGGCAAGTGCTGATAGCTGGAATGGGAGTACAAAACACACACACAGAAACCCTGACGCATGTTTTGACTGGAGCATCTCTCAGGATGTTATAACACCCCTGCTGATTTTGTGGAAGAAAACTGACACGTGTCTCTGTATCGTCACCCCTGCAAATGGCCACCTCTACAATTAATACCAATGGATGTGCTGAGGGTCCTTTTCCACTACCTGCATTAAGGAGTCAGGGTTTGCTAATTAATGACCCCTCACATTCTTTCTTAAGCTGCACATGTTCAAGGACACGCCATTCCTTTGTATCTACTCAGAGAAGCGTGCAGTTAGATACAATGAGGGCATAAACAGACACTGGGTGCCAGGCCATCACTGGGCACACAGACACATGTAGGACTCACCTACGTGCCAAACAAACCAGACGGCAGAAAGGAATGAATGTCGGCAGACCAACACAAACATAGGCAGAAGGCACACAGCTCCTCTTCTCCTTTCTGGGTATCTTCATGTGGCCATGTTCTTTGTCAGTGTAAGTCGTGTTGTAAACCCTACTCCACCCTCCATGTACAGAAATACACAAAAGACGGTGCAGAAGAATATGGCAGAGCCATCAGCTGGGACTGCCAGATGCAGGGTGTGAAATGTGCGGCTAAAGCAGACATCACACTGAATGACTTCTCCTACTGTTTTGAGTCGAGGCCTACCTGCCAACATCAGTTGTGTAGTGTGATGTGCACAGAGGCTCGGTCACAGCGCTCTACGACTCACTACAACAACATTAAACAGGTGTGACATCATCATAGCAAGACGCCACTCATTGGTGTGGCCTCCGGAGTCTGCCAGCGAGCCATCAACAACAGCCAACACAAAGTGAAGAACAAAGGCGTCCTCAAAGGACGGGCACGAGGGCTTCTGGGTGCTACACACTTTTATTTTACCTTTCTCTTGGTTCACATATATATTTTCTGCAATTCTGAATTACAGAGAATCAATATGCATCTTCCATTACATTTGAAATTTTGTTTTAACCTTCTTAATCAAATTATTTTTTATACTTTAATTTTTAACACAACTCTATTTGGTCTTTGAATACTAATTACCATTCTGGTGAACTGTTATCAATGTCCCAGGAGCCAGGTCATGTGACATCATCAGCTGCCACTGCTCGTAAGTGACTCGGGTCTCTGACAGTCTCATGTAGGATTTCTGGCAAACTAACGAGTGGTGGCGTTACTGACTGGTCCATGCTGTGGTTTTGTAGACAGGTGGGCTGGATTGAGGGTTTTGACCTAGCATGTTACTGACTGTGCAAATGGAGGAGACTCTTATTGAGTCTCCGGTTTGCTTTTGTACAACACTCCTCTACTTCCACTGGTCGGCTCTACGTTGACTGATTGTGAGGTGAACTTGCATTTTGCTGAATAATGCAAGATTTGAAAGTGTGATCAAAGGTCAAAAGTGACATAATTGGACACCTTCAGAGGCACAAAGATTTACCGACTATGGTTGTTAAATGTGACCTGCTGTCCAGATATAGTGGGACAACAGCATAAGATACCTTGTTAAGAAAAATTGGAACATTTTTTGGTTATGTACAGTCGTGCACCAACATCCCAATGTTACATTCTACATGCACAAAACAGAAAAAATACAACTGAAAGCAGAATTGACACATACCGTAAATGTAGAAAATAATATTTGAAATCGGGCGGTACGGTGGCGCAGTGGGTAGCGCTGCTGCCTCGCAGTTGGGAGACCTGGGTTCGCTTCCCGGGTTCTCCCCGTGTCTGCGTGGGTTTCCTCCGGGTACTCCGGTTTCCTCCCACAGTCCAAAATCATGCAGGTTAGGTGGATTGGAGATTCCAAATTGGCCCTAGTGTGTGCTTGGTGTGTGGGTGTGTTTGTGTGTGTCCTGCGGTGGGTTGGCACCCTGCCCGGGATTGGTTCCTGCCTTGTGCCCTGTGTTGGCTGGGATTGGCTACAGCAGAACCCCGTGACCCTGTGTTCGGATTCAGCGGGTTGGAAAATGGATGGATGGATGAATATTTGAAATCCATAGAACGCCCACTTAGCCCAAGGTGAGACATAGCACTGGAATGGCCAGCAGGCTGTGTAAATGATCTGTCTTCAAAAGGCCTCGTGAAGGACCTGATCCAGAGTTTAAAATGGCCAGCTCACTGAACAGACGGCCCCAACACCAGTAACACAACATGCATTTTATAAGATGTATGGAAGACGCACTAACTCATCGTGTGCTTTATGGCCACATCCACTTGTCTCCTCTTCACAGTCCTTGTCCTGCAGATGCACAGCATGCAATTCTCAATCTAACCCCCAACTGAATTGATTCTCTCAGGTAAAAACAAAGTTGCAAACAATACAAAATGGCCAAACTTTTATCAAAGTAAACTGAAGAACAATTGACAAATGGAAACAATATGGAAATAAAAAACAAACGAATCCATGGCACTTGACTAATCGTATTTGGCGTACTGCTTGGGAAACACTGCTCCAAGGCTCTGGTTTGCATGCCGAGATCCTCAAATCAAACAATTCACTTTGTTCCATAAGGACAATAGTGGTGACCCAAAGCAGCAGGCCAGCTCGCCATTTCATTTTATAAATTCACTTTATGTGAATTTCTCCACGCTGGTGTTCTTGGCCTGCCAGCTTTAGATAGAAGACAATTAATATACAGCAGGCAAGTTCTCCACGGGTGCCTGTGTGGCTGCTAATCCTCTTGATCCACTTAGCCTCAAACAACCACCTAAGGCGACTCTCCAGTATGATCTGCTCAAAGGTCTCCCTTTTCAGAACGCGGGAAGTAGTGAGTGTCGAGGATGAGCATCCTGGCCTGAGCCGTGCACTCAGATTCAGTTTGAACTCACGCTGGCTTTGGCTGACAGATCCTATCCCATCTAATAGGGCCGGAGACAGATGACATGACCAGAGAATCTAAACCTCAGTCTCGGTTATCACGTGACCTGCAGTGCCTCGGTCTTCTTTTTGCAGTTTTCAAAGCTTTATAGGGTAATGCAGCCCACCCTACTCTACCTTCCCCACCCCCCCCCCCCCCCCCCCCCCACGGCAAGCTGCCTCTAAAAACGATCTGTCTGCTTTACTTCACCCTTCCTGGTCTGGCTGAGATCACAGCTGTTAATTGTCTTTAGACAGGAATTAATTGGAAAGTACTCAAGGGTGTTCAGCTGAATGCCACGAGGCCACTGGAGAACCCGAGAGCACTCCTCTGCGGCACGCGTCCCTCATCCTTCTCCTCTTTTCTCTTCAAAGCTTTTATCTCGCCTTAATTAGATGATGAGTTTGTTTCAGAGCCGCTGATTTCACTTCAGCCCCCCCAATTGTGCCTTGCTTTGTGTTAGTTCCACACAGGCGTAGTACTGGGTCTGTCCAGTAGGTGGGACTCCAGCTGCTCTTCTCAGCGTGCCACCAATGAAATGACAGCGCGCTGCCTTCTCCTCCTTAGCCGACGCCAGTGACGCACTGACCACAAGCACAAATCAGCAGCAATACATGGCAGCTTGCTGCAAAATCCTGCAGTTCTGGGGCTGCCAGGGAGGAAGTAGATGCAGATCAGCCTCTTCAAATTTAGGAAAACAACCTTCTGTGTAAAGCACTTTGTTTTAAGACCCTCTGGGTGTTCACACATGTGCAGTTTCTGTTGAAGAAATTTCTTTTGGCCAGAGAAAGACATGTCAAGAAAGAAAATGCCCAGGAAGATGGAATCCCAGATTTTATCAAATATTCAAGACGACTCTGGCACTTCTCCCGCCAACATACTGTGGGCTCCCTGTTGACAGGCTGGTAGGCTCAGCTTCACATTCCCAAGATGGGCCACAGAAAAAAAGATGGCTTATGGCTGCTCTGCTTTGGATTCTCCACCCTAAACATGCTACCTCAGGATGCCATAAATGTTTCAAGACCTGAGTTTAGTGGTGGCCTTCTGCTCTTTTCTGATATGTTGGCTTTTTGTGTATTGAAAGCTTCAGAGGCAATGCTGTGTGTTCAGTGCGCGCCGCATGAAGCATAAAAGATCTGACGTCCCACAAACCATGGAGAACTAAAGGGGCCTAAAGAACACTGTCAGGGTGCCCATGTTCTTTTAACAATTAAATGTTCAACAAAAACACTGTAAGCAGCAAGGTGGGCCGAGTGGGTTTAGACTGTGGGATCAGCCATCAGCAGGGCAAGAAGTGGCCCTCTAGTTTTGAGCCAAGGCCACTCTTGAAGTTACACTCCCGACTCCTACACTTGCACCACAGCCTCAAGAGGGCTGAGCAGAGTCAAAAGAGATAGAGGTGTGGTGGAGAATGCATCTGACAATAGATAGATAGATAGATAGATAGATAGATAGATAGATAGATAGATAGATAGATAGATAGATAGATAGATAGATAGATAGATAGATAGATAGATAGATAGATAGATAGATAGATAGATAGATAGATAGATAGATAGATAGATAGATAGATAGATACTTTATTAATCCCAAGGGGAAATTCAGTACCATAGTGGTGGGCAACTAAGACAGGCAGGGATATCAGGCCCAGAGGGGCAACAGGGTTTATTTTACATTCAGTCTGGTGCATTACTTTGTGTTCTCCCTATGTTCTTTGCTCCATTGTGTTGCACTACTCTTTGGACTTACTCCAGCATGTCAATATCAATGCACTTATACAAATGGTGCTTATTTCTTTTTTAATCACAGGTATGTTTGTTTGTAAGCAGCATTATAAACTGGATGACTGCATGAGAGAGCATACTGACCAAATGACTTCCCACCCAAAGCTGGGTCCAGCCTACATGTTGTTAGAACAGGCTGCTGCTTACCACAATGTTATATTAGAAAGCAGCAGCTTTTGGAAAATGTGCAGATGGATGGATGGATGGATGGATGGATGGATGGATGGATGGATGGATGGATGGATGGATGGATGGAATGCCCCCTTTTCGTGTGGCAGAAACATCCTCTTTGCATCTCGACTGTATCCATATAACATTTTGCTGATTAACTTGACCTTGGAGTGCTTGCATTGTACCCACATAGAAATTTCATGTCAACCTTCTAACACGAAATCCCAGAGGGTGCTCTGTGAAGGACTCGTTCCCATCCATGGTTAGCTCCTGCCTTATGCTGGTTGCTGGTGGGAGAGTCTCCAGCTCTCCATAAAACTGTGTGATTCAGGAAATCTGAACTTGTGCTCGCTCTGATCTCTGTACAGCCACAACATGTCATTTCATCCAGAATGACTTAGAAGCCTCATAGTTCATGTACAGTGCCCTTGTTCTTTAACTAGTTTTTACAACGTGAGCCCAAGCAGGTGCAGTGTGTCATACAGCAGGTCCATAGTGGGAACTCAACAATGTCAGCTTGCGCTCTGAGGTTTAAACCTGGCCAATTGCACAGCCTGTACAAATTAAACTCGCACTCCTGACTGTCGCTCAAGTCTGCCATTTAGCTACAAGCCAATGTATATGAGCTACTCATTGAATTTGGCAGTAAAGATCAGAGGTGAATAAGGAATAAACAATGGAAACACTCCCAGAAAGGAAGACACATAATGAAAACAAAAGGCGGTTACAAGTCTGCAATACAAGTATGCATAGACTGCTCAGGTCCACCATCACTCCTTAACATGACAATTGGTGCTGCACACCTTGAAGATCAAACCTCTGGCTGAGAGAAAAACAACTTACCACAAAGGTTACAAACAAATCTCAGTTTTTCAATTCCCTGCACTTTTATTCTTTTTCATTCGACTTGAATTCTGTTAATACGTATTTCAGTGATTACCACAGCATCATACCCTTGACTTTTGAAGGTAGTGCCCATTGAGATTTCTTTACTTGTTGTTTTCTCTTATTACTTTTAAAAGGCACACCACAACTGAGAAAAATGCAATAATAACAATACTGATAGACGCCAAACTTATTTGTGCAGCTTTTTTGCATATTTTATTATTCTTTAACGCTTCATTGCAAAAAAAATATTCACCTCAGAATTAACGCTAAACTTGCTTTAAATCTCACTCTCCATCCAGCCCAGTCCTTAAATCCTCACTTCCCAGCAATAGGCTTTCTGCAGTCCAGAAGCAAATGGCTCACCTTAATTCTGTACGTGTCGCTGCCAGGTAGCACACTGGGTAATTTTAGGTGACAAGGACACAGCATGTACAAACACAAACTATTTTTTATCACATATGTAAGTAGCACGGACACAGACAGTGGCTGGACAGCTGCACTGTACTTTGGTGTTGGCTTAACGGTATTTCCTCTCCCTGAAGTCCTGCCAAGTGTCATGAATCCTACTATTTCAAACCGCTAATCAGGCTCCAATGTTACCATTTTGTATAAATATGTCCTTTTTTTCCATGTGTGATTTATCGTCATTGTTATTTTGGTAACATCGCCGCTCTGCCATTTTGTTATCACTTCCTGACGTTTGTGTCACTTTTTCCTTGTTTTTTTTTCCTGGTTTGGCCATGCATTCTTTTCCTGCCTTTTTTTCTGTTTATTTTGGTCCTTTAGTTTTTGGAAATTTTGCACATCTTTGATTTTGGTATTAGATTTTGGACTTGGTGTTGTTCTCTTTTCGTTTGACTCTTGATGTTAATTATTTGATCATTTTGATTGTATTGTTCTTGCTTCCTTTTGTTCTAATAAACTCCTTTCATCATTAAGAGGCACCTCTTTTCTCACTTGGGCCAATTCCCATTGCCCTTTTTGAGATTTATAATCTTTGGCCCCATTCTGGGTGTGTAGACCACAAAGCCTGGTTCTTCAATTTACTCTGATTTTCAGTTTGAAGCCCTTTTTGGAGTTTCATGTGACCCCAACAATCACGATATTTATGAGGCAGTCCCAATTTTTAAATCTTGCTGTCCACATGTGCTGCATCAGAAGCTGATCTCCTTCTCCAAAGCCTATTAATGTTCAGTCTGCGGAGCCGTGTGCCACATGAAATCATGCTGGATTCATTTCTGTGAATTAAAAGATATTGTGCTCATCATGTCCATATCTGTGTGTACCCAGACCTGCAATTGGCACAAAATGACTACACCAAAATAGCTACAACCACAAAATCACAACACCATCCAACCATAAACATACTGATCTGCAGAACCATTCACTCAATCGCTTCTGAAGCACGTCACAATAATAATAGCACTCCAAAGTGGCGTCAAATGTTGTAATGGAGTAATGACACGTGCACTAAATAAGTTAAAGCTCACAGTTTGCTGCTGGCAGAGTGCCCTGAAATATCTGTGGTGTGCCCGCTCATTTCAGAGCCACATAGTCCACTTCATCCCAGCTGCCGTTTAGCCAATGGGCTTACTGTATGTTAAGGGCCTCCGCTCCATATCTGGGTCAGTGTGCCCTGTCGCCCTCTGCTCCACAGTCCCACCGTGACTCTCAGGTGTTGGTCATTCAAGCCTCCTGACCCACTTTAACCCAACTGTGCAGCCCAAATCATTCCCAGCTGCCCTATCTCACCTCATCTGGTGAGGCCTGTAAGGACGGCATGCGTATGGAAACCACTTACCACATGAGTCACTGGGCCGGGAGCGGCACTCTCGGAAGCCCTCAGACAGTCCGCCTTTCAGTTCTCTTTGTCTTTGAGGCTGGTATGGTCGAAACGCCTTTGAAGTGGAGCAGGCGATTTGTTTCAGGCAAGCCCTTCCACATGTCATGAGCAGATCAGAAAAATAATTGAAGGCTTCTCTACAAACTTTATGCTTCTTCTCTTGGTTTCCCGCTCCTGACTTCTGAGCGCCCACCAAAACCCTGTTCTGCATCAAGATTGATGTGCTCACTTCTAGATTCAACATATAGAAATCTGATTTACTGGCCAATTAGAGATTTCAAACGTGCCTGAGTGTTGAAGTTTCCAGTGTTCTCCCTGCCATGAGCACTCTGCCCTGCTTCTGATTAGACAAGGGGCTCAGTCAATGTGCTCGGCTGCTTCGGCAAGCACTTACAGGCTGACATCTGAGGATCCCCACGCGTCTTCTATCTCTGCTGTGTCCTTCGGATGGTAAGAATACTGCACTTGTGTCACTTGTCGGACGTGCGTTTGTCAGAATATCAGAATGAATGAATGCTGTGCAACATAACACCGGCCTTCAGTCAGCACCAGCTCTGTCACCTTTTCTCGGATCACTTTACTGCTTTTCTAGAAGGTACGCACGCCTCAAGAAGACAGACTTGATAATTATTACAAAACTTGCAGTCAAATCCCTAGGAGCCCTCTTGTGCCCCCTGTCGTGCCATACCCTACTCTAAACCTGTGTGCTTGGCAGCATTTCAGATTGGTGTTTAGTGCTTGCAAGCAGACAGGCATGGCGCTGTGCTTAAGACTGCTGGTCATCCATCATTCATGAGCATCTCTGGCCCCACCAGCTGCCCTCTGCCAAATGGCACTATAGACAGCTCTGTGGGGGGCATCACAGGGACGCTCCGCTCAGCTGGACGTCGCCATGCCGGTGTCTCTGCTTTGCACTCACCTTCCCCAGGCTCCCAGCTTCAGAAACCTCCTGTTGGACACTTTAAAAGTGGGCAGCAGTCACTAAAAGCTCGCCCATCTGTCAAGCACACCACGTTGAACGAGGATGAGGATAACAAAAACGCGACAAAATGGGAAAGCAGCACAAAGAAATGAAAGAGCGACAACTGCAGGGATAAAGAAGTAACAATAAGACAAGCCAGGCTGGGAGGACTGCAAGCAGGCACGTGTGCCCACCTGCTTGGCGTTGGTGTCAGTATAAGGGCGGGCTTGGTCTAAAGAAGAAGACATCAATAATTATTTACTGCCTGCTTATCGCTCTTCAGCCTGCCACTGCCTCTGCGTGTCCTGTCATTCAGCAACCCCCCTTCCTTATTTATGAATGAGTGGTGGGGCTGCATACAGAATGGCACAAGTCGAAGCTTTAAAATCCCAGAATTGAAAATGAGGGTGTAACAAGCGGGCCTATTCAGGAAGCAGAGCACAGCCCCCCTCATCCAAACGGGATGAGGATGTGCACGCCGCACATCGAGGAGGTCACGGGGCGCACATCCATACACATTATTCTGATGATGCGTGCCATTGAAGATGCTACATTCAATAAAGGTACTGTACTTCTATGCTCACGTTCCCATGACAGCATCTGTTTGAACATATGTATTTATCTATTGTATAGCGCCTTTCTTATCTGTTCATTAACCCATGTAATATCTTACACTTCACTTTCAATGCTGCCATTCTGGTGCTACAAAGATGCTGACAGCAGGTGCCGACGACTTGTTGTATTTAAGATGTCCCCACTAATATCAGCAAAAGTAGGCGGTCTGTTAGAACATGGGCGCTTTTAGGTGTGGAGTGGGAATATTAAATGGAGCTGAAACAAGTACGCCGACAGGATCCCCATTCTCTCTTATCTGTCCTTCCTCGCAGTGCTTCGCATTCACTCATCCCAGTCTGGAATGTTAGCCTGACGTTCACATTGGGATTTCATAAGCGCTTGTCTTTGTGAAGTATCCAGACCCACCACTGGATACCCCCTGTGCTCAGTTACCCTCATCCCTGCTACACATGGCTGCCATTTTACTAGTGTGTGTTTAGTTAAATCAAGATTGATGTTTGATGAGTATGACCTGGCAGTTAGTGCTGCTACCCCAGACTACCTGGACCCCAGCATGTAGGCTCTCCTCAGGTACATCTAGATTTCCAGACTGTTAGGTGGGCTACCATATTTAAACCTTGGGGGAGTGGTAGTTTATATCCTGAGTACAGGATTAACAATAATAATAAGCGTCTACTCCACATCAAGATCAAAGAGGGGTTCAGATATGAAACTCTGATAAAATGTCCATTTTAGTAGTTTGAAATGACCTTGATGGGCTATTTGTAGACAACAAAGCCAGTTTAGCTTGAACACAAAGCTCAAATCTTAAGGTAGAGACAAACATCCTAACCACTGCCACATAAGACCAAGCATTCCATATGGAGCACCACCAGCACGAGACCCTCAAGAGCCAAGTCAGCTGCAAATGTAGAAGACACCATTAGCCACATTTCAACGGGCTGCACTACCCTGGCAGCTACAGTATAGATGCCCAGATGCAGCCGAATAGCCAGTTGGACACAGTGGTCAATGTGCAAGGGAACTTGGTGGTCTGTCTGTTGGTATCAGCTCGTCCTACAACCAGCTATCAACACTCAGGACTTACTATCATGTAGGACTTTACCCTAAACTGACTGCACCATGTCAGCCAATCGGACAGACATTGTGTTCCATAACAGGAAGAAGAAGTCACTTTATTTACTGATGTCACCATACCTGATGACCACAATGTCACAGTCAAAGATGCCAAAAAGACATCTGAATATAAAGATCTTTAAATAGAAATCCAACACACGTGAAAACGTTAAAGCTAACATTGTGCCCGCACTAACCGGTTCACTGGGATCCATCAAGAAAGGATGTGACCAGAGCTTAGAGCTGGTAAACCAAGAGCACTGAAAGCTCAAAGACTGGGCTACTGGGATTTGCACATATCCTCTGGTGGAGTCCTGGAAACAAACTGTAGAGAAAATAAAAGTTGTACAATAATGATAATAATAATAGTAATACTAACAAAGTCTTTCATTTATAAAGACTCTGTGTTTGCTCTTATTACTAGCCAGGGTTTGACTGTAATATCCCCATCTAATGGCCATTTTTGGAAGTGTTCTTGGGATTATGTGTTACAGGACTCTTAGTTCATAACACCATAAAGCCCGGATCAGTAGAATGTTGCAGAGGTGGTTGTCCTTCTGGAAGTTTCTCCCGTCTCCAAAGAGTCAACCATTGGGTTCTTGGTCACCTCCCTTACAAAGATGCTTATCCCCCAATTGCTCACTTTGGCCAGTTGACCAGCTCTAGGAAGAGTCATACTGTAGATGGGTGTGTGCCTTTCCTAATCATATCCAATTGATTACACTGACCACAGTGGACTCCAAACAAGGTATAGGAACATCTCAAAAAAACCTGTGACAACATGATATTCCAATTTTTTTTTTACTTTATTTTTAATAAATTTGCAACAGTTTCTAAAATACTGTTTTCACTTTATCATTCTGGAGTGTTGAGTGTTGCTTGATGAATTAAAAAAAATTAATTATAGGGATCAAAGGATGTAGTGTGAGAACAATGAAGAGGTCTGAGGACTTTCTGAAGACGCTGTATTTATAACACATTCCCTGAGCTCAAAGTGCTTCACAATCATTCAAAAAGGAGAGATCAGGAATAGAATTACAGCAAAAGCTGAATAAATAACAATGAACAGACATTAGTGTGAAAGAATTAAACATCAAATACAAGATAAATAGACGAAAGACAACATTATGGGTTAGAACAAAAAAACTCCAGCTGGAGTATTATATAAAATGCCATAAACAGGTACCCTATGTGTGATGCCTCACACCTGGACATACTGCATACGGTGAATGGTGAGAAGGACCAGAATGCCTTGCTGAACAGATGCGTTTTCTGAGGAGTCAGCAGATGTGATGACTTTAGGGAGGCCACTCTAAAAGCTCTGTCACCCACACCACGCAGGCTGTTAGTCGGTTTGGGGTATGACAAGGTCACCAGCATCGGTTGACCAGACTGGAGTGCTGCGGGCACTTACTGATTTAGTCCGGGGCATTTCAAGCTTTTTAGCTAGCAGGTGAGGAGAAAAAGGAAACTCAGTGTAGAGTTGGAGGTCTGTGAAATTCCTGGCCTCAGTTCAGCCAATGAGACAGCTGCAGGGGTGTAGACGTCGTTGAATCGCTCCTTATGGGGAATCCAGTTTAAAGGAAGTGGAGTTGGACCCTGACAGCTACCTGACATTTTGTCCCCTGGGCTTTTGCGGGTTTGACGCTACTCGGGACGACGCGTGCTTACCTGGCAGCTCCCAGTTCATATTTCCACAAACGGCTGCAGACGGCGCTAGGACCCGGCGGCCGCTCAATCGCGGTTGGTTGTGCGGAGCGGAGTGGAGAGGAGAGGAGAAGAGCTGAGCGGCGCGGCGCGGGCTGCTAGGCGCTGCGCTCTGAAGGGAAGGAAGTCATTAGCGCAGACGAGTCCAGTTTGTTGCTCTTGCAGGATATCCTTGGAGCTTTTTCCTTGCGCAAAATCTTGGGATTGTACCTCTTTTTACGTTCTGTAGGAGTACCACCTTCAGGAGGTCCCGCAGTGATCGGAAGAAACTGCCGCGGATCGCCCGAGGAAGGGGTGCGGGTCCTCTTCTTCGTATGGATGTAGCGGATCGCTGGGATCGTACTTGAAAAAAAAAATCTTCCCAAAGCGAAGTAACCGCACAAAGGCACAAGTTGTGATCGCTTCGCTCCCGTGATGCTTATGTCTGCTCCAGTATCGTCTTGAGGTGAGGGGATGCGGCATCCCCATCGTAATTTTCCTGGTTTCACGGCACCGGGGGGGATAGCAGAGCACGGGTTCAACATTGCAGCAGCGGCGGCGGCACTGGCGCTACCTCGAGGGCGATGACTAAGTTTGCACGCGAATGAAGAAGCAGACGCTGGAATCTCCGGGCGCCGTGTCCACACATGTCCGAGAGTTGGCCGAGTTTTTCATAGCTGCAGGGTCACTTATCGCGGCCGCCTTCGCGTCTCAGGAGCACAATGCTGGGAGGAAGCTGAAAGAGGAGCGGGCAGTATGACTGGCAGATGCTGCTTGCTTGAACCCAAGTCCGCCGCCTCTACAACATCTTGATGCTTTATAGCTTTGATTTACAAATATGATGAAATGGCAGCCCCGGAAGAAGGTAAGATACGGTTCAGTGTACAGCTTGCTCGATCGTCGCCGTTTCTATCGGTCTTGCTCTTCATGTGTAGGCTGCTGTATGGCATGAGTTTGCTTTTGCAAAGAAAAGTGATGCAGCGTGTGCCCGGCTCACTTGAACGTTCTTATTCCTGGATGACATACAGTGAACGGCGGTGGCGATGGGGTCTGACGTCGTCTGCTTGTGTCCCAAGAGATATGGCACATGGCGCCGCAACCCTAACCCGGACGGAACGCCGCTGTGTACCCAATTTCAAATGTATCTGAAAACAGCACTTGTATTAAGATGGCAGGAGCTTTGGATTTGTGGGACGGAGGCGCCATCGGCCCATCGGGTCTGGCCGGACAGTTGCCACTGATGCGGAGCTTGCCGGTATATGTCTTGTCTCGCCCCGTCTTTGCATACCCGTTTTCTCAGACTAGTCGGGAGCCTCGGGACTCAACGAGGGGTAAAGTGTTTGGGTGAGCTGTAGCCCGCTATAGTGCACACCTGGCTACTTGCGCAGGTAACAGGCCACGTGACCGCAGCAGTCTCGCAGTGTGTGTAAAACAAGCTGTCACCATCGACAGGAAAGTCAGTGGAACGCTTGGCAGTGTGCCCGCCTGCCGTCTTCCAGTGAGCCTAACCTCTGGCTCTGCGCACTCCAGACTTTTATGATCAATTTGCGCTTCACGCGCCTACAGTTTACGTCAGTGCCACTAGGGGGCGCACCCTTAACGAGAAAACAGCATCAGTAAGCGACGAAAGAGGCGAGGAGGGTGCAGTCCAGATGAGCAGAAGACCCTTAAAGTGGGTACATTCCAGCGCCACCCTCGGTGTCCTCACAGAGTCGGACCGTCTTCTGTGGACACTGCTGTCTCACACATGCGTTTCCGTATCGCGTTTTGTGTGGCACGAAAATAGAACATAATAAATCTGTTTCTCGTGGTTTCTGTTTTAAAATGCACGTGGGATCAGCAACTACGCGGCATGAAGTGCAGGAATCAGTCACTCTATCCGCCTGAGGGTTTTTAAGATAGCAATGATATGACCATGTGCGCATTATCTGCAAGGCACGGTCTGGCTTTGTTTTATATAGCACCTTTCACGAACCATACCATCTCTGTCTCCTCGCAGTGATGTGCTCGCTCGCCTGGGTCTTGAAGGGGCATGGGGATGGCATGCGGGGGTCTGATCGCCGTTCTACCCATTCCTGTTTCTCTCGCGTTGGCCATTACACCGCTTTTGTTTATGCATCGTTTCAAAGAATGACACCGGTGGACTTCAAACGTTCGGGTCACTCGTGCATTTCTTATTCTACCCCGACTGAATGTTCTTCAGCTGAAGACGACAGCGTGAAATGGCCCGGGGCAGTCTCGGAGGGGAGTCGTTTTGCGTTTTTGTAACCGTTTGCCTTTGTCAGCCCGCATGTACGTGATTTGCGTTTCTTCTTCGGCTTGCTGCTGTCATCTTCGTACTGTAATGGAGTGCGGGATGTACCGTTTGCATTTTGCCGGCCGTCTGTTTCTGTCATTAGAGTGGGGTCACAAAATGAGCAAATCGTAACTATAAAGCAAGAAACCAAGCAGTGGCCATCTGACCCGACTGAGCTTACCGTTGGGCACAACTGCATACATTGTGGTGTCTTCCCGTATTTGCTTTGATATTTTTATAAATCCCCTACGTACTTCCTCCAAGTAACTTTAGTGAAGGAGCAAAGCGAGCAGCTCACAATGGAGTCCAGTTTACAGTACAGTATAGTGAACAAGGCGTCACGTCGGGAAAGGGACCGCCGGCCATCGGGGCTTCTGGAGCAATTCGCCGTTTGCTCAGCTTAAAGAAAAATAAATAAATAAACAGCGCCAGCAGCACTAGGCATTCATCTTTAAAACGAGGCTGAAGGAGGTCCAAAGGACGCAAATCATAAAAGAAAGTGCGTGTGGCCGGGGTGCCGTGCTCTCCATCTGCACGAGTCCGCATTCTTTAATGCGGGGCCAACATATTTTCGCGGCAATTCATGCGCCGTTTTATCATTCTAAAGAATATTCATGTCGAATAAATAATAGATCACAACTCAGCCTGGCGCGCAATTAGCATTCAATTCTGGGTTTATTAATGATGGCTGTGATACCACATAAAAGCAAACAAACACGACGAGCGGCGGCTGCGTCAATCCCCGCGTGTGCAGCTCGCGGTCGGGGGAAAAGGGTCACGGGTATCGGCCGGCTGGCACAGAATGGCGGGAGGGCAGTCTCACTTTACAGAAGTTGGCATGGTGCCGGGAATGGACGCTACGGAGGAGATGGAGTCCGTTCACTGCCACAGTCCATCCAGCAGGCGCCAAGCTGCCCCGCAAGTGACCGATGGTGTTTGGAAACGCTGCTGGCCACGCGCCAGCGCACAGCCCATTTCCCTACAGCCCCTTTTATTGTATTGTAGTTCAGTAAGCTGTGCACCACGTGTGGTACACCCTGCGATTGTGGCGGATTCAAAAGGTGCTTTAAAAAACAATTTGATGAATTAGTGTGGAGTGCAGGCTTAGAAGGAATAAAGGTTGTCAGCAGGGAAGAGCAGAAATCCAATTGAGCAAAGTTGCCTCTGGGGAGCAACGGTAAGGAGCCGCGTCATCTCCAACAGCACGCGCGCACACACACACACACACACACACACACACACACACACACATTTAAGTTTATACAGCACCTTGTATAGTAAGTGCCTTCAGATGACGCTTCAATGATACAAGACACTTTCTGCTATCCACAATGATGGAGCAGACCTGTGACCCCGTTAGCTCATATGGCACTCATTTAATTTCATATGAAGTTAGTTCCTTGGGCTTTGAAAAGGTTCCTGGAATCTGCAGACAAAAAATGGAAACCTAGCAGCATACTGGCAGCTCAAGAGAACCTTTGGTTTTCCTGTGTGACTGCACAAGAGTGACAAGAGAGTCCATTTAAATCAGGAACCCCAGCGGTGTTTTACAAACCTGTCATCATCTGTTCTTGGTTATTAATGGAGCCTGCTAAGGTTGGGTGGTCCTTTTGAAAAATTAAAATGATTCCCCTACACCATCACTCTGAAGAAGCACTCCAGCACTTTTATGGGGGACTCTTAAAAATAAAGCAATGCCATTTCCATATTAATGTCACATCCATAATCTTGTTAGTCTTTGGTTTAACCCCAGACTCTCCCCCAGTGTCACATTTACCATTTCAGAGAGTCACTAATGAAACTGTCTGATGAAATGGCCTTGTTTCCTGTGAAATCAAACTTTACTCAGACGGACTCCACAGTGGAGACGTCTTTTAAAGGACACTGCTAATCTGAGACGCACCCGTCATGGATTCAGTGTCATATCCAGGAAGGTGGGGGCTAACTGCACCCTTAGATCATTTAATCAGGATATCATAAAGGAGAGCTGAGTATCTGAGTGCAGTGTATGCAGCTGGAGTTAGGAAACAAACCCAGGGTGGACTAAACTAGCACCCCTCGCCTACACCAGCTACCAAAATGGACACTTCTGGGGTGCACAAGGGAGATGAAAAAGTTTTGTTGTACAACTGCCTCATATTTCTTACATTTGAGCCCTAGGTGGGCTCACTGAACCTGCAAGTCTCTTAGAAGGAAACAGAATGACCACCTACTGCAAGGAATGGCTCATCTGCCAGCGGCTTTCACGGAAAGAACTGGTGATGCGGCCAATGTGGCTTTTATCTTCTGGGCCTACTTAGAATTTGGAGTCCTTTTGGGCTTTCAGTTCTGGGGTCTCATCTGTGTGCTGCCCTGGTATACATGGAGTGTACCCTCTGCAGTGTAAGGATGCTTCTTACTCGCCTCTCTCCATGCAAGTGTCCATTATGCGGGAGTGACACCTCCAGCTCTACACTTTTATATAGAACACTTTTACTGGGCTGTGTGGTTCCTCGTAGCTCCATTGCTGGACAAAGAGGCACTTTGTTCTGGGAAGGGGTCTTTGCATGTGAAACTGGTTCTTTTGGATCTGAAAAGGTTTTTAATACGTGGAAAAAAAGAAAAAATCATTCATGTGTCAGTGGCAGCCTAGCAGGCCAGTGACAGAAAAAGAAAACTTGACATGTGTGATTGTATGAAGTGAGGGGGCTTTTAAAATCATGAGGCCATTGGTATTTCACAAATCTATTGTCATCTGCTCATGGCTATTTATAGAGTTTGTTCTGAATCTAAATAAATTAAGGGGTATTTGTGGAACCTGCTTGTGGATGGTTCTGTTGGAAGCTGAAACTGGTTCCCCAAAGGCATCAAACTGAAGAACCACCTCGTCCCATTTATTTTTAATGGGATACTCGGATTCTGGCCATGTACTTTGAGAGCAGGAAACTTGGCTGGGTGGCACAGGCCAGTGTGACAGACATGTAATGGAGGCAGTGCCTGGGTGGACCCGTCACTGTGTCACCTTGTCCACATACAAGACTATATATATTTTTTTTAATAATACTTATTCATGTTGGTCTTGCATTTTGTACAATCGTTCCTGGGTGTCACACACTTGGCTTTGTTGCAGTATCAGATGTGCAGTGTGCATTTCTTTCAGTGCTGACAGGCAGGGAACACACAGCTCTGACAGTCAGTGTCCCGCAGCATGCCACGTATGATGGCTCCATTTCTTGCCCGTCACTTTGCCATTGAAGCTTGAGATGAGCTCTATCGGAACTCCAATGGGCAGAAAGAGGAAAATGGGAAAATGCTGTGTGCAGGGTGATAGTTTTGTTGAAAAAAAAAAAAAATCTAGTAGCACTCAGGAGGATGGCGCTAAGGGGCACCCCGGGTGGCACATTTCTACCATGATGCTACTCACCTGCCATTACTGCTGCTGTTGGGTGAATGAGCATGTGTCATAGTTTGTAAAACAAAGCCACCTCTGGAGTTCGTTTGTGTAACTCAAATTGAATCCAACATTATGAGCTTCACAATACTCAGCGGCAGAAATGGCAAATGTAGTACAAATGAAAAGCAGCGCACCAAGCAGAAGCACATGCTCTGTAATGGTCGAGGATGCGACTCCCCATTGACTCAGCCCACGTGTGCCCATTGGCTCCACTTAACAGCAATTATGGGGTCCCTCACAATGGGCTCAGCACCTGCTACTTCACTGCTTGGCCTTGGGCTCTTGTAGTCACTGGGCATATGAGCAAGGTGGTCATGCACTGACTTGGCTTTTCACAGAAATGGCTTAAAGAATTGAAAAATAAAGAAATGACTATCAGGGTATGACCAAAAAGTGCATTAAGTTCACATTCATATTTACTGTCATGCATACACAGCACAATGAAAGCCTTACAGCAAGACACAGTGACAGCAGGACAGCAAGGATAACATCAGATGACAAAGACAAGAAACACACATGCAGTTGTCGGCCTGAGCCACCCTGAATTGATTGGTGCGAGTGCTAATGGCTCTGAAAAGCAACTGGGCAGAGTGGTTGAGGTCTTTAATAACCCTGCTAGTCTTCCTAAGACGCCACAAGTCCCAAACAGAAGGGAACTTATTATTATTATTATTATTTTCAAATCAGGATTGCTAAATCTAGCTTTTATGTAGAGAAGATTGTTGGGTCCAGCTCTTTATTATGAGAGATGCCACATCCAACTGCAGACAGCAATGAATGAATAAATGCATCAGGCATCAGCACTGCTGAAAATGACTCGATATAAAGCAAGTAAACAGGGCATGATGGGCTAAGGACATCCTCAAGGCCAAGTCCTAGGAAGATGTGGGCAACTGGGTCAAAAGTGGCTCTTAAGCATAAAAGTATAATGAGAGTAGCACCTCAAGCTTTGAGGAGATTAGAGTACTGTGGATGACAGCTGTGAAGGCCACTTGTGTGTGCTGACAGGAGAGAAATCACTCAGTGTCTTCTATAGCACCTTTCATATCTATCTACAGGATTACATAGTACATTACTTGTCTATTACATACTGGTTTGTATATTTACATTTATTTATTTAGCAGACACTTTTATCCAAAGTGACTTACAAAAGGGCTAAACATAAATGAGTAAACATCAATCTGAGGCACTGCTTGGAAACAACTGTGTCAAGATAAGGTGACAAAATTGACTACCACAAGTGAAGACCTCATGACATAGATAAAAGTGGGTTATAATTCTTAGGTGATAAAAACTTAACAAAGCCAGTATCAGTAAGAGAGAGATCCACCAAACATGAGTCTTCAGATACGTGTTAAACACATTGAGGAAGTCCGAATTCAAATTGGAGGTGGGTAGCTCGTTCCACCTGCTAGGAGGTGGATGGCCATCTAATATAGTGTCTTTTCTATCTAGTCTATAAGGATTTAAATATCTATGGTAAAGTACATTTCCTATTTATCTATCAGTTAGAGAGTACCCTTCCTATCTATCTATCCATCTATCTATCTGTTCTTTAGTGCATAACATATACATTCTAAAGTAACTTTCATATCTGTCTATTATATTGTTAAGTACCTTTCCTATCCATGATATCGTGCTCTAAATATTGGCCCATACACTCCACATGTTTTGTTTTTTTTTTTTTTTTTGCATGCGTGTGACACAGGTGTACTTTTGGGAGAAAGCTTAAGGTGCTAAACAGATCTTCCGATAGTCACTAGGCAGCATGCTTCATACTTAGGTGCCACTTCATGTCTATGGATATGCATTCTGGAGGTTGATGTCGTGTGAAGCAGAGCTCTCTGTGTGATCCCCTGTCACCGCTTTCTAGGCAACCCCCTTGTGTCCAGTCTGTGGGCTTTCTAATTGTAAATGAGGTCTTTTCTGTTTTTTTATCTATCTTCATAGCCCTCCCATACGCTCAGAGAAGTGAAAGGAGATCAATAAATAGCTTTAGTTAACATTTATTGAGTTTGCCGTAGCCCCTTTGTTCCAGGGCTTAATAATTGATTCAACTAATAACTTAAATACTTCATATTTTGGGTGTGACTCATGGAGGCTCTTTTCCTCCAGTGTGGCAGCTGCAGTCGTAGAGGCATCTCTGTTGTGGATGTGACGTGACATGGGCCCAGGGCTGGTGAAGGCCGTCATGTGAGCTGCTCTGCACTGCATTCCCTGTGTCAGCAGTCTGTTCGCTCACTGCCAGCTGGACGCCTTGAGCGTGTGCTTTTCCATGATAACTTCCCTGCCTTTCGATTCCAGTGGTCCCCCTCGCGCTCTCTTTTTGCGCCGTTGGCGTGACCTTTTGTGTCTGACTGGATTTTCCCCTTGTGATTGTTCGGCCCCTCGTGTCAAATTCACAGCACTTCTGTAAAGGTCATGTAAACTCTGTGGGTAGTACGATATGGCATCTTTTCTTTCTCGTCGTTTTTGTGTGATTCCTGCAGGGGCAGCACTCCGGTGCTGCTGGGCCCTGACCTGGACTGTCAAGTGACCTCTTTGGCTTGGTCAGCTCTTTTTAAGTGAGAATTTACAATGCAGCATGATGAAGACCTAGCTCCAGGTGTGCAGATATCTGGTCAGAGGCTGGGCTCTGTGCCTGAAGCTGGCCGTATTGGTAGTTGTGGCCATTGAGTGATTGCATTTCTCCCATCTTGTTGTGACCTGAGCGGGCAGAGTCAAACTAGACTACAGCCCTGCAGCACCATAAATGGCTTTACGGTTTCATTGCATCATTACGTACGCTTTAGGGCACCGCTCCTAAAGGACACCAGTCTAAAATTCTTATTTTGTGAGTTTGCCCTTCTGCATTGTGAGACAGCAGGCACACTGATAAAGGGACTTGTACATGCAGTGGCCCTGCAGTCAGCTGTTCACACAGTTTAGTAATGGCCATACTATATTTAGCAACAAAGGATTATCACTCATCCATGATCTGCTGTCATTGTGCTGTCACCATATGACTTGTTGCCGGCAACGAGCTCTGGCACCCTTATTGTTGCTTCAATGTAAAATTAATCAAAGTTGACCAGCAGGCACCTTACATGTAGACACCCCAGCCATGTCCCCTGGGCAGCTTTCCATCTGTTGGGACTGTCTCCTTCAGGCCACCTCAGGACAACAGTGGAGTCTTGCGCATGAGGAGTGCCACAGAATCCAAAAAAAAAAAAAGGTGTATGTTATGCCAAGGAGAGAGGAAATGAATTCATGCTCATCCCTGAAAAGCTTTCATGTTGTCGGGTCAGTCGCCTAAACGAATCAAGCGCTGTGCAAAGCCAGTGAGGATAATTACTCTTGGCAGCATCCAGGCAACCCTGTGAAATGCGAACCCACTTCATGATTGCACGCTGCAATTAATAGCTGGTGATCAGGGCTGTCAGGAGGGAGGGTGGCACGGTGGGACTCCACGTCGGCAGACACATCAGCAACAGAGTCAGCTGCAGCAGCTCACTGGTTAAAATGGCACACTTCACATAATCCCCAAAAGCGTGTAGCGCGCTGAAGTTAGGAACTAAAGGCACTTGAAAAATCGACTTTTAATGGCCTGCACACGACGGTGTGAAATACTACAACACCAGCGAGTGAGGTGACAATTAAACGGCCCAACCTGCTGCAACTTAATGAGATTCAAGCACTGCAGGAAACGCCTGTCTTATTGGTGTTAATTGCATTGTTAAAAAAGAAAAAATGGCGCTCATGGCTCATGCGGGGCAGCTCAGCTCTGCCATGTTGCTTCTTCCTTCAGCCTTTGTTGTTTTACTTTTTTTAAACATGCACTCTTCTTCGTCAGCCCCTTTCCCAGCATGTCTGCATTTGCACCACTCAAGCAGCTGCTCACCTCCTCATTCTGTCAGGATGGCTAATATGATGCTGGGTTATTGGGCACCTTGATGTGTGGAATACAAGTCATGGGAGGTCACACTTCAGCTCTATAATGCACTTGTGATGCTTCACCCAGACTACCGTGCACAATTGTAGTCTCTATTGTAAAAGGCGCTATATAGCGCCCGACCCGGCACAGACTCACGCAGAGGCACGTACTTTAATAAAAGGTACTTTATTTTTTCTTCAGCCGTGGGGCACGCCTTCCCCGTGTCCCACAGGCCCAACACAGTCCCAAAAGCACTTCAAATCCAACAAACCACACTTCACTCCACCTCAGCACCACCACTCCTCCTCAGGCTTAGTCCTCTTCCTCCCGACTCTGGCTCTCTCGAGTGGTGGTGGCTGGCCTTTTTATACCCCACCCGGATGTAGTCCAGGTGCTTGGTCACCTGGGCCTAATTGCATTTCCGGGTGGGGCTGAGGAATTGACCAGCCGGGCTGGTAAGTCCACGCAGCTCCCCCTGGCGGCCATCCGAGCCCCCAACCAGGCTGTGGAGGACTCCATCTCCCATGGAGCCATGCGCTGGTCTGGGGAATCATTGGCTGCCAGGGAGGCTGCCACCAAGCGTCCCGGGGGAGGTACTGAACAGTCCATAGCTGCTCCCCCGGAACAGATGTAGGAGAGGCGTCCCTGCCGGGCATGGAACCCGGCTGTCCTTTACACTATATTACAAAGAAGACAAAGAAGCTCTAGAGAAAGAAGAGAGGTGAACAACTAGGCCGATTCAGGACTGCGAGGTACGAGCTATGAGGGAGGATAAACATGTTGAACCTCTACAGCTTAACCAGATGGAGACTAACAGGTGACATGACTAAAGTGTTTAAAGTTATAAAGGGAAGTAGCACAGTGGATCGCAGCTATTACTGTAAGGTAAATTCTGCAACCAGAACACAGGGACACAGATGGAAATGTCTTAAATGAAAGAATGTTTTTCTTCACAGTGAGAATCACAGGCACATGGAATAAGTGACTGAATAGTGTGATAGACAGTAGGACTTCAGGGGCTTTCAAAACTCAATTTCAAGTTAATCTGGAGAAGTGAGATGGTTAGGATTGGTAGGCTTGGTTGGGCTGAATGGCCTGTCCTTGTCGAAATTTTTCCAATGCTCTGCTCATCTTAATTTCACATGGTACCTTACTGAGGGCATTGTGCTGTTCATTGCATTGTGCACAACTACTAGGGGCTGCAGACCTCCAGGTCATGTGACCCACATTTGGAGTTTTAAAACCCTGGGAGTTGGACTACATCACAAAAAGTATGGAAAGTTGAGCCATCAGAAAAAAGGAGTGTGTACAGTATGAAAAGCGCTACCTTCTATATTGTGCCCAGCCATGTCACCGTTCAATGGTTCTCAAGGTCTGTCCTGGGGGGCCTCTGTGGCACTAGGGTTTTGTTCCAATCAGTTTCTCAGTCAGTTATTCATTGTTCACTTCAACTGATCTCACTGTTTAATTACGTAGATAACCCATTTTTTCCTTTTATTTTGCATTTAGAAAAGTGCAGAAGTGTCTGGTTTACAGTTATAGGACATTAAAACTCATTTGTATTTTTTTCTTTCTTTAAATGCTTACTTTGCCTTCTTGTTTTTTTCATTCACTTTTTTTGAAGACTGTGCTTTCCTAATAGTATATGAATACTGACATTTGAGCACACACCAGCACAAATGACTCACTCTGAGGACTGTGCGGTATACCAATACTTGAGAAGTACCAAAAAAACAAAGTTTAGTACCGGACGTAAATGTTAGCATTCTTCTCGATCCCCCATGAATTCCCCCCACTTCTTGGTTCAACACAATCGAGGACTTCACAACTGTTAAGAGGGAATCAGTGTGTAGTGCAGCACAATGGCATAACACACTGGGAGGCTGCAGTAAGACCACTAGGGGTTGAGGTTATCCGTTATTTGCTTCTGAACCATTTACAGTACTGGTACTGAGCTCTGAAAGCAGGTATTGATTCCAAAGTCAAAACTTTAGTACCGATACAACACTAGAAAGGAGCAACTACTTCAGTGTTACCCATTTGTGTGCTTATTAGTAAATTGTTTAAATAACCAGAACATAAAAACATAAAAATATTTAAAAGGGAAAAAACTAGCACATGTATCATCCTGCTTCATTCAGTAAAAATATAGCATAACCAGTTTGAAATTTATGGAAAGATGCAAAAAACGCAGAAACTGGAGAATAATGGCTTGCCTTATTAAGGTAGGAGTCCAATTAAGAGATAAAAAAGTGCAGCCACTGGGGGCCACCAGGACTGAACTGGAGAACCACTGAGCTGTCTCTACTGCGTCACTCTAACTATCCCTTGGACTAAACGATGTGTATCAATGGCTGGGCACTGTGATGCCAATGAGCTGCTAGTGCCTTTCATACTGCAGGTCCGTGTTGTCCCTTCGGCTCTCCCGTGTATAATAATTGTAAGCCTTTTGCTTGCATTTGCTCTCTCTTTTAATTCAAGTAGAATTTGGATTTAGGAGCTCCCATGTGAAAGCTGTGTAAACAGAAACATTAAAATGTGGCATGGGAAAAATTGAACACCACTATTTTGGTAGGCGAGAAGAGAGTTGCTCTACTGTAAGTTAACCTACAGGTAGATTTATCAGCTGAAGCCTAGGATAGCGTGAAAGCTAGCTGGTTCAACAGTGGCTGGTGTTAGAAGATACTTTTATCTGGTGAAACAGAAACTCGCTCTGAGAATGCAGCAGACGTCTAGACGTGCGGAGAAGTGCACAGCATGTTTGGTTGAGGAGGCAGCTAAACTACTCAGAAGTAAGAAGATGTACTGCCCCCAAGTAAAAGGCTCACCTTCTGCATATGGGAGTTCAATATCTGTACCCACTACCTATACAATGGGATAGCACAGCTCTGCTGGTCTTCATTCAACTTGCAGAGCTTTCTTTGTGACTAAAACCAGCAGAGCCCACCCAGGCATGCTGTAGTAACCTGACAGATACAACGCCAAGAACAGCTCAAGCAGTTTGAAAATGAAAGTTCAGTGTTGCATACTCCATCGTGCCTGAAGAGCTCCCATTTATAGAGTTCTGACTGCCGCTTTGTTAGGACGGCACAGACATTAGCCCAACATATGATAACAGCACCTGCTGTGCTGAGATCACAGGGCAGATAGCAGACACAATTCAAAGTGACTTGGCAGCAAAAGTGGGAGCTTCCCAAAACACATCACACCATACCATACCACTACACTCCCAATATATGAAACAGGGAGAGCGAGGGAGTTTACGACCATCTGGTCAAAAATAAAAACAGGAGATAGCTCAAAGGAACATCAAGAAATGGATATTTGTTTGTCCTTCATAAAGTTTTTCTAGTATAAAAAAAGCAATCTTGTGTCTCAGTGTGCTCACTGAATGCATACCAAGTTTATGAGATTCAACTAAATATGTTTGCTACATTGGTGCTCCTGTTTTCAAGTCAGCTTAATGGGAAACCCTGATGGACCCACTGCACATGCTGCATCACTGACCCTCATTACTGGAGGAATGGGGTGATCCCTCACAGCTGAGCCTCTTAAGAGTTCTCCCCCTCATACCATTGATCCTTATTCATTTCACACTGGAAAGACCTTCAGCTGCTTCTTCCATGACCGCGCTTGTTGAGAAACTGATGTGCATCAGCTCATCTTCATTAATGACTCACGTTGCACCTGTGGCCACACTCATGTCGATAAGTGCAGGGTGCAAAAAGGGTAGCTAGTCTGCCATGAAGCTAGTTAGTGCCCTCCCTGGAAGCCTGGGGGCTCTGTTGTCCACTCACTCACACTACATGTGAGGCTTCAGTAGGGTGCCTGAGTAGTAGATGGCGCATAGAGGTGACCTCGCCTTTAGTAGATTGTCTTGTTTATCAATGACCGCATATTTGTTATAAATTTCAGTTTAGTCTACCCTTTGTCTTGTGTTCCTTTATTTCCTTTATATTGAACTTAATGGGGCAGGGACCCCAGATGCAGCAATTTAAAGACCACCATCAGCTCTTCAGAAATCCCAAGATGCTCTGCTATTGTTGATTGACCCTTATTGGTTTCTGTGGATTTCATCAGTGCTCACTGTCACGTGTTTTCTATGAAATAAATCTATTGTGCAATGTTAAATGGTCTTACCCAGGGTTTGAGTTTGGACATATTGGTTTGAAGGTTTATAGAACACTTCTATCCGTGTTATTTCAATGCACTAGTGGTTTAGTGTACTTTCTTATTTTTATGTATTGTTACATTCCGCAAAAGCAGCTATTTTGTGGGATCTGTTCTCTAGACACTGTTGCTGGGGGGCGTGGTTATGATCATCGCAACTGCAAACAACATCTCTGCAATGGGTTAAATAGCAGCTGATTGCGTCAATGTCTATCCGTAACTTGGATAACAAAACTAAAAAACTCATTGTGTTTGTGTCTCTCTTATTTATTTATCCCTGCTCTCGAATTCTTGTTTCTCCTTTTGACTGTGGTTCTCGGTTTGTGTTCTGGCTCTAACATTTAAATTTAGGATTAACTTTTGCTTTTGGCTCGTTTCTGTTCTCGGACTACATTTCAACTCCTGGTTCTCACTGTTTCGGTTTCACTGGCAATACACTCATCTTCTGATTCGTCAGTTTTAAACCCTTGCTTTTGTTTCAGGTTTTCCTATTTGGATTGCAGACTTTGTTCTGTTTTAAAAGTCAAAAGCCAAAATCTGTACAGTGGTGCCTTGGTTAGCAAGTGTAATTTGTTCATGCTTGTAATCCAAAGCACTCGTATATCAAAGCGAATTTCCCCATAAGAAATAATGGAAACTCAGATGATTCGTTTCACAACCCAAAACTATTCATATAAAAATGATTAATACAAAATATAAAGTAAAAGTACATCAAACAAATTAACCTGCACTTTATCTTTGAAAAGAATCGTATGCTTTACGCACTGTAAGGTTTCTAAACTCTTTTGAGATTCCCCCCAACGGAACAACACACGGAAGAGCGTCCCGAAGCAACCGCAGGCTCCCAGCACTGTAGCAGTTCGCTGCAAAAGCGAATCCAAAAAGATCGCGGTCATGCTATAAGCGCCTGTCGTCGATGGGTGATACAAGGAACATTATAAATGCAGGTCACATATTGTGGCGTATTACTTGGCCACTAACCTGGCCATGACCCTGCCTGACTGCTGTGTCTGTGTATAGGAGACTGGCAGATCCCGCTACAATAAATGACCGCGCTGTTCCTGTTTCAAACTGAATAAAGCCGGTGGTGCTAAAGTATTGAGACTCGGCTTTGTGTTTTGGGGTGCAAGACAGGAACTCACACACGTGGTCACAATGCTAAACAGTATTCGCACGTACAGATGTTGACTATATGAAAGAGGCATGCTGACTGACACCAAGCACAGGAGACTATTACCCACAATCCCAGAGAGAGAGAGAACCACCATTGGCTCAGTTGTGATCACGTGACGCTCGGCAGACAAAGCGTATACGCACTACTCGTATTGCAACACCTCGCTTGTTTATCAAGTTAAAATTTAGTAAAAATTTTAGCTCTTCTTGCAAAACACTCGCAGACCAAGTTACTTGCAATCCAAGATTTTACTGTAGTTGGAAAATTAAAAGCAAATGTTAATTTGTGAGAACACCATAGAAAAAAATAAGTGTGTTCAAGGTTCAATCCGCAATCTTGGATGATTAAGCAGCGGACAGAACTGACCTTTATGCAGTCACATTGATGACATCACTCGCTGCACACTTATAATATTCCTGATTAGGATCGCCATAGCACATGAATTATGCCATCCATCCATCCTCTTCCGCTTATCCGAGGTCGGGTCGCGGGGGCAGCAGCTTGAGCAGAGATGCCCAGACTTCCCTCTCCCCGGCCACTTCTTCTAGCTCTTCCGAGAGAATCCCGAGGCGTTCCCAGGCCAGCCGGGAGACATAGTCCCTCCAGCGTGTCCTGGGTCTTCCCCTGGGCCTCCTCTATGGAGTTGGACGTGGGAGGCATCCTGATCAGATGCCCGAGCCACCTCATCTGACTCCTCTCGATGCGGAGGCTCTACTCTGAGCCCTCCCGGATGACTGAGCTTCTCGCCCTATCTTTAAGGGAAAGCCCAGAAACCCCGCGGAGGAAGCTCATTTCAGCCGCTTGTATTCGCGATCTCGTTCTTTCAGTCACTACCCATAGCTCATGACCATAGGTGAGGGTAGGAACATAGATCGACTGGTAAATTGAGAGCTTTGCCTTATGGCTCAGCTCCTTTTTCACCACGGCAGACCGATGCAGAGCCCGCATCACTGTGGACACCGCACCGATCCGCCTGTCGATCTCACGCTCCAATCTTCCCTCACTCGTGGACAAGACCCCGAGATACTTGAACTCCTCCACTTGAGGCAACAGCTCATTATGCCAAAGCTACAAATATGGCATTGTAGGTAGGAAAACAACAACGATATTGTAGTAAGATGTGAAACATAACTAACCTAAATAAAAAGCCTTGGCAGATAAAAATAACTGCTATATTTCATATCTCCACTGTTCAAAACCATCAGCAGAATCAAAATTCACCAACTGAAAAGGTAACAAAAAAATGAAAGAGAACCCAAATCCCACAAGTCTGTACAGGCTGCAAAGCCTGCTACAGGACTTTGAGGGCCAGGTCTCCTCTGAGCTAATGAGCTCTGTTGTCACGTTTGAAGCCTAACCTCCAACTGGCTTTAGGACTGGAGGTTCATTAAGACACACAACACTTCCTGCTTTGTTTATTTCTTCAAGAGATGACAAGTGCGGTCGCTCTCTGAAGCAGTGACGGCGATACAATGAAAGGCTTGCGTGTCTTGCTGCTGGAAGGACTGGCTGACAAAGCGGTCAGGCGGCAAGGATTTAATGAGAGTCTGTAACGCAATAGTAAACAGCTGTTTGAGTGCCTCTCCCTAGCCGGGCCTCATGCTCCGCACTGCCTCGTCTCAGGTCGGTCACTTGGCGCCATGCTAAAAGAAAAAAAAAAAATTGTGTGTGTGAAAGAGAAATGCATACTATGAGGGCAGGGCCAGTGACCAAAGAGACGAAGGCTGTGCTACAAGCTGTAAAGATGGGCAGTACCGATTCACACATTCCCACATGTGCCACTCCTGCTGAAACCTGACACAGTGGAGTATAGCAGATGACACTCTGATGTTCAGCTATATCCTTCATGCCAGTTAAAGTGTGGCATTAGGCATAAAGCATGTAAAATATGGAGTGGCAGCAAGTCACAACGGCAGGGATGCCCTCACACTGCACCCTCGTCGGCTGTCAGGTCAAACACATCACATAGTTGCTGTGGGGTGAGAAAGGAGATGTCATTCAACCAACAGGCTTTACTGCCACTCAGGCTCTCAAAACAATATGATGCTGGTGCAAAGGCAAGATAGGGTGCAATAGCAAACATTGCCTACCCCAATAGTGGCCAGTCCCTCGTACACAAAGGGGCAAAAGGTTTCACTGTATGGACTAAGAGATGGCTCAGGCTGACAATGTGCTCTTCCTGAACACTCTTTATGCCAGATCTCCTATGGTTTTTGTGGCGATATCCCCAGCTTCTGACCCAGAATATTAACAGTGGACAAATTTTCTTGTCTGTCTATCCATTTTCCATTTAATTATTTGTCCCCAGTAAGTCTGACACTGTGAGAGGCTGGAACCTATCCCTGAAACATGAGATATAAAGGAGTTACACAAATTGACTTAACCATGAGGGAGGAAAAGCAGGGGAGCACAGGGAAGAAGGGCAACCTCGTTGCAGTAAGTGACCAGTCAGGATTGGAGATGTGAGGCAGCAGAGCTCCTTGGCCGATCTCTGTGAAATTCATTTTTGATGCAATTTCTAATCCTGAAGGTGTTATGTATTGAAGTGAAAGACTGCAGAATGTGTCTGGTGAACCAGAACTGACTGTGACTCTATCTACCGACAATCACTGCCACTGTCAGCTGTCAGGCCTGGGCACATGTGAAATCATGGCAGGCTTAGTTTACAGAGCCACTGGGCACAGGCATGACTAATGAAGCACCTTATTGACCAACAATTGCATCAGTATGCAGCCCTTCATCAAATGATGCAAGTGGCCATTAGCGGCGATAATGAAACACACTGATTAATCTTGTAATCCCGCTTAGGCCTCTGGGTATCATGCACGCTCTAATCCAAGTCTTAAGCCAAGCTGTTGGTTGGGTCTGATGGTCACTACATCCACGTGTCCGCCAATGGTCACGCAGCCACAAGCCTCACCATCTTCTGTATTTGATCGATGGTCTGCAGTACTCTTGATCTGTGTGCAGGGGTCTTCCCTGACACCTTGTCAGTATTTGTCTATTTAAACAGACATTTTCTCCAAGATTTTTGCCACTGGAATTTCCAGACTGCTTTCTGATTACCTGATTTTCATTCAGTTACAGGTTGACAGTCCTATAGGGACCTAAGTGGCACTTGGAACATTTTACTTGCATGTGCCAATCAAGGTGTAATAACAATACTGCAGTTTATTTATATAGCACCTTTCCCATGCTCACATCTCTCTCTCTTTGGTGCTATGATTAGTGAATAGATGGATATGGATAGTGCTATATAATGGAGAGTTAGATACAGTAGATGGATGGATGTGAAAGGTGCTATATAACAGGCCCTCTTTCTGTCACATGCCCAGACTACAGAAAGTCTTTCTAGAATGTGCTAATCAACAGGCACCACATCCGCTCTCTGGTGCCATGATTGGTGAGGAGGACATATCTTGTGAAAGGCACTATAAAAAGAAAGATTGTTTACATGATGCCCCTGTGAACCTAAGTCCAGTGAAATTCTGACTTGCATGTGCTAATCAACATGCAGTATCTCGCCACTCTCAAGCACCATTGTTAGTTGAGCAGGACTATCCTACCGCAAAACTTCAATCTGAAAAACAACATTTTGAACTCCAACAATGTGTATCGGTAAACTGCTCATCCCTTTCATGACAGATATGTAACATACGACAGGTGAAAATTATTTGTCTCAGTGAAAACAATTCTGAAACTGCACATTATGTACAGGCAGTAAATAAATGCCAGCAATAACATAAAACGTAAATTCAGATCTCTGCCTTGACCTTTGATTCAGCGCATGTGACATCCATACCTTACTTGTGCCCAGTGGCAAAATTTAGAGTTGCATAGATCAAAATTTGTCCACACTAGATTTTTCACTTTGTCTACAAATGCACCTTTGCCCACATTGAAATGACCAAAATTACACATGGCACAGTCCTTTGTGTGCATGCCCAATATTTGTATCGGCAGAAGCAGGAAAAAGTGTCCTTCATGCTAGACATTTTGCAGCTCATGTCTACACATGTAGAACAGAAATGGCAAAAATGGCAGTTTTTGTTTGGACTGACAATGAGGTGGAATTGTTATTGAGAGCAAAACAAATCGCAACCGGTAAATTATTTGCCACATTTAAATTTGCACAAACTGTGATTCAGAAGCTTAGAGGTAAGTACCATGGAAAGCAACTCTTCTGAATCGGCTAGGTTTGAATATGGCTTTCTTCCACGAAGCGTGACCAATCAGGAAATCAGACGCTGTATTCAGGAGGATCCAATCAGAGTATGGCAACGTAATAAGCAAAAAAACAATCTCAGTGTGATTAGAGTTTGCATTTTCAAAACTCTACATTTTCACCCCTCCATTCTGCAATACTGAGTTGGTGTTTTCAGACAAATACAGGTCTGGAGAGCGTTATCAAAAGTCTCTCTCTTCAGGGATTAAAAACGCTGGGGTAATGAGGACGAAAGGTGAAATCGGAGACTAACGTCTGGGTTTTTAAATGAAAATGTAGTAGTATGGCCGTAGACTTGGTGGCCCCTTGCTGTTCTGCAGTATCGTCACACTGAAGGACCGGAGGGTCCCCTACCTTAATGCAGGACACACTTACCAATATTATGGACATGGCCCTTATGGATCCATGAGGTGTAACCGGCAGACACCCTGAAAGTACAGGGAGAGCAGGTTGTTAACCTTGTTCCAAAATCTTTCATGGTAGGTGCATGTCACCCAGAGGACATATTTTCATGGCTCCGTGCTTCAAGATGCCACATGCTAGATTCTCACAGCTCGCTTAACACACCTCAAGACAGATGCTCTCCAGGGTTTCTAATTTGCTGAGCTAACCAGCTGTCTTGTCAGATCATTTCCGACACCCTTCCACACCTACTTACTAGTTAGTTGGTCTCCATGTCGCTTGTAGCTCCCACCCTGTCAGCAAGCTGCCAAAGAAAAGCAAAGACAGCAGTCCATCACATCCACACAACCAGACAAACTGACGATGGAACAGTTGTTTAGAAGATGTATCTTGGGATGAAAGATGATACCCTGCTTGGACCCTAAGTGCCAGTGCCCAAATTCTTGTGCACCTTAGGTTTGGCTTGCAGAAGAAGTATCATTAAGTGATGGGACCTATTGTTCTTTAATGCTGTCATCAGTCCTTCGCAGAATTGACTTCAAGCAGACCTCGAGCCCTCATCTCCTCCATGCATGCTCAGCTTCAGAAGATTCTACTGAGAGTGGTGTCATAGCTGGCAGTGTTGTAGATTTTTGTTTATCAGCTCTCGTGCTACACATTTGCTGGCGAGCTATTTGAAGGAGAAATGAGGAAAGCACTGGGTGGTGTTGCACTGCAGGCGGGTTACAGCAGAGTGATCCATTTGTTATGCCAAGGACAGCCTGAGGAAATCTGAAAACAGGTGCTGGAGATGTTTCGCAGGGCATAATTAGCTGGCTGATGATATTCCACCCTAATAAAATTTCCTGCTTGCAACTTGTCTTCATAAAATGCTGATAGAAATTTGGCCTCAGCAAACAGATTTATCAAGCAGTCCAGTCAGCGCGGACGCGGTGTGAAACCACAAGCAGCCAAAGGTTTCGTCCGACACCAGATTAGACTGCGCAGTTTGCAAGCAGATGTGCTGCGAGTGCGTTCACGCGTGTAATTACAAGCAGGCCACAAAATGCAAACCGAGGTGAGACGCGAAATCCGCTTGGATGGTTTCCTTTTGAAGACTCTTGTTTGGCTGCTTTTGACTGTGTGTCATTTGCAGGGAATCTTGTCTGGGCTCTACAAGCTGGACAAGGATGGGTGTGGTGGCCAGTGATGCCACATCTTTTAAGTGTCCAAGTGGTTTCACAGTTTTGGACTGAAATGGGTCTGGGATTTCTGCAAACTATGCCATACAATTCACCACCTGCGATCATGTGATTTCTACCTACAGATTCAGATGACGAGTAGAGCTCCCTCTAGCCCAGGGGTCTGCAACCTTCACTATCAAAAGAGCCATTTTGCCCCCTCTTCCTCCAAAGAAAAATAGTCTGGAGCCGCAAAACATAACACAGCTTATAAACTTTTAAAAGTTTTAATCATTTTTTAGATTTTACATGTTACAACCACGGAATACAACAAACAGAAGTGCAGTGTGCATGTGTAGGCCTACTTTGAAATAAATTAAACTGAACGATGCAGGCCTATTTGGGTCCTTCCTATACCTGTATAAAATTAAAATAAAAACTAGCCCACTTTAATATAAATAAAACATTTAGCTGTAGCTTAGCAGCTTTAAAAAAGTAAACATAAAATTCCATTTCAGTGTGCTCTCATCCTCTTCAGGTTTCCCTCTCAGCCAGCAATCAACTGAAGCACCTGAACATACAAAAAAACCTACATCAGCTCCTACATTAGCCTATTAAATGCTATTGTTCTCACCTGTTTAATGTGACTTCTGTTTCTGAAGTTCGCTGCTGATCATCTCTAGCACTTTGAGCTACTTTTTGTATGAAAATGTGCTATATAAATAAATGTTGTTGTTGTTCTATGTCGGGGCTATACGATGTGACTTTGACCTTCACACAGGACTGCAGGCTCTCATGTGTGAGGTGGGAGAGATATTTGGACTTTATGAAGTTCATGCTTGAGAAAACTTGCTCACATAAGTATGTTGAGCCAAAGATGGACAGGACTCCAAATGCATATTTTTTCATGTTCATATACGTTTCGGGAATGGCACTCCATGTATTGAAAACAAGTTTGTCGGGTTTGGGGAGGTTTTCAATATCAGTCCATTTGTGCTCTTTAGCGAGAGTAGCCTTCTGACGGGCAACTTCTTCAAGATCCGCTGTCAGGCATTTGAACTTGGACACCCATAAATCTTTATCCGCTATGCGGCCAGTTCAATTTCTAGATCGGGCTTACTTACTCCTGTGAATGCGGATGTGTTCAGCAGGGATGGGTCGATGTCCAGGGAAGGAGAGAGTGTTTTTTTTCTTTCTGAACTCACTGAATCTTTCTCTAAATGCAGCTTGCATTGCAATAATTGTACGGTGGAAATAATCACAATTTATGTGAATGTTCACTGCTTTGAACTCTCTCAGGGAGGGGAAGTGAGAGAGCGTACCTTTCTGTACATCTCTGGCAAACACTGTCATCATGCGCTCAAACACCAAAACATCCTACGCCAAAACATTTAAAGTCAGAGAATAGATGCTCTGATATTTTTATGAACGATTCTTTCATGTATTCTCCGTCTGTGAACGGCTTACCCCTCCTTACGATCTCTTGAGCTGCCACAAAACTAGCAGCTGTAGTTGATTGTGGAGAAGTGATCCACTTTTTTTGTTTGCTCTGTTCAGCTTTCCGTTGCAGTTCCGAAATTGCTCTCTTTCGCTCATCTTCACTTGGGTATTTTTCAGTGAATGCTGAGTGCTTGTTTCGAAAATGTCTTTCAACGTTACATTTTTTGTTGTTCGATAATTTATCGCCACATATTAAGCACACCGGTAAGCCAGCGTCGTTGGCGGTGAAGGCAAATGCTTCTGTCCACGCAGAATTAAACTCTCTGTTCTCTTCTGGGATTTTTCATTTTTGGGATTTATTCATGGTTAGTGCAGGGGTCGCACACTCCAGAAGCCACCTGCAGGTAAAGGCGAGGGCTATAGACGTAGATGTGACGCATATTTTAGTTGACAAATTATACATAAAAAATAAAAATTAGATGTTAAAGTGTATAACAGTAGTAGTAGTAAATAAACATTATATATATTACATATATTATATACAAATTAAATTAAGAAATTGCCGTTATTCATTTTCATGTTTTTTTTTTTTTTTTGTCAAGGCCAAAAGGAGCCATTACAAGGAGGCTGAAGAGCCGCATGCGGCTCCAGAGCCGCGGGTTGCCGACCCCTGCTCTAGCCTCTGCACATGTCCAAAAGAAAGAATATATATATATATTCCCTACAAATCAATGGCTGAAGCTTGAGGACCACAGTGAAAGCCCATGTTTATCTTCAGCTGGCAGAATGTGCAGGTAAAGCTGCTTTAGATTGAAAGCTCATGGCTGCTAAATTAAGTTCAGCTCTAGCTCACTGGAAGGTCATCAGAAGGGCCACAGAAAAGGGCTGCTCAGAAACTGAAGCCTGGCCATCCCTGCCCCCATTTCAGATGACAGATAACCTTTGATTTATCTTTCAAATGATTCCAGAATTATACAGCCACTCTGTCTCATTCTCGCACACTCACACACACCTGCCGTGGACCAGCTCTGCTGCCGTCATGAACAGTACAAATGGAAGGAAAAGGCCTTGATTTTGGAATGAATGCTTCCACAATCCCAAAGCAGCACTTGCAGAGCCATCTGCTCGGCTCCAGTGCTGCACAAATGTTTGTCAATCAGGAAGCAGCAGCACATTCCACATTTTGGAAAGCTGAATCGAGCTGGTGTTGGCAACTACAGTGTGCTGACATTGCATGGCCTCGAAGACCTTAACTACCACAACTCCGATGACACTAATGGTTTACGAGGGACAAGGTAATCACCCAGAAGAACTAGGTGAGGCTGCAGCGGACATTTTAATCATCTGAGAGACCCCCCCCCCCCCCCCCCCCACACTTATTTTATATATAGTGCCTTACACACCAAGCAAATTCATACACAGATTCACAAGTCAAATACGATTTCAGTGAAATAGCAGCTGTAGTGCTCACTATAAATTTGCTCAAAAATAAACTGTAAAATTATATTGTTCTTATGCTCACTTGTACAGACTACAGTGACAGTCTTACTTGCATGTGCTAATCACTATGCCACATGTACAGTAGCTCCACCCATTCAGCTGACCATTCATTTTCTTACATGCCGTGTGGGCTTAATGAAGGCTTTGCAACTCATTAACATGCTAAAACTGTCAGATCTCGCTGGAAATTCACAGCATCAAGAGGAGAACAAGCGGACTCCACATTGGCCCAGCTAGGAATCAAGTCAGGTCTACAGTAAGTTGAAATATGGAACAAAGCCACTGGCCACTGGTCCAGGGGCCATGCCTAGAGGCCCCCTGGACCTATATTGGAGGTGTGGTAAATTTAAGAATAGGTGAGTTGGTGCCACATCAGTGTCGTGGTTCACATAGGTTACAGATTTATCAGATATGTATTGTCCCATGTCATTAGCATGTGCTAATTAATATGTAACACTCTCCAGCACAACAATGAGTGAGTTAATCTACATGACCTCAAAATGTCCACTGACACAAGTATCTATTAAAAAAGAAACAATCTTTAAGTAAAGCTTTTTGGGAAATATTTACTATTAATTCCAACTAGCCTGGTGCCTTTGTAACTGCCTTGGTTTATTGAGAGACTGCTAAATAATTAAGATAGCCAACAAGAGGAAATGAAGGCCGTAGAACATTGTTTCACAACCTTTTTGGTGCCGTGACCCAATTTTCCCTGTAAGTGTCTTCACAGCCCAGCAAGAAAGGCAAATGCACGGCTGCATAAGCTGCACGGCCACGCACCTGGCCAAAAATTGCCATGCAATGGTGGCCACTCCACACTTGTTTGAACAACACTGTGTCGCTCACCGGGAAGACCTCACCATTGATGACGCCTGCAAGCTCGTTCAGTTAATGCAGGACATTGAGACGCTACCACAAACAGTGTATACAAAGTTTAGCAGGTCGTTGGTGAAACAAACAGAATTCACAGAACTGGCGGCAGTTCTAGACAATGATTTGGTTTCACTTTGGCCACTTAATGAAGTGTGATGGCTTTCTAGGCATTTTGCACTAAGAGCTTTGATCAGAAATATTCCCGTTTTGATCGAATACTGTAAGAAGCTGGTCAAAGAATGTAATGATCCAATCAGCAAATACTGCATTAAGCAGCTGGCCGACCTGCAGATTTGAGCTGCACTAATAATATTCGACAACGTGGTTGGTGAATTAGTTAAATTGAGGAGATTATTACAGCAAAGCAACTTGACACCAACTGAAGCGTTTCAGTTTGTGGAGACGAGAATATTGAAGTTGCGCGCTCAGTACTTTGGTGAGAACATGCACTGGAGTGAGGAAGCAAAAGCCTTTATGAATGGCGATAAGGAATACAATGTGACACCTACTGTCCAGTTAGTTGAACATATCAGTTTGCACATGGAGGCTCACGTTCCAGTAATGTTATTTCCAACACAGTTGACTTTGATAATGGAGAAACAGAAATCACGAAGCTGGTTGAAAGGTACCGTCATTTCCTTCTCCTAGTCAACTGAGCTGAATGAGTTGGCAAAGGCAGTGATGATGCACTATCGCAATTTTCAGTTTGTCGTGTCTGAAAGGGAAAAAAAAAAAAAAAAAAAAACTTTGCTGATGTAGTACAATATGTACTCAAGAAGAAATTGCGATGCTGGCTTGCCACGTGGATATCTGTGTAGCGTTTCAAGCATCAAGTGCCAATCGTGAACATGGTTTCAGTCTCATGAATGCCATCAGGACAAAATCTTGTAACTGCCTTGAGGCAGAACATTTGGACATGCAGATGCGCATAAAGTCATATCAAAACTCTAGACGAACAGTCAGTTTGGATCATGTTTATCAGCGTTGGTGTGCACACAACGACAGGCGTTAAAAACTGTAGCAGTGTAAGTTGAAACTTGTTAACTGTCAATATTTGAAATTTTGGCATCAATTAACATAGCCTCATATAGCAGTGTGTGTGTGTGTGTGTGTGTGTGTGAGAAAAACATTACATTTTCAGTATTTTTCTCACTGTTAAAAATTACAACTTAAAAATGACAAAAATGGAACACACAGCACCATGTGTAAATGAAAATCAGTTTCTTAACTTTCGTAGCTCCCTTGTGTTACTGCTCAGGCACGTAGGTGTTCCGCACACACAGGAAAAAAATTAGAGGGAACATTGGTCTTAGGCTTGATATCCCTTGATGAATAAAGCGTGATTGTCAGAGGTTGTCCTCGTTGGTGAATCAAATGTGATCATCTTAGTGTGGGGGTATCAAGTGCATTTGTCAGAACAATGACCCATCACAATCCACTTTCAATATATTATATATACTCGCGGAGAAGTTGGGACTTGATTTTACCATATAATTTCTGGTATTTTATAATGTCGGTCGTATAAGTCGAATGCGGAAATCTCATGCTACTGGTCCAAGAGATTATGATATGCTAATGCTCACCTGAGAGAGTAACCACGGAGCACACTGCCTTTTTTTTCTATGTATTGTGCCTATGTGACCACGCAGTAATACCTAAACTATTCCAAAGTAACGTTTGCAATGTTCACACCCTTATACACCTTTATCATAAGAGCATCCCCTATCTACGATGGAGCGTTCGATCAGAAGAAAATATGAAGCTGGTTTTAAATTAAACGTTGTTGAAGTATCGAAAGAAATTGGTAACTGCACTGCTGCAGCAAAATTCAATGCATCTGAGAAACTGATGCAAGACTGGAGGAGGCAAGAAAATGTAAAAAAAATAAATAAATAATAATAATAATTTAGTGTTGCATTTTTGAACCGGCGTATAAGTCAGGGTCTGATTTTATGATCGATTTTTCGGGTTTCAAGACCCGACTTGTACGGTAAACAAAAGCAAATCACAACCCACCGATAATTGCACCCCATTGGTGGAGAAACACTGGCATAGAATACACAAAATTACCTTAAAGTCCTGCACACTTAAACAAACAGGAGGCTCCAGGGCGTAATAACAAATTTTTATGAATTTCAAAATGGCCAGTGAAGCGAAGTGCTTTAGACAGTCAGTTTCACGTGGCTTTAGTGTTGGACTTTCTACACTTCTACCTTGTATCCAATTTGTCTATGCAGATCTGACAGAGACAACAAAGAATGAAAAGAAAATAATCTAAAACAATAGAGCACCCTAGTTTGGTGCAAGGTATCCTTATCTATCCAACAGTACGCTGCCTGTAGCCAGAGCCCTCCTGGGACTTCCACTCGTATGTGTCTGCTGCCGCTCACATTCTCAGGCGGTCTAAGACCAAGGAACCTTTCACATACTGACCCAGGGCCCATGGTATCCATGAGCCTACTTTCTGTCTTGGTTTCAGCCTACCAGACTGGCTTTCCCTAAAGATGGTACTGGCCTGTTTCTAACACCACCTCCCCTGGAGGAGGTGGCTCTGTTTGCTCATAGAAACAGTAAAAGCTGCTGTGTGATTAGTGCGTTCCTGGCGTGCTATTCTCCAGCGTCTTCAAAATGTTCTGCATTGTCAAGAGAGCTTGAAAAGGTGTTTTAGTGCCTGCTGAAAAGCCAGCGGGAAAATTTATGACACTGTTTCTGTCTCTCTCAAGATTAGCTCATCCCATCAATGGAGACTATTTTTAGATTTTAATAATATGGCTGTGAGTAAAATTTGATGGTTCTCTCCCGAGTTTTGTGTTGTGATTTTTCAGAGCCCTGTTTTAAATTAACATCATGAAATCCTGGTGCACTTTTCCATAGTAAGACCTTGGTGATGAGATCGTATTAGTGTGTGACTGTGCCACACGTGCAACTGAAGAGCTAACCTTTTGAACAAAAAGCCTTATTAGACAGCACTGCTGTAACTGCCCACTACTGAATGTGAGTCCTCAAAAGAGGACAGGGAAACAACGTTGCACAGGACGGTCCACTGCAACAAACCAGAGTGCCATATCCATAGCAGACAAAGGGAGCACCTTGAGCAGGTACTATATAAATAAAATGTATTATTATTATTATGTGTACAAGGTAACAACTGGGGCAGATACAAAATACATACAATTTAGGAACAAGACAGAATACATGTGTGTGAATGAGAGGGAGGTCAGTGGAATGGCGAGGATGTAGGGAGTAGAGTTGGAAAAGGTGGAGGAGTTTAAATACTTGGGATCAACAGTACAGAGTGACGGGGATTGTTGAAGAGAGGTGAAAAAGAGAGTGCAGGCAGGGTGGAGTGGGTGGAGAAGAGTGTCAGCAGTGATTTGTGACAGACGGGTATCAGCAAGAGTGAAAGGGAAGGTCTACAGGATGGTAGTGAGACCAGCTATGTTATATGGGTTGGAGACGGTGGCACTGACCAGAAAGCAGGAGACACAGCTGGAGGTGGCAGAGTTAAAGATGCTAAGATTTGCATTGGGTGTGATGAGCATGGACAGGATTAGAAATGAGGACATTAGAGGGTCAGCTCAGGTTGGACATTTGGGAGACAAAGTCAGAGAGACAAGATTGCATAGGTTTAGACATGTGCAGAGGAGAGATGCGGAGTATAAAGAGTGAAGGGTGCTATGGATAGAGCTGCCAGGCAAGAGAAAAAGAGGAAGGCCTAAGAGAAGGTTTATGGATGTGCTGAGTGAGAACATGAAGGTGATGAGTGTAACAGAGCAAGATGACGAGGACAGAAAGATATGGAACAAGATGATCCGCTGTGGCAGCCCCTAACAGGAGCAGCTGAAAGAAGAAGAAGTAAACAACATGGATGTTAAAAACAAGAGGAGACTGCTTAGTTAATTTCATGTCTTGTGCATTCTATAAGCCATCAAAGTTTTTAATTCACCTGCACTGCTCAGCTATTTATTCTAGATTGCCACAAATGTGTGTGGGAGGAAAAAAAAAAATCTTTTCCTAGTTTCCAACTTAAATGCACTTCTCTTAGTCTCCAATTAAGTTAGTGACTAGAATGTACCCTACTGGAGTCATACTAGCCATGACACTGAGAATTCTGTAAACCATGGATGAGGTTACGATAGTAGTGGGCAATATACCAGTTGATCCAGTATAATAGAGGAAATTCTTCTGGTATGAATTCTGAGAAAATAGATTTACCTGTCTGCTACAAATGAGTGAAAAACCTGCAAAAACATTTAAACATAAAACGTAAAATAAGATTTTGTTTCAGTGTATTTGTGTCCTAGAGGCTACTGACTTGTAAGAGAACTATGGTAATAACCCTAGTCCTTTAACAGAATTACCCAGAGTGCAGTGCAGTTCAACCTAATTGCTGAGTCAGTGCGAAAAAGTAAGGGTGGACTGGAAGAAGCCAAGTCTTGTGCTGTGTTAGCATGGTAGCAGCAATGGCAGGAAGAAAGTGGCGGGAGGATAGAGAGAAAGAAAAAGAGAAAAAGGAGTGGTGCTTTTGTTGGTTCAAAATAGGTGAACACCTGCTGTCAAACCTCTCAGAGTGTGGTGTGAGGTGGGACACTGGCAATGAAACGGTACTAAAACATGTAGTTTTTAAAATGGTATGGAAACCTCATTTTTTGTATTTTCTGTACTAGAATTAAATGGCAGAGGCATGTGATTGTGCAGCACACCAGGCAGGCTGCTGTGAGTTGGGAGTTTTATGTTAATTGCTTATTACTCATTTGGTACTGGGCTCCAAAATCAATACCAAACTCAAAATTTTCATACTGATCAATGCTATCAGAGTATTATTACGCATTTCAAATTCATAAGAGGTGTGTGTTAGGATTGGCTTCTTTTCATGATTTCTTTCTCCAGCTTCCTGTGGTCTTTTCACGCAAAGAACACATTGTTGTTGGGCCTGTTTTGGTATGGTCACATCAGCTTCTTGAGGTAATAGCAGTTGTTATTATGACAACATTCCCTTCATCCACCAGGAGGTCACGACTGCTGATGTCATCAACGCAACAGTATTTAGGTTGCTTCCCGAGATTCCTGTTTATCCAAGATCTAGATTCCAAGAACATTTTGTGTGGTTATTTTTGTTTAAAGATTTATGGTTACCAAATCCTTGATTGTTTTGACGTACTTTGACTTTTGGTTAGCATTTAGGATTAGCGAAAGATAGTTTTGTGATTTTCACCCTTGGCTCATGTTTTCTGACCACGTCTCACTCCGATGTTTTTTTATATCATATCTTTTGTGTCACATGAACCTAACATTGTGTCTGTGGTAATCACATTAATCTTTACATTAATTACTAACATATTTGATTCAGACTGAAAAAAAATACACTATACCCGCAACTAGCGAAATGTTCATTATTTTAATTAAACTGTGATACAGATTTTAGGCCATACCATCCACTCCTAGGCCTTGTTGGAAACTGAAGCTCCATCAGCTTCTAACTCTCCTACAGCCGTTTTCTAGTGTGGTGACTGAGAAACCACAACACACCCCAAATGCGGTGACATTAGCACAACATGCGAGCTGTGGATGACACTCGTCAATTCACATTCAGGCTAAAATTAGCATTTTTAATTATAAATTTCAAGCTGCTCTCTAATGATCCATCCGTTTTCAAACCCATTTGTAAATTAGCTGATTTGTGGAGAGCAGGTCATCTATTCTAACAGTAAGCCATTTTACACATTTCATTTTTGTCCACTGTAATACAAAGTAAGAATCTAATGAAGCTTGTATGCCAACACCGCTTGACAGGCACCATCTTCTAACAGCCCAGCACTCAAGCAAGTAGGTTAATAAAATGCAAGGATGGGGAAAAAGTATAAATTGAGGTTTACTTGAGCATGTTTTAGCAGCTAGTGACAACAGTCCCTTGATCATTTCTGCAGAATGGGCTGGGCAACACAAATATAATTTTTCACGAATAATCACTGTCTTTCCAAAATGGCAACACGTGTGAACAGGTAAGATATCACTAAAATACAGTAAGTGGCTCCTGCCCTTGTGCTCTTTGCTGCCAAAAAAGCCCCCAGCTCCCTGCTATCCCGGTCTGGGAACTGCGAAAGCAGAACTTGACAGATAAAATGAAGATTTATACCACCGAGCTCACATGCTATTGATTACGTTGTGATGATGAATTATGTTTGATGTTTTGAGGCCTTGAGTCTGCTCAGACATAAATGCAGTTTACAAATGATTCTCCTCTGCTCAGCGTCACTGGCCCTAATCCTCGAAAACACACCGAACATTGAAGACGCATCTTGGTTTGTTATTGACAGCTTGCAGATACCTTCAGTTTACTTCACATTCAGTCATCATGTGAGAATTTTTCTGAATATGGACGTTCTGTTCTTCAGTGACGGGATGAACCGGACATGTTACAAGCCTTCCATCAGAATAACCTGTCTACAGAAAGACCATAGTAGCCTTTTAATTGAAGAAAAAGAAAAACGGTATTAATGAAAGACGAACAACATGGTAGGACAGAGTAGGGCCATAAATCAAAACCACTCCAGACAAAAGTTAATTTCAGGGGGTCTTTGTAGACATTAAGCTGACAGCCTGAGTGCTGCTAAACCCAGCTGTAGACATTGCAGCTCCACTCAGAGTGCAGAAACGGAAATCGTCACCACTGGGAGGTGGCAGGAGGATTTGCTCAGTTTATTTGTTTGAATTCTTCAACTGAATTCTAAACTAGGAATCTATGTGAGCAGACCTTTCAGCCATTTACTAGATATTAGCTTGGATTGGTAGGAGTTTTATAGAACTCCGTCTTCCACGAGCTCTGGCAGAAGCTCTAACAAACAAGGCCATCTCAACCTACAATTTTCTTCTGCATATTGCTAAATGTACCTAGTAGGCCATGGGTTTTTACTGAATTCACTTAGTATGCCCCTGCTAAAGCGTCAGAGGATCCGCTTCATGACCTACACAAGATGTGCCAGGAGTGACAGCGATTCCAACTCATCTCAGTCCCAATGATGTCCTGTGTCCTCTACCTTCCAGGGTGCTGGGCGCTGTTGAACAAACCAACTCCTTCTTTAAATATGTATTTATAGGATATCACAAAAGGTCTGAAGAATCTTAAAGATTAGTCTTCAAAGAGTAATGCATAGTAAGCCTTTCACAAACTGCATGATTCCTGTGAGGAGCGCCTTTCAAAAGATGGCAAATCCTTTTAATCAAATTGCTCTGTTCTGGTATCATACTGCATATATGACGATTCCTTTTCAGAAGACACATTTTTATTGCTCTCAGGGTGGCTTCTCAACTTGAAATTTGCTTGTGTGGCTCACGAGTTTCATGAAGGCTGGTTTTGCCCCTGTTGTACGTACTACATATTGTGTTTTTAGTTTTATCACAGAATGGTACAATTAAGGTTGTACTCTCAAGTGCTCCATTTAGGCCTGTTGTAAACGTGTCTTAATTCAGTCTCTTACTATCATGGTATTGGTGTTGTTTTTGTTCATTACTTTTCTTTGATACTTTTTACCTTTAGTAAATATTTAATTTTTGCCATTGGCTTCTGATTTGTCGCTGAATATTTTTAGCAAATTCTTTGGTATTCCACTCTCACCCCCACCCTGATAAGCCAGTTTCCAACTTGGCTGCAGTAAGAGGCAGTCATCATCAGGCCACCATTCCACATCAGGACTTCACCTTATCTGAGGTTTCTGCTATTAAACATTCTGTGCACAAGTAGGCGCTCATGGGTGCCAAGGAATCTGCAAAGCATAAGAAGATAAAGGGAACTGGGGGGCTTGTTCTAAAACTGACTCATTTTCCTGTGATTAAAAAGGAACAGGCAAGTTTGAAGATGTGGTCCTTACACAAGAAGGAAGGGATAAGCTGCCAGATATGTAAAGTTCATGTACAGGGTGGTCATTACACAATGTCCCGCATTCAGTCCTCACTACTGGCATGTTGTAGAAGTAGGGAGATAACCGTGTGGCCCTGTAAAACGCCCTTGAGACGGCAATGACAGTGACCACTAGCAAACATGTCATGCAAATACTGTAAATTACTACCCTTCAAAAGTCTTGGAAATCCCACTCCAAAAGTACTCATCCAGTATGTTGAAGGTGGCATTGCAGATATTTCTTCTCTAGGACATTTTCGTGTGTTCTGTGACACTTTTGGACAATTAATAATGACTGTTCTTTCTACCACTCTCACATTAGCTCAACACAAAGATATTCTTGGCCCTGCTTGCTATCAGCTGCCCTGGCGGATCTGCATCAGGCTGTAACTTTTTTCTTAAGCCTTATCATCTCATTAAACTAAAAAACGCTTTCAGCTTGAAAGCATCATGGTATAAAGAATTACAAAACCTTCAAAATAAGCCTTTTGGTGTTTTATGACTAAATAAAATCTGTCCCAAAGCAAAATGAAAAGGGTGCAGCACCGTTCTCCTAGGATGGCTTTAATATACAACTGACTTGATTAAAGAAAAGCCAAGTGTTTATTGATAATTAGAAAGCTTAGACAAACTCTAATGATTTTCCTGTTTGTTATTTAAATTTAGCACAGACGTTGCTCTTTGACTAATATATTCAAATATGCTTTACTGGTAGTAATGTGCGAGTTGCCCAGAATCCTCCTTGTGTAATTAAAGCAATGAATCGAAGGCTCTTGACATTATTAGCATGTTAATTTGCATAATATTATTTGATCTCTCTAAATTGGAAGTTTAACTTAGTTGTGAGCTTCCAGTGTAGTCGACATTCATTTCTACATGAACACCAGAGACATGCGTGCACATTGTTATGAAATCTAGCACCCACAAGAAACACACTTGGATTTTATTTATTATATATCTTCTGAAATGCAACAGATTTCTAGATTTTTATTCATACGTTGCACCTGGCAGTGTGGTGCCTATCCTAGAGGACATTACATACTGTACATCTGTTGTGCACATCAGACACCAGTTTTGCCCTAAAGTAAGAAGTGTTTAATATGTCGAGATGTAATTTGCCTGCCTGTGAAGGGTCACTTTGCACATAGCAGTCCATTTTTTAAAGCATCGAGAGGCCAGCTGCTCATGGAGAATGGTGACTTTTGAACAATTATGACAAGGACAGCGCATTCCGCCCAACAAGCCTATTCACCTCAATTGTCCAAAATAAGATCAAGTCCAGATTTTAAGGACCCCAAAGTCCAACACACTGTGCAGACCTTTCTATACCATGAGGTTTGCCTTCCCACTGAGAGTGCCACTTGCTGATGAAGCACACTCTTCTATTTTCTTGTTCACCTGGTGTTTGCAGCGAATAGCAAGTTGACATCTGAGGCTCTCACAGAGTGCTACTCCACACTGCACTGCTAGGCCATCGTCAGGTTTGTTAAGGAGTGCCTTCTGAAGTTTGTGTCAAATCAGCAGCTTTCTAAGCTCCAGCGTGATTGCCTTTTCTTCGCTGAGAATGTATTTTAATGTATAAAATGGATGCTAGTGGACACATTCTCCTCCTCATTTAACACCTTCTCTCTGCACCACATTATTTCTTGCAGCACAGGGCCTGCCGATTCTTTTTTTCAGGCCTTCATTTTCATAGTCGTGGCGATTCCTGTGTGCTTGCTAACAGGTTCGTTGATGTACTGTAATTCCTCCAGTCTAGTCTCTGCTGCTTTTCCTTGTAGCTGGTGTGTGTTTACTCTCTTTTCTCTTGAGTTTTTCTAACACATTTGAGGGACTGGACTGCGGCCAGAGCCATAATAGAAACATTTTAAAGACTCTTATCACTTACCTGAAAAATCATTTACATGAGGTACCCTGACATCACTGTGCCTCTTGTTAGGTGGGATTTCAACAGGCTTTTTTTCTTCCACTGAGGACTATGAAGGTTACTCCTCTGCATCAGTGACTCTGAGACTGCTCTCAAGTAAAGGCTCCACCTTTAATTTTCTTCTGGCAATATTAATAAATTGTGCTGCCATCTTGCCCCTTGGGAGCTATGAACAATGTATGAACTATGCAAGGGCAAGCAATATAAAGATGCTTTGCTGGTAACATGACCAGAAGGGGTACAGCAGTTTCACTATCAAAACTCCAAATCCCATCTGGGACTGAGCCCTCTCAACTATTTTGTGATTTTTGGCAATTGCTTCCAGTGGGTACCTGAAGCTCCTACCCCGGGAGGTGTAAATGCCTTTGGCCAGAACCCATTCAGTCTCACTGGATCAACCTATAGATTGTGAATGTCGATGAGTGCATGCAGATGAGATTACTGTAAAGCCCCCTTAGGGTATCCAGTGCTTCTGGTTTTGATTTAAGTTGACCTCCTTGTAACCTCTCTCTTCTAATTATTCAATTAGCTACAAAAAGGAGCTGTTTCATATTAAATGTACCTTAGGCCACGTGTTTATTAAAAGAAAATACAAAATCTGAAAAGTGCAGGCTCAGAGCAGTCCTGAAGCAGGATGACTATAGCCATCAATGTGACCTTGAGGAAAAGATCAGTAATTGGCGTACACCTAGCCTCTCTGTCAAAATGTCTGCTTGCACTTCTCATCAATGAAAGGCTGATGTCTGTGGTGCTTGTTCTCTCGTCCACCCCGTAAGACATCAAGTGGACTCTGATGACAACTTTAAACACTCGTGTCTCTGTCAGGTACATTTCCGCCATGATTAAGGTGGTTATCTAGATCTACTTACCTCTTCCCGAGTTATTATCCTTGAGGTACATTACATGGGATCTTCACAAAATTCACAAAATGTACAAATCTCAGTGCAGACTCTACATGTGTTGCTCCTAGCTAGTGGAATGAGGTGCCCACCTCCACAGCGCATCTTTCCAGAGTGCTTTAGTCTCACAGGCCCAGACGTGATTGATGAAAGATGGTTCAATGCAGTGCCCCATTTTTACTGATGTAATAGAAAAATATGTAAAACAACTATGGAAAGACAGTGTGACAAAAAAAGAAAGAAGGCTTAACGCTGAGAAACATAGAAAGTAAGATTGCCGTTATCAATTCAGGATTTCAGTAGCACGAGGTAACCAAAATTAATTTGTACATCGTAATGAGCGCAGGGATAGAAGAGACAGACACATGTACACAACTATGGGTACCTTGCATCACGTCTCACAAGTACTTCTATCTGTTACCATATCTTTCTGACTACTGCATCACTATATGGCATAGCAGCAGCAAACAGAGTTCAGATATGCACTGTTACAAACTGCAACTGTATTCTGGCAGGGCATGCTTGTATTTCCAATTAGATGGCAATGTTTACTTATTTGAGTTATTCGTTTAGACATGCCAGCAGAAGATGGATGCTTTGTAGCCTTGGGCCTCATGTATAAAGCTGTGTGTAGAATTCACACCTAAACATGGCACACAGACAAAAACAGAAATGTGAGTACGCACAAAAAAAATTCAGATGCATAAAATTGTACATAAGCAAAGTTCTACGCACTTCCCCTTTAAAAATCCCAAACAATGTGAATTTTAATGCACATGCATGCGCCTACAGCCCCACCCAGACTCCAACCAGAATTGTGTATACTTGAATATGCAAATCAATATAAATAGCACCTTCCATTCAGTGTTTTGTTAAATGACAATGCCAAAAGCACCTGTAAAAAAGAAGAATTTCAGCAATTTTGAAATTGAGATTCTGCTCAGTGAAGTGGATGCAAAAAAAAAATGTACTATTTTGTGGCTTAGGCAGTGGCATAAGAAATAAAAGGAAATTAATGGAGTGTCACAGCATAGCGAGACACTCGGACATTCATCAAGTTCAGAAAGCCGCACAGTGCCCAAAACAAAAACGAAGTGGTCGGATATCAAAGTCAACATGAAAAGGTGAGTGTCATAAGGAAGCATATTAGGGCCACAGAGAAGGAAAAAAAAAATTAGGAACACAGTGAAGAAGAAAAAGGTCTATGTCAAAATTAAAGTTGAAATGTCGACTTAAATCTCAAAATGTCGACTTTAATCTCGTGGTTTATTTTATTATTAAAGTAGAATGTTGTAAACCTCATCAATGTCTAAATTACTAGTTTCTCAAATCCCATCGTAACTAAAGTAGCACATTAAGTGCTTCATATTCTGAATGTTCCCCAAACCAGTCATTAATGTCTATGTGCTTCTTAAACGGGATTTCTCTTACACCGACAGGAGTGTGCAGGCAGTGATTGCCACACAGAATACATTACATTTATGATATTATAACTCTCGGAACATTTTAGAATAGTAAAATGTATGCTTGATATCATTTTCATAATGAAATGCATTAAAGCATGTATTAATAAACATGTGGGGGACGGTGGTGGATCGGTAGCAATGAGCTGGCGCCCTGTCCAGGGATTGTTCCTGCCACCTGCAAGGTGCTTGCCTGGGTGCACGCAACCATGGATAGAATTGTTTATTGTAGCAGTACTGCATCTGTCAGACGTGCCAACCACCAGTTCCTGTCCTTCTGTTTCCTTTCTCCACATAACCAATCACCACACAATAAGCGTCTGTAATAAATGTAAATCCTGTTGTAAGCTTAGAATGCTGATTCTTCAAAAGCTTATACATGTTTAATTATTCCATCCGTCTAGGGTCGCACCAGTCCCAGCAAGCATCAAGAGAACAATCCCTGGACGGGGCATCAGCTCATCGCAGGGTATATACAAGCACACACATACACTAGTAGCATTAATTTAGCATCACCAAATCCCTTAATCTGCACAACTTTGGAATGAAACACGGAGGAAACCCACCAGAAAAATGTACAAACTCCAGGCAGGGGATACCCGGGATGTGACCCCCCTTTACTGTGGGGCACTGTGCCCTCACATTTTTAATTATTAAGAGTATACATCATTTAAATGAATTTAACAATTCATCTGTAAAATGTAATATACTTACTTTAATGCAATTCATCATAAAAATGATAAAGTATACATCCTAATATTCTAACAATGCACAGCTCCAAGAGGATTGCTCTTGGAAATCTAAATCAACTTAGAAGCCTGTCACAATCATTTATAAATACACGCTCTCTTCTATTGAATTGAATTGCTTTATTGTTATTGTATGGTACAATGAAATTCAATATGCAACTCCTCCATAAACTAATTTTCCAATAAAATGATAACAAATAATATGATAAAAACAATGAGAAGTATACAATATGAAAGCATAAAAACAATATACATGTACATACAGTGCAGATAAGTCAAATGGTTCATAAAGTGGCTCAGGTTGTGCAATATTACAGTTGTAGTACAAGTTTACAGTGAGGTAATTGTAATTCTACGTATACACAGCTCCACTGGGAGCACTTGATGAACTGATTGAATGTGCTTATAGCTCTTGGGATGAAACTGTTTCTGAACCTCAAGGTCCGAGTAGGAAAGGCTCTGAAGCATTTCAAGAAGAAGTTCAAATTGACTATGGCATGGCTGAGCAAAATCCATGCAAATGCTGGTGGTCTTCCTTGAGGCTGCAGCGTGTGATATAAATGTGCTCCTGGGCTGGTGTCAGCATTGTTAGTCAAATTTACTGATTAAGCTGTATTGAGTACCAAAATCTGTATCTCTGGTGGATCTTTGTTGTCATTTTCATGTCCTTTTGATGGAGTGTGACACATAGTTTACTTCGAATGCACATTTTTCAATTCATATTTTCATGAACTTAGCTGCCAAATCTTTCAACCTTACATCTGACACTATCTTTTTTTTTTTTTTTTAAATATAATCTTTACTGATATAGTATTAAGAATAAAATGTCTAAGAAATCTAATTAAGAAAATGAAATACAAAACAAACACTTTGTAAATAGACATATGGGTTATATCAATACAACACTATCAACATAGCTGTGGGTAACAGTGACAACACATCGCTCGCTTTTGCCACTTGTCCAGTGATGTCTTTGAATGCCAATGTATAATCTGATTGTACAGAAATGTTATGTTTATTTGAACTTATGTTATGTGCTCTACACTCATTTATATGTTTATCAGGGGTCTGTTTAGGAGATTTTGTGGTTATAGACAGTTTAACATGAACATCACCGCTCACTACAGTTCAGAATCACCACCCCAATTTTAAGCATGGCCAACATTCAGTTGGTTTAGAAATGTGAGACTTGATGAGCCATCTAATTGTTCCCAACCAATTTTAAGCAAAAGTTACTCATGGTTGTCTCCAGATGTATATATATTGTACATTTGGCTCAGCAAGACTAAGATTGCTTTGACCTGTGGAAAAGGTAGTGAGCCAAATCAAACAAGTCTCCTTTTTGGATAGAACATGTATCTAGGGTTTTGGAAGCCTCAGTTAAATGGTATACTAGTACTGGAAAGATCCCAAACAACCCAAACTGTAAAAAGGTACAGTACCAGCATTTCTGGATTTTCAGTACCAGAAGTAGACCTCAGTTTTCCTGTCAATCCCCTAACATCACTTTCATAGATTTCACAAAATAAAACTACAGTACACACTTTGATGCAATCAGAACTACACGTTTATCAAGAGGGAATCAGTATGTGGTTGTTGTGTGATGGGGTCTTTGGCGTTATCTGTTATTAGCTTCTGAACCATTTTGGTACAAGTTCTGATGTCAGAAAGCTGGTGTCGATACCAAAGTCAAAATTTTAGTACTGATCCAAGACAAGTCCATACCGAGTACACTGATTTCTTCCCAAATCTCAAAGATGTTTGGCTCCAAATTGTCTAATCGAGCATGAGTATATGTGTATCTGATGCATCCATTTCAGACTCCAGCTATTTAAAACTTCGTAATAAAAATTTTGGAAGTCAAAAGTGGCTGAATAGAAGTATATTTATATAATACAGCCATATATTGCATTATCAGCTACAGTGCTGCACAAAACTACACTATGAATACCTCAAATTGTGCCATTGTTTCATGAACACACTAAGTGAGGGCTTCAACCAGAAGTAATTGGAAAACATCCATGGCCAACCATCATATTTGCAGTATACCAGTTTTGTTTGGCAAAAAACACCCAGGATTTTTTGACAGCTTTACTGTTCATTAGTGAGGCCACAGCCTTGTGTGCTGGTGAACTCAAGTTGGTGTCCAGGGACCCATCATCCTTGTCCCTGTTACCCTGAACTGCAGGAGACGCCTTTGACGAGGGCCTTCAGCGCATTCCTGCGCGGTGTTCTTGTAGGCCTCTGCCAGTCACACTATTCAATCAGGCCAAAGAAGCTTATTTTACAATAAATATTTATCAAACAGTACAGCTGCCAGATGAACTGAAGTCATAGGATAAGCAATCTGAACGCGTAATCGAAAGCAGAATGCTAGGATGAAAAAAATAAATGTAAAAAAAAGAGAGAGAGAGAGAGAGAAATGTTTTACCTACCACACAAATAAAAGTAAACTCCATTCTCAAACAATGGCTTTACAAACAAGCAGCTAAACAGTCATGAATGAAAGTACATGAAATCAAGCCCACTCTTCGCTGTCTCAGTCGCAGTGCTTGGTGGTTGCATCATCTCAGATTTCCCAAAGAGGGCCTTGGGGGTCAAGCTAGCCTCACTCTGCCAGAATTCAAATTTCTGCAAGGGAAGTTGAGCCCAGAGGCTTTCTTCGTCTTAGACTTGCAGTTACTTGCTACCCAGTTTTTAATTTATGAGCTCAGTATCTCTTATCCATTTTCGGCACAAGCTAATTCAATTACAGGGTCACTGGGAGCAGCACCAGGCACAAGGCACAGCCCAGTAAAACACACCGTACAGTCCTCCGCACATGTACCCCACATGGAGTCATCTGTGACTGTAATGTGCACATCTAGGGGCAGAAAGTGCGGGATCTGGACAAAACATAAGCGGTGGTTTATGGTGAATTTAGGTCTCGGGGAGACTTGAGGCAGCAGTGCTAATTAATGTGTCACCATTGTCTTAATGTCATGATCAGGTTTAGTTTCTGGAGTTTCTGTTGATATATTTTTACCATCTTTGACACCATGTTGATTTTTTGCTTTCACCATCAACTTTGGATTCGTCGTTTAGGGTCACAGCCCACATTTCTAGGTGCATGGACTAAAACTTAGTGGCTACTCATTTCCTCTTCTCTTCCTTAGATTTTCACTTGTCTGGTTTTTATTTTTATTTTTGCCTTTTGTCTGTTTGTCCCACTGCTACTTTTATTTTTAATTGTTTTGTTTTGCTTTTACACTTATCTCCAGACTTGCCTCAGAAAAAGTTCACCATTCTACTGCCAAGTAAGGACACTTAATTACTGGGTCACAATCAGTTTACTTGTTGGATTCTGATGTGATTTCTGAAAAATGGATTGATCATTACTGGCTGCCCTGCGGTGGGCTGGCACCCTGCCCAGGGTTTCTTTCCTGCCTTGCACCCTGTGTTGGCTGGGATTGGCTCCAGCAGACCCCCGTGACCCTGTAGTTAGGATATAGTGGGTTGGATAATGGATGGCTGATTACTGGCTTACCATTTATATTTGTTAGTCTGATGACTTTCTTTTTAGAGTTGCTGAATCCGTTCCATGGCCATCAGCAGCACGGAGCTCAAAGAAGCAGCTAATCTTGGACATTGTTTCAAGCCCATCATAGGACACATTAATTAATTTCAGGTTGTGGACACAGGTGAACGCAAAAACTCTAACCAGATACTGGTATTAAAAATAAGCTACGAAAGGAGTTATACTATACTATACTATACTATACTATACTATACTATACTATACTATACTATACTATACTATACTATACTATACTATACTATACTATACAAGATACGGGTGGGCTGTTAGGTTAGTCTCCAACAGCCTGCGACTCCAGATAGATAAGTGAGCTGTGAAAATTGATGGATGGCATTTAGAGAAGCTGGCCTCTCCATTTACACTGAAGAGCTGAACAGACACTTCAAGGTATTTGAATAAATTTAATAAGCACAAATTTCAGGCCTGCTCATGGGGATTTACTTGCTTGTGGAGATTTTTATGCCTCCTTCACTACCAAGTTTACAAGGAAACAATTGCAGGGGGCCGCCTGCACTGAAACAAAGGTAAATGCAAAAGGTCCTGCTATTCAATATAGAAGCCTCATGAAATTCCATCAAGGAGGACGAGAATGCCAGAAAGACTTGAGATGGGCCGTGGTGAAACTCAAAACGGGGTCGGCCATAACGTGCATCTATCAATGCCAAATTAAACAAGTCACAGCTGGAGCTCTTTTGCCCAAACTTGGAATACATACAGAAATCCACATTCCTCTATTGACAGGTTTCTTGTGAAAATGGGCACACTTTTTGTCTGGAAAGCTTCTGTAGTTTGGAATTTCTGCTTTTTAAACTTTTAAATGTCTTAGAAGAGGCATCTGTAGTTAAAATAAGCTAAAAATACACCTAGAAAATGTCGCCTTTTTTTGAGAAGCAAGGTTCAAGTTTCTTTCTTTTGTACAAACACCTTCAAAGGCACCCATAGGGTTCCAGGCTACACAACAAGTACCGTGTGAGCTGCTGCTGAATTTAATGTGGCTCGTCAGCTGCTGATCTGGATTATCCTCCATCTCCATTTAATCGAAAGATCTTCACATATGGTGGAATATTTCAATTGAGATTCGGGGTAGATAAAAGTGTACATGACTAATGGCATTCCATTGGCCTTGAAGAGTTACATACTGAGTGAGAGGACTCAAGAGCTTATGGGCCAAGTGATGTAACCAGGTTTAAAACAGGAACACAGTGCTCAGATAGGTGTCATGTTCTAGTCTATTACTTTTTCAGACTATTCCAAGTTGGCTTCAAAAAACAAATCTAGTGGTTATGTTCATTTTTCGCAACAATTCAGATTCTTCCACTGTTCTGCTGTTTTGGAGACTGGGTGCTAGAACATGTGACCCTGTTGCTGTGAAGCGGTTTCTGGAGTTTGCGTATCACAACGTCCATTTTGAAAAGCTGGCACCAGGCACACCTTGTCATTCAAAATTTAGATTGGTGAAAGAAAACACTTGGGTGTTATTATTAGTTGTTGAATTTTCTGCTTACGGCTTTTTTTCTGTCCTCCAATTACGACTGACATCTTGTGTTTCTCAGCTCTGTTTACAAGTACCCTTTTTCAACTTATGGCTTTCAGTTCTGTTCTCTCACCACCATTCTGCCTACACAAACTGGGCTTTAGTATTTAATTATTGACTCCCTGATTCTGACTTCTCCATGCCATCTTATGATTCCAGTTTCTCTCAAAACTGTGCCCACCTTGAGCAAGCAGTACAACGGGATCCTCTGAACCACACTGGAGCCATGTTTGAGCTGTTGTGTGGGAGTAAAAATAAAATGAGAACATCCAAACTCATTTTGGGGTGCTTTTCTCAAAACCTGTCACAGGCACATTTAAATGTATTCTGGCACAAAACACCGCCCCCTTTAATGCAAATGCTGTTTCATTAGCATAACATCACACATTTCTGGAAGAGACAGTTTGGGTGACAAGTGACTTGTATACTGTATATACAGTTAGACAATGACATAAAATGACATTTTATTCTGCCTCAAGGGGCGATTTGTTTTGAGCTGCTCTTTGTAGTTCACCTCTCACATCTCTGGAACAATCTACATGTGGCTGAAATACAAAAGATGAATATGGGCTACACAGTTTGATGTCTGGGACTTCTAATTGTATTTTCTTAATGACTAATTAGTCAGTCATATTTGCACTAAAGAAACTGAATGAAGTGCACACATAAAAAATGCAGAGCACCTGAAGGTCTTCATATCGCAGTTTTGTTGATGTACAGAAGCTCACCCACACTATCAAACAATTGCAGTGCTGAGGATACTTGACGACAAAGATAAGGCCTACAGATGCAGAGTTTCTAATATGCCTCAGGAGGAGCAGATGGATTAAACGAATATGCATGGCAAGTGCGGCTGACATCCTCAGGCGCGGGCTTTAACACATGTTGCATGTGATCGGTGGGCCTGAGAGACAGATCGTGTTCTTTTACAACTCCCTGTGTCCCTGCAGCATCTATTCAACAAGAGTGTACCATCAGCACTTTTCTCTTTCCTTGGTGTTCGACGCCTGCAGCATGCAACTTTGTGGGTTAGTGAAAACGTCCTGCAGGACTAAAAACAGTAAAGACGGTTAATGCAGAAACAACAACATGAGATGATTCCCGTTGAAATGAACGTGTGACCTGGTTGCTTCCCTGCCAAAAGAACTACAAACTCTCTTGTCACAATGATAACACAAAAGGCAGCTTCTTACACAGTTGTCCTTTCAGTTTTTAATATTGAGATCTGATCCTTTGGTACCCACAGAGCTAAGGTAAAGGAAATTTGATCAGGCTTTGGCTCATTCAGGCAGGTGTGTAACAATCGTCTCTGTTGTTTGTGGGAATGGTCACGTTGCCAGTCTTGCAACCCCCTCCAAGTGACATGGCTCCTAAAGACAGAAGGCATGAAGTCTTTTTTGTAGGAGAAGGTCATCCAATGCCCTTGCCAAACTGAGTTAAAGAAAAGTGTACATTGCCAATGAGCAGCTTTTCAATCCTGCGCTTGTTTTCAGGCTGTCTTTCTCTGACACTGTAGCCTTTATTCTGCTTTTTGTATTGCTGAAATTAAGGCCGTGGAGCCCAGTTTGTATTGATCTGTTGCAAGCTGAGAAATGCCGTCTCTTAATGGAGTGCAGCAGCCAGCCATTATTTTCCACATTGCCTGTAGAGCGCAAATCCCACAGGCCACATCCGTTTTATCCGAACACCAAATATGTCAAGAGAAGGCAATGAGAAATGGTCTCTGTGGCTTTAGCCTGATTGAGCGCGGGGTGCGGAGAGATCTCCCGGCCTGCTCGACTGCTGGCCTCTGTGCCTGCCGCTGCCCTCCCCACAGGCCGCATTGAAGGCAGCTCACGGCGGGCATGCAGACACTGAGAGCCTTTACCTCGGACGCCATCACTCTCGCTCAATGCTGCAAGGCCCACCTGTCTGACTTTTTGTCTGCCCCTGCCCACGCCAAAGGCTATCGTGCAGGCAGCTCATGTGGGCTACAAAGGCATCAAATCCTTCATTCTTAGACACAGTTGTTGCTCCACATTTAGCACCCTTTAACTGCTGCATGCCAAGAAAAGGATCTGTGTGCCTGGCCGAAAGCCTCGGGGCTTAAAATAAAAGTAGAAAGTCAAGGGTGCGTCTTCTAAGATTTACTGCTAAGTCCTGCTGGGAAAAAAAAAGCTCCTCTTGGAAATAAAATAAATAAATAAAATAAATGCACACACAGTTGGGAATGTGCAAAAACGAAATCGTGTCCATGAGCAGGTGGTTCAAATGAAGCCAATTTACACTAAGCAGACGCTTGCCTGCCTGCACACTCTCACACACATGCACACACACACCATCGTGAAGAAAACCACATTTGAAACTCGGAGCGGAATTAATTTGTTCTTTGTTTCTCTCACAAAAGCTCTTGAGGCTCCTTTCATCATTTTCTCTTTAGCCGCTTTACAGATTGCCGTTTCATCCTCAGACTCTGTGCCGCACACGTGTCCTTTGGCATTTTGTAAAGGCGTCACCTCTGAAGAGCCACCTTGCATGCCCTGTTCAGCATTCTCAGGGGTGAACCTCCATTGCCAGATGTAATTCACCATTTAGCCATTTGCAGAATTGCTTATACAAGGAGACATCAAAGAATAGAGCCAATAAAAAATGATTTAATTATGATGGTATCCAGCTACTGTGGTGTTCCACAAAGTCAGCAGTCCTGCTTTTGGTTGCTTAACAAAGGACACAACAGGACGTTTTCACTAACCCAGGTTACCACAGATTTGGTTTGGGAAGCACATGTTAAGCCCCCACCTGGTACTGTCTGAAAAACGACAGCCTCTTGCATCCACTGCAGCTTTTCATGCAGGCCAAATCTACGGGACCTTTTGTGCCTTCATTGTCCTCTGTTTAGAGTAACAGGTAGGATTCCCTGAGATGCAAGATGGCTGTCCTGCTTGGGCCCCATGGGAGATGCTTACAGCATGACAAACAGTACTAATTTATAAACAGGACCTATAAATCACTGTTACATATTTAAGGGTATGAACAATAATATATTAAAAAAAAACACAGTAGTCAAGGTAACGTGAAAAAACAGATACAAAAAACAATGTAAAAAATAAATTAATAAAAATAATAAACATATATACAGATCTAGCTGTACAAAGATGGCAACAATGAATTAAAGACAAATTTTAGCTGGTGTCTTTCAATTAGTAAACCAACTCCTGTACATTAAAATTAAATATATAATTGTTAAAATAATAACCAAAGTGTATGTCCTTGTATACATCCAAAGGAAATGAAAGCAAAACAAAAAAAAATACGGATAAATGTATAAATGACAAAGTAATACAGTATACTGTATGGCATTAGTTCACTGGCATTTTGTAACTCTGTATATATGTTTATTTTTATTACCAGTTTTTGGTTTTTTTTGCATTCTGAAGTACTGATTCATTTTTTTATTTACATCTCCACTGTGCTCAGTTGGCGGTGCCACTGATCCCCAAACACCCGACACCACTGCTTCAGGCACTGGTCCAGTGTATAATACTGCTATTTCATTAGATACCAATAGCTGAGTAGGCTGTGATAAATGCTTCCCCATCTTCCTTCAGTCCACTGCCCTCTTGACTCTGACTCCCCGAGTAAAGTGAGATGTCGGACACGGGAGTATATCCAGCACTATGATAGTGCATGTGGAAAATACTTCCAGGTCATCCAGAATGTGTGATATTTGTGTTAAAAAAAAATCTCCCATTTTATCTCAACACTCGTATACCAGCCAACTAGCAGCTCTCGGTGAACACTCATTTCACAGGAGGCTCTCACTCTGCTGAACACTCTACCTAGAATTGTCCATGAGCCTCACATATTCAAATCGTATATAAATCCTTGCCTCTTCTCCCTTTCTGGTGCCTAATTCAGCAACACTGGACACAAGACAGGAACCAACTCTTAACGACAAGCCAGCCCACCACAGGACACGCCCAGGTACACAGGACTATCAACCTAACTCGAAAATCTCCATTGAAGTCCTGAGAAACTACATAAGAACCCACACACACACATTCTGGGAGAACATGCAGTATCCGGGCCAACATTCAAAAGAAAGATGCTGGGGCTGTGAGGCAGCACCGTCACTCCTCCCTGTGCCTCTATTCTCAAGTATGGATCTTCTAAAATACAGTAGCTACAGCCATCCTAACTCTACATTTTTTCCTGTAATTTTATCTTGAATTAAAAGATCTTCTTTTTCATGAAAAGCTTTCTTGTTGGCTTTGTAAAGCACTTTATGATGGTGTGCTCTATGAAGTTTTCTAACATACATACTGATTGTTTGATTGGCAATGGTTAGTGCCCAGCATTGGAAAATTGGGTCTGATGCTGAACAGCTTTGCTTTGGGCCAAGACACTCGGTTTGACAGTTGAATGTTCACATAAAACACAGGGCCAAGGAGCCATGACAGCCAGGATGTTAACAGGTGATGTCAGCTACAGGCCCACACCTCTCCTCTGTCATTTGCTATACATCAAAAATGACTGGAGAGAATGGAAACAGAGAGAGATGTGCAGACACTGTATTCAGTAGTGGCTTTGTACTCTGCTTATATGCAGCCCTGTCCAGATTGTCTTATTTGGTCCACTCCAAGGCCTGGAACCTCCACTCAGCTTTTATGGCATTAATCAATACGGCAAGTAATGGACTTGGTGAGAGGCTGAGCGTAATTCTAAATGACTTCATTTAACTACATTGATTTCTAAATAGGTTTGGAGTAGAAATTCAGGACCTTGATAAGCAACATTCCTTTAATTGAACACCTTTCTTGATTAGAGCATCAGGCCACCAAGGCCAGTCCTAAAAGAGGCCTGTGGCTGCAGGTTTATTGCCAAACAGTTTCTTTAACAGCGTCACAGTCCTTCTTTGAATTGAACTCCTTGGTTACTACATTGGGTCCTCTCTGACAAACAAAGTAGAACCAGAATCTCTTTTATTTGAAAACCAGAAAAAATTGTATTTTTATCCAAGTATTTTCAATGCTGAAGACACCTTTTCTTCGTTTTAGTTCACATTTTTTTTTTGCAATGATTTCTCAGTTAGTTGTATCCAAATAGCGACAATTAAAAGCCTAATTGACGTGAGCCACTAACAATTACCCTTCCACTTATGTGACCATCAAAAAACATCAGTGTCATAAATACATTTCAAAACAAATAAGACAGGAAAGCTGTTCATCCTCGTGTAAGAAAGCATAAATAGCAGTTAATGTGTACAAAAGTGAAAAGCCCCTAGACTGAGACAATAAACTTGCAAGTATTATGAGGTCAACTGAATAAAAGAATGCATTGCCATTCTTGAAAATCAAACTCCCACAATTATGATGAATTCAGGTATTTTTTAAGGACACTCTTCTCTCCAGTGCCAAGGGCTAAAGTGCACTTCAACCAAAAAAAAAGAGAGAACACTATGCAATGTTTGTTTGGTGTTAATACCATATGAAATTTACCAAAGACATTTGAGGCTGGTAAAATGTAGTAAATGATTCAGAAAATTCAGACAATACAAGACGTCCTCTTCCTGATGTGATTCTGCTCTCCGTTTGGAGATTTTGTTCAGTGCACATCTTAGAGGATACACTGCTGCTACTTTAAAGGGACAGGACTTGAGAGCAGCAGTTATCACTGAAAGGGAGACACTAGTGATGGAGCCATTCTTCCTTTCAGATTCTCCAACTGTTTGAATATGCATTTGCAGGAGGAAGTTTGGCAAGATGTAGCAGTAACTTCCAGCTGCACTGCTAATTAGCTGTTAGGTTTTTTAAATCTGGGAATTGTAACTCAATTATATTTTGTTTTGAGGTTTTCACCTGTGGTAATCAATTTTATCCTTTTGTCCTATCACACTTGTTGGGAAACTGTGCCCAGACTACTCTTTTGTAAGTTGCTTTGGATAGCATAATCTCCTCAGCAAATAAAAGTAAATATAAATAGCAAAAGTGTAATCTAATCTAATCCTCTTCCTCAAGTATGACCCAGTAAATGATACAACTTTCATATCCGCCTCTTTCTCTCATTGTACCCAAAAATTCCATCAGGTCTAGCACTGTAATTCCATTTCCTAATGTCTTTTTCGGATGCTTTTAAAAGGCATTCTCCTGTAGCTGACTGTGTTAACATGTTGTCAGTACAAGCTAAAGTCCTTTCCTGTGGGTATGGAAATTCAGGCTAAATTCAAAATTAAATTGTAAATTTAAATTTAAGTTAAAATTAAATTAAATTAAATTGTGAATTTCCCCTTGGGATTAATAAAGTATCTATCTATCTATCTATCTAAATCTATACAGTACATACGCCATAGAAATAAAGCCAAAAATGAACTGTTTGCATATCCAATTAATACACACACGCCGCAGTGATAAACTCATTATTGATTCAATTTGCTGCTTGCTTACAGCCCATGGTGAAGACAATTGAAAGCACAAAATTATTCCTTTCACACAGAATGTGTCCTCAGCTGCACCCTTCACAAGGTAATTCCACAAGTAGGCCGCAAGGTTAGAATCTTCTATTCTTCCTTGCTGGTTTGGCATGCTGTGTATGTGAAGAGCACATCTGTACATCGATTAAGGAGGCCAGCCCACCTTGTGACCATTATGACCCAAATGCTGACCACTCCTATTAAGCATTCAGAGGGATGAGTGGCACACAAATAGGAAGAATCATCTAAAGGCGGCTGTGCTTACAGGAGAGTCAATTGAAATGAATCCCATCTGGTTGTGGTTCATTGTACATCGCTTAATTGGATTTTCTCAGCTGTAGAGAAGATTTTTGAAGAGGCAAAAAAAAGAAAAAAAACAATCACGTCAGATATTGCCGACCTGGACACGGGGAAAAAGACGGAAAAACAGTTCAATATAAATGGACTGATTAAGTGCACACATGAAAATAGAACTGTGAACCCCAGTGACTCTCAATATAACTGTAATTTATAAAAGAAACAGCACTCATAGTAGACGGTGTTTACCCTAATTGATACATCAATAGTTAGTCCTCACATTTGGATCTTGTTAACATGTACTTTGCCAGTCCTCTGATACTCCATTCTCGTATCTCTGCAGCACTTTACTCAAACATGCTCATTCAATTGCACTCCGACTGTGCCATAGTTCAAAAGCACTCCCAGAGGTTCAAGAGGATGCTGGGCCTTCATACAAGAGCATACCCATAGAAGGGGTGCTATTGATGGCTATTATGGCTAAGCCATTGTTCTTCTCTTGTATTTAGTCCTTGGTGTTTCACTCTTTAGGCTATGACTATGTCACAGTCTAGTAGGTCAGCATGTGGTTTACACATTCAGTGCTGTCCTAAGTGCTGTGAGATAATGTCATGAGAGTGAGCTGGATATGGAGAAGAGCAGGGTCACGTTAGTAGTTTTAGGGTTTCATGTAATTATACATACAAGCCAGGTACACTAGTATAAGCAGGATCAGGCCAATCTAAAGCCAGACCCCAAAGAAAGCTCCAGGCGGGAGCTTGTGGAAGAGACAGAACAGAGGACTTTCAGTTACTTTATTACAATTACTTTTCTATTTTAAATTTTTCAAAACTTCAGCAAAGGGTCATCTGTGATGGTTTACTGCTCTCTGACTCAGCACTGCTCTTTTCATTTTCATCATTGACTACTTCATCCTTAGTTAATGGTTTGAGGGCAACCAAACTTTAGTGGTTTCTGACAAATGAATCAAAAGCTTTCCTGAACATGCGGTTGTTCCAGCTCTGTTCGTTCTCGTGTTATTTATGTTTTTGACAGTCAAATAAACAAAGTGAATGCTTGAGTAATAAGAGAAAAGCTCACTATATCACTTCTTAGAAAGTGACAGAGACTTGCAGTAGGAAAAACACAACAGCACCACATCACATGGGAAAAGGCAATTGAGAGAAGGGCAGAAATGGAGTCATTCAAGCAAAAGGTCAGTACACTAGATGGGAATAAACACTACGAGGAGGGCGGACAGAAATCCAAGTGAAGAAAGAGCACGAGATCAAAGACACATTGTCAGTGACTACTCCTGGGGTGCATTGCGTATGTTTTTCATATTTTACTTACTTACTGTTAACAGCAGGGACTGCAAGCTACATGACTAGATCAGGCTCAGTGCTGCTAAATGCTCTGTGGAAGCCACATTCCACTAACAGGACCAACTTTAACCGCAATGGTGACAAAATATCTACAACAACAACAAAAAATAAATAAATCACAGCACAAATAATAACTTGATAGCAAACTCATATGAAAGAATCATTCAGTGTACAAACCATGTTGGGCTCCACTGGGAGACCTCCTTGAATATCAACATGGCATGAATTATGCATTAATTGGTGATATGGTAGAAGCCACCTTATTTAAGGGCAAGGGCTGTGGATGATCCTTATCTAAAGTTTAATTAATTATTTTTTAATTTGTAAAAAATAAAGACACTCCAAGACAAATTAAAAGTAACTTGTAACAATTTCAAGTTCCCAGCTAAAGCACTTGCAACTGTAAATCCTGTTCCATTCCATTATCAAAGTCGACCCAAGAAACAAGCTTCCATGTCTTAAAGATTAGATTGGTTTGTGTATACAGTTTTGGCCTCTTGGAAAACAGCCAATGGTATGTTTGCAAGGGAAAGACATTCTTATTGGTCACAAACAGGGGGCATAAAACACACAGAATACTGAGCAGTGGCTAGGTGGTGCTATAATTTGAAATAACTTCCCACCATACAGCAATGTTTCTACAGTACACAAACACTGCAGAGTTCAGGACACTCTGGAAGCCAGGAATGTAGAGCTCTGCACACCTTTAACAGTCCATTAGTCACATTGCCAAGTGTGACAAAGTCACAGCCATTGGTGCTTTAAGGGATCTGGCAATAATTGGCTTCACTGTGACTTTCCAGTGGTATCAAAGGGGGCACAGTGGCAGTAGAGACGACTTAGAGCTGAATGTTTGCATCAGCTCAATCCTTAAAAATGTGTCGACTCTTGTGCACTCAATTTTTTGCTTCGTTCTCTGATAATGGCCTAGTCATACTTATGCCAAGTTAACAGTCAGAAAGTCATCCTAGCCATAAATGGTCTCAAAATTCTGATGGTCACTGGTACACTTCCAATGTGTATGATACTCACTAACAGAAGTGATCTTCAACCAAGACGAGCTGTCAGTGCTGACATTGATTATGAATTCCATTTTAGCAGATAGAGGAGTCCAGGCCTGTTGGACCCTAACATATATAATATAAATTTTGGGGCAGTTTTCAGATACTGACTAAACTGAAACATACTCTGAAATACCTTGGGACGTGTCTAGATATACATATATTAATGTAGTTAAACTTAATTAACTTAATAATATTTGTTTCTGGGTAAAGCCTAAATAAAACGCACACACATTAACTCGGTATTAAAATACATAAAGTACAATACTGTTTAATAGAAGGGTTACTCTGTTATACTACTGGAAACACACAAAATGGAACACTACAGACATTTGCTAAACAAGACAGATAACTGCATAAAGTCTACATACAACACCAGTCCCAGTAAATGCATGCAGAAACGAAAAGCATATGCAGATTCCAGTACTCAATAGGATACAGATGAAAAGCATTTATAATACATTATACAGGTCCTACCAATTCATTCCTCCCTAGATAACACCATGGTGAACTGTAGAAGTGCGTTGTGCTTCACTTCCATGCCCATTATCAAAGGTCACTTTAGTACATAACCCTCCAACTGAAGTGACAACTATAACCCTTTACATCACAGCTTTCTTTCTTTAATCCTCACACCAGTCTTCACCAGTCATCCTAACACGCTTGTTTTTCCCTCTTTCTGTTTGCTTTCAGAGCATGGGAAAGACACTATATAAATAAAATGTATCATTATTATTATTACTTCCCATGCTCCCTTTAAACCAGAGCCAACATGTAGCGACTGCCTCTTTGTACAGGAACCCTTTTTCACTCCTGCACGTTGTGTGGCAATACCATTTAAAGAGGCCATCCTGGCACACACATAAAGAAAGATACATGCAAAACATACAGTGGTGTGAAAAACTATTTGCCCCCTTCCTGATTTCTTATTCTTTTGCATGTTTGTCACACAAAATGTTTCTGATCATCAAACACATTTAACCATTAGTCAAATATAACACAAGTAAACACAAAATGCAGTTTGTAAATGGTGGTTTTTATTATTTAGGGAGAAAAAAAAATCCAAACCTACATGGCCCTGTGTGAAAAAGTAATTGCCCCCTGAACCTAATAACTGGTTGGGCCACCCTTAGCAGCAATAACTGCAATCAAGCGTTTGCGATAACTTGCAATGAGTCTTTTACAGCACTCTGGAGGAATTTTGGCCCACTCATCTTTGCAAAATTGTTGTAATTCAGCTTTATTTGAGGGTTTTCTAGCATGAACCGCCTTTTTAAGGTCATGCCATAGCATCTCAATTGGATTCAGGTCAGGACTTTGACTAGGCCACTCCAAAGTCTTCATTTTGTTTTTCTTCAGCCATTCAGAGGTGGATTTGCTGGTGTGTTTTGGGTCATTGTCCTGTTGCAGCACCCAAGATCGCTTCAGCTTGAGTTGACGAACAGATGGCCGGACATTCTCCTTCAGGATTTTTTGGTAGACAGTAGAATTCATGGTTCCATCTATCACAGCAAGCCTTCCAGGTCCTGAAGCAGCAAAACAACCCCAGACCATCACACTACCACCACCATATTTTACTGTTGGTATGATGTTCTTTTTCTGAAATGCTGTGTTCCTTTTACGCCAGATGTAACGGGACATTTGCCTTCCAAAAAGTTAAACTTTTGACTCATCAGTCCACAAGGTATTTTCCCAAAAGTCTTGGCAATCATTGAGATGTTTCTTAGCAAAATTGAGACGAACCCTAATGTTCTTTTTGCTTAACAGTGGTTTGCGTCTTGGAAATCTGCCATGCAGGCCGTTTTTGCCCAGTCTCTTTCTTATGGTGGAGTCGTGAACACTGACCTTAATTGAGGCAAGTGAGGCCTGCAGTTCTTTAGACGTTGTCCTGGGGTCTTTTGTGACCTCTCGGATGAGTCGTCTCTGCGCTCTTGGGGTAATTTTGGTCGGCCGGCCACTCCTGGGAAGGTTCACCACTGTTCCATGTTTTTGCCATTTGTGGATAATGGCTCTCACTGTGGTTCGCTGGAGTCCCAAAGCTTTAGAAATGGCTTTATAACCTTTACCAGACTGATAGATCTCAATTACTTCTGTTCTCATTTGTTCCTGAATTTCTTTGGATCTTGGCATGATGTCTAGCTTTTGAGGTGCTTTTGGTCTACTTCTCTGTGTCAGGCAGCTCCTATTTAAGTGATTTCTTGATTGAAACAGGTGTGGCAGTAATCAGGCCTGGGGGTGGCTACGGAAATTGAACTCAGGTGTGATACACCACAGTTAGGTTATTTTTTTAACAAGGGGGCAATTACTTTTTCACATAGGGCCATGTAGGTTTGGATTTTTTTTCTCCCTAAATAATAAACACCATCATTTAAAAACTGCATTTTGTGTTTACTTGTGTTATATTTGACTAATGGTTAAATGTGTTTGATGATCAGAAACATTTTGTGTGACAAACATGCAAAAGAATAAGAAATCAGGAAGGGGGCACATAGTTTTTCACACCACTGTATTTACACATCACACAAGTGTGGGGCTGGTACAAAACTGTACTGCCATCTTCAACAGACTGATCAGGCAAGGTTTAGTCCACCAAATAAGAGTTAAGACATTTCTCAATTAAACCTAAAAGGATGTTGTAAGTCAAGCTGCATGGAGCCAAAACCAAAGTCAAAGGGACACTAAAAGCTGAAGCTACCTACTGTAGCATAGGGCAACCAGGCTGGCTGATAAGCCATGCCATGATGGACCATAGAAATCCTGCTGTGGTGGGCTGTTCATTGCTGCGTGACAGCTAAAACACTGACATCTCAGCTGGAACTACAGGTTACTCCTAAAGCACATGGTGCTAGCATGCTACAGTATATTTTTATATGTTTCTTCCTATTTAATTTTGTGTCTTTAAGTTTATCTTACCATTATGCCATACTGAAATTTCATGGGCATGGCCTTTTCCCCTTCATTGACTTCCTGGTTGCTATTCAGGATGCTTATCATGCACTGCCTATAAAAGATGGCGGAACTGTTAAATCAGTATCCCAGTAGTAGGAGAACAGCAAAACTTCGGACCTTAAAATTCTTTTGTATTTTTTGTCTTTGATCTTTATTTTCTTGTATCAACTTCTCCTTTGGTTTTATGTTTTGGTATTTTGTTATTTTTGACTGTTTACTGCCAGTTTTAAGTTGCTTTTGACGATTCTTTTGAACTTTTTCCTCGAGTCATCTCCTGGCCCAACTTTTCAACTTTACTCTTCAGGGCATTCTGTCTTTTTTCCCAGACTACAAAGGAATCAGATGAAATATCTATTAAAAGTACATTACTCAGAAAATGCAAGTGTCCACCCCAGCCCATCTGCAACTGTGCCAATGCATCGATGCACGAAGCAGACTGTGACATGCAGCATGGTCAACAGGAATGGGCCCAACACAAACACAAACTGTTTGTGGCCTCAAGTTATTCTGTCCATCTCTGCCATTATGAAAGGGAGCATAACTACTCATGGTGTTATCAAGCACACACCGCAAATTACAAAGCTGAGCAACTGCAGTGACAGGGTTATATTTTCTCAAGTAACTGATGGGAGAAGAGAGAATGACGTCCTCTGCCTTAAAGCAGGTTGTTAAAGCAATCGGGGACCAGGGGTTTGTTTTCAAGTATTGTGGGCACTAGAAAACTGCCACAGTTTAGGGATGTTTGTAAGGTGGGTAGAGCAAAACTTGGATGGCAAATACAAGTCAGCACAACAAGACATTCCATAGTGGAAGGCAGCAGCTGAATGTTGAACTTATTTCATCAAAGTAAACTTCCAGCTTTCGGAATGTGCATTTGGCAGTGGCCTATCACTCTGTTTAGTGCTTCTGTGTTTGGTCCAAGTTTAGAGACATTGAGGCATCACTAAACACTAAAGACACATGCAGCGGATGAGTCTAAAATATTATCTTAAAAAGCAAGAGCCATCAGCCTAAGAATGAAAGTCACTCATGCAGATGATGGCCCCGTGATGCTAACTTACACAGCACAGCAGACTTGAATTGTCCATAAGAATGAAGGAGCTCTGCTATCAGACTTGTCAAAATGATTTACTATTGAGACTGAAGTAACGTAAGAGCATCTCCACCTGGTTCGAGCTCTGCACATTCAGCATTATTTATGGGACACTTCATTTGTTCTCAATGAATGAACTTTGCTCCACCGGCTTGCAACTTCGGCTGCACCTCCTTCACAATGCTGTCATATTTGGTTTAAACTTGAAATGCTTTTAATCCAATGCCTTTTGACCCTCCATTTGTCTTATGGCTGTGTCAGAGCCATGGAGGAGGATATTAAAATAAACAGAAGCCTCTAGGAGGTGGGGTACTCCCATACATTGTTGATGAAGATGAAGAATTTTCTTGTTGACACAATGCCACAGGCGTAAAAATAAAAAGATGTCTCCAGCTCTGTCCCAACAAACCTGGCATTTCTCTGGGCCTTATATATCATAGGTGGCGAGTGGGGTTCACCTATGCCTATTACATACTTTCATTTAGGGGTGAGCGTTTAACACCAATGCACAACTTACTGCTTTAACAAAGTAGAAGTTCACCCCTTCCCATGTTCAGAGCACATCTTTCCTCACTGGAGTAAAGCGCTACTGTCAAGTCTAGCTGCTCTGAAGATCTATGTTGTAGCTTTTGAATGAACCGTTTAGCTCTAGCCATTCTGCTACCTTCATTAAACAAATACACATTCACTATACCCGACACAAACAGAAATAGGAGGGCACCGCACCCTTACGCTGATCACCTCCTTATAGCCGCTCTAGGCCCTATGGCCAGCTACCTTCACTGGCTTCTGTGGGCACCCTGACACCCTTTTGTTATAACTTTACTGTGTGGTTCTGAGCTCTTTTTGCTAAAATGTACTTCCCATTATAGGTTTTCTGGGTTGCCGAGTTAAATTCTTAACATTGATTTCTTGTCTTTTTCAAGAATGTAGTTGAAAATATTATGCATCTTTTTCAGCACCATCTTGTTTTTCCCTGAGGATTACCATCTTCGGGCTCCATTGCCAAGATGTGCGGTTCCAGAAATCGCTTGTTATGGTGTTGTTAGTGCAGTGCTTAAAAAGCAGACACTGCAGATCCATCTTCATCCAAATTTGCACATAAAAAATCTTTTTTGTGTGTGTATAGTTACCATTTCCTCTCAACTTCTCAGCTGTTAGACTCAGGACTTAGGTTTTGAATTTGGGTTACTGTCTAGGCGTCGTTTAGGTGAACGACAGGACACTTTTCTTTATAAATCTCTCCCCTCTAATCACCTCTTCTCATTCTGTTTGTCTTTCCTTGTGTGAGGCATTACCCCTTTCACATGTGACCTCAAAGTTCAACTTCTTCTCTTGATCATAATTCCACTTCCTTTCCCACCCTTGTGAATGAACACTTGACGCTTGGAGTATTCAGTCAGATTAGACCAGCATTAGGTTATCTGGTAGAGGGTTCTTGACAAGTCCCTTAAGGGTAAACTTGTCTCCGTTCTCCTCGTCTGTATTCCTGCTCCTATCAGTTTGTCTTCTTCCCTTAGCGTCTCCGTTGGAGTCAAAAGTACCTGCACCGGAGATGAAGCACATGGTACTTGGCAGGAGGCAGTTGACAGAGGTCTGCATTAAATGTCTTTTGGATTAGCAGTTTGTTATTCAGGGACTCCAGTCCCCAACTTTGGCCGCTTCTGCAACTTCGTTATTCATCTGAAGATCAAAGGTGTGCCATAAACGGAGAGCTTTCCCTAGTAAAAGCATATTTACATTTTAGTGAGTGATATATGATTTAAATCTCATTGCTTGCATCTGCTCATTGGCCAAAAGCTTTTCAATTCAATTAGCAGGTACCAAGGCATGCACTAAATCAACTGCTCCTGTGATTCCTTTTCCAATCACGTCTGCCTAAGCACTTTCCAGGGTCACCTCGCTGTTCTTGTTGGCTGTCCTGTGATTTGCAATTCCTCGCCACTGGCCTTTTTTTAAAAGAACAGATGATAAGCAACAAGGTGACAAGAAGTGGAAGTTCCTTCAACTCCACTTCATACTGTTTACTCAATGATAGCCTTCTTCTCTCATGCCTTAGTACTTTTATTCATTCATTCATTCATTCATTGCCAATGTTTATTTTTTCTTTATTTATATAATTTTCAATAAATGACATACATGTAAGTTGATTAACAAAAACATAAAGCAATCCTAGCACACCAGCATATGTTCCAACATCCTGCATGGATTTGGCAGCAGGATATTTATCAAGCAGGTTATGGTGAAAGTAATGAATAATGACAAACCTCACAGACAGCACAGCCCACATGCACAAAATATTACTTTTGTTTTGAAAGGCTGAATGAATACTAGGCATAGGTGACTACATGGGTACTGCATCATCTCAGCCTCAAGCCAGAAATCAGGAACCCTTAGACAGCACCACAGAGCTGGTGGGAGTGAGGCATCCTGACATGATTTTTGTTGGGCCAACTTCTCTAGCATTTGATTTTGGCAGAGTGAATAGAGCTGAACCAAGGTGCAAGCTGGTGGATCGGTCAGCCAGCAGACGGTGATGATGCTGTTTTTCCAGTGGCACAAGCACCAAGCCGTCTTCTTTTTTTTTAGCTTGTTAACGACGCAATGGAAATGGCCTAATTACATCACCAGAGACACTGCATGTAAAACTGGCTGGGGCGAGCCGCTGACAGTCTCCTGCCTTTTTAATTATTCACTTAGTTTTTGAAGGCTTCAGTCAGACACGACTGGTGCCAGTCAGGTTAACCTATGTCCACATGAACTGCCATGGGGGGCCTGCTTTATGGGTGTGATAGTCAGCCGTGTCCTGCATGAACAATTCTGCGAGCTCATCCTAATGCTACGAAAGCACCAAGAGAAATGCTGTCTTACCAGAAGCAGAGCAGTGGCACTACAGTAGACATTGTGTCTGCCGCTTGACACATTTCAGTTGTTGCTTGTCGCTGAACCCCTTCCTCCACATCTGCTATGTCTTTCTTTTACTGGCACATTATTATTTTTTTTTTTATCTTATACCACACTTGTCAGATGCTTTGTGTTCACTGACAAACACAAGACGGAGCAAAAAATCATGCTCTGGGTTCATGAAAGGCACATTTCATCGTTGTGTGATACCCGCTTCATAGGCTATTTTAATGCATACTTCTTGCAGTAAAATGGCGCTGCATCCTACTGTCATGAAGCGTTCTGTGCCAGCTGTCACTTTAGCTGACCATCTGAACCGCTTCTGCTCTCAGGTTTCTGTGCAACTCTTCATGTCCTCATGTGTCTGAGACATTGTCTATACTTTTACTTCTGCACTGCAGCTTAGTGTGCTGGTCGATACATCTCCTGAAGTTCCATGGTCTAATTATAAGGTGTGCACAGCTACTAATTCAGATTATTGGCAACAGAATTCATGAATGCTTGGAAAGCAAGTTAGACGCTCTGTGTTACAAGTTTTGTCAAGGCTTTAGCTTTGGAGTGCATCATCAGTGACGTCAGAAATCACATTGCTTTACTTGCTAATGTCAGCAGGACATGGTGGTCCAGAATTCATTTTTGCAAAGCTCACCAGCTTCCAAAACACAGATAAATGAAAACTCAGTTAATTTCTAATAGATATGATTTAACGTGGTGTCACAAATCAAGAATCTTGCACCTAGTTGCTGTCTATGCGGACTTTGCAAATTCTGCACTGCTGTGATAGGAAGGCAACATTAAAGGTTGAAAAAAGTCAGAAGATGATAAAACAAAAGAATAACCAAAAATGGGGCAGAGGTCTTAGAAAGGAAAGCACAGAAACATCAAAGCACAGAAATCCAAAATATAAACCAAAAATTGTATTCTAAGGAGTCTTATTGAAAGATATCCAACACTTGCTAGCACTGCAAAAATGATGACGTTTAACTTCAGAGTGTTGGACACTGTGATTTTAAATATCCTCTGAACAACATGATGCACTGATTTTGGGTGTTTTGCAGTAGCAATGAGAATGCATTTCAACCTGGCTGATGATCAACAAAGTGGCAAATAATATAATTGTTAAGAACTGAGAGTCCCAAAAATACCTACTGGCGAAGACAAGGTTGTTACCAAGTAATGTAGTGGACAGTAGGAGTTTAGGGACCTTCAAAACTCAACTTGATGTCATTTTGAAGGAATTACATGGATAGGACTGGCGAGCTTTGTTGGACTAAATGGCCTGTTTTAGTCTAAATCATTCCAAGGTTCTACTATACCTCTGACTAAGTATAAGGGCAAACACAATATATTTGTAAAATAAAAAGATTTATTCATCAGAATGCTCTTCAACAACAATGAAGTTCAATAGAGTACAAAAGGCAATGGGAGCTGCCCAAAATAATCTAATGGAAATAAAGCCCCATTACAGTAATGCAGAGAATGGTCAAAACTATGAGTGGAAAGCCATAAATCCAGTGATATCACAAAAGCACAAGCACAGCAAAACAAATACATGTAGACTGAGCAACTCCTTAGCACATTCAAATGAACCACCAGGGAACTGTGGGGGACCCCTTGCCTTTATAGGGCTGAGGTATGTCCCTGGCAGGAATGGGCAGGTGATTCCCGCCTCTTGGGGAACCATCCACAAAGCACAAGGCACATAAAGGCTTGGAGACAAAAATCAAAAACAAGGAATACTACAAATAATACACAAAAGTAATACTCACATAAATAAAATGAACAAAAAGGACATGAAACAAGGATTTGAACCCCAGTCAGGGAGGAAATCAGTCTGAAATACAATAATGATGAAAAGGAATACAACTAGAATATGTGCAAAAAAAGAGCACAAAACTAATAACCAACACAAACAAAACTCCAGAAATATTATGCTTTCTCCTAGTGCTGGGAGGTATGACCAAAATTCTATATCACAGTATTTTTCAAAATTATACCTGTTTCACGGTATTCAACGGTACTTTTTTCCCCATGCATGAGTGGATGTTAACCACATTTTCCACTGCAATTACTGGCTAAGAATAACCTATTCCACTGTCATGAGAAATGTACATTGTACAAAAAGACATTTTAATGTGCACACAAGTATTAATACAGGTTTGCATGGCCCCATAAAGTGATAGTTTTCAAGGGGGTTGCACTAATGAAATATAGAACCTTTTTATTGAAGAAGTTTTGCAAACAATTTAAAAAAGTAAAATTTTGACAACATATTTTCAACCATCCAAAGAGGCATTTAGACTTAGTAAAATATCCAGAGGTGCTTGTCAAAAGTTGTATTGCACTGAACATGTCTTAGAAAAGGAATAAATAGTAAATGTTTTTTGTAAACCAACTACACTTGCTGTTAATGTTAACAATCTCTGTCCACTGACACATTAAAGTGACTTTTTAAATAACTTTACCATCACTAAACTGCATAATATTTAAACTAATAAATAATAACAAAATAAATAATAATGCAACTTCCAGTAATAATACTATTACTTCAAGACTTCAAGCCCACGTGCATTACACAGTATTCACCAAATAAAAATAAAAATAAAACAAGTGCAACTTGGTGATGACATCTTTACCAACTGAACCATCATTAAGGCAAATTGCATTAATATGGACCTTGCGTCAAGCTAAGCTATATACATAAATAATAAAACTGCAACTTGCACTTATAATGCTATTTGTGGTATAGCCCTGCGGAAGTGTATTAGGGCCACAGTGAAGAAAAAAGAAAAACTATATGCTGAGAATAAAGTCGACATGTTCACTTTATTCTTGACATTTCCACTTTAATCTCGACACTTATGTTCAGATTATAGTCAACATTTCCACTTTATTCTCATAGTTAATTTTGTCATTAAAGTAGAATGTCGGAAACTAAACTTCATCCTAAAATGAATGTTTAATTTACTAGATTTTCTCAAACCCCGTCATAAGTTAATGTAGCACATTAAATGCTTTGTGTTAAGTGTTCCCCGACCCAGTTGTTAATCGCTAACCGCTTCTTAAACTGACTTCCTCTACACTAAGAGGAGGCGCTGCACAGAATACATTCACTGTATGATATTCCTACTCTCTGAACACTTAGAAGGCTAAGATAAATACTTGATATCATTTTCATGATAAAATGCATTAAAGCAGGTATTAAACATGCACGGTAGTACTGCTCCCTCGCAGTAAGGGGTCCCTAGGTGTACGTTCAGTGTAGAGAAATTTATGGCAGGTGTGACGAGGCTCCAAAAACTGGATGTATGAATGTGTATCGCACAGGTTTAACTTAAATATTGTGTAAATGTTGGGTTTGTGATCTGGTGGTCGGAGACACGAACACAGAATTCAATGGATGTTCTTCTGAGTGGGCTTTCTTTATTGCATGCGTGCTGTGTCTGTCTGATGTACCAAACCCGCAGTTCCTATCCTTCCTTTTTCTTTCTCCACATAACCAATCACCACACGATAAACGTCTTTGTGAAATTAAAACTAGTTATAAACTTAGCCCATGGATTGTTCAGAACTTTAAAAAAATCTTTGTTATACATGTTTAATTATGCCATCCATTCAGGGTTGCGCCCATCCCAGCCTGCATTGTGTGTAAGGCAGGAGCAAATCCTGAACATGGCGCCAGCACATCGCAGGGTGAATACAAGCAATAAATACACTAGCAAGGTCACTATAACGTAACAAAACCCCACATCCTACAATACTTTGAAAGGAAACTGAAGCACGCCGAGTAAACCCACCATAAACACATGCAAATTCAAGGCAGGGAACACCCAGGACCCCCTTGCTGCGAGGCAGCAGTGCAGCCTCCATGCCACCGTGCCCCCACATGATTAATACATGCTTTAATGCATTTCATCATGAAAATTATATCAAGTATTTATCTTAGCATTCTAAATGTTCAGGGAGCAGGAATATCATGAAATTAATATATTCTGTGTGCTACCTGCGCCTCCTCTTAGTGTAAGAGTAAGTCAGTTTAAGAAGCATGTAGCGATTAACATGGCTCCGGGAACACAACACAAAGCATTTAATGTGCTACATAACTTATGACGGGGTTTGATAAAATCTAGTAAATTAAATATTCATTTTAAGATGAAGTTTAGTTTACGATGTTCTACTTTAATGACAAATTACAAGAATAAAGTCAATATGTCGACTTTAATCTCGACATAAATGGCGAGAATAAAGTAGAAATGTCGAGAATAAAGTCAACATGTCGTCACACTATTACACAGTACCCAGGTACATTACACAGTATTGAAAAAAAATAAAACAAGTACAACTTGGCTTGCAGTATTACCCAGTAGTATAGAAAGAGTATTCACATATTTGAACATAATGGTCCACATCCGACCTTTTTAAAACCAAAGTATCTCAAGACAACAGACATGGCATGTGTGTTTAGCGGTGCAGAAGTGAAAAAGGTCCCCCCTTACACAGTTTCCCTCTGCGCCATGTTCCGAACACTGTTTAGGCTATTTAAACCGATGTTGCGGTATAAGAAAAATCCATATCATAACAAAAATAAAAAATGTTTTTTGGTATGAACTGGTATACCGCCCAGCACTGCTTTCTCCTTATTTCTGTGTGGCTTCTCCTCCAGGTATAAGGATATTAGATTCGTTCATATAAGTCATAGGTTAACTGTAAATCTTTGTGTTAAATATTTACAGATCCATTTCTCTACAGCTGCACAAAACTCTAGCAGGCTTAAAAAGAAATATCTTGATGTTCCTTGGACCCCTTGATGTGGTAGAAACTTAACGATTTTACCTTGCCATTGATCGACCCAAAAAACAGTATAACATCACCATGAAAAGATCTCCGAGTTAATTAATGGTAAATAAAAACACTGATGATTAGTACCCCCCAAGTATTCATTCTGTTTTAGTCAAATTGACGAGCACATCCTGCCTTAAATCTAACAACTTAAATCTTGCCCTTAGCTTCTGCATTTTCTGTCTATTCTGTATCATGAAATTGCCTCAAGTTGGATGGCAGACACTGATAAGCAGATTTTCTGGCCCGCTTGTGGCTCTCTAAGTTGCTTGTACAGAAGCCCACTCGAGTCATCCTGACTGCCAATAAATCGTCTCCCTTGTCACAGGTCTCCTACATGCTACTACAGCTTTAACTGCAGTGACCTTTTTGAATCAGTGTCACCGTGTGTTTTCAAAAATGTTTCACTTTGGATATAAACAGAAGCACAGAAATTGATGTGGCCATCAACATGCTTGGGAAGGGATGGGCTGTTTGGGAAGTAGTGTGGTGTGCTATTCATGAATTCTTTAGACAGACTCTGTATATATAATAATAAAAAAGATGACTTCATTACGGCCGCTTTGAAACTTTATGCAGAAGGCTAGAGGAATGCTACTTCCTTAGTTCTGTGCTATCAGAGTGGACGAATGCTGCAAGTCGCAGAACATGCCTGGACACTTAAAGGTCATTTACCAGCCTGTCACCCTGAGGTAGATAGCTCCTTTGTGCCCGTGAAGAGCACTCACTGCAAAGAAAGGAAGCAAGCAGTAAACAGACATTTTTTTTCTTCCCACAGAGGAAAGTAAAAACAGCTGCAGTGTACACCCCCACCGTGGCCCCAAAAGAATAAAGGAAGGCAAGCAAGCTGTCAGAGTGGGGAGCCATAGATGTTGGATGTCTCACAAAGAAAATGTGTGTTTTTGGCAAATTAGAATGCGGCTTCACAAGTCTTGGAGCGCCAATGTGCCTGAGTGAAGAGTCTTAAGACGGATGCAGCTGCGTAAAAAGCAAAAGGAAAGTGCACCAGGGAGAATGAGCAGGGGTCGTCAGGCTGAGGTGCACCGCTCGACCTTTCAGCTCCTTTTCATGCGCTGCCAGCAGGCTCTGCTTTCCAGCACCGTGCTTCTGTCCAGAGAGAGTCAGGCCCGAAGCCTGTGATCAATGTGTCCATCCAAGTGATGGTATGCTTTGTAACTGGGAGCAGGGCAGGCTGCCCATCCTTTGCACCATGCTGCTCCTCTGAGAGTTGCCTGACCTGATCTAGTCTCAGGTGAGGTCTTCTAAAAGAAGCCACAACCTTAGTATGCTGGCTTTGTCAGCTGTGGCAACGATCATTGTATGAACAGATTGAAATTGCGTTTACTCCTGCCAGGGGCTTCACGACAGCAATGGCAGCAGTTTGGGTTAGTGGGAAATAGCCAAAAGGTGACAGAAGATGTTCTATCCTTGGGCAACAAGGATGACTAGCACTGTAACAGCATCTGTCAAGGCACTCTTAATATGAGGTCTGCATACTTATTTCTTAGTGAAGACACAATATTAAAATGATTACTGGTTATTTGTCAAGCAGCTTTCATGGTGAGTGCCCATTAATTCTTTATGAAGCAAGCACAGACAGGTGAAGGTGATTCACGCAGGTACAGGGACTAAAGCGTCTCCCTTGTGGTTTACAGTCCAGTGCCTGAGCCACAAGGCCATACTAATTAGGCAGCGCCTTGGGAGAATCTCTTTCATGGAGGCATCATACTACAAGCTCTTCCTTTGTGTGGAGGTTGCCCCGGGTAGGATTCCTGTACCAATCCAGTAGACTCTTATGTAGTAAGTGCAAATATGCAGGCCCATCATATTCTGTTGCTTTGCCTTCCTTCCACATATAAAACACACTTGCAGAATGGCCGGCTCCAGCCGCCACACACCATCATCACAGTATACAGTAAAGCCACATATCTTACAAGCAGAAAGCAAAACAGGAACAGACAACTATACTTATAGGGTTATGAAAATCAGTGCAGGCCCCATTCACCTCTCAACATCTTATTTTGAACATTTACAGTTTTTAAAGTGCTAATTGCTTTTTGTTGGCAGAATCGGGGAAAACAGTAACTCTCCAGATGCCTTTGGTGATCCACAGTGTGACTTGCTCTTTGTTCACAATGACACAGTGGATGATTAATGGCTTATTTAGACCTATATTGACTAGCGTCCTGTCCAGGGATGGTTCCAGCCTTATACCCAGAGCTCCCAGGAGAAGCTGTTATGCAGAGTTTTGTCTGTGTCTTTTAGCCTGGGTTTGCAGTGAGGTGGCTAATAAATAACAACATTGAAGAGCTCCATACTTCCCGGGTGTTTAGTTCAGTTCCATATCTCATAGCTCTGTTTGAGCTAAGGAGCTTGCTTTTGGTTCAGCACTTTGCATGCAAGGTGTTTATGAAGGCCACACCAATTACACCCAACGTGCCAGTCAACATCCCCATCTTGGACGAAAGTGAATTTGTAATTGTGAATTTTTTTTTTATTTTGCATTTACTTGGTTGGCTTTTTGTATTATTTGTGTGTTTTTTATCTTTCTCCTTGCTATTGTTTTTGTTAAAATGACACTGTATGGTGCCCATTTGAGTCATATACACAGGCAGAGGTGAAGGACTTATGTAAATGGTGGATACCAAACTTAAGTCACAGCTATCCAACCATGCAAACTGTGCATGGATGACATCATTTACTGCACTTTAAAATAATCAGAAGCCATTTTGTCTGTACAAGTGTGCCTGACTATTTGCCCCACTTACAGCTATGGAGATCAAGGACAGTGTTAGGGTTTCTCTGTAATTGGCAGTTACTGTGTAAAGCGTGGATAAATGGCATTCCCAGCTAAAGATGAAAATTGATTCACCCCTTCTGCCCAATTTTGTAATATAAAAACTCCTCCAGCGTCAGAGCCTGATGTCTGGCACATGAGTCCAGCATATGTCCATTAAGCCCTGCTGCCTCCTAGGGCTTCATCCTGCATCAGTCAATCCGTCAATGTTTATTTGTTATAACACCATTAATGGCATGCACCATTGCAAGGTCTTAACTATATCTCTTCTGCCTGCCTCATCCAAGCAAGCAGGAATCAGCACCACCACCACTCCAGATGGCCACTGGCATCAGTGACATTCTCCCAATTTCGCTCCGACATAGAACAGGACGACACTGGCCAAATGGCTCATCACTATGTCCAAGCAGCATATGCCAAAAGTGTCAGCGACCATACTCTTGCTGGTACAGTCCTGGCTTAGTGGCTTGAGTACTCCCGTATGTCTTTTTCTTCCAATGATAGTCGTGTAGACACGTGTCACTGTGTGCATGTATTCACATGTCTAGCTGCTCTTTCTTCACATAGCAGACCAATATCTCATACAGCGGATGGCCCTGGCTTTGAGAATTCTTACACTGATGTTTTGTGTCCACTTAAAAGAACACCTTATTTTCTTTGAAGCGATTGTTTACATCATGTTGGTGGTCCGGGAGGACTGGCGCGCCCCGCCTGTGGCTCCGTACACTCGCTGCAGCGGTTTCCACCACTCCAGCATGGAGACACTCTGGAATTTCTGTGGTCTCTGTGTGACTCAGAAAGTTGAAAAGAAGAAGGAGAAGAAAAAAAAAGTAAATCCAGTGAAGACTTCACTTATAAAGGCTTCCTTTTTTATTTTGTTCAACAAGCATCTCTTAAAATCACAGGCAAAGAGAAGCGCAGAAACCTTACTGTCAATGTTTGACATTTTAGGTCATCTTGTGAACTGATGACAGCATGAAGGCCCTTTCAGTACACCCTGTAAGTGCATCAGGCAGCTATCTGACTGAGGCACACACTGTAAATGTCCAAGAAATCAAGAGCTGACACTAGTGACACCATATGTGATGTTCTCTCTGCATGTCTGAGCACAACAAAACAAAACAAAATAAAAAAGAGACTTGGGGGGGGGGGGAATGGGCATAATCCAGATGTCCTCTCACACAGGGATATTTGCTCTTGCACACCTAATGGAGACTGAAGGGACTAACACAGAAGGGAAACCCAAATGGAGACCCTACTGTCATCTTGAGAGTGGCCTGATGATATGTTCCAGCCATGTCAAAGTGGAACTTTTGCTTAAACGTTTTCACTTTCACCTTCTTTTAATGTTTTTGACTGCTGCTCTGAATGTGCCATATTTTCTGTATTCATGGTAGTGGGACGTTCCCTTGTGTATGAACTTGAAGCTCATGCTACAGTCACTATTTTATTTAATGATGAGAGGAACATTTGGTTACCCTTATAAAATTTGTTTAGGAAGGACTGCTCAATTGCAAGAATAAAAAACTAAAAGATCTAGAAAAATGTTTTCTTCCATTTAAGCTTTTTTATTCATGACTCAGTTAGGGTGACTATTTCTTTAGTTTTGTCCCTTATTTTGGTCTATTTGTTCTTAAACCCTTGCCCATTATGCTCGGTGACGATACCTGATGATTTTGGTGATCCAGTCGTTCTGATCTGAAATGAATGCCATTCTGAGTTTGTACATGTCTTTTGCCTGTGCTTAACATTCCATGTTTACCTTCCAACTATCTAGTTTGATCTCTATTGACCCATTTAGAGCTACAGACAATCAAGTGACTTCATTTGAGGGACACCGGTATAGAAGCAGGATACAGCACACTTTCAGAGTGCTGCTGAGCTCTTCTCAAATAATGTCCTTTCCACATCCGCATGAAAGACTTGGAGCAGAGTGACGTGTAGGCCGGCTTGGTGCAGTTTATTAATGAAGACCAATAAATAAGAGCGTACTGGTTAAATCGTGCGCGTGTTTGGCGCGCTTTTTGACGGCTGCCTTCCATGCATTGCGCGCACACACAGCCCTTATGAAAGCTTTCTTAAAAATGTGCTTGATGCCTGGCCGCTGGGACTCGCTCTTTATATGACAGTAACCATTTCTTGTGATTGCTTGTGCCGTTTTCGAGTCAAGACACATAAAAGTATGACATTTCCTTTCTTTATTTGACATAGAAGTCCTAGTTTCATGTCGTGGTGAATTAGAGTTGGATACGCAAAGAGCCGTTTACTGCGTGCAGCACGCACGGAGTGCAAGTCCCAGAGTAACAGCTGTGCCAATTAAAAGAGCAACTACTTTGATTTTTGAAAATATGTTGAGGCAGACGGCCCCATTGAGCACTTCCACATCTGACATTTTCATCCCACTTCGTACTCACTAAGCCAGTGGTTAGCTGCAAAGCCTGAGTGAAACACACACTGAAATCTGAATGCCTGTGCAGATGCAATCCAAGGGAATATCCTGTGTTTAACAGTACTAAGCTGCTGGACGCCGGCCAGAACAGGTTGCTAACTCCACAACCACAAAGTGACCATCAGGCTGCCTTTCTCCATCTATCTTTTGACTGCTTCCCGTCATGGTAGTCTTCAATCAATGCCCTCTTCTCTCACCTCCAAATGGTCTACCATTTATTAGACTGATGTGGCACCTGGTCAAGTTCTGGGGTGACATGATCCTTGCTCAGTTTTTCAATAGCATTACTGCTGGCCAGCAGCAGAATAATGCAGTCCTCAACCAGAGCTTTGAGTAGCATGACTCTTGGTCAGTTCTTAATTTCTTGACTGGACTTCATGTCTGTACTCCCGATAAGACACAGTTAGTGCCAGCTAAGACATTCCGTGAGACATTAAAGGACTGTTATAGGCTACTTCAGGTCTGCACAGACACATCAGTATGCTCTAGTCAGAGCTCTTCAGGCCTCAGACCAACCAGCTGGGGAAAAAAAATCTATTCAATCATCCCTCATCAGAGACACCATCATCTAGGCGTTCTTGGACTCACAGGATCTGTGCTTTTCGGCAAGCAGCACACATGGCTCTCTGTTAAGGCCTTATTAAGATTCTCCGGAGGAATCGAATGGAGAGCATCTCTGATTTCTGACTAACAGAGCAAAGAGTACAAACGGGATTTGTGAGGCTTGCTGGAAACATGCGCTTTATCTCACTCCAAGATCACAATGGTGTCAAAGCCTACAGTTCCTGACTAATGGTCTGAGCCAACAGCAAACACTTTTTTTCCGACAGGCTATTTTCTCCTTTAGGATTTACTGTTTATTAACTGTTAAGTTATTCTTATTGTATCAGACCCGCAAAGCCTCCTGGCGCCGTACTGCTTCACTGGCACCTGTCATGTGTCGCCTAAAGGAACGCAGGTTTATAGGCTTGGGTTTATGGGATACATTTCATTTCGATTTCATTTTCTCTCGCACAGTCCAAATATCGTTTGTGATGCATTTTGTGGTGGGGCTCGCTATTAAAGGTGCTCTCTCAAGTCAGGACTAAATTCCTTAAATATGCCTTCATCTTTCTAATTGAATCTTGATTATCAGTAATAATTCCACCCTTTTCTGGAAAGTGTCCCCAAAGAATTCCTAACCTCCTTGGATTTATACAGACCATCTCCTTTCTATATTCACAGAGGGGGTGATACATTTGATGGCTTGTGGCACAGTTAGCCTTGGTTGGTGCAAGTCACACTGTCCCCTCCATGGCATCATCATGGTGAAAATCCTGTGCCTTTTACAAGACTCTTTAAACATGACAATACTGCTATACTACCACTGCTGTACCAGTATCCATGTCTTCAAACATCCCAACAGCGGCCTCTTCGCTGCGGTAAATAAACAGTGTAGCTTCCTAAGGTACAGCTCTGAGAGAATGAGGAGGAGCTCCTGTCCACAGTCTATCCACATGTTGAATAAGGAAATACTTGACACCCTGTGGTTAACTCTCTCACATTAAGCTATTTAAATGGAGTCACCTATTTATTTTTTAGTGTTTTAAATTATTATTTATTACATATTCATAATTCTATTATTGATTTTTTAAATGTATAAAGTTTATATTCATCTCAAGATGTAGTCATAGGAGCTTGTACTATATGTGACAAATATAATTTGATATTGATTTAATACTGTTAAGCAGTCAGTGTGAAGTCTTCTGTGTGGCAAATGTTGAGATGGAGTGGTCATGGTAAGCACTTTGAGCTACATTATTTGTATGAAAATGTGCTATATAAATAAATGTTGTTGTTGTTGTCATTGGAGCTCAGTTGTCCCCTCTGTCTTTGATATCACAAGATCTCCCTTTCAGGCTGTGATGAGTGCAGCATAAAGCAACCTCGAGTTGAGCTCTAATCAAGCTTTGCATTGATGGGTCTAAAGTTGAAGAGGCAGAGGGAAGTCTGGTGGACGAGACAGAAACAAAATAAACACACATCCATACAGTGGACAAACGCCAAGAGGATGTAAGGGTATATGGCACCCTGATACGTAGAGTACAAACCAAGGGAGATTATGTTTAAGCTTTGTGACATACCAGTGAGGCCTCACCTAGCTTTGATTTCCTTGCTACAAAAAAAGACAAAGCAGTGCTAGAAAAGGTTGAGAGGAGAGCAGCGACCGGAAGCCGGAAGCTATGAGTAACGAGGAGTGACTGAAGTAGCTGAGCCTTTTTCAGTTTAAGCAGGCAAAGATTAAAAGGAGACAGGTTTAAAGGTTTTAAAATTATGAAGGGAATTAGTCCAGTGGATCCAGACTGACTTTAAAATGACAAGAACACAGGGATTCACTTGGAAACTTGTTCAGGATCAATTCCACACAAACATTTGGAAGTTTTTCTTCACACAAAGAATCAAAGACACATGTAATAAATGACCAAGTAGTGTGGTGGACAGTAGGACTTTAGGGACTAGGGGTAAGATTGTTGGACGATTCTTGTCAGAAATGTGCTAATATTCTAAAAAGAGAGACTTGGGGAAATGGCGCTGTTATCTCCTTATCCCTGGTTTGTGAACAGTGCAGTGACAAGGCACAGGATGTGTGTTTCTCATACATATTGACAATAAAGACCCTGTAGACAGGCCTTCTTTAAACATTACGGACATTTATGAGAATTAGTGACAAGAAACACTTAGCACCATCTAGTGACACCACAGGAAACATGGTGTAAGACCTTCTCCACAGTGATGTGAAACAACAAAAGAGCTTTCACCTTAAACCACAACAGGACAAAATGTAGACAAATGGCCTCCCTAGCCATTACATAATATTGACAAGGCCCACAAACACTGTGTTTTATCTCATTCATTGGGCCAGCTGTGTCCCTTATCATGCCACACAATGCTCTTTGTTCTCTTAGGGTTACCTCCACAAAAAGGTTCATCTGGTTTGAATCTGCTCCTTCGTCAGCTGCTCTGCTTGATGACCATTGTGACCCCTGACCCTTAAGCTGGACTGTCTTCAGGATGTGGGCTTCACTGACTAGAGAAGGGCAGCAGACATAGAAATCTAGTAGGATTCAAACGCCTACTTCATCAACTCAGCAGCTGGCATGCATTCGTGTGCGAGTGTGTGCGTGCATGTGTGCGTGGGTGGGTGGCCTTCAAGAAAAGGAAATACAAAGACGCCCAATTAGAAAGGGGCGTCCCTACACAGTGAGCAAGCCCCCCAGCCCAGCTGCCCGCACATTCTGTGAACATATGCATTTTAATAGCCTTAGAAGTGAGCCCTTGTATGACCTGCACAAGGCAGCTGGTGCTCACTGAGTTGGAGAGGTGAAGCCAGGATAGGTGTCTGCTAGATTCAAATCCCAATCACCCAAACAGGTGGCCCACAGTACTCTAACTGGATGGGCCTACAGCGCTACCTTCTGGATATACCAGTCTCAGACAAATGACACACACCAAGAAGTGACAATGGTCTGTGCTGCCTTGTTTTCACAAAGCACAGACTAGAGAGATTAGCAAGACAAAACTTCAAATTAATGTGTGGCCTGTGTATGGAGGTAAAACAACGCACAAAAAGGAAACATCATGGCAATTAGCTTAGAAGTATCTTGAGACGATGCATTTAAACGCCAAGAGCTACCAGAGACTTGATCTTGTAAAAGGAGGATTCAGAACTTGTCATTCAGACCATTTGTCCAAGCATCCTGGTGTGCTCTGGGAATTCATTTGCCTCCAGCTGTTGGTTCGGTGTAGTTATTTGTTGATGAAAAAACAATGAAGTGTCCAATGCCAAGAGGGGCCTCGTAAATTCTTGCTTTCTTTTTTTTTTTTTTTTTGCTCGTAAAGTCACTCCTCACCTAGACATTAAAGATTTTCAGATTCAAATGTAAAGATGACAGCACCCTGTATGGTGTCAGCAGCTTTTAATCGTAGCTTTTGCAAATCTCCGACTGGTTTTTTGTTGCCGTCTGTTAGTGGCTTTGCACTCTCATAAAAAATGAATACTGGCACAAGCTTTCTTGTATAATAATAACCAAATTAAATTTTAATTTTGCCTGAATGCCTTTTTTCTTTCCTAGAAGCCAAAACCTCTTCATTCAGCTTTCTTGTTCTCTGTTGTTAAATCATTTCCTTTGGGATTTTTAGTCAGAGTCGCATTCTGAAGCCTTCCTCTTTTGTGCTGGCCTTGGATTTCCCTGAATTTCAGCTTCAGGGGAATTTTTGAGTTCTGTTCAGTGCGCATGACTTCCACAGCAGGAAAAATATCTCAAGAATTGCAAAAGTAGAAAAGAGATGCATGATTAGCTGATATACAAAAATATCAGAAGAGCGCTAAAATGTGTAAGCAGGTAGATGACACTAGTGAGACTGAGCCCGGGCCACTTTTACAGATCACCTTTCAGAGTCAGTAACATCATCGGGTGCCTTCCTTACTAGGCAACGGCAGTTTGTTTGGCATTTGGTAAAGCAAGAAGAAATTACTGTCTGGATGGTGTGTTTTGCCAAACCATCACAGGCCTTATGGAATAAGTTCAGTATTTTTGACTTCAAAGTCATATCTTCACAAACATGGTATATATGCATTTGCCGTAAGAAATTGTGTTCTAAACTTCTAAAGAAAAATATTTTCCCAGCACTGGTGCTTTGCAATGGAGGGTATGGGGCTCGGAGGAAAAGCTTAAAAACGTACCAGATATGACCATTTTTCAAGCCACGACAGTTTAAGAATTGATCCATCCTTTTCATGTTTCCAATGCATGTTTGTGACAACAAAATGGCAGGGCTCGCAAAATCGCTAGCCCATCGTCCCGGGGCTATTGTGTCTTCCAGTCGGGCTACCAAAATCTATCTCAGCACTGCCCGTCGGGCTATCATAGGAAGGAAAAATATATGGCAATGCTCTTGCATTCTTTCACAAATGTAGCTGGGTAATTATGTCATTTTCGGGCATCGATGAGCCACTGTCAATATGTGAAATATTGAAATCGCATTTGAATTCGCGCTTGTTTTTTACTTTCACTTTCACTTTGCGATTGCACGAACTGTGTATAGAGAGCAGCAGTACTGATTGGTCAGTGACGGATTAATTGCGCACCAATTCCTCTGACATCATCTTATCACTCATTAGCTTACTATTCAAACGTGACAAGTGAAATCTCCCGCAGCAAGCTTAAACATGAGATAGAGATTGATTGTGCAGAGAATTTAAAAAATCGCTGACCATTATGTGTGTGCGTGTGTAAAAATAGATGGATTTACGAAGGTATTTTAGTTCTGCTGAGCCAAATAAGACAGGTCAGGGTGAAGAAGGGACAGCCAAAGAAAAGCCTACCACAAAGCGGAAAAGTTATGACAAATCAGACTATGAGGCAAAAAGAAAGCGCAGCTTTTTGGTTTCATGGACAAAAGAATTTCTGTGGGTGGAATATGACAAGCTAAATAACATAATGTTCTGCCGAGTGTGTCGTGAGTTTCCCTCGATTTCTGACTCGACAAGCGCCTTTGTTACTGGGACCAGTAATTTTAGGAAAGACCCCATCAAAACCCATGAGAAATCTCTGCATCACAAGAAATGCATTGGTGCTCAGTCTGCAGCATCTTTCCCAGAACAAACACCAATTGCAAAAAACATACTAAAAATAAACCAAGCACAACAAGAAGTCCTGAAAAAGCTGTTTAGAACAGCGTACTATGTTGCAAAGAGTGAACTACCATTGGCAAAATTTAGCAGTCTTTGCAAACTTCAAAAAGCAAATGGCCTAGATCTTGGTTCCACTTACCTCAATGACCGTGCTTGCAAAGAGAGAGTTTATTGGAGCAATAGCACAAATTTCAAGAGACCAGATCGAAAAGGAAATTCAAGAAAGCAGGTTCTTATCCATTCTTGCAGATGGCAGTACAGACACTGGCATAATAGAACAGGAGTTGGTTCATGTCAGGTATGTGAGAGATAATGGTGACATATCCACATACATGATCAAATGTCAAGAGTGCAAATGCTGCAGGTATTTTAGAGGCTATTCATGAAGCAGTGAACACCATGGGTATCAGAGAAGACACATGGAAAAAGAAAGTAGTGTGTGCAAATTTTGATGGTGCTGCAGTGATGATTGGTGAGAAAACAGGAGTAGCTGAGAGACTGAAACAGAGGATACCCCACATCATAACAATCCACTGTGTGGCACACAAATTAGAGCTAGCCATGCTGGATAGCGTGAAAGGCTGTGAGTACCTGGTGAAATTTGAAGATACACTGAAAACCATCTTTAAGATGTACTACGATTCCCCAAAGAAGCGAAGAGAACTGACAGAAATAAGTGAACTGCTAAATGAGAAACTGGCACATTTCAGTGGCCTGAAGAGCACACAGTGGCTTCCAAGCCGGCTGAGATGTCTGAAGACTGTGGAAAAAAATTACACTCCCACTGTTGTTCATATGGAGAACATGGCAGGAGGAAGTGATGTCAAGTCCGAGGATGCAGCCAAGGCTAAGGGGGTGGTGCAGGAGATGAAGACTGAGAAATTTGTTCGCTTCCTGCATTTCATGTTGGACTACAGTACCATCTTATCCAAGTGCTGTACTGATTTTCAGCATGATAACCTAAACATCACACGAACAAATCAGTTAGTTGAGAGCACCACATCACGCTTACTCAGCCTAAAAACAAAACCAGGAGAATACCAGAAAACCTTGGATACAAAGTTAACAGCAAACAAGGATGGTAGCATTTGCTACTGTGGAACTAAGCTCACAAAAAGTCAGCGACCTGCTAGAAGAGGTGAGGGCACAGACAAAGACACCTTTGGTGCAGAGATTCAGAAGATTATTGACAACACAGTCAAGTACATGAACAACAGATTTAAAAATCTGCGTGAAAAGCCTCTCTCTTGTTTCAAGGTTTTTGACCCTTCCACTCTTCCCTACCCCAGAGAAGAGCTGGCAAATTATGGGGATGAAGAGGTGGATTATCTTGTCACACATTTTGCCAGTTTGCTAGATGAGGAAGAGAAAGAGAAAATTCCATAAGAATGGATGGATCTAAAAATGTGGCTTGCAGAACACCGGGGTAGCAAGGTAGATGATTGCTTGTACAGAGATCTCCTCTCTGAGAATCCAGAACACCTTTCTCATATCTTGTTGCTGGTGAAATTAATGCTGACACTTAGTCCATCAACAGCCATCTGTGAGAGAGGATTTTCTTGCATGAACCGAGTGAAGACAACACATCGTACCTCTCTACACCCTGAAACACTGAATGACTGCATGCAAGTCTCCATTAATGGGGAAACAGTTGAATCTTTTTGCCCTGACAAGTCAATTTGTTTCTGGATGTTTTCTGGAAAAGGTTCAAGACACCTGGATCATAAAACCCCGACAAGAACAAAAAGCAGTGAAATGGAGGCCGATGCACAGGAAGAGAAAGCTGATGAAGGAGATGCTATGCCCTCAACGTCGAGTGGCATTTTCTCATCCGTGACTTCAGTGGAAATTTCAGATTCAGAATCTGACAGACTGATTCATGTTCTACACAGTTCTTACAAGTTCATAGAAATTTCTGTTCAATTAGAACCAAATATTTGAGTTGATGATTGTAATTTTTATACAGTGGTTGTAATTTCTGTTTTAACAATTTTTTGATTGATGTTTTGTTTCCTTTACAATATTATACATTAAAAATAATCTCTTTTTTATTCGGGCTACTTAAATTTATTTTGGGCTACCAAAAACTGAAGAGTGCCTGCCCGAAGGGCTACCAGGGATTTTGAAATTTTGCGAGCCCTGAAAGGCATCTGGAAATAATCATTTTATCGCATATTTATGGGACTATTTTTCTCTTTGTAAGGATGCATTTTATCTTCTCTTACAGTCACGGCCGAAATTATCGGCACCCCTGGAATTTTCCTTGAAAATGCACCATTTCTCCCAGAAAATTGTTGCAATTACAAATGTTTTGGTATACACAAGTTTATTTCCTTTATGTGCATGGGAACAACACAAAAAAACAGAAAAAAGCCAAATCTGACATCATTTCACACAAAACTCAAAAACCGGGCTGGACAAAATTATTGTCACCCTCTACTTAATATTTGGTTGCACACCCTTTGGAAAAAATAACTGAAATCAAGCGCTTCCTATAACCATCAACAAGCTTGTTACACCTCTCAACTGGAATTTCCGACCACTCTTCTTTTGCAAACTGCTCAAGGTCTCTCAGATTTGAAGGGCGCCTACTCCCAACAGCAATTTTGAGATCTCTCCATAAGTGTTAAATCGGATTTAGATCTGGACTCATTGCTGGCCACTTCAGAACTCTCCAGCACTTTGTCTTCAACCATTTCTGAGTGCTTTTAGAGGTATGTTTGGGGTCATTGTCCTGCTGGAACACCCGTGACCTCTGAAGCAGAACCAGCTTTCTGACACTGGGCCCTACATTGCGCCCCAATATCTTTTGGTAGTCTTCAGATTTCATGATGCCTTGCACACAGTCAAGGCATCCAGTGCCAGAGGCAGCAAAACATCCCCAAAATATCTTAGAACCTCCACCATGTTTGACTGTAGGTACTCTGTTCTTTTCTTCATAGGCCTCATTCCGTTTTCTGTGAACAGTAGAATGATGAGCTTTACCAAAAAGCTCTACCTTGGTCTCATCTGTCCACAACATGTTTGCCCAGAAGGATTTTGGCTTCCTCAAGTACATTTTGGCAAACTCCAGTCTGGCTTTTTTATGTTTCTGTGTCAGCAGTGGGGTCCTCCTGGATCTCCTGCTATAGCGTTTCATTTCGTTCAGATGTCGACGGATAGTTCGAGCTGACACTGTTGCACCCTGAGTCTGCAGAACAGCTTGAATATGTTTTGAAGTTGATTGGGGTTGTTTATCCACCATTCAGACTATCCTTCGTTGCAGTCTTTTATCAATTTTTCTCTTCCGTCCACGTCCAGGGAGATTAGCTACAGTGCCATGTGTTGTGAACTTCTTGATTATGTTGCGCACAGTGGACAAAGGAACATGAAGATCTCTGGAGATGGACTTGTAGCCTTGAGATTGTTGATGTGTTTCCACAATTTTTGTTCTCAAGTCCTCAGACAATTCTCTGCTTCTCTTTCTGTTCTCCATGCTTAGTGTGGCACACTCAGACACACAACAGAAAGGTTGAGTCAACTTTTCTCCATTTTAACTGTCTTCAGGTGTGATTGCTATATTGTCAGCACCTGTTTCTTGCCACAGGTGAGTTCAAACGAGCATCATATGCTTGAAATAAAACGATTTACCCACAATTTTGAAAGGGTGCCAATAATTTTGTCCGGCCCATTTTTGGAGTTCTGTGTGACATGATGTCAGATTTGGCTTTTTTTCTCTGTTTTTTGTGTTGTTCCAATGCACATAAAGGAAATAAACATGTATATACAAAAACATTTGTAATTGCAATCATTTTCTGGGAGAAATGGTGCATTTTCTGGGAAGATTCCAGGGGTGCCGATAATTTCGGCCATGACTGTATGTGAGCTGTCACATAGATACAGAAGTAAATCAAAACAAAACCAAACACTTTTACTGTGATTTGGTCTTTCTAGATGAAACAATCTCCCGGTATGGTGAAAGGTTGTTAAGTAATTGTTGAGCACCACACATGGCTGGTCTTCTTCTGAAATGGCTGAATCTCATAATACTGGCATTTTTTTTTTTTTGCACAAAAATTACATGCATAAACCTTTTTACAATATGTGTATTATCACAAGACATGGATCAATACAACTCAACCACTGTCAACATATTCAGTAAGTTTTCAAGCTTTTGCTCAGAGCCCCCACTGTAAAGCACCAACTGAGGGCAAAATATATATTTTTTTAATTTATAGAAAAGACTTAATTGTACAACACAGGTTCGCATGGCAAACACTTATATGCCATGTTTGTGAAGGAAACTTTGAACTGAAAAATACCAAAATCATCTTTTAACGACACCTAAGCATGGAACAAGACTTATGACGACTGACCTTTGGAGTTACCACATGAGATCTTCCTTAAAGGTAGTTCAGATGGGCACAGCTTCTGAACCCTTTTGTTTTGTGTATTGTTGTGCGCAGAGAATTGATACATTTACAGCACTTACAGTATTCCCTTAGTGTTGGGACACGTAGTGCAAAGCAGAAAATGACCCTCCATATTTACTTTCCTATTTTCTGCATCTCACTATAAAGTCTTTTGTTCACAGTGCATCTCCCTGGCCAAATGTAGCAGGAAAAACTCAAAGTGCAGACATATTAGGCTTGTCCAGTGTTCTCACACCTCTTCTTAGCGATTTTCAGCTTCCTACACTCAAGGCACAGCAGAACTGGACTGAAAAGTGGCAGCTGCCACAACAATCCAGCCCCACAGGAGAAGGGTGAGAGCGTGGGAAGGGGACTCGTGCGTTTCACAGGAGTGGCGGTTTCCTCTCTGGTGCATACTTGGTGCCATCACTCACGGATAATAATATTTCGAAGCAGCAGCCTCTGGGATTTTGCTGTTAAAGGCAGCTCTCTTGCACCCGTCTGGAGAGGGAAAAAAAAGGCCCAATTTTACATAATGATATGCTTGCTGTCTCTTAAATAAAAGTGGAATTTTGGCTAGCAAAGCATGAATTTTCCATATTGCTGTTCCGTTTGTTCCTTGTCATGTGGTGGGGGGTGGGGATTCAAGCTAAAAAGAAGCTTGAGAATGCTTATCTGAAATCACAGGCTGCTTTCTGTCTTATGCAGGCTTCTCCTAAACCTTTCTCATTCCAGGAGCTGGAGATGAATCCATCTCAGGCTTTTCTCGACTATGAAAGAAGAGAAAAATCAGAACTACAGACAGATGGGGCACCTCTGTGCCCTTCTTTTTACTGTAAAATTTGTTCCTGTCACACTGCTGTACATCGGTCATGCACTACAGTCGAGCATTTCTGAAATGTCCCAAGACAGACCCACTATTTGGTGCGACTGCTCCACTGGGGTTATTGTTTTGTCTTGTGAATAAAGAGTCTTGAAATGATGGAAAAACTTAAAGGTAGCAATACACTAAAGAGCACAGCTCATGAGCAATCATTGGTCCCTTGTAAGAGTAGGCCTAGTGCTAGACGCGCTTTTGCTTATTGTAATGCATGTAAAGATAATGGAAATGAAATCTTTGGTAAAGGATCCTGTCAGTGCAGCCAGCTGCTTATTTGCTACACTGGCAGATAACATTCACATTTTCAACAAGCCTTTCTTCCATCGTCATATGAAAGGCGGAAGATTAAGCAAAAGCCTCTCACTTTCATTTCTTCTACTTTTTTGTTTGCAGATTTCATTTTTGTTCATTATAGCTCAGGAAATCACTTTTTTCCCTCCTTTAACCACTGATAAGATGATTGCTGTATGCACTGCTCATCTTCTCTTGAATTGTCCTGTACACCATTTTACACTCATATCTCAAACCAACAAAACAAAGGATACAGTTTATGCATTATTTGTTTTAAAGTGCAAACGTGTCACTAACAGTCTCTTCACATGACTGACAAGTGTTTTATATATCCCTGCTTACAAATTATTAGAATATTGTCATCTTCAGAGTCTCAGTTCTATTACCTTTTTATAATGAGAGCCACCCCCAAACAGCTAGAGAACAGCATCCTTCACAGTGTCACATAATGTGCACTGAAGCAAGTGATTTAACCTGGAGTCACACAGGGCCTGCTGTGTCACATGCTTATCTCTGCTTATCCCAACAGCCAATATGGGACACTCTGGCTCAAGCCTTAGTCTCGACTTCCCTACCACGTTCACAGAGGTGAATGTATGTGGAATATACGCTGTGAATGACGCTTAAGCGCACAAAAGCCATTATCAGTGTGATACCCTGTTTTACTGCTCCTTACTCTTCCAAGCCCAAACAAAAACTTTAAAAGTCAAATGTAGGCAATGTGACAAAAGCCCAGCTGTGTCTCAAAACAGTTTGGTCAAAGGACAGCACCACCATGCAGGGCACACTCCCAGACAGCTGAGCTCAATTGCCATGTTACCATCATGTCATATAGTCAAGTCCAGAAATATTTGGATGCATCTCTACTTCTACTCTACTGAGCCTCATGCCAGGCAAGTTACTGCTCTCCTTTTTGCCTTTTCCACAAGAGCTGCTTTAATGAGGCATTCTGCAAAGATGAAAACTAAAATGTTTGCCCATTAAAAGCTCATTGTTTTTGCAGCATCTCAGCAATGACATGTTGAAGAGTGTCCAAATGATTTCTAAGGGTCTTCAGGCACTGACACATGAGTAATGTGCTTTTAATGAAGATGCTAAGCCGCTCTGCACTCTATGCATATCAATATACTTGCAGCCACTGTTCAAGAGGAAAGGCCACGGATTCTGATGAGTGCTCCATTACCAGCTATGTCATGTGAATACACCTTTACGAAAAGCGAGGTAAAGTCCCAATAAAACAGACGGCATAACTGTGTAGTTCTGCTCTTGGCATCAGTGTCCACCACATGACAGGCTCAATTGTTTTATTCCAACCACTTCTCTCCTCACAGGATTAAACAGGCCATAAAGTGAGTGCCATCTGTAGTGATGACCCCAAGTTGCACGATGCATTAACATGTCATCAGTGTCACACTGCCTCGTACCTCATTACACAGCATTTTCCATACCATCACAATGCACTATAAGAGAGCACAAGAATTAAGACAAAGATAAACAGCAAGGCATCAAAGTCCAAGATGGAGAACTTACTGTCAGAAGGTTTAGCCTGATAAAACCTGAACCTCTCCGCATTACCAGCATCTCTACTGAGAGGACCCCTGGATGAAGAAATAAAATAGGAAGATTTGTTGAAGGCCTCTACATAAATGTTTATCAACCACAGCAAGCCTCCACTTTAACCATGTCTTTTTTGTTATCGTGAATAGTATGCCATCACAAGGCAACATATGCAGCACATGCAGGATCCATCTTAAGCAAAAGTTACTAAGATGGACATTAATTGGTGGTCTGTATACAGGATAAGCACACAAACACTGGGCTATACTGCACAAATTGTGGACGGAAACTGAAACCGATCCAATGCACACAAGTGCTGACTGACGCACCACCTTTTTAATGATCTGTGAAGCCATTTTGTTTGCAGACAACAGACACAGAGTGTGCCATAATAATATGGCGCTTGTTTCTAACAGGCTTCTATAGGCCATCGTACTAGTGTACAGTTATATGAACTCACAGGATGACTCGCTGTTATCTAAATGGAAACTTTAGAAAAAGGCAGCTCTCAAGTATTTATTTATTAATCCATTTAGCCGCTAATCTAGATAGGCTTTCTTCTTTTGAAATACAAGAAGGTCAAATGGTTTGCCCAGACACAGCATATTCAAAGGCTGGATCAGAAGGCTTACTGCTTTGACCTTTGCCCTGTGCTCACTTCTCCCGGGAGGATTAGGCGAATGTTTAGAATCGAGAAAGGCTTCATTTGCATGACTTTCTTTCTGGCCTGCTTTAACAAACTATAAACCTGGTAAATTGGATTGGCATCCCTGAAGATTTTGCGTTCAATAGAATCCATTTCCTTTATTTAAAAGAAGAAAAAAGCTATTTCTTTTTCTGATTTCTTTTTATTAAAATATAAACTGTATAATTTCTTCACATCTAAGCATAGCTCAGGATATAAAGAAGCTACATAGCATAATAAAAAGGTCTGAATATTAATAAAGCAACAAAACACAATTTTTTGACCATCCTGGTTTCCGATCCATTTTTATCTTACTTTACCTGGTTAAGTTTACATGAAATGTTCAGCAAATAAATTGGAAAACACCTATATCCATCTCCAGATGCCCGGAACCCACAAGGTCCCAATGCAGTCCCTCATCAATGTACCAACACAATGTATGAATTTTTAAATCTGTCACAAGATCTCCTAGACCAAGTGATCACCCTCATTGTATTCTATTTATTATTAAACCCCAAAAAATGTCCTGCTTTTGACATTGAGATAAATCCCTAAAATGTGCTAACAGGTTGCCCATTTCCCATTCGGATTCTAAAAAGAGTTTTACAAAAACAGGAGAACATCTGAGAATCACTAGGGAGCCACTGTGCTCCATGGACACAACACCAGGGCACCACATGGACCTGTCATTTCCCTTCACTCTCCACATCATTCATTAAATACGATCTCGGGAAGCTCATCAGATGACTTCTCCATTTTAGGTGCCACTGAGAACAGAAATGAAGAGTACAGAAAGGTGGTGGAGGACTTTGTTATGAGGTGTAGAGACAACCATCTGGACCTGCAGGTTGCTGGAAAGCCTCAGAGATTAGCCAACATAAATGAGTGAGGAGGTGGAGGTAGTTCAGTCCTAAAATACCTACACTCTATTGGGTACAACAAAACCCAGAGCAGGCTTGTGTTTTTGAGGAGGCGAACATCCTCAGTCTACCAATCCACAGTGGCCACTGCTGCCTGCTGGGAGAGACACCCGAATGCAGTGATCAGTAAAGATGGCTGGACTATAGGACTGGGACAGTAGCAGAGAGGAGGAGGAGGAGACCTGGGACTACTAGTGGGTGACATACTGGATGATCCAGTGTACCTGATGAAATTCTACTTCTATGGATTTTGATAAAATTATTTTACAGATTTGCTAAAAATTAGTGTGAAGTACTATTGCGCTTATTTAAATGTGCGACTTCAATTTGAGTATAACGTTTTATGTCAAGGATTTTAAGTTTGCAATTACTTTCTTAGTGTGACTTGGTTTTATTGTATTCATGTTTTTGCTTGGTAGTGACAGCATGAATGAGCAAGAGAGGGAAAATGAATCTGTATTTTAAGTCACACTGTCCACTCCTAATTGAGACTGCATTTTGTCCACAACTGTTGGCAAAGGGACATTAATTCTTTAAGGATACCATACATTAAATGAGCATTGGTGCCATTACTGGTGTATAGTTCTAGGTGTTGAAGTTACATAATGGATTATGTCATAATTTTGTGCTCCTTTGATTATTTGCTTGTAGTTTATGCATTTTCATGATTTTGTTTCTTCCTTTGAGATCTGATGAATTCTATTTGTCATTATGTTTTTCTTTTTAAGATCATATTGTCCCTAGAAATTTTGCATCTCTTGACATGACTGCGTATTGGTTTTCATGGGCATTACTGTGGCTGCCGGTTTTCATTCTAACCCTTTTCTTAGTGACCAGTTTTTGATGCTAAATAACATTTTGCCTAAAATTTTATTGACAAGTAATTTAACCCTAACCCCTTAATAATTTGTGTTTTTCCTAATTAGTAGCCAAGCAATAACAATATACAAAATGAGCCAACACATGACCAGCAAACTGCATCCATTATACAATAACTGAAAATAAAGAAAGGTGAAAGTCTCAGTAATGTTGATCTGCTCAGGTCCACAAAACATTTTAATAGTGCTCTTAGAAAAAAGAAAGATCGACAATTTAAAAAGAAACAGACAGTTTTGGAAATACCTGGCGTAACAGAATGCAGCAAGCAATGGAATTAAAGATCCATCTTTTATTTAAGAAACTGGTTGGAGTGATTTTGGTTGGAGTTTGAGGCCCCAACTCAGCTTGTCAGCTGCTGGCTTGACTCACATCTTAGTTCTGTTTCAGTGTAGTTTAAGGAACAAAAAAAAAGGAGACAATTCAGAAGACCGAGTCTTAAAAAAACAAGTCAAATAAAATGACAGGAAAAGTTAATTAGCAGCAAAAAGGGTTAGAATGAAAACATGTGGTCACCGTAACACTCCAGGACCAGAGTCCAAGACCCCTGCTTTGGACATTTTTCATTCCGGAGAGCTGCGCAATGGAACATGCAGGCTTACAGTATGAGCTCATGGGCCCTGATGGCTCCTGTCAGCTCAATGAATGCACTTTGTGTCTTGATGCATCTTTCTATTGTGTTTACCTAAAGGAACTGCTCCAAGTAAATGATGTATTAAGGAGTTGCCCTTGCACATCATCCTCAATGATGTCAAGTAAAAGCTCACATTGAATTAAGTCAAGTCAAGTTGGGGAGCATGCACTGGTACAGTGCGTTGCCGCACCCACTACACACCGAAACAACTCAGGATCCCGGTTGGCAACCCCCCAGGCAGACACGCGGTCCAATCCCACCATCCAGAAATGACCCTCTATCTACCACAGCCAGGTCTTATGTGGGCAACCCCTTGGTCTGGTCCAGCCACTCAGGTCCCCAACAATGAGGATCTTACGAGCCAGATCACCCTCGGGAAAACGTGCCACATGTGCTGTAACTGACGCTCCCTCACAATGCAGGTAATGTGCCTCATTCGGGACCCCATGAGCAACACAAAGTCAAACCAACGGTACCCAAGGATTTTCCGGAGAGACACAGTACCAAAGGAGTCCAGCCTTCATCTCAGGTCACTGGATAGCATCCATGTCTTACAAACAGGAAGCACCTTCGTCCTTTTGCACTGATATCGGGAGCGCCACTCACCCCTTTCCAACGACCTCATGACCCCCCATGCTCTCCCAATCCATCTACTGACTTCATAGAAAAAGTCACCAGAGTCACATGAATGTCACTGCCAAGATAAGTAAACCTCTCGACGAGGACAACACTCTCTCCGCAAACAGACACACTGCTGATGGCCGTGCCCAAGTGGTCATTAAAGCCCTGGCTCTTTCGTTTTCATCCAGGACACTCGCAAGCCCAGACACTCAGACTCCTCGCTCAGTCTCTCGAGCACCCCGATCAGAGCCTCCATTGACTCCGCGAAGATCACAGCATCCGTCAGCAAAGTCAAGATCCGTGAATCTTTCTTCAACAGATGCCCCACAGTCGCTAGATCCCACGACCTTGCCCAATACCCAGTCCATACAAGCATTGAACAGAGTAGGAGCAGAACACACTCCTGACGAACCCAGAATCAACTGGGAAAAATGCAGAGGTTCTACCTCCACTCTGCACAGCACTCACAGTCCCAGTGTACAGGCCAGCCATGATATCCAGCAACCTCGAGGGGATCCCCGTGAACCCTCAGGATGTCGCACAGGGCAGCTCGATCAACTGAGTGGAATGCTTTAAGAAAATCGATAAAGGCTGTGAAGAAACTCTGCCGATATTCGCATTTACACTCCATGAGAACCCTCAGTGCCAGGATGCGGTCGATGGTAGACTTCTTAGGGGTAAAACCAGACTGCTCCAGTCGCTGGTAGGTGAGAAAGTGATCACAGATCCTATCGAGGACGACCCTAGCAAGGACCTTACCCAGCACTGAGAGCAGTGTTATCCCCCGGTAGTTGCTGCAATCCAGGCGATCACCCTACCCTTTCCAGATAGGGATGACAAGTCCCGTTTTCCAGTCAGTTGTGATGATGCCAGTCTCCCAAATGGAAGCAAAGATTGCTTGCAATACCAGGAGGACAGCCTTACCACCAGCCTGGAGAAGTTCACCTCGGATACCACAGATCCCTGCAGCCTTTCCTACCCTCAGCTGGTTCACCACCTGTGCAATCTCAGTGAGATTGGGTGGTTCACAGCTAATTGGAGGATCAGCCTCAAGGACCGTGGACCAGATATCCAACATCCTAGCCGGAAGATCAACTTTGAACAACTGCTCTAAGTAGCCAGCCCAGTGGGTCACAACTGCAGTGTCATCCATAAGGACCGTTCCATCAACAGCCCTCTGACTGTGAATCTCCGAGTAACAGAATCAGATGTGCGTAATGCTTTGATTCCTCTGTAAGCAGGACGTGGGTCACTAGACCATAGATGGCGTGTCACTTGCTCACAGATTCCTCTAACAAATACCTCTTTATCTGCCCTCAGAGCCCTTGCAGCTGTCCTTCTCAGTCCCCAGTACAGACCAGAGTTGCCATTGAGCCGTGCGCTGCGACTCCTCTCGATAATATCCATGGTGCCCTGCAAGATGAAACACCTCCTTCTGGGAACACCGGTAACACCAACACAACCCTTAGCAACCTTCAGGGTCTTGTCATGGAAGGTTTCCCACATCACATTAGGATCGGCAGTTGTACCCAAATCTGCAAGTTCCTCATACAAACTGCGTGCAAACTCCTTAGAAACAGCCTGGTCTTGGAGTCTGGCCAAGTCCAGGATCATTTTTCTAGTAGGTGGTAACCTACTGGACCTAAGCTGGATCTTCACAGTAGCAACAACAAGTCTGAACATTGAATCAAACACATGAAAATATAGTAATGTAAAACTCAAATTCTAATGAGCTCCCTTGGAATTAGTGGTATGAACAAGTAAAGTCACACTCTCACCTCTAAGGTAACCTTAATCATGCCATCCTATCACGTGTCCGTGATTAATGTACTCCATAGGATTTAAAGCACTGTGTCAAATTCTAACTGTTTGTAATGCTGGTCTCCTATGTGGGCATGCATGTGTCCAGTCAAGTGTCAGCATCTGCACTAAAGTCGTATAGACTATTAGTAACACAGAGCTAGGCCTGCCACAATACATACATACATACATACAAAAAGCACATCTGAAGATGCAGTTGCCAAAATGACAATATGGTGACTGGGTCAGTCCATCTGGCAGCACCAGACCGCTATGGACCAAGTGGCTCCGCTGCGCTGTTTGATTCAGCTGCTTGGAAGGCCATGCAGAAGCTAGTCATCGCCTGGTTGTTGGCCAGCCTTCCAATATAGCAAAATGAGCTGCTTGCCAAGACGTGTGATCGCTCCCAGCGTAAGCGCCTTAGCCCAATGACACGTTTAAAGAATTCTTCAAAACTGAGCAAAAGCCTTTGTCTCTGGCACACTCAGCCCCTGTCACAATCCAGCTTTGAATTTTGATTTTATCCTTCATAGGCATGGAGCCATAATCCCAGTTCAAAACCAGTTCAGCCATTCTCTGTCCTGCGGCTGTGAGCTCTTAACTTTGAACTACTGCTACCTCTGTTAATGTTCCTCTTTCTGTAAGTTGCCTTTTTTGCTCTCCTAAAACCAGAGTGTGAACATTTTGTGTAACTAATTAGACCATGACAAATGCAACAGCCTTAGCAGATATACCAGGTAGCACATGTCTTTGCCATTACTTTATTCATTTTCTGGAAAAGGAGAGAACACTCACAGAATTAGAGGGCCATGATCTTGTTACTCCGATTGAATTCAGCATCTTACTACTGCTTTCAAGGAGGCCAAAACATTCCCTGGAGGGATTTTAGCACTGACATTTGCAAAAGAAAGGACACCTGTTTCCAAAGACCCTTTGGAATTTTTAATTTTTCCCTTAATCATTTCATTTTATGTAATCTATTACCAATTACAGCCTGCAGATTCAAAGTGGCTCTAATGAAATAATGTTGAGCACGCCTCAGTTTGTCTGCTCTTCTCATTAAACAACTGGGAGAGAAACTAATGATGTCTGCCTTGTATATATACTTTATTCGTGCAAGAGCGCTGAAGACAACCAGATGTTAGGGTGGCTTATTTGTTTAAACACGGAAGGTACTCCATGGGTCTCATTTATGGGACGTCATGCGTTAATTCTCTCCTGCTTGGCTTTGACATATACCGAGCTCTCTGGATTGACACAGTATCGTTTCTACCTGCAGCTCACACCAAAAACATCCAGTAAAAGCCCCTGAGCATTTCACAGACCCTGGGATTTCTAAGTAATTTTTTAACTGTATTCCCCCAGAGCAAGGAACTACCACTTTGTCAAGTGTCATTTCTTATTATATACTTCACTGCCTTGCAAAGCGCTATATAAAACAAAGCCTGACTGATGTACTGTAATGCATTTCCAAGTCAATGCTGATTTGTAGCGCAAAAGCAGAGTAAATAAACAGAACAGCCATCACAGAGCCAGGCTCCTTCTCAAACATGATTTAGAAGGAAAATATGAAGCTGAAATCATTTAAACATTTGTAATTGCCGACTGACAACAGTGGTACTGCAGCCATGTTATGTATGGTTAGTGCTCAATCATGGAGTTTCTCTCATATCTGTCATTTAGTTCTACTTTTTTCATACTGTTAGTTTTGTTTTGGCTCACACACTGTACCTCTGTAGGTGTGCTTAGATACTCCTGGCTTCGATTTTGATTATCTGTGTATGTTACAGTTTCAGGCTACTAACCTTCATTATGTCCAACATACGGAAATTGTATAGTTGTCATCTGTGCCAAAGTGCCTCCCTCCTCAAGGAAAACCAGAGGTACGGGCCAAGTAACACCAACATACAGTGTGTTTACATACACACACATAACTGGGTGAAGAATAATCCGTGTTTAAATGAGCAAGTAGTCTTCTACAATTCTCCTTTGCCAAAACACCCTGGTGTCATTCAACTGTGCAACAACAAAAAATAAAATTTAAACATCAACACTGGCCACCATGAATCTGAAAATAAGCCCAACGCCTGTGATAGTTTTCTGGTGCTTTATAAATAGGTTTAGTGAGATGAAAGTTTAATTTACTGGTTGCCACGGCCTCTTTCCTGCTTGGCTGTGTGATTGAGCCATGCAAAAAATCAGCATACCAGTATGTGTTCTTTTTTGATGTACACACGGTGCTGCTGGGATAATAATGCAGGAATTGTTACTACAAAAATAATATGCATTAGGTTACTCATTACTGTAAAAAATCATCAAATAACATGACACACATTACCCTACTGCTCTCGAGATTATGTTGCTGAGTTTAGCACCGTATGTTCAGCTCATCAACATAACTTCAGCAATTTCTGAAATATTGAAGACAGATTATTTCAGCCAGGAGAAGGAATAGTGAGATCACCCAAACATTTGCCTCTGCTAATTTATTTTCTGGACTGCTGAAAGTGCATTCCCAGCTATGACATCTGATTTCAGAGTGCGATGCAAATCCATGGACTTACACAGATTACACATTCCTTCACAGTAACCTGGTTTAGGGTTTACAAGGCCACATACCTAGATTATTTTCAGAGAAATCTGTCTCAGTTAATCAGGTTTCTCAAAGGCCAATAACCCAATTTACCTAACTGGAATAAGGGTTTACATGGCATTTTAGAAAATCAGGTTCCTATGAATAACCAGGTTATTGAAGCCCATGTAAACACACCTGATGTCAACCACTGACCAGGGTTGTGGAGTTAGCACAAAACTCTGGACATTTATGGTACCACTTCCTGCTATTCCTCTATTTGTAATTATGGTGCTTTCCATTTACTGATGTCACCCCAAGTTGACTACATTCCAAAAAACAATGAGAAAAACAATTCAGACACCTCCAGGAAAACCTTTGTTGTGCTTGCTCTTTCGTAATATAGACAACTACTGAACAATGCATCACATGGTATTTTGTGTGTCCAAATACCGTAGCATCATGTCCACAGATAGATGTCGGACAGCACTGTGTGTACGGCTGATTTACTGAGACACAAATAGACAGAAGTGTTAATAGACTGTAGAATACTACAGCTCTCACTACTGTTTGTGGTGTGTGTTTCCATTTTGGATTGAAGTCATAATCTAAAGTCGTACAAACTCAGACTTGACAGACCAGCCCAGAGTTTCTGAGTAAGAAATCTGACTTGTGAGGTCTTTGCAGTTGAAAATTGTGACTTCCCAGTTCAAATGGAACTCTGCATTAGACTAACATATTTACTACTAGGGGGCTTCGCTCGCCAACCCCCGGGTTTGGTCCTGTGGAAATACAATTTAAAATTTTTTGTTTCATGGGAATTGTTACATATGCATTATATTCACTTTTGATAATGCAACGTATAACTGGCCGTGACTGAATATCATTTCAATAAAAATAACACTTTTCTGATAAAACAATCTACTTATAAAAATCCAGAGCCGATGTAGCAGGTGGCATTGTTCTCAAGAAGCTGCGGATTTCTGGCCATTGCGGATTGCACGTCATTGTAAGAAATAAATCTGTCCTACCAATAGTTCTGGATATTGCATCATGCATTGCATCATGATAGAACTGTTGCAATGCTCTTGGATTACCTTGATATGATGATGGTAATATTACTGCTGTACCTATTTTGAATTTGTCTGAACTATTGATATCTGAATTTTGAACGTGAACAATAAGACCTTGCATATGTTCCGTTCTAAGTTTAGCTTGATTCGATTTAATAAAGAAGAGACGATTAGCTGCGACTTTTACATAAGCATTAATAATGTAATGTTGCGATTGACGTTGAGATGATAGAAGTGGGTTAAATACATTGGGACGTATCGCTAATTTTGAGCCGAAATATTGTGTGGGTGTTATTCATTTTGCTGAATGTGTTTGCTTCATATTGTATGACCATCCTGTTTCGCCATCTAGGAAAAGCAAAGGTAAAGGGTCGGCATGTGGCGATGTATTTGACATAAATGACAAAGCATGCATTGCCTTTGGATATACACGAATATCTACTCTGTCTTAGATATCTCAGTTCGAAAGTATTATCGCTGACAATTCATCACGTGGGTTTTCTTAAATATGCGACTGTGATCTTTCGGATTCATATAGACATCCAAGAAAATGTCTTTGTCCATGTGTTGCTGGTAAATCTTGTGTAAAGTGCGATAAGTTTGGACATATGGATTTGTATCATTATTGGCTGTATAATATCTATTACATCGGATCGTTTCACTGTTTTGACTCTATGTTGCATCGCTTCTCCGTGATCATAAAGATACACCTCACCAAATTGTGTTTTTTGTTCGAAATTAAACTTGTCGTAGCTGTGACTGTTACGGGAACACAGATTCTCATAGCATATGGTCCATTATTGTGTAAATCAACGCTTTGTGCATTGAATGATGCTAACACGAAACGATTATTGTAGACGCATATTATTTTGCATGTAGTGTTTGTTGATTTCACTTTTACCAAACAACAAATCTTTTAAGTCTTGTGGAAACACCTTTTCATTGGGAAGCAGCACTACTTTTCCCTGATGGCAACACGAAGTAGATGATCTTCAAGTCTCTGACGTAAACTTTAAAGCCTTACAATATCTACATACTTCCGACATATTACCTATGTCCATATATTCGACCTCTTTATGCTGTCCTGTTATTTCACCTAGTAATAATTTCCATTTGTTTGCGCGAATGCAATCTGTACTGTCTTGTTGTTGACACTTTCGAATTTTAGTACTGTCATATTTTTGAACTTGCTCTGCGTGTGTATTGCGCCAAGGTTTTTTGTGAGCCTTTCGATTTTCCACTGCTGTCATTATCTGTAACCTGCTCTACATGTGTATGGCGCCAACGTTTTTGAACATCTTTATGAAGTTCTACTGTGTCTTTTTGTCTTTTATTTCTGATCCCGTTTGGACCTGAAAAGTTTTCAGTTCCACTTGTTCCGGGCTGATTATTACTTTCCTTGCCTAGGTCACCGTCTCACGGGAATATGTTTCCAATGAATGTCAGTATGACGTGACTTGACCGTGTCGCAGGAAGTGAAAGTGTCACTGCCTCTCTGAAGTGTCTCTCTGTATCTCTTCAGAACATCAAGTCTCATTGCAAGATTTTTTTTTATAATAGAGAGATGTGGACTGAAAGCACACAACATACAAGTTCCGGGGTATTTCATCACTGCCAAGTACAGCTTCTAATGCTTTTGGATGGTCTTTTTAGGCTTGATGCTCAAGTAGGTGCCTTCTTTTTGAAACCCGTAAAACTACTGATTTTTGCATCACATACATTTTCACCACCATCTTCTATGGCACACTGGCACAGATGATATCTCCTATATGTTGTGACTGTAAAGTGTTTAAAAGCTGCCAATTTTATTAAACTCTTTTTGCCATTGTGAATTTTTGCATAAGGTTTTAAACTACCAAAGATATGTCATATTCTGAAAATTGCTAAAAAAAAGGCTGAAATCAGTCTTCAAGGTAAATTAAAATGTATAGTGAACAAAAAGAGTTGAATCAAATTAGTATATGTGAAATTGGAAATTTGAATACATTACAATTTTCATTTACAGTTTGTGCATTTTTACTGACAGCCCTGCCACAGAGTGTGCTTTGCAGACAGACACAATCCTGCAGAGTTGCGCGTTTTCCAGTATACTACATTCTGTGATTCAAGTCTACAATATTCTGTGGTGTACTGTTGCCTTTTGATTTGATTGAAGTTAAAATTGAAGTCATATCACTATAGGTAAAACATGTCAATCTTTTCCACATAATAACAACTTTACTCAATTCATCCCACGTTGTTCATTATGAAAATGGATTTGAAGTGTGCCAGTAGCTACCACAGTCACAGTTCACAACAACATATATTTGTACAGTGTTTAAATGTGGCTGTGGAAGATTGCTTGTGATTTGGCCCCTTAATTTTATTGTAGTGCTGTCAACCAGGAATTTAGATTTAAATCCTTGAAGTTATGTATGAGAATGCTGGCCAAATACACGTTTCAAACCAATGCTTTCTTTCCTCTGACATTGTGAAAGCCAAACTAGACCAGGATGCTCACCACCAGTGTTAACATGAGCTCTGTACCATCTATGAGAATGTAGAAACAACTGATTCCATAGCTTGTAAATTTCCTCAGATGATGAAGTACTAGGGTGTTGTACCGTGCTAACCATTATGGATGTAATGAGAAGTTAAGTAAAATTACACCTTTTATTGGCTAAGTAAAAAGATTACAATATGCAAGCTTTCATGGCAACTCAGATGATGTAAAAAACAAAATCCAGATTTGTTCCCTTAGTATGGATAATGATATATTGCTACAATAATATTACAACACTCTCCTGTGTTTCTGTCGCCTGCATCTGCTATCCTTCTGGTATAAAGATGCCTTCATGATAGAACAAGTGAATCATTAGGTAAGAGGTAGAGCCAAGCTAAGTATGGTCTAATGGACACCACACCTGTATAACTCCACACTCTGCTGGTCTGACAAGACAACAGCCTCACAAAGGAAGCGCATTCACATCTGGTATTTGGATAATACAATGATAAGGGATGGTTAGTTCCATGGGCCTTCAGCTGAAAGGGAGGACCTCAAATAGCAGATAGGCCGAATGTGACTAGGGAAGGGGGTTGTTAAGTAAGCCACCATACTGCCACAGTATTTGACATGTTGGCCTACAGAACAGCTCGACTACTTATCAGAGCGTCAAACGGCCAGCTGGGGGTCGGATCCGAGTGAAAGGCTGGAAAACTTAAAAGCAACATGGGAAAAGTGCTGAAACGGAACAGCTTGGAATGTCTTTCTCTGCAGGCTCATCATCTACGCAGCAGTGTTTGAGATACTGTTCCTCCAAATTACTGTCAGCCTGAAGTGACATTGCATGCCAATTGAATGCAGGTTATGCTAATTGCTTCTGCGGCTTCTTTTTTAATGGCTGGAAAGCCCGACGCCTACGTTTAATTACTTGGAGCTGGATTAACTCACGGAGAGGAGCGTGAATGTTTCTGGAAACTGAGAGGCTGAAACCCTTTACATAAATGTTGAAACAAAAAGAAAAGTGGAGCTTTTTGGTGGCCGTATGTGAAGGCAGCAGACTTCAATTCCTAATACCAGCGCTGCCCATGGGTTTCAGGGTCAGAACATATGTGGACTCATTATGCTCCTGGCATCTTTTCTGTTGCACTTCCTTATTTCTGCTGCAGGCAAACGTGGCTTCTCAGCCTTGTGTTTCACACTGGCACAATCAGTGACTCGCTAGATTTGCCTCTCCTTCCTGTGCAGAGCCGACCTACTGTGACGGGCTGAGTGCTCGATAACACAATAAATTAACATGCATGACATTTAATTTTCAATTTCATTAAATTCCGATTACACTGCAATATTAGTCAAATTTAATTCCTTTTAACACCATTCAGTGCCCTGCGATGAGGCGCACACCGAACTTATTAGGAAACTCATTCCAGCAGTCATTATTAGAAGGTACGAAGAAAATCTGAGAAAAAGACTTATGTAGTGCACCTCCATCATGACAGGAGGAAGAGTCTGCATCTCTGAACATCCGTGCCCTGCATACAACTGAGCTCACAGCAGGGCATCAACTGGGACTTTCAGAACAATTGCTCAGAACAATTTGAGATTGAGCGGTCAGGCTTCATGGGAGTTTTCATGTTTTCAGGCAAAAGTAGAACATTGCCATGCTTTTGCCTTAATATCAGGACAGTTTTTACACTCCATCATATGGACTTTTACCTCTGTCACCAGTGACTGTTATTTTTTAGCCTACAAGACTGGACACAGACTAGACCTTTCAAGACCACAAGCAGTCAATCATAAGAATTCAAATATTATTGAATTCTCGGCCAGTACTTGGATGGGAGACAATCTGAAAAAACCTAGGGTTGCTGCTAGAAGAGTTGTTGGTAAGATCCCAATGCACCGATGGGAACACTGTGTTGTAAAAATGGTGCTGTCCTTTGGGTGTGACCTAAAAATGAGGTCCTGACTCTCTGTGGTCATGAAAGATCCCTGGGCACCGTTCGTAAAGAGTAGGGTGTATCCCAAAGTCTGGGTTAATTTCCCACCACCACCATGGCTTTGCCCATTCTAATCATCCCCTGTCTGTAATTGTCTCTCTACCTAACAGCTACCACGTGGTGAGTGTACTGCTGCAATTGTGGCTGCCGTCGCATCAACCAGGTGGGTGCCACATAATGGTGTCAGTTGAAGTAGTTCCACTCTGTCCATGTAAAGCACTTTCAGTAGCAAAAAAACAGGTTTATATAAATGTAATTAAGTATTATATAATTATTAAAAGATAAACATTGTGTATAAATATATACTTGAAAATACATATTGCAAGCCAGGTATACTTTTATTTTTGGATTGCATTTTCCTCAACGAAGGAGACATGCAAGTATGAATTTCACAGTTACGGGTCTGCTCCTACAGTTTACACAGAAGACGAGCAGTCCTCCATGTCACTCTATATTTAGCTCTTTGTGAGTTTGCTAAAAGTGAAGATCACAGACCCTCTGCATTTTTCTTCCTTAGATTTTTCACAACAACCAGGCCTTAATTGACAGCTGCCCTTGGTAACCTCCGCTCATGGTGATTGAAATGAAAAGCGAAGCCTTCCAAATGAAAGCTTCACATGCTTAAACAAACAAAGGGGAGGTTCACAGTGGAGAGCTAAATTATGTTAAGTAATTGTAGTCCCAAGGCAATCAATTGAAACTTGGTTTGTGAGATGGACTTAAACAGGTGCAGGAAGATGACTAATGATACGGGATGGAGAGCCGCTCCCTTTGGGAGCTTTTTTTACAAAGAGATGGATGCTTCTTATCTCATGTCTTAGGGAGGAAAGCATGGGTCTCAGGAGCAAAGGCTCTTAGGCATGCAGAAGCATTGAGTGATACAGGCAAAAGGCAGATGAACCATTTTTTGACTGAGAGAAGGTTCTACCAACAATCAATAACCGGGACTGAATCTCAGTATGAAATAAATAAAACAAAGATAACCAAGAATTCAGCAGAGAGTGAAAGTCATGAGAACCAACAAGATGACCCACACATGCGTGTGTGTGCTGTCTTTCAAATTAATGGCAGTGCATCACTTCATGCTGTGTGTATCAAACAATACAACAGTGTGGACTGTTCAGAAGATCAGAATTGGGCCACTGGTCTGCAGTCCAGTGTTTAGGGTTCTACCCTGGTTAAGAGAAATTCATGTTGCCAGCCCAGCCCATGCTGCTAACGTAGTCTTCCATATTGTTTTAACTTTTGACACCCCCTTTTCCATGCCCAGCCTATCTGGAAGGGGAGTCTCTCTCTGAATTACCCTTATAAAGATTTCTTCCTTTCAACCCCAGCATTTTTGGGAGTTTTTTTTCTTGTTTTCTTAAGGAATCAAGGCTGAGTGCCTGTCAAAAAAAAAACAAAAAAACAAAAAAACCTCAAGGCCTGTGTGATTTTGGGCTATACAAGAAATAACTTGTCATTGTTGTTGACTTCCTGCTAATTTCAGGGTAGTCCTTTACCAGCAAAATGATGGACTCTGTACATCTGTGTATCTTCTCAGTGAAACCACCTCAGCTTTATTAATAGAGGAAACTATACTGGCTATGTTGCATTTCAGGGACAGCAGTAATGGTATGTTTATTATTTTACACATGGTAATTACTTTTTGGTTTTTTTCCAATATGCCCATTTCTCCAATGCAAACGTTAGAATATAAGTCATAATCAATACATAAGATGAGGACACTATGCCACAAAAAAGCCCTATGAAAGCTCCTGCACTACATATTATCAGTTTTCACCAAGAGCTCCGAGGTGTTGATATGGGGGTCTACAGATAGGCAGTGTGCTGGAACTCCAACATCCTCAGCCACGTGTGTAGCAGCAGGTTTAGGAAATACAGTAGATGGTTTTGTGATAAGTGTTGATGCTTGTGTGCTATTGTCTACAAAGAATAAAAAGCACACAAAAAAGAGTAAGGACTGTATGACAGGCCGACACACAGCCAAGCCATTTATGTGAACCTAGCAGTGTACTGAATGAGATCATGGGGTAGCATGCTTTTGAAATCCATAGTTCATTCCAGGGCGCTGAGGCATTTCATGACGACTAGTGCATTAATCATTAAGGGGCTATTAATCAGACAGGCAGGAGGAAAGTCAGCATTGTAGGAGCCTCTGGTATGCAACCTGGCTGTAACCTGACCCTGTAATGCTCCATTTATCTGCCCATGTAACACCACTAGATGCCGTTTGGTTTCACCTCACACTAAGGATCCACTGCCATCCATGAGTCAGCTTTACCATTCACCTTCTTATTTCCCCAATCACTGTCGTCCTACTCTTTGCCTTTAGGCTTTTGACCAAATCTTTCCAGCCGTAATGCTGAGACTTTCTGAAAGAAGTGGCTCCTCATAGTGAGCTTGGGCAAAAAGAACCCCCTTCAGACGATAGGACAAAACAAAACATTTTTTGCTGGCAGTCGAAGTTGAACTCAGCTATGTGCTGTTCATGGGGGTTGAGCATCTCTTATAATATGGCAATGTTATGGCACACCATGAAGAATTCAGCACACAAAAACCCTCGTCTCACTCTCTCACTTCCTTCTGGCTGAAGGACAGAGTGATGTAATCAGAGCACAGTTTCCACACATTGCAGTTCCTAACAATTTCCCCACTGCTTCTCCTGCTACAACAGCATTTAATAGCCTAGCAGCCCCTGAGGTTCTTATGATGCGTTCAGCCTTACCATGCTACTTCCCCCAACTCCTTAGTAAGTCGCACAAAACCGGTCAGGCTGCCAGGATCGTGAAGGCTCAAATACAGCAGGATGAGGGCTGTAAATTAAGCCTATAAATCTTTGTGTATACAGAAAGAAACAGAAATGGGGGCAAAAAGAAATATTTATGTCTTTTAGCTCATCATCTCCATACCGGGGTCAGGATGAAAAGTGCAGCAGCAGCAGCAGCAGGAGCCACACCATGGGACGGTAGCGTAACATGTGCCTGCTGTTTTCATTTAGTCTGCGAGTCAGGAGGCGACTTGTGCAGAAGCTGTCAGCGTACCACCCTGTGCTGCACTTCAGGCAATGTTCCCTGAGAAATGATTCTTAATTACTAGTGAAATAACAAATGTAGCGTCAAACCCTCGCCTTGCACAAGCTGTCCAGAGTTCTTAATTCGATTTGAGAACAATGAGTGGCGCTGCCCGCCTCTGTCTTGCAGCCAGTGGCTGACCTGCATGTAGGATTAGTTCTTTATCTCCCTGTGCGAATCAACTTATCTCTAATTTGAAAGCTGCAGCAGCATCAGTAACAGCAGCAGGCCGGGAGGCGAGGCTTTCAGTCACGTTAGAGAATGGCAAGTTTTCTTTTTATAAAATGTAAAGGTCACAAACATGGCTTGATGGACAATTTAATTAGCCAAAAAGAAAAAAGCAATTGTGCTTCTTCCCTGTAACTGGAGGTAATTCAATTGGTTCAACCGGCTCTTCCAGGCCTTTCTGCCCACGGCTGGGGACGGCTGCTCAAGACACAGAAGACAAGGCTGAATATACTGACAGATTCGATATTCCTTCAAGTGATATAAATGTTGAAGGCTATGGAAAGCGTGAAGATGGATATAAAAAAATTTTTTAAAAAAAACCTGCTTCTGATGATGAGGGGGTGGACTTCGATAGAGGGGTTAGCTTAGGTCACTATGAAAACTGGACAAGAGGCCCACAACACCACCAGATCAGCCTTTCCTACCACAAGGTGGGTTTTATTGGATGAGGGAAGAAAAATGATTCTATCAGGAGACTGGTTGTCACCCTTTAAATTCTTCCTTTCATTCTTCACATCGATTTATTTAAGTCAGGTGACACATGAACCTGTAGCTTTAGGCACGATTCGTACAAAATGTCTGCTGTGACCTTTTAATAATTATTAATCTTCTAGTGGACATTGAGACTGGAATGCTGTAAGTGGGATATACTCACAATGCCAAGCTGAAGGAGTCAAGTCAAACCAAAAACTGGGTGGTATCTTAGTCATCAGCTAACTGAACTTTACTGGTGCATGCAGCCACATTGATTGAAGCAGGGGTGGAACTGCAGAGTTCTGAATTCTGTAAGCTCTTCTTTTCTTAGTGACAGATGTGCACAAATAACAGTTATGAAGACTGCAGCCACTGTAGTTTCACCAGGTTGCCCTGTCTATGAAGAAGATGAAGACATCTTGTCTTTGAATGTGAAAGAGAACCAACATAACACAACAAAAAGAGGAAACGCTAGCTGAAAAAAACTTCATGATGACAGAATGAAAGTGACAAACAATGCAGCCAGAATACAGGATTTGAGAGCAAGTGTCTGTACTTCATACTAGATACCGAGCACCTGACTCAGCCAGAAAGGCTTGCCATGCATATTGTGCAGGGTGTCTGGGATGTGCAAATTGGGTCAGGTGCCGTCTTTGTTTATTAATCAGTGTATCTGTTTCTTTAATCACCATCAATTGTGAGGAAACCCATGTGTGTGTATATGATAGATCATTTTCATGACAAAACACATCCATATATCTTTGTCCTGATTTACGGACTTGGAGGCACTTGCTGTCAGGAGCGTGTGATCTAACATTGTCCATCTAGTCCTTGGCACTTACATCCAGGCCAGTCTTGCTCTGCTGTGCTTTCAGTGACATTGTCCCCTTATAGGTTCATTTTTGCCAAGTGTACAGAGTACAGTGAAGTATCTCTTGAATGTGTCACAACTCTCTGATGCATGATTAGTGATCACAACTACCTTAACTGCAAAACTCCTGTCTTCCTTATCTGAACCTCAGCCTTACCTTGAAACTTCTTTCTTCCTTGCCTGAAAATCTAAGAATATATTTGTCACTAGCAGATGAATAGAATGAGGAATTATGTCTAAATGTTTGTTCTTTAGTGACCCTTGTTGCCTACCAGTAATGATAGTCGTTTCTGCCTTTGTGATAATGCCTTGTTTAAGTAAATATCCTTTTTTGGCTTTTACTTTGCAGTCAGAATTTCGCAACCGTGTTTTTCCTAAATAATTACAAATCACACAGATGAACGGCAATTCGTTGTCACTTCTACTTGTATGATCATTAGGAAGCAACTTCTTTAAAAGCAAACACACTTCAAAGTCTTTATGATCAACATCTCAGAGGCTGGCCTATATAAAAATTCACAATTAATTTTTCCTTTGTGCTGCCTAGAGACACTGTGGCCCTCAAAAACTGGAAGATTTGATAACAGATGAATGGCTTTACTACTCTCATTGGGCTTCCTTGTCCTGCTTAACCATCACCATGGCCCCGGTGAAACACCCTGAAGTGATTCATCCTCTAATTCTTCATGCCTTGGCACATAGCTCAACTGAGAGTCACACACCACCTATACTTTACAGCTACACAAGTTGCCCTTCTCCTGCTCATTTCTTCCCCTGTTACATTAAAAACATTTTAGGAACCTCTGGCACTTGACAACAAAAAAAAACCCTTGGGTTTAATTTCCAGCAGACAGGTGTGATGACTCCGTCCTGAGCTCTGGCCACTTTGTCTTCTGATTTGTCCTCAGTCTCCCAAACATTTGACCACACTGTACATTTTGTACTGTATGATTCATATCCCATTCTTTAACACCACCCATAGATTTCTATTGGAACAACGCTCTATAGATGAATGATGAAAGTCCTGAAGAGGAAATTGCACACAACAAACAGGGCAAAAACTTAACTGGCACTTATTCCATCTAGACACATGACAAGACAGCAGGCATCACTGTAGTGAGATGTTTCTAGCCATATGACTAAATCTCTGCAGGTTTAGTTGGCAGCATGAACACAGCAAGGCACGCACCACAAATTTGTTCCAGTACTTGAAGAACCACAGAACTTGATTGGCTCTTGCCATGTTTAACCGCAGTTTAGCTAAGTCACAATGACTGGTGTAATAGAGGCAGTACTGGCTAGTGTTGTTGTGTGAGCATACAAGTTACCAATTTCAGTTTCAAGATATGAAGGCCTGTGGCAAGCTTGGTGTTGGTGGTCTACCAGCTGAAGGTCACTCGTCAATTTTGAACTCATTTGTTTTCTGAGGATCAGTATGGCACTCCAGTATTCAGCACTACTGCATCACAAATCCAGACCTGGGTTGGCACCAACATCCAGTCATGGTCTATGCGGAATTTACACATTGTACCTGTGTCTTTGTGGTGGGTTTTACACCTGGTACTCCTAAAGAGGCACAGGTTAGATTACCTGGTGATACCAAATTGATCAGATTGAGTGAATGTGAGAGATGGTGTTTACATATGTGGTACTTTCAGTGTGCAGAGACTTCGTCTTGGTTCTTACCTTGCACCAAATGCTGCAAGAAAAGGCTCTGGCCCACATCACTTGGAATTGGATTAAACAGTTACGAGATTATGTTATGCTTGTTCTTATGCATAAAATGATGTTACAAGTAATCAAAACAATGTTAAAATTGTTCATTTCATAACAAGGTGACACTAGTCCATAGCAGGGAATAACAAAACTCTTGACCGCAGTATACATTAGCCAATTCTAAATAAGTGTAAAGCATCTTTTCTCTCATTTGTGCAAGATATCAGCAGCAGGGGTTAGCATTTAAAGTCAGCCTCTACAATAGCCTACTGCCAGTGTGCAGACAAGGCAAGGAGTAATGCCCACTCCAAACTATAGCACTGCAACTGCTTTTTGTCCTGGTCCTTCTCCTCTATGCTCTATGCTCTGCCTGCAGCATTTCAGGGGATTCCTGTAAAAACATGTCAAATTCTCCCCTCTGCTCCCTCCATCTAACTGGCCTGCCTGTCAGCATTTTCTCAATACACCTGCTGAGCTGTTTATTTACACACAGACAATGCAGGACTTGTTCAATGATATTTTCACAGTGTCCTGTCTTACTTGAAATGTAATCCTCCTCATCTTACGTGATTGAACCTTGGGATGCCCGCCTAAGCAGTGGCTGACCCTGACCATCCCCAGAGGAGCATTTTAGCATGTGCCTTGGCGTATTGAAGCAATTCAAGGCCTACAGGACTGGCTGTCCCAGTAGCTCACTGATTAACAAACACCTCAAAGTCTGCTGCTCAGGAATTGGGGAGGAGAAGGACAGAATCTAAAATAGTTCTCGGTTTATATTTTTCTTCTGCTTTTAGCAGACCAATGGACATGTGAGGTACTATATAATAGATAGCTAAATACCAAAGGCATTATATTACAGATTGTTTCAGCTGCCAGTCTATCAACAGGAAAGAGTTGCATCAGAAAAGTCAAGAACATGATATCTAGCAGTATCAAGAGTATGTAATGGCTGCTTGTTATACACAGTTGCATAGTTCTCATCAGACAATGATGTACACAACTCTCTTTCATTATTGAACACGCAATTTAAATTTTAAAGCCAAACTTCTTTGATTCTTATTTAGAGATTTGCCATTTTCACTAAAAAGGTTTTGACTTGGCAATGCTTAAAGAGAAACTCACTGGCAAACGGCAGCTGGAAAGACCCTGAACAAGCCAGTGTGAGAGAACACAGGGCCCGCTACTGGTCAGTATGCCCTTTATGTGTACCCCAAGATGTGTGAAAGACAGCCTAGATGGAAGCATATAATATTTGCCAAGATTGTTGGTGGAAGGCAACCAGTGGGCAAGTATACCCAGTTCATTATGACCAGGAAGAAAACGCAGGGTACACTGTCTCTGAAAGGAGGATATGGGTCTGTGCTGACATCCTCATAATGGAGGCAGCTTAGCTGCACAAAAAAACTGACATTTTAGAGGCACTAGAGATAAGATGATAAACAGGATCTGAGAAAGAGAGAATTCTGCTATGGTGGGTAAAACGGTGAGCCTCCACAACTGACAGTTAGAGGTCTGAATCTGTAAAAGTAGGCCTGGAGGAGCAACAAGCTTCACTATTTTTCCTTGAGTTCTTCTTACTGTGTATTTATTCCTCATTGTAGTATTCATGTTTTAGTAAATATTTAATATTTTTATATATTTTGCCTACTTAACATATTGCTGGGTACAGAGGGATGTTACAAAGGTTCTCTCCTATCCGAATAAACAAACACTGTAGCCGCAGGAGTATAAGTCGAGTTCTAGCATGGGTAAAATGTGTGCCAAAAGAAATCTCAGTCCAAAAGTTAATTTTAAAATATTTAGTGAAAATTCAAAACAAATAACCCACACAAGAATAAAGAAAAAAGGTTATTACACACATAGAATAAAAGGGAAAAAATTAGAAAAGGTGTTATCTTCTCTAAACTTAGCTTTTCTTGTAAAACTTTAGTTGTTTATATACTTAAAGATTCTTTACTTCTTCTTCTGTATGATTTAAACGTACGGCACAGCACATTCAATTACGTACTTTGTCTTTCACGTTACTTGGTTCACAAAACACGGTTTAAAACCATGTGCCCTCTACTCCTTACACATGGCAAGGCTGACCACTAACTGAGAATAATGTTTAGTCGGAGAGGCTAGAAATAGTTAGAATATACCAATTCAATTCAACTTATGGGGGTTATAGGAACCTCCCATAGATTATGCACTAATATTTAGGAAAACATTTATATAACTTAAATAACTAGCAAATGGCACTTACAAACACTTTATTGATTCCCAAAGTTAAAACAGCAGTCATAAAACCTATACACAATATACTAGAAGTCTAAACAGTAAAATGATTATGTCCAGAAGTTATTGTCTACTTGTTTTTGTTGTCTGGCACCTCTCGACTCACTGGTACAGGAAAACACCCTCCATTCGACTCATCTTGATGTCAAGTTACACAAGACGTAAAGCTTTTTGAGGTAATTTCAGTCTATTTGTCGCCAATTTGTTTAGCAAATAGCGAAGCTGTCCCAATATATCATCCAATATCTCTCCCCGGTTGTCGAGGCTTCTGTTTCAACATCATGTATCAGCAATTTGTTCCAGAGTTCCACAACTGTTTATGTAAACAAGGGCTTCCTGGATTCAGTTTTAAATGCACTGCCCTTTAATTTTCATTGGTGTCCTTGAGTGGGCGTGATTCACCCTTAAGCTGTTAATATAAGACAAATCCTCATTTTTGGACCATGTGTTGTTTATATATTTTATATATATATATATTTTATATATATATATATATATATATATATATATATATATATATATATATATATATATATATATATATATATATTTTATATATATATATATATATATATATAAATAAATTAATAGTTGTTTTCAGCAAACATGATCAGAAGGACTTGAAGTTGTAAGGGCCACTTCAGCCAGCCCCTAATGGGATACAAGGGGTCAAAGTTACTCGTTTAACAAAACTTTGACAAAAGGGGGATCACTAATGTACAGTAGTCCCTCCTCCATCGCGGGGGTTGCGTTCCAGAGCCACCCGCGAAATAAGAAAATCCGCGAAGTAGAAACCATATGTTTATATGGTTATTTTTATATTGTCATGCTTGGGTCACAGATTTGCGCAGAAACACAGGAGGTTGTAGAGAGATAGGAACGTTATTCAAACACTGCAAACAAACATTTGTCTCTTTTTCAAAAGTTTAAACTGTGCTCCATGACAAGACAGAGATGACAGTTCCGTCTCACAATTAAAAGAATGCAAACATATCTTCCTCTTCAAAGGAGTGCGCGTCAGGAGCAGAGACCATCAGAAAGAGAGAGGAAAGCAAACAAATCAATAGGGCTGTTTGGCTTTTAAGTATGCGAAGCACCGCGGCACAAAGCTGTTGAAGGCGGCAGCTCACACCCCCTCAGTCAGGAGCAGAGAAAGAGAGACAGAGAGAGATAGAGAGAGACAGAGAAAAACAAACAATCAAAAATCAATACGTGCCCTTCGAGCTTTTAAGTATGCCGAAGCACCGTGCAGCATGTCGCTTCAGGAAGCAGCTGCACAGAAGGTAGCAACGTGAAGATAATCTTTCAGCATTTTTAGACGAGCGTCCGTATCGTCTAGGTGTGCGAACAGCCCCCCTGCTCAATCCCCCTACGTCAGGATCAGAGAAAGTCAGCGCAAGAGAGAGAGAGAGAAAAGTAAGTTGGGTAGTTTCTCAGCCATCTGCCAATAGCGTCCCTTGTATGAAATCAACTGGGCAAACCAACTGAGGAAGCATGTACCAGAAATTAAAAGACCCATTGTCCGCAGAAATCCGCGAACCAGCAAAAAATCCGGGATATATATTTAAATATGCTTACATATAAAATCCGCGATATAGTGAAGCCGCGAAAGGCGAAGCAAGATATAGCAAGGGATTACTGTATTGGTATTTCAAGGTTGCTGATCATGAATATTATATTTTTGATATTTGATTCTTTACTGGTGGTTTTAAATCTTCCAAGTGCCACTCCCAGAATTTTCAAAATGGCAAATTTCAAACAAACATGTGGGGTATCGTTTTAGACAATTTCAAGGTCTGTGATTATGAAGAGGAGGTAATTTATAATTTTTGGTCCTTTACTTAGGGGTCTAGCCCTTCATGGGCATCTACATGAAAGTGAAAAAAAAGACATATTTCAGTGATTTGAATATAATGTCACTTTTAATATTTTTTGGATTATAATCAGGATTATTTTGATTTTAAACATTTAAATTGAAGCAACACATTTTAATATTTTAAATATCTGATGTCTGCATTTGTACCTCATGAAGTTAACCATCACATTTCTTTTGAACACCCCAAATTAGGGTGACTTAACACTAATTCAGACTTTTTGAATACTGACATCAGTATGTAAAAATTGTAATCTATCCAGATTGTACAGTATATTGCAAAATGTAATGACAGATGGTATAAAAAGACCTCCAAGAGAATCAGCCTTGTGTTGAAGTTGCTTCCCAGACTGACTGGGGTTTCATGCAGACGGTGTGAGACGCTGTATATGACAGTCGGCAGTTTAGCCAAGATTTATCTTTCTGCTTTCAGGGAACATGGGGAACTAACCTGCCTTCCTGATTCATTCACCAAGTTTGTAGTTATGCTACTGCCCTAACATGCTCAATCCAAGCCAAACTACCTGATCCTCTGTGGGCCTAGCTATACACAGCTTTCTAGCTGCTGGTTCGTATTGTGATTAAAATTCTAGTGGAAGGGACAATAAACAAATCTTAAGCATCTGATTAATAATAATAATAATAATTCATTACATTATTATTATTATTATTAATCAAATGCTTAAGATTTGTTTATTGTCTGATGTTAGTGCTTTGTGAAGGTGTCTGTGAATGGCAATACATAAACAACCACTGATAGATTGATTAATATTGTCATCACTTCAATGCCTTGTATTACAGCCCAGCGGTGTGCAGTCAATATTAGGATTACTCTAGGATGACACAGAAAATGTGAACTGACTGACATTTGTGTTATGTCAGCTCTGTACATTATGACCACTGATTTGTGATACTCCTAATGATGGAAACTGCTAAAACCAGCTGCTTTATCTCTCTGCATTACAAAGTAAATTTACTTGATAATCCCTGAACAGCGGCTTGCAATAGTGTACATAGGGAGAGGTATCAAATGATGAATCAATATTATTATTATGATTCACTATGTAACACAATTTTTGTTCCTGGCTTCCAAGAGTTATATTTCAACTGCTTATGTCTAAAGCCTATGGAAAAACGACTACATTCAGCACAAACTTTGATTTTATGACCACAGCCCAGAAAATTTCGTATTTATAGTGACAAAACAAGGGAATTTTTATCTTTTCATTCATGCGGTCTGATAAAGAACAACACTTGCATGGTAAATAGACAAAGACAGTCAAAAGCACTCAAAAAGGTTCAGAAATGATGTTCTAGATTTGCGACTGTACTGCAAATTGCTTTCTCGAAGAAGCCCCCAAATGTAGCCCCCCATCATGTTTTCGTTATACTGTCCTTGGTAACGACGTTGAAAGTCCAGTATATCATGATGAAAGCGCTTGCCTTGCTCCTCTGAGTAAGCTCTGAGTTCTCCTTGAATTTGTCAAGATGAGCATCAAGGACATCTGCAATATCTTCCTCGCTGTCTGACTTGCTGCTGTCTCCTGAAGATGGCTGATCCCTCTTCGGAGGAGTGGGAACGGGCAGCTCGGGGCAGTGTGGTACTGGGGCAATGGAAGAAGGAATGTCTGGATAAATGATTTGAGGCGCATTCTTGCCAGTGCGACGTTTGGTAGGATCCACCATGCAGAAGTAGCAGTTGCTTGAGTGGTCAGTCGGTTGCCGCCAAATTCGCGGGATAGCAAACTTCATGGCTCTCTTTTCTCCCCTGTACCAACCTTCAAGAGTTTTCTTGCAATATTCGCATTTGAAATGAGGTGCCCAGGGCCTGTCTTGATCCCCGACAGGCATGCCGAAGTATGCCTTGTAGGCCTTGCACATCTTACGACATGCTTTCACGGAATACTTTCTCGCTCTTGTCTTTATAAATTGTCCACAGACGTAGCAAAATGCATCTGCTGGGTGCAAGCAACCTCTTGATGCCATCTAAATCAAATCAAAAAAATAACAAACCGAATTGTTGGTTCGAGTCACCTGTGCTTCTATACTTGTATGACTGCTATTGGACAGTCCGAGAATGTTCTAGAAAGTTCTAAAAGTTTCTTGAAAGTTCTAGATAATTCTGGAAAATTCTAGAAACTTCTGGACCATTCTAACAGTTCAAGAATATTCTAGAAGACTACTCAGTATTGAATGTGAATCAAAAATTTTCTCGAAAACAGACAAATTTCAAAATATCATTGTCCTGATCACAAAAGCAAAGTTTTTGTGGAACAACAGCTATTTTCTATTTTTTTTAGGCATAACGGGATAGGAAAACACACTTTGTACCCAGGAACAAAATAAAAATAAAAATTTGTTACATATGATTACTAATACTAATATATTATTAGTATTCCATCTTACACTCCCTTCAGTATGCTCCTCCAATGAATACCACAGTTGTGGTTAACTTGTTCAACAGCCTGTTTTGGTGCCTCAGAGATAGGTATTTCATTAAACAGAAATGGATTCCTTAGAGCTGATATCAGAAATCCTTTTTGGTTACCAGATACATGTGACAAAAGCTTTTCTTGCTGCCTTCTCCTCCCTGTTTGCATCGTTTGTGGCATGCCACCAGAATTTACATCAATTTTGGTTTTGCAATTACTGCCCCAAAAAAGCTTTGTAAGTCTAGAAGCTGCCACTCAAAGTGATGTGTAATTTCATAGTGCCTGATTCCTTACTTTGTGTGAGCCAAGAGCAGAAAGAACATGACATTAGAGCTTAGGCAGCAGACCAGAGTTTTTAATTGGCCATGTCAATGAGTTTGAAGAGCATGGTGTGATGTCACTTTGTGATTCTGGAGCTAGGCTGCTCAGTGGATCAGCGCTATGTCGAAAATTAAGTGAGCAGCATGAATGCCCCTTGCGATTGCAGTTTAACTGGGAGTGCTTGAGTGGAAGGTCAGAGGGCCTCTATGCTCGGTGTGACACATTTCTACCCCACCGCTGCTCTTTTCTCATCTTGTGCTCAAAAATCACAATGGGGGGACTTAGCAGGGTTGCAGTGTGAATGGTCCGGTCAATTCTTGTGGTGAAAATGTTCCGTAAGACTCAAGTTGACTTTGAAATGAATATGATGGGTGAGAGAACAACCTGTAAACCCTTCATTTCTGTAAGACTAAAAGTTGTTGAGGAACAAAACAAGGAAAGAAATCATAGCCCACAACTATAAACTGTTATCTGCTGCAGTGGTTTAGAAGAGACCAGACTGCATAAGAAAACAGAAAGGCAGCGGCAGTGCAAGTAGAACTAATTTCAACTGAGACATTTACAGCCACCTGAGCATTCTCACTGGTCAGTAAGTGGCCATCACTCCCTCTTAACATGGAAACCGCTAGCTTTGATATGAATTTCTCTCGCTGCTCAACACTGCAGTGCACCATCCCTGTATTGTCGGAAACACTCATGGTGGTATGGGAGGCTGCTCACCACGGACCCAGTGATGCACTACTGTCTTATCACAGATCCCCCCAGAACGTCTGCAGTAATTGAATGGAACAGTGTGAAACATGTGTCACACGACTGCCCTTTAAACGAGAGACATTTAGCTGTACACAGTATGAGTAGTGATAATTGACATGTTGTATTTGGCGACATTTAGGAGGCCACCTTGAGTCTGTGCACTGCTCACCAGTCCGACTGGGTTTTCCTTTAATTGCAGCATTGAGAATTTAATAAGCAGGCCAAATGTCTGAGGTGACCGCTGCTTTTCTTTTTTTACTCGTAAGAAGGTAATCCAGTGAGAAAGGTTTTATCTTTAATTTTAATTAACTAGTGACAGTACAGCTTTTAACAAGATTTTCTCATGTAATAAATTTGAGAGGCGCTTTACACTTGAAATCAAAATAAGAGCAGTGGCACATGGGAAAGTCTCGCTGGCCTCAGTGCCCAATTGTCATACCTTCTCTGCTTTTCTGAGCATGTCATTTTCATACCAGGGAGCTGAAATTGAGGCCAAAAAATTGTGTTTTAATAGAAAAGAATCAAGACACTCCCAGTCAATAACCAGCTGCCACACAGCAGTGATGACAAGGTAGGCTGAAGTGCACAGAAAGGAAGATCCTGCCAGCTTGTGAGGTTACTGTAACTGTAAAGGGCACTAGGGAAAGTGTGAGATTTTGGAGGACTGGCAGTAAACCACATAAGCAGTACAGTAAATGGAGCACAGTGCAATTTATAAGTGGTGCCTCAGAGAAATGCCTCTGCCGAAGCAGTGTTAAAGGGTGCAGGAGCACTAGAGGCTCAATATGGGTATGTATGCACCCTGGTCTGATGGCTTCTCCTCAACATGCCCATCGAGTCAGTTTACTTTAAACAGTATCTCTGGCACCACTAACAGATTAGCCCACAGTTGCTGGTGAGGTTTTGGGCTATATGATCTTATAAACTAGAGCCCCCTGCTCTCTTTGTTCGCCATCCCCTGGTGTTGGGTAACCCGAAATACATTGATGTATGTATGAGATATTTTGGAGTGTAAAGGTGTAGATGACGAACAAAGGAAGTAAAGAACCCATAGCATGGCACATTAGAAAGATTTATTAGAATATTTCTTTATACACAACATTTGTAGTAAAGATGGTGTGTTGTCCTTGAATGAGTTTTCCTTGGTATGGAGTATCTATAACTTTAACTTTAATGTCAGATGAACGCCGAATGATATTCATTAATCCTAATGAATGTTCATTAATAGTGGACTCATTACAGAATGCGTTGTCAGCTAATTGGCGGAATTGTTTAGCGGCTGTTTGTCGTTCCTTTCTTTGCCGTTTATCTATTGCCTCTGCTGTTTGAGAGGCGCGTTGTAGGCGCCTGCGTTCATTAATTGTATTCAGGCGGGCTCATTTCTGTATGTCCATTAGTTGAGATGTTTAGTTTTGGAGCCGTGACTCCTTTGGTTGGGTTGTTTGAGAAGCGCGTTGTAGGCGCCTGCGTACATTGCCTTTATCCAGGTGGGCTCGTTTTTTGTAGCCCCGTCAGTCAAGCTCTTTCTTTTTGGAGCCATGCCTGCTTTGTTTGCGGCATTTCAGACGCGCGTTGTAGGCGCCTGCGTTCATTGATTTTATCCAGGCGGGCTCGTGTTTGTATCTCCGTCAGTTGTGGTCTTTCATTTTGAACCCGTGCCTGCTTTGCTTCCGCAGTTTCAGACGCGCGTTGTAGGCGACTACGTTCACTATATTTGTCCATGCGGGCTCGTTTTTGTAGCTCCGTTAGTCGAGCTGTTTGGTTTTGGAGCCGAGACAGTATTGCTTCCGCGGTTTCAGACGCGCGTTGTAGGTGCTCATGTTTACTTTGTTTATCCATGCGGGCTCGTTTTTGTAGTTCCGTTAGGTGAGCTGGATCGTTTTGGAGCCGCGACCGTGACTCCATTAGTTATCCGTTGTCTACCGTTAGTAATATGGATAATTGCATTTACTGTTAATACGGAGCATTTTCTGTGGTTGTACTGTTAATAATGCATCACTGTAATGTGATTCACATATGCTATATGGTTTGGACGTGTGAGGATGCCGTACGTTTAATACGGAGAGTTCGTTTATTCTCATTACCCAGACCATGCTGTGTAGTGTGGACGTTTAGTTCAGAAGCGCGTTGTAGGCGCCTGCGCCTTTCTTACTTTCTCGCGCCTTCCGTACTATCTTTGTGGACCTTTGCAGACTCCGGAGTGTCTTCCGTTTGACTCTGGGGTGCAGTGCAGAATTCTCTTTTCTGTGTGGCTGTGTCGTTAGTCATTAGCTATGGGCGCGTTGTTGCTTCATGTCTTATTTTCGTTAGTTGAGCTATTTCGTTTTTGAGCCGTGACTCCTTCGTTTGCGGTGGATCAGACTTCGCTTGCGGTTTATGAGACGCGTGCTGTAGGCGCCTGCGCACTATGTCTCCTGGGTCCATCGCCGTGTACCTGCGTCCGTGCCTTCCGGTTCACCATTCTCAATTAGTAATATGGATGTTTTGTAACCTGCCACTTAGCAGGATGTGGGTGGCACATAGTAGGATATGGAAAGCACCAATGAGTATCAACAACAGCTTTCTGCTTGACTCTTAACACATTCAATGAATCAACAGAGATGTTCATTCATAAACTGACCCGAGGTTCCATTGTGGTGTAAATAGGTCTTTACAGACTGGGCAGTGTTGTATGCATGGGATTTCCCATGTGGGAAACTTCAGCTCTGTTGGGCCAGTGAAAGAAGAAAGCATGTAGAAGAAATCATAGCATCTCTCCTGGCTGTGGGCAGCACAGCCGATAACGCTCTTGTCTAATAAATGAAGAAAATGATAACAAATGCATTTATGTGCTCATTTTAGGCAATACAACTGCCAGCCCTAGCGTTCAGAACACACAAATCCAATTCCTCAATAGCTTTATAATATGGAAAGAAACTGGAGAATCCAGTCCCAGGTCATGAACCTGTGAGGCAGAAGTGCTAACCACTGTCTTACAATGATCTAATTATAGCTTTTCAATACTCCCATACTCAACCGATAAGAATAATAAATGCACATGTCTTAACATTTGCCAATCCACATGACATGGCTCATGAGACAAAGAATATTCCTTTGGAAGATGCAACAACAAAGAATCCCTTAGTGCTTTTAAAATGAAATGAACAAGCGAAAAGGGAAGAAAGCGGTTTGTCACTCTCTTGGCCAAATTGTAGTCTGCGTTTTTCTTTATTATTATCTTCTCCCCAGGTGATGGACGATGCTTCCGAGAGTCTGCCACTTTTATCAGCAAGTCTTTAAAACAAATGGTGCTAGGCTGCACAAAATAAAGTTTGATTTTTTTTTTCCTTCCCTTCTATGGGATGAAATTGCTAAATCCAGAGTCACTTTTCCATGCCTGGACTGTAGTTAGAGCCTTTTTGCTGGCTGACTGGTTTCTAAGGAGTTTGAGTTCTGCTGGATTCAACATGAAGGTGGCATTGCCCTATAGATACCTGTGCTCTTTGTTTACTTGTCTGTCAAAACTACTCTTTCTGGCAGTTACTTCTCGGGTTTCTGTTGACATATTCATTTTAGTAATGGTCTGCACTTGAGTTACTGTTTTGTTACCCACTTAATCTGGAGAGCAGCACAATCCTCACACACAACAAAGAGAAGAAGCTAAGGTATCATATGTGTACAATGCATCACTAGCACTACAGCTTTAAGAACACACTTTGATGGTACAACAAGGAAGCCAGACCTGCTGCAGCCATTTGTAATCTTTACCTGGTGGTCTGGCTTTTATAATTCTTCTGTAGAACATCCATGAACTCCAGTCTGAATGATTCAGTAGAAGAAAAATAAATTTGACATGGAAGGAAAAGGCCAGAGCCTCAGCCAGTGTGAGTACTAAAGACGAAAAGGTCTCTGCAGGGGGTACACAGGACGCTGGGCTTAGATCTGCAGGTTCCCAAAGCAGTAATCAGTTCAAGATCAGGAGCAAGAGTTTAGCTGTCCAACTGTCGCAGAGGTTGCGGTACTGCTTATAGTAGCAAAACCAAGAATATGGAGTTTGAGTCACCTACCCAGTGAGTTCAGACATCAGCGCTGGCCCAGCAGAGATAGCAGCTTGTGCAAACAAAGGCTTGATTCTCCGGATACAATTCATTTAAGTTCTTCCATGTCTAGGGTTTTATTTTTTGTTGCATCTTGGATTTTTACTTATGACTTATGTTAGGCACTCCTACACACAGACAGCAACATATGGAGCCATGACACATTTTTGTGGTGACTAGCAGCATGCCCAGTCCCACACAAGTTCCAGCTTCAGCTTTCTTTTCAGCTACTGACAGTCTGCTGTGTAGCTGCTCCCATCCAGGATGAAGCATTCTCAGCAACCTATCAACTGACCACAGAAGTACGGTCTAGACATGATGGTCACTGAAATTCCATGATGTGAGCACTATGTTCAACAACCTCAAGGGCCACATTGATTGATCCAAAAAGGATTGAAGTTACAGGATGCCATATTCTAGAAGTGAGTTGTCTGATATTTTTATTTGTAATGAATAGCCTGGCAATTTCAATCATGTCACTGAAGCCAGCTCTCAACTGTGATTGGTGGAATTCAACTCCAGTTTCATTTGATTTGGTCACATCACCACATGGCAAAGTTCCTATGACATGAACCCATTTGCTGCTGCACTTACTTCTAAATGACTATGTGACCTAACCATCACAAATGGAGACTTCATTGCCTTTTGCCCTAGGCACAAAACTTTACATTTAGCAGGCATTATGTAGGCAATTTACTATTTTTCCATCACAGAACAGTTCCTCAGAATTCCACCATTCAACACCACATGCGTCAATGCTGTCCAAGAGGTCCTAGAAATGTACAGTGGCAGCCAGATGTTGAATTGGAACAGTATTAAAATTTTGAGGTGAGAATCAATACCAGCTTTTGAAATCCAGTGCTGGTACCGAAGCAAATAATGATTAAGTCCACATTTCAGCCACTCCCAGTTTCACCATATAATCACGTGACTCCCTGTCTTACTACACTTCACAAACCAATACAAGAAACCAGAGATGGGGGTGGAATCCCCCTTCAATACTTAAGTGTGGTTTTATCTATAGATCCATTTAAAGACTTGATGCCCCCCACCCCCCCCCCCCCCCCCCCCCCAAATCCCGAACTTGATGTAATTTGTATATTTAATCAAAGAGCAGGTGCAGGGTTTTGATGGATGTTTATAGATGGAGGTGGACTCAGAATTTGTGACTTCCATAATAAATAATTACGTGTGTTAAACTACCATTTACTTCTGGTACTGAAATTCAACACAATGCTGGTACTGTACAGTTTAAAAAGATATATTTTTTTTTGGGGGGTCTTTTTTCAGTACCGGTGTACTGCACAGCCCTACATGCAACTATCAGCCCTGACTGCTACTCATACTGTACTCTCCTAAAACGTATCTGCCTGCAGCATGGGAATTCTATAATCAAGAGTGACTCTACAGAGACCAATAAACCATAGATATCAGCCCCCTTTGTCATGAACCATAAACTAACTTCAAATTAAAATGTAGAGCAACTCCTGCAGAGTCCAGCATAATACATATTGATATATTGAGTTTTACTGAGACTGCACCACGGCTATGCCAGTGCTACCTCACAGCACTTGCATCCAGAGGTGACTGTTTTTTTTTTTGTTTTTTTTTTTCTCCATTTGTCATGAGGTTTTCTGTAGACAAAGTATTCAAGTGTGGCCTAAGATGGTGTAGAGTCCCCTCCAAGGCAGCCTCATCCCATTGCCGCTTGGACTTTGACCCACAGAAGGAGAACTTGGAAGTCTGCAAATGACAATTTAGGTTTGTCTGGATGTTCCATTTCACACATAAGTTGTGGCAGTTATTTTTCTTTCAAATTCAATTCCTCTTCAGTTTTTGACATGCTATGGATATTAGACCGGGAATGACATTTTCATGTGATGAATTTTTACCCCCACTTTTGTTTAAGTGTTATACTGAACACACCTTCAGTATGGTGCCTTACAAGTGCAGATCTAACACACTTTGTATACATTTTATAGTAATCTGCAGCTTTACACTTTGTCACACCATTTGACTCCTGCCTATTGATACCCGAAAGTCTGAGGTACAACATGCATGTTGTAGCTTTCTACTGTTAACACCACACCAACACACTTTGCAAATTCCAATACTTTTGTGCCAGTTATGAGATTTTTGTTTGGCCTCAATGTTTCTGAGACATTACCAAACAGACTTGCCTGACACTGGCAGACAGCCGCCATATTTTCATGGAATTCTCACTGTAATGCTTTAGCAGTTAGTGTGTGCCCTGTGATTGGTTGTCTTTGCACATGAAACACTGCCACTGCACTTCTTTAAGCTGCTCATCCAGACTTTCAGCTTGTGCTGCTCAGTGTGCATTGCTGCTTCTTCCCCTTCAGCTTACTGGGATACAGCGGCCACTGGGAAGGGCCAGGTGTCACCACACATGCAAAGTGTACGGACCAGCTGGGGTTATAAACTCCCAGGGCTACAAAGCTTGACTTTACATTTTATTCAGTCAGTTTAACTGAGCGTGAGAGTTCATCCACTGGGCTGACTTGGGCAGTCATGGAGTCACATAAACATCCAGAATACTTGTACAGCTTTCATCTGTCCTCCTGGATATTCTGTGAAAGAAATTTCCGCATGCAGTAGATGTCTTCTACAGATTCTGCTCAGTGTCTGGATATCACTTGCGGAATGATTTGACCCCAGGGTCATGTGGAATGTCATGAAGAAAGCAGTAGTGTTTACTTAGCACATTGAGCGTCCCAGTAGTAGAGTGTGTTTTAGATCAGAGCAGAGGTGAGCTTCCTGAGGGGGGCAACAGACATGGGGTCTGTTGTTTGCCACATGGAGTAGAGTAACAATTGAGTCGCTCCACATGCTGAAGCAGGCAGGCGATGCCACAAACGTATCAATAATGTGGGAGACTTGCTGTCAGGATGGTCCTGAGAGCTCTGTCACCATCTGATACTTGCAGCAGTTGTCACATTCCATGCATTCTCACATGCACTTCATTGGGCCCTGCCTCTAGTTTTTGACAGGATGAATTTCTTTAGGTTGTTTGGTTCTGACCTCACTAGTCGTGTGTCCATGGATGAAAGAGAAAAGTAGTAGCATGTGATGTGGAAGCAGTGATTCGTAGGAAAAGGATGTAATAATTCATGCCCTGCTGCATCAGCCAGATCTTCTAAATGAACCCATTGGGCGGTTTACGTTCATCTTTGTGCTTGGCCCAATGCAATGTACAGGTCGTCAGAAGTGGGTGCATAAACATGAAGCATTGTGAAGGGTAATCTGCAAGTAGTGAGTGCAAACTTTGTGTATAGAAAGTGTGTGAGAGAAGAGCATAAAGCTGAAAATTGCTAATGTAAACGATGGATGCTCATTGCTGAGGGAAGTGTGCACACACCAGTCATCGTCAGAAACAGTGGGAGATGTCTGCCATTCTAACTTGTACTGGGAACTTCCCAGGCATTTTAGTATAATGTTCATGAAAGCTGTGTAAGGAGCAGTATGGAAGAGAGACCTGGCCAGTGAAGGCAGTGTAATGATTCTGTTAATTTTTGATCAAACTATCTGCATCCTTTATGAGAGAACCCAAACATAACATGTAATTTTACCGTCAGTGTGTTTTATTAAAGGTTATATTTACTGTAATTCACATCTTACCATGATGCCATTGCTGTTTCCTATGGGTGCCACTGATTTGTGGACATTTTGTTAACAGCTGCAATGTTGTGATGTTTGGTTTTGGTTTGTGAGCTTGATGAATAAATAGGATTGACCTTCAGGATACAAGCCTGGCTAGGAGCGCACCTTACGTTTTATCTTCTGGCCCTGTTCGATTTACAAGCTATTTCTTGTGTCACCCATGAAGCAAGGATAGTTGCGGGTATCTGGTATCGGCCTCGATACCATATTTTCTAAAGTACTCGTACTCGTTAAAAGTCCCCCGATACCGGGGACCGATACCACGGTCTGAGAAATGTCTATGTTTGAGCGGCGTGTAAGGGGTTAATCACAGGCGCCGAGTGCCCGCCCCCAGGCCCCGGCTGCAGCTCAGAGTGGGGAGAAGGCGAGGCGAGACATGTCAGCCGTGTGGAACTATTTCAAAGTGAATGAAGACGACAAAACAAAGGCGGACTGCAAATTGTGCTCAGCGAAATTGTCCAGAGGAGGCTCAAAAGGTAGCGCATTTAACACAAGTAATTTTATCAAGCACCTAAAATCCCAACACGACAACGAGTACAAAGAGTTTACCCACGCTTCTAAACCAACACAACCCACGCTGCAGCAAACTCTTGCAAGACGAGAGAAAATGTCCAGAGACAATCCACGTGCTGTGAAAATAACACAGGCAATTATCGAGTACATTGCATTGAGTGACCAGCCACTCTCGGAGGTAGAAAATGTGGGATTTCTGCATCTGCTCCATGTTCTGGAGCCCAGATATGATGTCCCAAGCTGCCGCTACATGACTGACACGGAGCTGCCTAAACTACACGACTCCGTGAAAAAACATATCCACAGCCTACTGCAAGCCTCCTCTGCGTTTAGTTTCACCACGGATATTTGGACAAGCAGTGTTAGCCCCGTGTCGCTAATTAGCCTAACCTCCCAGTGGATAGACGAGAGTTTCTTGTTTTTTTGTTAAATTATATGACTAAAGCTGTTACCTGTAAATTTAAATCATGTTTTTATTAAGTACTCGGTATCGACGAGTACTGAAATGCAAGTACTCGTACTCGTTTTCCAAAAAAGTGGTATCGGTGCATCCCTACTAAACTGCGCTACGTCTGTAGCAAAAGACAGAGGATGCCTGGGTAAAGGGGTGCAACAAGATAGAAGTGCAATTGGCTAACCATGGAAAATGACAATTGGTGGTGATGATGATGAAAGCCAACCATATGGCAGATGCAATAGTCTCTTATGAAATGACAATCATTTTCATGTTGCTGGGTATTCTGAAACCCAACCACCAAGATGATGGTGACAGTGCAGGGCAGTGTTATCAGTCCTACTGTATTGCAGGAGCGGACAAGCAAACTGAAGACCCCAAAGAAATCCATGATCTTGTTGGGAAAGGGTCCTCTTAGCTCATTGGCTTTCATCATGCATGCTCATGTGGAGTAAACAAACTGTCATTCTATCGGGAGGGAGACATGATGGCCCAGATATCAATGTTGCCTTACTGTTTACTCTGTTTGAGAATACTCCATTTGACTCATATATGCCAAAGATGAACTGGCATTTCCAGATTGGTCTGGTGTGAAAATGAATGGGTATATGACCTGCAACAGAGGAGTATCCCATCAAGGATCAATTCCTGCCTTGCACTCAAAGCTGATGCTGTCTACAATCCTGTAATGGAGGAAGTAGGTTTAGAACAGGGCTACTCAAATATAAATTTGAAAGGTCCACTTACTAAATTTCCATTCAGTCTGAGGTCGGGAAAAGTGACGGTCAAATTCCAAATAGAGAACTCCAAAAAAAGGCAATCCCCAAACTTAGAACTATACACAAAAAAATGACATGGTAGGCCTTTTAGTGTGAAAGGTGACACCTTCTTTGTGCCACCAGTTGTTTGAACTTGGGCATAAAAGGTGTGAGGGCAAGGCAGAGGTACTGATGTAAATGTTCATTGGTGAGGGTGTTGCGGTATGTGTTTTTCACCATGTTCATAGTGGAAAAGGCAGATTCACAGCAGTACGTTGAGGGAAATATTGTAAGAATTTGAAGGGCCATCTTCTGCAGGAGAGGAACACCTGCCGCAGTAACCATCTTTGTCCAGAAGGTGACAAGGTCACAGTGAGATTCCTGCAGTGCTAGGTTTTCTTGTAGCTCAATTAACTCTGTTTGCAGAGAAGCAGCACTGGCCCATTGGAAGACTTTTGTGGCTTCATTTGAGAATTCTGCAATATTTTTGACAAGAAATGGATTTTCGATGCACAGCAAGACTTGTTTTCCCAAAGGGAAATCTTCAAAGCGAGTTTGGAAATTTTTAATCAGCTTGTCCAGGAATTCAGCATAATTGTGATGGTGATGTTTTCCTGCAGTCTGATCCAAAAGTCTTGGGAAGTGAAGCAGGTCCTGCTGTAAGTCACATTTGAACACCTCCAGCTTCCTCTGGAAAGCACGGACAGCTAACATGAGGTCACACACTGTGCTGTTTTTGCCTTGGAGCTTCATATTAAGGTCATTAAGATGGGAAGTAATGTCCGTTAGAAAAGCAACAATTTCCATTTTCTCGTCATTCTTCATGCAATCCACAAACAGTTTGGCTTTTGCACTCTTCTGATCCAACAGAAATGTCTCCAGCTCTTTCCGCAGTGCCCAAAAACGCTCCAGTACCTTGCCTTTACTAAGCCACCGGACATTGTTGTGAAGGAGCAAATCATCAAATGTTGCATTCACCTCTATTAGAAATGAGCGCAATAAACGATGTTGCAAAGCAGAGGATGCTCTCAGATAATTGACTAGTTTCTTGACTGTTGTCATGACTTCTGAGTACCTTTCTCCAAGGCTGGCACACAAAACCATCTGGTGAATTATGCAGTGGTATGCCATGAGGTCAGGGTGGTGAGTTCTCAAGCGTGATACTAATCCCCTCTCTTTCCCAATCATACATGGTGCGCCATCAGTAGCAATGGAAACAACATGCTTCAGGTCTATCGCTCTGTCTCTAAGCATCTGTGTCACTGCTTCATAGATATCATCCCCAACTGTGTGTCCATGGAGGTTTGTGAGACCCAAAACATCTTCATGAAATTCTCCCTTTTCTTCATCAAAAAATCTGACAAAGACCATGAGTTGTGCATTGTCCATGATATCTGTGGATTCATCCACAGCCAATGAAATGAATTTGGCTTTTTTTATAGCAGAACTAAGTTGTTCAAGCAAATCATCAGCGAGTATTTCAGCTCGTCTTGCAGCAGTGGAATCAGAACAGGGTATTTGGTTTATTTTCTGGTTTATTTCATCCTTTTGAGTCCCTTCAAACAGAGCAGTCACCACTTCACTCATACACTCTTTGACTACTTCAGCATCAGAGAAGGGTTTCTTGTTTTTTCCCAGGACCCATGCTACTCTTAGTGAGGCTTCTGTTGCCTGCTCCTGTTGTGTGGCTGATCTAACTATTACACTGCTTGTAGCTTCATATGATGATTTCAGCTGGTTTATTTTTATGGTCCTTACCTCTGAGTTCTGAGGGTAATTTTGTTCGAAATGTGCATGCTTGGTTTCATAATGGCGTTTCACATTACCACTTTTGATTATTGCTACCGTTTCGTTGCAGATTAAACACATTGGTTTTCTGCTTCCCACGGGGAGCACGAAAGCATATTTTTCTGTCCACTCACTCTTAAATTCGCGGTTTTCAAAATCAACTTTTCTTTTCTTATCAATGTACTGTCTTGAGCCAGCCATCTTCACTTTCAGTCAGCAAAAAAAAAATTCAGTTAACGAAATTTGCACTGCCTGCGAGTGATGAGACTGCCTGTTCACCGGCCTGACCCAGAGCACGTGACTGGTACATAAATCTGGCTGCCGTGAATGAGCAAGCGAGCGAGTATTGGGGGGGAGGCGGGCAGTAGTGGGAACGTTGCTATGACGATACTGTTACATCTGCTGTGATTGGACATAGATGAAGCAACCAAACAGAGTAGAAACCTCAAAGATATATCGCGCGGAATCACAATTGCGCACTTCATTGAGAACTCATTTGGATTATGATTAAATTTGCATGTTTGTTTTGGCGTCGGTCCAGATTTAACCGTATTTGGGTCCGGATGCGGACCGGAGTCCGCCTATTGAGTACCCCGGGTTTAGAAGATGGTTGAATGAATTCATGTAAAGCCTGAAGGCCATCGAGCATTACAACATAGGCCAAACTTGGCTTGTGGTGAATTCACAAACGTTTGTGTCTAAGAGATAGGAATACATTCCATAGTTTCTTGACAAATTATGAACGGTGCCAAAAAGCCTACAAGAAAAACTTCCAAGTTGCTAGCCCATCAACAATTGGCCCATTTCAGACTTCAAGATGAGAATATACACCATCTGTAATGTAGCCCACTACTGAAAGTCAAGTGCAGTACATGGCAGCAAATTCAAATCAAAAGGCCCACCCTAGCAAGGGGCCTCGCACTCCCTCTACTAACAGCACTACCTCAACATCTCATTCTGCGGTCACCTATCCCCTCCATGTAATGCCTCCGCTCTGTCTTGCCTTTATTCAGTAATATATTGCAGCCCATCTGACTGTTTGATTCCTAGATAAACGGGAGCCATCTGCTTGTTAAATTGTTATCACTGACAGATCCACATGTTAGCGGACATGCTCAATACATACGTTTTGGAACTCTAGACTGCACACAGTTACCATAGACCTATGGATGAAATGGTGCTGCACTCATGAAAGGGCATTGGTGCCAGCGCTGAAGCTTGCAGTCTTTCACATGTATTTAGCCTTTAGGATTCTTCCAGATTTCAGTAAAAAGTGAACCCCACACAAAGGAGACTTATTTGAGCTGACAGAAATAAGACCTCATTACGAAGCAAAAACAGATAAAAGGCACAATGTCACCTGGGTTGAACTTGTCCACTAAGACAACTTGAGAGCATCTGCAGGTGTTGGGACAAGCAGAGTTCTTGGTTTGTTTCCACAGGAATTCACTCTCATCACAAGCATCTTGATAAAAGGTTCATATCCAGAAATGTGAGGCAATCACGGTGTATATGAACAGTTAGATGTGCCTATGAATCATTGTGGGGGCGGGGGTCTGGGGGTAACCAGTGGATCATTTATTGTGATTGACACCTGCTTCATGTGGGGGTCTCACCCTGCATGCTGCTCTCTTCGTGGGCCAATGACCTGAAAGTAGAAGGCATGTCAGGGTACCCATTAAATAGCGTGAAAGATGGCTTTTCGACAGTAATTGGTTGTAACCCAGGGCAAGGCTAACTAAACCAGATGGGCTCATTTTTCCAAGGGCCGCCCCATTTCTACAGTTGAAACATTTGCTCACTCATGCAGAATGGCTTGTTTGTCAGTGCTTACCAATATGACAGATCAAGCCTACCCTGCCAGATCCAGAATGCCATGGGTCTCTCTCACCTCTGCATATATTTACAAGATTTAAACTGATTTTGTCAGCCTTTGACCTTCTGCAGCCTCCTCCTTAGTGTTTTCTTTATTTGAACAACAAAATGCAGGATTAGGCCGAGTCTGTGGAGAGATGATTTGGATTGGTATCCGGGCAGTAATTACCAGAGAGTGGGAGCCTTCACAAACACGTCAATGGGCTCTGAGTTCACTTAAAAGATTTTGGGTTAGGGTTAGCAAAATCCTGTGGAAGGCATGTCACTGAAGTGGCATTACCAGTGTGACAAAACGCACCCACAGACTATTGACCAGTGGCTCCAGTATCCAAAGAGCACTTTTCTACTGAGCAGACAAATGATTTTTCATCTTCTCATTAACTCACGGCACCAAGAGTTTCAATTAGAGATCTTCTTGGTCTTCATTGTGGTGCACATATTTCACACTACAAATGGCAGCTCCCACATCTCATAAGCAGATCAAATTCACAGAGAAGAACCCACAACTCAATACAATGTGACCATCTTGACAATGACCTTCCCTTCACGACAAGTGTAATCTTGATGTTTAGCATCTTGCTCAGGGATGGTTTCAGCCACTGCTTCATGAGGACAGTCTAACCCTATAGCAGCTGACCTTCTACCACATGTTTTTTATATGCAGATTCAACTGATAAAAGGTTCACAGTCTCAGACAAAATTCAAGGTAGGATGCTATTCCATCAAGTAAGCTGGCATTATTAATGTTCACAATGAATTTCTTCCTCTGGCAGCTTTTCTAGTGTCTGTGGCATCTTTTCAGGTGGTTTAGTTTCTTAGTGCCCAGATTGAGAGAGGAGCATTAGACCTGAAGATCCCTCTATCATGCCCTGTCCTTGTAGGTAAGCAGCGGATGGACGCAGGCCATTTAAGAGTACATGCAGTCTGCGAGCTATAATTAGAAACTGTATGCTGTGTGAGAATTCCATCTCAGTGAAAGCAGGAGTGCAGCCAATGTGGAAAGAAGTGGGATATTTATAACCAGTGCACGTGTTCTGAATTAAAGTGCATTCGTCTCATAATCACAGTGCACATCTCAAATTCGACATTCCTCTATTTGCTTTGCAGCTTTCCTTTGTTACTTAAAAAAAAAAAATCTTGGAAGACATTTGGGAGGGAATGACAAAAGTCTTTTGTTTTGGCTACAGAACCTTGTTATGTGCATCCTTGTATCCTCACTTAGCACAGCCCTGAATGCTGAAGGTAACCATTTAACATCCATTGCTGTCCGAGCAGACAGAAAGTCAGCTAAGCTGAGCAGCATGCCACCAATCGACCTCACATGCGCTGAGCAAGTAATGTCAGTGATGTGCCTTCATCTCACTTTCACATACTGCTTCCAGGTTTTCAACTTTGGTGCTGCTTACCCTGGTGCCTACCTGAAACATTATCACAAACAGTGTGACCCCTAGTGGCTACACTCCAGAAAGAGTTAACAGGCTCAGTTACCAGTTCTGACTTTCGGAGTTTTCCTGAGCACCTCATTTCTTGTAATGTTACACACACATTAACCAGTCACTAAGAAGCAATTTTACAGAATCCCAAGACTGCATGACCATTCACCGCCAGGGACTAAATAAGCATCCCAGAACAAGTCAACGCACCTGCTAGTTGAACTCAATGTTGAAATATGGAAACGATTTTACTTTACCTGTAAGGGGACTCACACTAGTACTGACTGCAGGGCAGCGCTGAGGAATCGTATGTTCAGTCCACAGTTATGACTTCCCTATGTATTCCTGAAGAAGTCTTGAGGCTGGTTTATACTTACTGTGTGAAACAGGCACACAGACTAAAATTGCAAAGCGTGCAAGCATTGAATGACCAAAACACATTTATACTTGTTGCAGTAAGTTTGACTGGCATGTGGATATTCTCCTAATCAATAAATGACGATGTCTGGTTAGTGTTACATAGCTAACAATGTCACAGCAGAGGATTTGAGACTCTGCTGATGGAAGATTTTTTTCAACTATTACTAACTTTAAAGAGGAAGAAAAGCAGACATGAATTTCAAATGTTTTTGCCCGATTTCCTTGTGTTTTGATGACCAATTGTGTCATATTCATCACTTCTGCACCCATGTAACCAGCCACTCCTTGAAATTTTTGGTACAAGGCTGCTGCATCCGCCGCTCCATGTAGTTCGAAATAAATTGTGTGTGGAGCGCAGGGAATACTTCCAAATGTGACATAATTTTCACCATGTGGATATGTCAAGTGTAAACCAGCCTTTATCTCACACTGCTGACTGTGTGCGCCACTATAGAAAGTTCTGGACTGTATGTATTCACTATGAAGAGGTGCTAAACGGAAAGGGCCATTCTTCTGGCTCAGTCTCCAAATGGATTTCTTGTTACTATACTAGGTGACAAATTGAGCCAAATAGTGTTCACACTGTAGATATACGAAAAGAACTCTGTTAGACTCCTTAGGAAGCAGTCCACTATGAAAGTTGCTGTATTAAATCTCACTTTGAGACAGAGCTCTAAAGAAACATCTGCATTGCACCAACGCTATTCATTCACACATGCATGGTCATGGTTGGCAATTCTATAACAATTCTCCATTCCTTGGTGAGAAGGCCATTTTCCATTCTGAGTTTGACCTAAAGATGTTGGCAGCACCGATGCATCTTTGCAGCTGTAGGACCTGTTAACTCTGTTTAGTGAGACCCCATCCAGGCAAATTAGAATGGATGAAACTCTTGTGGTTAAAGAGCTATGCTATAGCAGAGAAGGGACTAACCAGCAAGCCAGGTGGATATCACGAGGGTCAAACCAGCTGTAGCAGTTGAATGTAAAGAATTTATTATTAAATCACATAATGTAGGTGGGCCTTCAAAGTCTTAGCACAGATGCCAGCCCAGCATGCATCACCACGGTCAGCAACATAAACAAAAGGAATTTAATTAACAGGGACGAAAAGCTTGTGTTAACAAGTCTGCATCTTGTTACCTTTTGCCAGAGAAGCAGCCTTGGCAACTCTCCTAACCCACCTCCACCCCCAGACCATTGTTGACATACTTCGCTTGAGTATAGGAATCTGTGGCCCTTACCAACATTGTTAAGAGCCCCTGGCTGACTCATAAAACCATTTCCCCATAACTATCTGCAAAAAAGGGTACTGTACATATCACCCAGAAAATAGGTAGACAGGATGAGGACATTGAAAACTTATGAAATACTAATCAAAGTACCCGGCCCTGCCCAGGTATATTTGTAGAATGTGTTAAGGAAAGAAAGCAAAGGTTTGGGTGTTTTAGAAATGGTGACAATATTGTTAATCCTAGGTGTCCCATTCATCATCCACACCGCCACTATCAACATCTCTACTCTGGTGAGTCGAGAATTTGTTCTTTTTGGGTCTGATTTGATTCCAGAACGGTAGTAATTCCTTTCTGGGTTGTAACCACGAATGCTGTCTGTCTGACATGTCCTCTTATTTCAAGGTGGACAGTTGGTAGTGCTTCAGTTATGAAGAAAAGCTGACACAGGAGGAGTTAAACAACTCCTTTGTGTTGTGCTGAACGTCTGCTCTCATTCAAGCCTCACGTAATAACCTCCTGCCAAAGCACACAAAACTCCATCTGTATAACAGTAGATAGAAGCAGCACGTGGTGTTGCCTGGTTAAGTCATGTTAAGCTCTGGTCATTTTGTGTGCTAGTCTGGCTTCAGTCTGTTCAAATGCTTCACTTGCTCTAAGCCAGCAGGTAACACTAGTGTGCAAACTGTAGCACACAGTGCAAAAAAACACTGGGACCCCCAGGATCAATATTTTGGATTCCAAAGTAGTCTGTCTTGTCCACATGGCTCTCGAGAGCAAATATGAAAAATTTGGTCCAGGTCGGTCAAAGGGTATAGGACTGTATAGGAGACAGATGTTCTACTTTATATGTGTGTATGCATATATGATTTCCTTTTACCATGACCACACAAAGCTGTAGCGAGTGACAATAGTCAGACTGTCAGAGATCTGTTTGCTCAGTGTGTGTGTGTGAACACTGCCAATTGGTGGAATTTAAGAAGCAGCACACAGCTGCCTAGTCAGGTACATCTACCTCACTCATTCTGCACACATTTGGATACATAATGTCACTCACTGCCTCCTTCACATTTGTGATGGTGCCGAGTAGACTAATGCAGGAATGTTGGTGCAAGCCGGGCTGTCTGCCAGAGCACATAAAACATCCAGTTGCTGCTATGGTTTAAATATGACTTCAGGTAACAGTCAACCTTCCAAAAACTGCAACTTCTATGTTGTGCTCTCAGTGCCAGTGGGATCATTTTAGGTGTCACGAATATAAACTGGGAAATCAGCTATTGCCTTCATTAAATCTCTCAGTCACTGTAAGAAATGATAAAAAAGAGACATACTAAGTGTAAACTGGACAGAAGACACATACGTTCTAAGGTGATACTTTAAATTAACTCTGGAAAGCACAACAATAACTGCTTGCCTAAAATAACTGCACCATTTTTCACTGTTGCTTCTTATTCAGCTTTTAACTTATTTAGAGATGTACAAGGAGAAGTCAGACAGTACATAATAATAATAATTCTTTGCATTTACGTAAACATCTAATTTCAAATATAATGGATAGACGATATCCGAGAAATAAGCTAAATGAACCAAACTATCTTTTGTATTTGATATGTATGCTTTATGAGCGGTCTTGTAATAGTGCTTGTGCTGGTCTTGTGTTCAATTCCAACTCGTTATTTTTGTCATTGCGTTTAGTGACGCTGGTATTATTTTTCTATGATCACAGTCATGTTGTTTAAGCCAATACCATCCTGTAGCTGACCAGTGTGATGGTATTAAACAGATGGCTGCATGCACATCCAGGCATTTTTGCTTTGGAACTCTTTACCTAATTCCCCAAGTTTTGCTAGCGTGCTAAAATGGGCTTAAAAGGAGGAGTTAGTGTGGGACTGTTTCGTGACTCCAGCTCTGCTCAGTGATTTCACTCTGTTGTGTTTTTTTATTTGGTCTTCTCTGGTTTAGATTCAGACCTCACCTGACCTTCACCTCACCCCACCTAACTTCACCTGCTATGATTATTTGTTGATCTCACATGCTTGTCCCTCTCCTATCCTATTTCTTTTATAGACCACAGCCCCACTACAATTAGGTTTAGAATTATTGTGCGGTGGTGAATTTGGGGGCATGTGGGAAGAACAAGAATTCAAAATTAAAGTTAAATATATGGGGGTCCCAAATTATCATGTAAACCATATGCAATATGAAATAATGTACTATACATATGAAGAATCATTGAGTCTTTGTCACATAGCACCACTACCTCAATCAATCAAAATCAATCAAATCAAAATCTTTGTCATTGTAGCAATGAGACATTGTACAATGAAATTTAGCTGCAATATTGCACTTATCCCATAGCCAATGTTGACTTAGAGCTGTATTGTAAACATGAAGGTGCATTTGGTCATATTAAGCACTTAGCTTAATGGATCTGAAACGTTTGCCTGAAGGCAGGTGTTCAAACAATGCATGTCCTGGGTGTTATGGGTCCTGAAGAATTTTCTTGACATTCCTAAGACAACAGGAGCTATGTAGTTCTTCTAGTGAGGGGACAAGACGGCCGACTATGCACTGCGCGACCTTAATGACCCTGTGGAGCTTTTTCCTCTGTGCTACTGTGCAGCTGGAGAACCACGCTGGAGAACCACGCACAGGCCAGGATGCTCTCTACTGTGCAGTGGTAAATGGACACCAGCAGTTTCTCAGGGATGTTGTTCTACCTGAGAACCGTCAGTAAGCAGAGTCTCTTTTGGGCCTTCTTCACCACCTCAGCATTGTGTTTTCCCCAGGTCAAGTCCTCCCTAATGATGACTCCCAAGAAGAGGAAGTATGAGACCCCCTCCACACAGTCCCCATTGATGATGAGTGGCTGGATGTTGTCTGCCTTCTTCCTGAAGTCCACGAAGATGCTCCTTGGTTTTGGCTTTATTCAGGAGCAAGCTGTTATTCCTACACCATGTTGTCAGCCACTCTACTTCATCCCTGTAGGTGGACTCATCCTCCCCAGAGATTAGCCCTACTACCGTGGTATCGTCAGTGAACTTAACAATGGTGTTACTGTGGTGGGCAGGAATGCAATCGTGGGTGTAGAGGGTATAGAGCAGGGAGCTCAGCACACAGCCCTGTGAGAAACCACTGCTGAGGCTGATGGGTGTGGAGGAGTAGGGACCCACTCTAACCCTCTGAGTGCGATCGCTCAGGAAGTCCTTGATCCAAAGGCAGGTGAAGTGTGGAAGTCCTATGTCTGACAGTTTGGTCACCAGTCTGTGGGGTAAGATGGTATTAAAGGCAGAGCTGAAGTCTATGAAGAGCAGTCATGCATAGCTCCCCTGCTGCTCCAGATGGGACAGAACAGCAAGGAGAACAGTGGCCGCGGCATCCTCCGTAGACCCGTTTGCTCTTTAGGCAAACTGGTGTGGATCAAGCATGGGAGGAATGAATGACATGATGTGGTTCCTGAGGAGCTTCTCGAAGCACTTCATAACCGCAGGGGTTAGTGGAACTGGTCTGTAGTCATAAAGACTGGAGATGGTATGTTTCTTGGCCAGAGGCACTATGACCGAGGATTTCAGGCAGGATGGCACAGTGGACTGAAACAGACTGGTTGAATTCCTGGTGAAGACCCCAGCCAGTTGGTCTGCACAGTCTTTCAGCTTGCGTCCTGAGATGCTGTCAGGTCCAGCTGCATTCTGTGGGTTGACAGCCCGCAGCGTGCATCTCACCTCGTGCTCCCCCACTGTGAAGATGGGGCTGTTCTTGATTTTTGGATGGGGTCTGGCTGTCTCTGGTGGATCTACTTCAAACCGGGCAAAGTAGTGGTTCAGTTCCTCAGCCAGCAATAAATCACCTCCCACAGCTCCGGGACTGGTCCTGTAGTTGGTCATGTGCTGGACACCCATCTACACTTGCCTGCCGTTGTTGCTGTCCAGGTGTTCCTCGATCTTCCTTTTATAATCTAACTTGGCCTCTCAAATGCCCCTCTTTAGGCTGGCACTTGTCACCAGACCTGAAGGCAGTATGTCTCCCTTTTAGCAGCCTCCGGACTTCCCTGGTCATCCAGGGATTCTGAAAGGGGTAAACCTGGATAAGTTTATCCACTGTGACAATGTCTGTGCAGTTCTTAATATAACACAGTATGCTGTCACTAAACACTTCAAGGTCTGGGTGTTCAAAGATGTCCCAGTTGGTCCTACTGAAACAGTCCTGCAGCTGCTGAGAGGCTCCATCTGGCCAAGTTTTAACTGTCCTTGTGCTGTTAAGGGCAGTTCTCCTGAGTGGGATGTATGCCAGAATTAAAAACAGTGACGTGTGCTCAGAGTGGCCCAGGTGTGTTGGCGTTGTAGCCCTGTTTAATGTTTGTGTAGTCTTTATCCAAAGTGTTAGCTCCTCTGGTGGCACACTTGACATGCTGATGGAATTTAGGGAGCACAGGTTTTAAATCCACATGGTTAAAGTCCCCAGCAACGATATACACAGAATCAGGGTGCTTGGTCAGCTGACTGCTAATACTGCGGTGTAAAAGTTCGATAGCCGAGTTTGAATTAGCGTCCAGTGCTATGTAAACAGAGGTAATTACAGTAAACTCTCTAGGGAGATATATGGGTCTGCATCATATCAGTCACATACTCCAGGTTCGTGGAGCAGTATTTGTACACCAGTTGTTATTTACGTACACACACAGTCCCCCTCCTCTGCTCTTACCGGAGTCGCTGATCCTGTCATGGCGCTGTGCAGTGTAGCCTGTTAGCTGGATAGCAGAGTCCGAGATCAATGAGTGAAGCCAGGATTCCGTGATCAACAGAACGCAACTGTTCTTCACGATGTTCTTTGTTGCCACCTGTAGCCTCAGTTCATCTATTTTGTTGACGACAGATCTGTAATTGGTGAGAAAAACACTGGGGAGCGGTGGTTTAAGAGGCTGCCTATGTAACCTCGCTAACGCGCCAGCCCTGCAGCCTCGCTTTTGTTTCCTCTCTCTACGCCGACTCCAACACCTACCCGCAGGGATGATAATCCATGGAGAGCCGGGACTCCTCACAATGTCTGCCAGAATGTCGTGGGAGCATAGAATCTCTGGTGAAACACTCCCCTCGCTGCACACTCTGATCTTGAGAAGTTCCTGTTGGTTGTAGATGTTGTCGGCTTGACAAGATGTAGGTAAAACAAGTAGTTAGACTACCGCACAGATGCACACTACCTGAAGATTTACTAATTTGGGTGTTCAGCAGCACCAGAATGGAAACTGTTTTCTACAATTGTAGACATTTGACACTGGGGGCTTCCAGTTTTACACTTCAGTTCTGTTTGTGTTTTTATTTGCTTGCCTAGAAAGGAGCTATAAAAATGCACATGTGACTAAGGACGGCTGTATTCTGCCTTTCATTTGTGCAGTTCTGCATGTCACTGCCTTCTTGTCGTTTTCATTTATCAATGTGATTTTCTTCATTCTGTTCAGTTCAAGTGAATGAGCAGCCCTGACTAGTATCAAAAACTGATTTTGCCTGAAGGTGTCATCTCCTTGATGTGTCCACTCAACAGAGCTAGGCTTGCAGCTCCCACATTCGTCATCAGAGTTTTACAGCACACACACACCCTTTCTCCTTACCAATCATTTGCATTGCTGATGGATTTTTGGCTTGGGAAGCTGTAAAGGGAAAAGCATTTCTACACAAGAATGTGAAGAATTTTGGAACCACTACATGTGGAAAGAGAATGCCTGTGCTCAAGATTATCGTTTGCTGAACACCCCTGTAAAGGTCTCATGGTGTTATCTAAAATATTCATGGCATCAGCCCCACCTGCCCCCTAGTGTGGAGCCTGTGGGTTAAGCACAGAGTAGGGAAGTGACGTGGAGAAGGAACGGCTTGTCTAATTTCAGCAAATCTCTTTAACACATGTTCTCTATGTAATGGACTTTTGTCCATGTCAACGGTGTTATGACGACTCAGTGTATATGTGCATTGTCACATGGACAAGGACTTATGCAGCAGGGAACATCAATGACAAAGAACTCCATAACAGGAGAGGGCCGCTGAGTCATCCCAGTGTCTTGTCCTGACAGTTGTTAAAAAGAGCCCAGATATCTCCTTCAGCAGCATAATGCTTCCACGGCTGTACGTTAGTTAAGTCAATCAAACCAGGATGACACATGTCAAGAAGGGTGGGTTGCAGTGGCTAGAGTTTAAATGTCAAGACTGACAGAGTTAAATGTATTTCAGTAGCCCTACTGTTGATGTCTCAGACCAGTGTTGTTCAGTTTTGAGACAATTCACAGTGTTCACTCTGACTGGAGGACTGCTAGTGTCAGGTGACATTTCTTTGCCTTGTGATCATACTCAATATAAAATGCACTATACATAAAAGAGTGCTCAGAAAACATTTGGCAAGTTTTGGAACAGCTTTTTTAAGCCATTATTTTGTGGTAGCATCTAAAAGAAATGGTAATTCCCCCCTCACAGAAAGTCTGCAAATCTGGCACACCTAAGAAAACAAATCTTACCTCAAATCCTTGGATTGTAACAGTTATTGAAGACATGGGTCTTAGGTGGGACTGAGCAATATACAACTGTATAGTACTTTGGATCTGATTTAATCTTAAAGAAAAAAAAATCAACAGTCAAAAGCCAATATCAAATCAAATATATGCAGAACAAGGTGTAGTGAAATGCTTATTCAAGATGCGGATGCACTGTGGACAGAAGCTCCTTTTCAGTCTCTCTGAACTGGACTTTAGGTACTAGTGGCATTTACATGATCACACCACAAAAATGAGGCCTTTGTTGGGGTCCCTGGAACCATTGATGATTTGCTTTGTCCTTATCCAACATCATTTGGTGCTGATGTCCTCAAAGGTAGGGAGGGTACACTTAGTGACATGTTCAGCTGATCACACCACTCTCTGTAGAGCCTTGCAGTCCTCCTGTGTGCTGTTCCTAAACCAGACAGTAAGATCATGATGTTCACTACTTTCATTTGATTTTCCACAACTTCTCCAAACAGTAAATAGAACCCATCAGAGCTCCACCATTCTTTTCTGGATCTATCTAAGTTGATTCCACTTGTCAAGTGTGAGGTTTAAAAAACAAAATGGAGTGAGGATTACGCCCAGAAGAATTTAGAACAGTGCAATCAGGGCAGCACCTAAAGATCAAACACATTACTGCATATGAAGATGCCATCTAGGTATGTGTGGCACCTTCAACTTCCCCTCGCACCTTAATGGCAAAACACTGACCTAAAGGCAAAGCTCCATAAAATGTTCACTGCTCCACTGCATACCATACGAGTGGAACTAGATAACTGATGATTAAGATTGTAAACGTACTTGTACTTAGTGTAGTTATCTGGCCACTGACAATCACTGATTTACAACCCAAGAGACACATCCACGCAGCATGAACTCTCATCTGTCCATTCCATGCCATCTCCCCTCCACAACAAAACTCTCCAAGCAGGAATATGAACAGCAGTCTTTGTAGCTTTCTTATGTGGTAATTATTTAATGTTCATGTGTCAGTTATGAAGTAACTGGTTCTTTAATCGTAGTTTGGAGTTTGTTCCTTTTTTTCTAATTACAGCAGTTGTGGATACTCCACATAAAGCACCTTCAATTTGCATCGACATTTATAACTATGTTGTATCTGTGACCCCGACTCACCAGGAAGAAAGAAGCCAAATGTACAACTCTATTATTTTTTGATGTGACGTTAGTACTAGGTTAATAAAATATAATTTAATGAAATAAAAATCTGGGTGGCTTTATAAGGCAAAATTGTTTTAGCAAGGTGTTACTTTCACATTCACTACCAATGAACAGTGAAGATTTGCTGGGTAGTTCCAATGGCTTCCTTTACAGATTTTTGCCTATAGTGCAGAGAAAGGAACATTCCAGAAGCTGCTAAGAACACAGGATGCAAAATATGTCTTAAGATCTGCGATTAGTGCGGTGGCGAATCAAGGGCTTTGTCTTTCCTTTAATAACAAAATCAGAACTGGAAAGAGTGCCATGTTTACTGTGATGATAGTGACTGGCAGGCACAGACACCACAAAAGCAGGCAAGGAGTTGTAAACAATACATACAATGGAAATTCAAAAATACTGTAAGTAAAGCGGGTATAGAACATGTTTTAAGGCATTTCCCTGAGGCACTGCTTATTCATGACATTGTTACATACTGCAATATTTCATAATATTTTTCTGAGAGAACACAGATTTTGGACTCTGTATGGAAAACATATATATGGTGCTGATCTTTAAGGTGTTTTGAAAATAAATTACAATTATCAGAGTTTCAATTTAAGTCCATATTGTCCTAGTCTTAGGTCAAAGGTTACGGTTCTCTGTTGTAGATACCATCTTCCAGAGGAAATGCATTTTGCTTTCTTAATTGTTAAAGGTATGGGATGGCATTGAAAGAACAGTGGTTAGCATTGTGGCCTCTGCAACCCCATGAACCAATATTCCGTTAAGTACCTGGTCACGGGTTAAGTGTAGTGATTTCTGTGCCATCTTTGAGACCTCCATGTTAGTCAACTCCCTCCAAGTCAGGATAGAGCTACATGGGGAAAAAAAGGATGGATAGAAATATTGATCCAAACCAGTGGTGCAGAGATGTGGGTCATCTCTGGCTGGCAAGATGAATGTTGCATTAATACTGCAAATGCTTCAAAGCAATTGAGGCATCTTTATTCATGACTAGTAAATCTTGACCCAAACTGACTCAGCATTTTAATGAAGAAGTGCTTGTGTGAGGGTCCCCCACTGGAAATGTGAGTACTAAAGCAGTGATCGCACTTTCTGTTTTCAATCTACTTCTTGGCTGTTGAATGTAATTCCAATTTTGCATTGCTGCTGCCAGGCCTATTTCACTTGCTGCTTCCTCGCAGGCTTCACTCAAACTTTAAAGTTATTAGAGTTGGCACTTAATATAGAAAGAAGGCCATAGCCCTGATCTTACTCAGGAAGGTACAAGGAATGGTGCACATTGGATCTTTCTACACTGAGCTGAACCTTTCTGCCTGTTGAATCGAGCCGACATCCACTCACCAACTTGGCCCTCGTCCCCTTCACCTGGCTTGAGACATGCCCTTAAGTGTTTCACTGGTTTAGTATTTTGATAGGCAATGGTGTCAGCGAGGGGTGATCTGCTGCAAGCAACTCACAATTGTGGTGTGTTCTTCTTTTGTTAGAAGCATGTTTTCCACATAACACAAGCTGATTATTTGTAGTAATTAAGAATAGCTAATCTATTTCCTTCAGTGAACTGGTGGCTCTTACTGGCCTTTTCATTTATTCTTTCTTGCTATGAAAGGCTTTACATAAGCAAATGATGGGTTACTTTCATTGGGCTTCTTACATTACAATCAACAATAAAGAAATATGGTCTTTTCAAATAGTTTGGAAAAGGATTAAAGGCTATTGCTGCCATATTTAGATTTAGAAATATTAATTTCTTGCTAACCATAAAACAAATATTTAAATAAATGGGTCACTCTTAAAGCTGTGCCAAACTGCCCTATAGCTGTCTGTGCCCTCTTTCTGAAAGTCAAAAATGTCATCCCGTCCACTTTCATAACATGCTTGGTCCAATATATGGTTGGTGGTGAGTGAGTAAACTTGCACACACAAAGGTCAATTTGAAAGTTGTTATTTTAGCTAAACTAAATGGAGTATGAACAAAAAAAAAAATCAAGAGAAACCCCAAGCAGACGTAAGAAGAAAGTGTACACAAATGGTGACCAGGCCAGGATGTGAAAATGGGCTATTGTAGGAAACTGGTAACAGTACGAATAACAGTGCCAATACTTAAACAATTTTACTCTGGCCTGGGATGGGCTGGTGCCACTAGAGAGACTGGATTTCTGGCTTCTACCCTTTAATACCAGGAGAGCTGCAAACTGCTTGAAACCCTGATCAAGGTAGCACAGCACAGCATAGCATAGCATAGCATAGCACACCATTCACTGGAAAGCAAAATTCTATAAAATGTCTAATGGGGTGATGACACTGGGAACTTAGATTTATAAACTGAAGAAATTTCTGTGATTTAAAAAAAGGAACCATTGAAAATCAATCATTCAGTCCGTATTTATTTTAAATAGCACTCTCAGGGTGAATGGCATGGAAAGGCACTTTAGTAAGTAAAGAATGGTACTAGGTAGAGCTGTAAAAGAATGAAACACGCACATTGCTTGGCTGCAAATCAGATTCTTGAAGTGCACATAATATCTGGCTTCAGTTACTAGGTTCGTCAACGCAGGATTGACAAATGTCATCAAGCCAAATTTGGCTTTGCCTCTTCATGCCTGGGGCAGCGGTCCACTGGTAAAGACACGTGTCACATGTACTTGATCCTTTACAGTTACAAGTGTGTTTAGCCCCTCAGAGATAGACAGATGATTGGTGAACTTTATTTGTCCCAATGGGGAGGTCAAGAGAAATGACACCAGTCTGAATAATTCATACATGCTTAGTGACATACTGGCAAGGATTGGTAAAGAAGCTGGCCTCCTTAAGACAACTAAGGATGCTTCCAGCTGCACTAAGAACAACTCTGGAAACCATGCCCTTGGTTACTGAGAAGACACGCCAGCACACTTAGGCCTTCTCAACCTTGAGAGAGAGCATCTGTTGTGTATACAGAGCAGTGCACACTATGAAGGTTTTATTATTCAGCTGTGCCTATTCAGAATTCAGCCCCACACACACACTGCGATAAAGCAGGCAAGGAATGGTTCGTTGTGCTGAAAATGAGCATCTGTCAAAAAATGTGCTGACAGTGCTGATGGTGACAATCTTGACTGAGACGCTGAACCGTTGGAATTGCACATCAGTGCCCAGCCTTCTTTAAGATGCCTCATCTATGCACCCAGAGATCTCTTAAAGGTACACAGCAACAATAAATAAATAAATATAAAAAAATAAATAAAAAAGTCTGTTAAAGATTCATTTCTCAAGAGCTGCATTTCTCATTTTATTGCTGGCCAGACCCCACTGTTTTACATATCTGTTGGTACATGCTGAGTAGTAGGGGCTGGCTAACCATAATTTGAATTAATTTGTTCTACTTATAACTCTAATAAAAGGTGTCATTTTGCTTGGCTTTTCTCTTTGTTCTACTTATAAAATTCTACCTGTGATCCATATATTAAAAATATATTAAAATGGTGACTTGTTTGTTAATGTATGTGTGGAGATGTGGGCTGCAGGGGACGGAGTGTGCTCTTTGGTTGCAAGTACCTCAGCGGCAGCAAGAAACAAATACACAACAGCTCAAGCATCAGAAAAAATCTAAATAATTGTACCTTCCTTGGCCGAGGCAGAGTGCTGAGGAGCACGTTAACGTATTCAGGACACTGTAGAGCCAGCGCTCTTATTCTTTTCAATAAGTGACAAGATGGGTGTTGGGAAATAATTGTCAGTATAGTGACATGCATTTAGAACAAACTGTAAAGAAAACCACATCTATTTCATTAGGGTCATCTGCAGAAATCACAAGAGTGTTCAAACTGATGAGAGTAGTGTGTGAAGTTATCTGTATTCGGCCAGGTTTCCTTCCCTCTGACTAAGAAGGGCTTTCACATTGTCAGCCATTTAATCTACAGAAGAGGGAATGCATCATAGGGGCTATAATGTCCAAGACTATATGGAATGATTATACTGATGCAGTGGCTGAGCAAGTAAACCACCTTAAAGTAGAAACCATGGATGGGCTGCATTGATATAACACCTCACCCTAACCCAAGGCAGGCTGCAGAAGGAGAAATGGAGAACTCGCCCAGAAATCCTACCAGCCATGGCACACAGCAGTTAAGTAAATCGAGATTAGGAGAGAGCCACGGATGAACAGGGCAAAAGTGCAATGAGTGCTAGGAGCTTTTTCAGCTGATAGATGGGAGCTTATGTGGCAGCTGACAGAAAGATGGATTGATGGAACTCAGTGTATATGTCTGCACACCAGGGTTGCTAAAAGCAACATGAAAGGCAGTGTTTGCTATGGGCCATGCAGGGAAACTCAGCTTCTCTATATCTAAACACCGATTCTCCTCCAGTTCTTGGACAATGCCAGGCCGTCAATTTGGAAAGCTGCTTACTCTCCAAGGATTTCTTTCTCTCCGACTGTCAGTTCCACTTCTCACTTATTCATCAAAGCTTCGGAGCTTGGCATACTGTTAACATGTGCTGGTCACCCATCTTTCTAAGTTTATGTAAAATGTACTCTCCAAAAACAGAGCACCAATGGTCCAGGGCTCTAGCTCAAAATGTTTGTTATCTTATCTTGTGGCCAGAGGGCCACTAAAAGGGAACAGGCTCGAGTCTCACTGGTTCTAGTATACATCTGGTCTCAATCCTTTGTCTTGCTGCTTCATAGTCTGCTTGTTGCCTACTGAAATTTGCCTGACCACATGTTTACCTTCTTTTTCTAGGCATACTTCCGACAGGGTGTTGCTCTCCAGTACCTCGGACGCCATGCAGACGCACTGGCAGCATTTGCTTCTGGCTTGGCACAGGACCCCAAGAGTCTACAGCTGTTGGTTGGTATGGTGGAGGCCGCCATGAAATCCCCTCTGCGAGGTAGGTGCCTGTTTTTAGGTACATATGAATTGGGAAGGAAATGAGTAGGCCTTTAGACACCTCCGAAATGACCTTAACCTTCCATCAAATGTTTTCCAAAGTGAATGTGTTACATTCGTTTTACTTTTCCTGATATTAAAGCAACCAACTTTAAACAAATTCATTAGTACTGCTGAGTAATGGGGAGCAAGTAATGAAAAATACCATTCTAAGTTTTCAGTCAAGTGCTTTATGGTGGTCCTTATGTCTTCATACAGCGTCAAGACATGAATTTTGACAGACACAACCAGCCACCCAAGCTACTTTCTAATAATGACTAATTAGCTCCCACCCGTTAGTACACAGCTGCCCTTGAGCATTGCCCAACAAAAGAAGACTTCAAGGACCATGCCCACAGCCATGTCAATACTTATAGCTGGTCATAGGTGGTGTTCCACCTAGTCATTTTAAAAAACTATGTTTTCCATTACAGGGTCAAAATCAGCAATAGCTGCAGTGCTACAAATAGCCCTGAAAGGGATATCAGTCCATGGTACAGCACACTCACTTACACACACACCCCAGATCAACTCAGCTCCATCATTTACTAGGACATCTGTCTTTGGGATATGGGACCAAAGTAGAGGTTAAAGACCTCACTACACCCTTGTAAGATAGCTGCTGTTTCTATGAGGCCCTCATCTTGTGATTGTTTAGATCTCGGATCCTTTCAGTATTTATGGAGATGCTTAGAATTAGCAGGTACTCTGCTGTGGAGACTTTTGTTTTTTGAGCTTTTCTTGCTTCTCATCTCCTCTGGTTTTGTATTTTTCTCCAGTGTTGTCTAACTGGTGTTCAGCCTGACCAACTCATTTTTGCATTGCCTGGCAACAATTACCAATACTTATGTTACAAACCTGGGTTTGTTCCCCAGCTTAAATGTATTCCCTTCTGTTGTGCCTTCTTTGCTTTTTTCACGCTTATTGTAATTACATATTTTTTGTTACTGTGGTTCCGTTTATTATTTTGTATGTATTGTGCTCTGTTCTCTTGTCCTCCTTGGGTTTTGTAGGTGGAACCCCAAGAGGCGGGGCCACTCCAATGTCATCTCTGAAGGACCACCCCATACTTTATATTCTGAAGCAGAGAGAAAGTCCCTCAGTGGTAGGGGTGGGCGGTATGACCAAAATTCTATATCACGGTATTTTTCTAAATTATCCCGGTTTCACGGTATTCAACGGTATTTTTTCCCCCATGCATGAGTGGATGTTAACCACATTTTTCACTGCAATTACTGGCTAAGAATAACCTATTCCACTGTCAAAAGTATTGTACATTGTACAAAAAAAAAAAAAACATTTTAATGTGCACACAAGTATTAATACAGTTTTGCATTGCCCCATAAAGTGATAGTTTTCAAGGGGGTGGCACTAATGGAGAAGGTATCACATTGCATGACAGATGCAGTCAAAATATAGAACCTTTTTATTGAACAAATTATGCAAAAACAAATTATAATTTTGACAACATATTTTCAACCATACAAAGAGACATTTAGACTTAGTAAAATATCCAGAAGTGCTTGTCAAAAATTGTATTGCACCGAATATGTCTTAGAAAAGGAATAAATAGTAAATATTTTTTGTAAACCAACTACACTTTCTGTTAATGTTAACAATCTCTGTCCATTGACACGTTAAAGTGACTTTTTAAGCAACTTTATCATCATTAAACTGCATAATATTTAAACTAATAAATAATAACAATAGAATAAATAATAGTATTATTACTGATAGTTGCACTATTACTTCAAGACTTCAAGCCCAGGTGCATTACACAGTATTCACCAAATTAAAATAAAATAAAACAAGTGCAACTTGGTGATGACATCTTTACCAACTGAACCATCATTTAGGCAAACTGCATTAATATGGACCTTGCTTCAAGCTAAGCTATACTGGGAAGAAAAAAACAAACTATATGTCGAGAACAAAGTCAACATTTCCACTTTATTCTCGCCGTTTATGTTGAGATTAAAGTCGACATTTCCACTTTATTCTCATAGTTTACTTCATAATTAAAGTAGAATGTCGTAAACTACACTTCTTCCTAAAATCAATGTTTAATCAATTACTTAATTTACCCCGTCATAAATTAATGCAGCACATTAAATGCTTTGTGTTACGTTCCCCGACCCAGTGGTTAATCACTACGCTTCTTAAACTGACTTCCTCTGCACTAAGAGAAGACAGCGATCACCATACAGAATCCATTCACTTCATGATATTCCTGCTTTCTGAAAATTTAGAATGCTAAGATTAATACTTGATATCATTTTCATGATGAAATGCATTAAAGCAGGTATTACACATGCACAGTAGTGAGGCGGTAGTACTGCTCCCTCGCAGTAAGGGGTCCCCAGGTGTATGTTCAGTGTAGAGAACTTTATGGCAGGTGTGACAAGGCTCCAAAAAACTGGATGTATGAATAGCTATCGCACAGGTTTAACTTAAATATTGTGTAAATGTTGGGTTTGTGATCTGCTGGTCGGAGACACGAACACAGAATTCAATGCATGTTCTTCTGAGCGGGCTATCTTTATTGCATGCATGCTGTCTCTATCTGACGTCTATAAAGTCAACATGTCGACTTTATTCTCGTCATAAGCGTCAAGATTAAAGTGGAAATGTCGAGAATAAAGTCAACATGTCGTCACACTATTACACAGTACCCAGGTACATTACACTGTATTGAAAACAAATAAAACAAGTACAACTTGGCTTGCAGTATTATCCAGTAGTATAGAAACAGTTTTTACACATCTGACCTTTTAAAACTAAAGTATCTCCAGGCGACGGACGTGACTCCTTTTTTTCAGCAAAAGTTCTTCTGTTCATCATGTTCAACTTTACTTTTAGTTCAGTTTCGGAATGCTCTCTGTCCATTTTCACCGCGCGGCATACCTATGCTACCGCCCACTATTTGGTGGTGTAGCAGTGAAAAAGAGCCTGAGTGCAACAAATCTGTGTTTAGCGGTGTAGCAGTGAAAAAGGTCCCCACTTGAACAGTTTCCCGCTGCGCCACGTTCCGAACGTCGTTTAGGCAATTTAAACCAGTGTTGCGGTATAATAAAAATCCATATCATAAAAAAAATAAAAAACGGTTTTCGCTATGAACCGGTATACCGCCCAGCACTATGCAGTGGTTCACTGATGATTGTTGTGTGCTTTGTTTCTTGAGAGCATTCATTTTCTGGCTTCTTGAATTACTGCTTTTGTTCTTGGGTTGTTTTATAGCTTTAGTCTTGTGCACCTTCTATTGCCTTTCAGTTAAATTCTTTTGTCTTATTTTGTCATTTGTTCTTATTTTATAAAGATTCTTCGTGTACTTGATTCTCAAGCCAAAGGTTTTTTACAGCTGTTCTTTCCTTTGAGTGACACTTTGATATGCGTTGGGACATTTCAAGCTTTTTGAACTTTAAAGGTCTTATCTTCATTTTTGGGGTCTGGACAGGCCTGAAGCCTGCCCATGGAGCCTTTGGTGATGCCTTTTTTGGGCAGGCTAGGGAGGGGCCCTGGATTGTTTATTGGTGTTTTTTCAAGGCCTCACACCATGTTTCTATTTTGTGTTTTGATTCATTACAACAATACTGGCCTTTTTATATTGTGCTGAACGGGTAAAATGAAAAAAAAGAGTAACTTATTAATCAAAAATATGGAAATGGAGGTATATACAAAAGTGTAACAAAACACACAAAGCTAACAGTATAAAAAAGCCTTAAGTCACTCCAGGCCTATTTAATGTAGTAGGGTCCATGACTGCATTATAGTGTGACTGGACCATCTACACACAAACACACACTGCTTCTTATCTTCCCCTAAGCTGTCGAACTGCACTGAGTTCCTCTTTGGCATCCACAAGTGTCTCTGTAGTCATGAAACCCAGTTAACCATATGTAGGCCATCTAAGCTTGAGGAAGTCTCACTGATGTATGTACCAGGAGGAACATCCATTGGTTTCAAGTGCTATGAAGTTATTACCAGTTCCACCCCATTTTTGTCCTGGCACCACTGTCAGGAAATGTTAAAGTTGGAGGGCCATCACAAACAGTGTATATGTACAGTTTATGCCATATTGGAGCACTGTCAAATCCGATGGCCATTTGAGTCCTGCATCTAACCACTGCCACTATTTTTACTTTTATCTTTCCTCATTTCCCTTTTACAACACAAATCTCAATCTTATGAAAAAGGATGGGCATCACACCCTGTCGAATGTACTACATGTTGTACTGCATGACACTTGTTTGTTTATTTTTCCGGATAAAAAAGAATAAATAGTAAGTGTATTGTCATTTATTTTTAAATGAGAATGATTTTTTCACTACCAAACCATTTTCTAAGCATACTTAATTCTAAGGGAGGTTTGAACAAGCAAAAGATATATAGCAGGAACAACCCCTAGACAGGGCACCAGAATCTATTGCTGGGCAAACACACACTGTATATCAGCACTGACAGTAAAAAAAGTAAAAGTACAATAAATCAACATTTTAAAATAAAGAAAGTTAAACAAGTTATAAATAAGGCTGTAAAATACATGTAACTGTAGACAAGATAAATAAAATAAAAAGCTGCCCATTATTTATTCACAGAGATCACTCCTCAAACAATTTAACTGAAATTAAATCTGTCAGCACACAACTCGGGTACACTTACACCTCACTTTTCAGATTGGGCCATAGTTATGGCTCCCCAAAGAACTTACAAAGCACGAGAATTGAAACAAACCCCTGAGCCTGCAGGACCTAGCCGATGAGTAGCGCTGCCCATCACCACTAACATGGCGGCTCTTCTATGAATGCTCGCCACTCACACATGGGTCTTTCCACTACAATGTGTGTTATTCATCACTTATCATTGCAGAAGAAGGACACATCCATTTTTAAGATAATTCTGGCCCAAGTCTAACTAAATTTGAACTTTATTACCAGGTAATGGAGTTGTTATAAATTCCTTTTGCTGTTACATCAACATACATGAATATGCAATACACGACAACATCACATAGTTTTACAGTGTAGAGTTGCACTCACATCCAGTAATATGTCAAGTTAAGTCTTTATATGCCAAAATAATTTGGGTTGGATAGAGACATCTGGAGTTCAGAAGAAGACAAGGTTGAATCAGACACCATCTTTATGTCTAGTAGTACAGTGGACCCTTGACTTATGAACTGAATTCGTTCGCGAGGGCTGGTTGTAACTCAAGTTGGTTCCGTCAGTCAAGACTATTTTTCCCATAAGAAATAATGGAAATGCCCTTAATGTGTTCCGAACCTCCCAAAGCAACACTTACTTAACTTTTTTTAATAAAAAAAGTATTGTATAATGTGCATAATTTACCAAAAACACCAATAATTTTTCTAATGTACTAACCAAAAAGTTATAAAAAGTGCCTAGCCAACCAGAAACAACAATTTCATACTGTACTCACCATTTAAGTTGACATCTTTGGCTTGCAGGAAGGAAGGAGGAGGAGAATGAAATGGAAGGTGGTTATTGTTTGGAAGGAGCTTCCTTATACAAATCTTTCCTTTGTAAAATTGTCGAGATGGTGGATTTCAACATGCTGTACATATTAGCGAGATCGGTCACACGAACGCCACTCTCATATTTCCACACAATTTCCTTCTTCGTTTCGATTGTGATCGCTTTCTTTACCTTCGTTACTTTCTCTTCCTTCCTTAGCAATCACCGAAATAAATTATATAAATCACTGCACTGACTGAAATTACGTCCACAAACACATGTATCTGGGCTCTGACTGACGCTTACAAACGCTCTTGGCTGTTTGTTTACAATCGCACAAGCAGATAAACGTGACCGCATTCGGGTTGTAACGCAAGACGTTGGTCGTAATTCAAAGCAAAAATTTTGGTCGTAAACCAAGTTGTTCGCATGTCAGGCTGGTTGTACTATATATCAAGGGTCGACTGTAGTTGCTGTTAGTGACCAGTAACTTTTCTTTTCCTTGTAATTGCCTAAAAGAGATGGATGCCTGAGTGAGTGTAGTCTTTGATTATATTTCCGTCATGTTTCCTAATCTATGATGTCTACAAGCCCTCAATAGAGTCCAGTTTCTGACCTGTAATCCTGACTGCTATATGAATGACTCGTTGTAGTTGCAGATGCCTTGCCATTCCAGACTGTTACGAAGAAAGTGAAGATGCTTTTAAATGACAGCTTTATAAAGCCCTTCCAGCATTGACTAGAAGAAGTTATTACATCGACTGTGAGCAGACATACACACCTGAGCGATTTATAATAAGAGAAGTTATATATTCAACCCATTTCATGCTGTGAGAGAGTGTCAGCAAGAAATTTAAATGGTTCTAACAGATTAGTAAGATTGTGCAGATGCTTGTGGTCAACCAATTAACACAATTTATCACTTGAGCCCAAACCACACTAATCCTTAGCTGAATTAAAGGTACATATTCTGAAGTAGGATATAAAAAAGTACCAGAACGGCCCAAGTTGTTGTGGTGGAATGCTGCAAAAGTTCCATAGTTTCTAAAAAGTCCCTGGTTCCTGAAGCAAGTTCCTGCAGTGGGAAAGCACATCCAAGAAACACGTGGCATAGTCTAGGTTTTTCCAGAGAAGTTTACCATAGAGAAGCTCTAATGTAACTGAAATTCACAATAAGATCCTGGCACAGGTGATTCTAAATGTTGACACAGCAAGCAAAGTGTAGCTGGTCAAGGAGAGAATCTGTGACAGAACTGAGGTGCTGAAGGATTAGACAATCAGATGTCTTCATTATGACTGCTGTCAGGAGCTCAACACTGGACACAAGACAGAAGGCACAACAGAAAATTAAAAAAAAATGTAAAACAGCCCTCCAACAGAATTAACAAATGAAAATTAGCAGCTCTGCTGTTAGGATGTTCTATCAGTTAAAAGGGTTTTTGCATTTTTTTTTTTATTCCGATAACAAGAGCACACTAGATGTGGCTTCAGCTGTAATCATCTAAAAATAAATTGCGGACTAATTTAGAAAAACTGCCCAAAGAGTCCCTGTGTGTAAATTAGTCACAATCAGAAGATGGGTGCATAATATGGACGCACAGCTTGAAAGATCAACAGATGTCACTTGGGGAAGGCTTCATTACGGTTTTATCAAGAATGCAACTCTGCTTTATTACTTTGTTATTTTAAAACTTACCTTCTATCTCTAATGCATTCTGAAAGAGAAACCCATTGAAACATATCTACTAACTAAATGAGCCAAATGATCAGCAGAGAAAAATGTACAAATATCATTTAGTCACTGAAGAAACCTCTAAAGATGGGCATGTTGGTCAAAACATGAACTTTAAAATGGAGCAACTGCATCCTGTTCATTGAGAAGCCTGTGCTTATCTGTCTTATAGTATTTAGCCACAAACATTAGCAATTAGCAGAAACAACTCATGCTCCAAAGCATTAGTGTAGGAAAAGGTTTTGTGCAGTTGAGGGCTCAGTTTGAATGCTGCTTTTGATTTGGGGCACACACAGCTATAATACCATCACTTCAAATTCTACTGTAGTTCTTGTCTAATTGCATACAAGATGTTCTTGGCTTTTCTCCACATACCCCATGTTCCTTCAATATCACAAGCATGTATATATTTGGATGTCTGGTGACACGGAATGGTCCTTGGAATAAGGGACTGCATCCTTCTGCTTGAGGTTGTTGGGACTGGGTGTTTCCACATCATCCTGTATTTGACCAAAAGGACACAGAAAATATTGATGGATAGATAGACTGTACAGAGTGTTTTGCATATTTGATACTGTACTGAAATCTTGTCTGTTCTGTAATTGCCCTGTAATGCTCTATGATGTTGTTCAGATAGAAAAGTTTATACTGTTCCCCTTAAAAAAACAAAACCCTACAACAAATATTTGTGCATTTCCACACTCACCATTCTCATTCATGACATAAGCTATGTGCTCCAGTTACAGTCTGGCCACTCCACAATAAATGTGTACCCTCATAATATCTGTCAGTCATCAGTCATATGTGAACCTATTTAGTCCTGAACAGGGTTACGGGGGGTGCTGGAGCCTATTACAGCTAGCATAAGTCCAGTAACAATTCCCTAGACAGGGTACCAGTCCGTTGCAGGGTGAGCGCACACACACACACACACACATACACACACACACACACACCAATTTAGTATCACCAATGTACCCAACTTTCATTCTTTAGACTTGGGGAGGAAATCCACACAGACATGAGGAGAACAAGCAAACTCCACACAGTGAGGATCCAGGACACAAACCCTGGTCTCCTTACTGCAAGGCAGCAGCACTACCACTGAGCCACCCCCCTCAAAACATATTGACCGTAAATCTCACTTCTGCAAATAACTTTGTTTCACTGTCACATAACCAGATAAGGTTTCTCACAACCTCATCCCAAATTAGAATTAGATGGATCCATAAACAGTGCTGGACTATAAGTGCTTAGCCAGGGACTGGTCCAGCTCAGCACAATGGAGGAGCAACATGTTCTCCAAATCACCTCACCGAACCAAACCATTATGGCCTTTATTGGAGTCGCTCACTGGTTTCCTTGGGTAGTTAAATCTCACTCAATTCCAATTTAACGAGTACCCCTTCCAGTTAATCAGCTTTGTTGGTGCAAGTATGCATCTTGCTTGAATACATTTGTCCATATTTATGTTGAGGCACTCCATCTATACCCAAAATGTGACTCTACTCTGCTGCGTCAAACCGTATTTGGTTTGATCACATTTATGCCTTTCTGTGCTTACCTCTACACCTGGACCTGGTGTTACATTTTATGCATCCTACCATGATGAGTCATTGAAACTGGACAATATAAAGTCTGATTCAAACTTAATGCAAGGAATGCCAAGTACTGTTTCCACAGCTCCGCACAACGCCAAGACCTATGTGCATCTTCTGCACACAGAATACTCTGCGAAACCTTTCAGTTTGACTAATCATTCAATTAGCTTTACTGCTGTTACTACTAACAGCTACCATTCATGTTTACCTGTACATTGAGCATGTGTGTGTGTGTGTGTGTCTGTACAGTGTAGATGCTTGCCTAGATAGTATAACAAGCCAGCAAGAGTGGTCAGCCTAATGAACCAATCACTAATTAGGTCAAGAAGCAATGGGAAACTGTGGTGAAAGTACTGTAGCTAAGTGGGTATTCAAGCCTGAGAACACATAAGCATCAAATCCAGAGTCAACTCTTCAAATTATTCGCCTTTGATTATCCTTCTCTTTTGTCTTTTTTGGATTCATAAAGCCACAGTCTTGATGCATTTGAAGCAGCTTGATTAAGGTCACAGAGTCAATGCCATTTGATGTACAGTACTGTGCAAAAGTTTTAGGCAGGTGTGAAAAAATGCCGTAAACAAAGAATGCTTTCAAAAATGGAAGTATTAATCAATTATTTTCATCAATCAACAAAATGTAGTGAATGAACAAAAGAGAAATCTAAATCAAATCAATATTTGGTGTGATCACCCTTTGCCTTCAAAACAGCATCAATTATTCTAGGTACACTTGCACACAGTTTTTGAAGAAACTCGGCTGGTAGGTTGTTCCAAACATCTTGGAGAACTAACCACAGATCTTCTGTGGATGTAGGCTTCCTCAAATCCTTCTGTCTCTTCATGTAATCCCAGACACACTCGATGTTGAGATCAGGGCTCTGTGGGGTCCATGCCATCACTTCCAGGGCTTCTTGTTCTTCTTTATGCTGGAGATAGTTCTTAATGACTTTGGCTGTATGTTTGGGGTCATTGTCCTGCTGCAGAATAAATTTGGGGCCAATCATACGCCTCCCTGATGGTATTGCATGATGGATAAGTATCTGCCTATATTTCTCAGCATTGAGAACACCATTAATCCTGACCAAATTTCCAACTCCATTTGCAGAAATGCAGCCCAAAACATTCAAGGAACTTCCACCATGCTTCACTGTTGCCTGCAGACACTCATTATTGTACCGCTCTCCAGCCCTTCGACGAACAAACTGCCTTCTGCTACAGCCAAATATTTCAAATTTTGACTCATCAGTCCAGACCATCTGCTGCCATTTTTCTGCATCCCAGTTCCTATGTTTTCGTGCATACTTGAGTCCCTTGGACTTGTTTCCACGTCGGAGGTATGGCTTTTTGGCTGCAACTCTTCCATGAAGAACACTTCTGGCCAGACTTCTCCGGACAGTAGATGGGTGTACCTGGGTCCCACTGGTTCTGCCAGTTCTGAGCTGATGGCACTGCTGGATATCTTCCGATTTCGAAGGGTAATAAGCTTGATGTGTCTTTCATCTGCTGCAATAAGTTTCCTTGTCCGACCACTGCGTCTACGATCCTCAACGTTGGCCGTTTCTTTGTGCTTCTTCAAAGAGCTTGAACAGCACATCTTGAAACCCCAGTCTGCTTTGAGATCTTTGTCTGGGAGAGACCTTGCTGATGCAGTACAACTACCTTGTGTCTTGTTGCTGTGCTCAATCTTGCCATGACATGAAACTGTCTTCACAACCTCACCTTGGTAGCAGAGTTTGGCAGTTCCTCACCCAGTTTTAAGCCTCCTACACAGCTGTTTCTGTTTCAGTTAATGACGGTGTTTCAACCTACGTGTGACATTGATGATCATTAGCACCTGTTTGGTAGAATTGGTTGATCATACACCTTACTAGAATGCTACAAAATCCCTGACTTTGTGCAAGTGTACCTATAAGAATTGATGCTGGTTTGAAGGCAAAAGGTAGTAACACCAAATATTGATTTGATTTAGATTTTTCTTTTGTTCACTTACTTTGCATTTTGTAAATTGATAACAATAAACAATCATATTTCTGAAAGCATTCTTTGTTTACAGCATTTTTTCACACCTGCCTAAAACTTTTGCACAGTACTGTATATGCTGTAGCAACATTCAAAGTGAATTCTATTCTAAAGCACTTCCTCAGAACTATTCAACAAGTGACTCCATATGTGTACAGTATGAGCATTCTGAAGTAAAGGAACTTGCTCATTGTCAAATATGGAGTCCGCAGCGCGGATAACTTTACAAACATGGTGCTTTACTGAGCAACACCTTGGCCACAAAGGGAATATTAGTGCGGAGGAAAGCAACAAATATGGATTTAAAACGGCCACACCCTTCTAGTAACTATCTAAGGTGGAAGGTAGGTGGTTACTGGAGCCAATACTCTATTTAATAAATAAAATGTACCTATCAGCTGTGTGGCTTGAATTAAGTAACTGTTGTTATTGAGGGGAACTAGGCTGACATGCAACAATAAAGTTATATATATTCACTTATGGCGGCACGGTGGCGCAGTGGTAGCGCTGCTGCCTCGCAGTTAGGAGACCCAGGTTCACTTCCTGGGTCCTCCCTGCGTGGAGTTTGCATATTCTCCCCGTGTCTGCGTGGGTTTCCTCCGGGTACTCCAGTTTCCTCCCACAGTCCAAAGACATGCAGGTTAGGTGGATTGGCGATTCTAAATTGGCCCTAGTGTGTGCTTGATGTGTGGGTGTGTTTGTGTGTGTCCTGCTGTGGGTTGGCATCTTGCCCAGGATTGGTTCCTGCCTTGTGTTGGCTGGGATTGGCTCCAGCTGACCCCCGTGACCCTGTGTTCAGATTCAGCGGGTTAGAAAATGGATGGATGGATATTCACTTATTTGACTGATGCCTTTATCCAAGGCTGACTTTCAACATTGGTTCTACTTCTTTCATTTTTCCAGTTGGAGCACAGGCAAGTGAAGTGACTTGCTCATGGTCATAGAGAGTCAGTAGTGGGATTTGAAGCCACAGTCTCAGGGTTTCAAATTCAAAGCCTTAACCACTACACCACACTGCATACCAAAACACACAAGACATTAGATACTGTACAAGTATCTGTGTACCGTATATACTCTTAGATAAGTTCTCCTGCGGTTAAGTCAGGACTTGATTTTACTGTACAACTTCTGGTATTTTATAATGTAGGCCGTATTAGTGAAACGCAGAAAACTCACGCTATTGGTCCATGAGATTATGATATGCCAGCGCCCACCTGAGAGAGTAACCACAGAGCACACTGGGTGCGGCAATGCACTGTATCAGCGCGTGCTCCTAACCTACCTCTCTCTCTCGCCTAGGTGACCACACTGTAATACCTGAACTATTCCGAAGCAACAATTGCACTGATTTGTGTTTTTTGTATCTCACACCCTCATACACCTTTATCGTAAGAGCATCCCTTATCTACAATGGAGCGTTCGATCAGAACAAAATATGAAGCTGGTTTTACATTAAACGTTGTTGAAGTGGTGAAAAAAAATTGGTAACTGTGTTGCTGCAACAAAGTTCGATACGTCTGTGAAACTACTGTGAGATTGGAGGAGACAAAAAGATGTAAAAAAAAACAAAAAAAATAAATAAAGTGTCGCATTTTTGAACAGCCTTATAATTCAGGGTCTGATTTTATGATCGATTTTTCAGGTTTCAAGACTCGACTTATGAGAATATATGCTATTTTAAAAAAAAAAAAAAAAACATTTTTGGCCTTCATGCCGAACCTGTTGACGTAGCTTCAAACATTTCATTTTTCATACTTCTGAATGGGTATGTTTACTACAGATTTAACACAATGTTTCAAGAATATCATTTGAAACAGGCTAGTCTTTATATGAATCAGACAGATTATTAAAAAACGGATTCAGAAAAGAGAAGAATTGTTTGTTTTCAGAAGGCGGCTTAATCTTCTTAAAGTGGCACAAGAGTTTATAGACTGCTTATTTAACTGATGATCCTGCAAACTCAAGTGATGTATAGAAATAGCCTTGTGTCACAGTTATCAAAAGTATCATCAGTGTGCACTTAATAAGAGCTCTGCTCTACACCGCTCTGCTCAGCTCCATAATATGATTTTCCAATAATGCCACAGCATGGAGAGTCTGAGACAATGAAACATTTTAGAACAGTGGCACACAGATAGTTTTCTAAAGAAAGATGCTATTAAATCAAAAACGTCTTGTCAGGAAAACATGAAGCACTTCAGTAGAGGCCAAAGGACAAGCGAGGTCAGAGACGCTGACTAATTAGTAGGCAGAGACATTTCTTTGTGCTCCATCTCCACTTGTATTAAGCAGTTAGAGGTTATCCAAAGCCAGGTGATGACATCTATGAGCCGCCGGTGTCATGTTGGCCCTGTTGGTGTAAGACAGTAAAAGTGGAAAAGTGAGGTCAGTTCACTGTTATCAACAGTAGCCCTATTTCACTCTAGCAGCCCTCTCTTGGCCCTTTTCGCTGAACCTACAAAGATCTGGATAACCCTCCTGCCGATGCAGCACTTGGCTGCCACTTTGTGCTCTTTGTCAGTCATGTTTTTAAGAGTTTTTTTTGGCTCAAAGTTTCCATCTTTCTTTGTCTGCATTTTCCTGGGCTCCAGAGTAGTTCTTTACCCTCAGAAGTAGTGTATAAAATTGAGTCATACATTGGCTGTACTTGGACATAACAGAACAGCTCTGCACCCCACCGTGTTATGCACTGGCAGCCAGGAAGGAAGAGCACATATTCCTAACTATGGGCCCTAATAGTCCATGCATGTGCTCACTGCTCCAAGGCAGTGTTGTCTGTTGGGAGAGCTAACTGGAGTGTAGGAACTTACAAATAAGCCCTCAGCCTCAAACCAGGACAGCTCCGATGGTGCTAAGCCAATGGGGTACACTCTGACCTCCTCTGGGTATCGACACAAAAACAGGATAGAGCATGTGAAAACTGAAAAGAAAGTCTTTACACATTCTAATTTATTCTTGTAAGAAAAGCAACCATCTTAAAAACACAAAATTAACTGAAATACCCCTTTGATATCTTCTGCTCAGACACTCCAGTCCACAACATGCTGGGAATAGTGCACCTTTAAAAAGTGGCCTCTGCTACCACTGAGACACTTGTAGTCCCCTGACCGATTCCCTTCACCTCCCCTCTGGTTACACTGAATAAATATATAAACAGCTTTAGTGTAGCTGAAAAGCCTCTCGGGACAGGGTTTGTTATAAAATGGTTTGATTTAAAAAATGAAAAAGTTCAATCCACTCAACTCTCCTTTCATAATTCACAAAAATGAATTGGAAAACAATTGAACCTAATGTGTACAAGGGCTATGAAAGGCACTATATAAAAAAACATTTACAGACTTAACTTCCTGTTAAGCTCACTTCACCCGTCAGAGCACCACAGGCTTCCTTGAATGGCCCTGAGCATTCATAATGCACAAAAATGAAATTAAGTGTACTGTATGTACAAAGCAACTATGTAAGGCACTATATGATCAGACATTTACAGACTTAAACATCTCTGCCTCCATGTGTGACCAGAGTGTCAAAATATGTTAACAATCACACTTTGCCCATGGGATTTTAACTAGCTCTGGATAAAAACTCTGTTCAATTAAATATTAAATTAAATATAATCTATAAATGGATGCTGGATGTATGTTTTAGGCTTTTGTGTTTGGTTGTATATTGAAAACAATGTCTTCCCTAATTATATTCTTCTTATTGCGGGGACGAAGATCATGGAAGAGGACTCGATTTCCCTGCATGTCTCTCTGTTGTCACAGATGCTCGAGGAATATGTTTGTATCTGCTAGAAGTCTGGTACTCCACATGTCTGTCCCAGTTTGCTCTTGCTGAATGCCAAAATCCCCCATCACCAAAACCCCCTGCCTCTTTATGCCAAATGGTAGACAATTTTCTCCTTTCATGTCTTCAATGCAGATTCTTTGGAGCCCACCTATCAGCAGCTTCAGAAGATGAAGCTCGACAAGAGCCCCTTTGTGGTGGTGTCTGTGATTGGCCAGGAGCTGCTGACTGCCGGCCATCATGGTGCTTCAGTTGTCGTCCTGGAGGCGGCACTCAAGATCGGAACCTGCAGCCTCAAGTTGCGTGGCTCTGTTTTTTCAGCCCTCAGCAGTGCCTACTGGTCCCTGGGAAACACAGAAAAGAGCACTGGCTACATGCAACAGGACTTGGAAGTGGCAAAGACATTAGGTAAGAGACGACACTGCTTATAAAACAAGCATAGTGACACTGAAAAGTGGGACACTGCTACTGAAGTAGGCGAGCATATGCTCCGGGTACCTCTGAAAATTACATTTCCAATGGTAAGCATGCCATGCCTGTGGGCAGATACCTGTAGTAATCTGGATTCTTTCAGGCTGCAGTGTGAGTGGTATAGTAAAGGGCTCTGCCTACTCTTACATTCCAAGCACATTTTTGAGTCTTCATGACCCAGTGGTCAGTCTGGCTGTGTGTTATCACTTCTGAAAGAGCGTCTAGCCGATTGCATCTCAGATATGTCAGAGGCCACTGAAATACAGTGTCAAAATGCCCTCCATAAGGGGATTCAGCAGTCTACCGCCGTTTTGTACAGTAATAAAATGTGGCAGGGAAATTGAACTCTCACAGTACTATTAGAGATGGCACTAGAAACTGCAGCATTTTTAATAGCCTTGTTCTCAACCTCCCCAGTGCCTGCTCACTGCGCCATGTCTAATATCTGGAGGTTCCCACTATTCAAGAAATCGACTTTGTGTCATTACTTTGATGCAACTGAGTTCAATGATTCCTGATGACCAGAGTATGGACCACAGCGCACTACTGCCAGAATGGCTCATCTCTCTGACCCACACACTCTCTGCAGACAGATGTGTGCATTATAGGAGGTTTTGTATTTGGTTTGCATCAAACTAGCATATTTCTTTGCTTAATACTGGGACACAAACCTCAGTTATGTAGCTGAGCTAATAAAAGATTAGGGTTCTAAATGGATCATCTTCTTTCAATGCATTACAGCACTACAATGAAATGAAATGCCATGCAGACACAATGGAATAATGGATTTAACAGGCAGATTGAAACTAATGTAAAACAGACAGGGGAGAAGACAAAAGAAGACTTGGGTACCAGTGGCTAACCCCCTTTAATGTTCAATCAATGAAACGCACTTTAGGCTAGTAGAGTGGAAGCCCTCATTGGAAATACACCTCTGATAAAGACCCACTTGTGACTGATGACCTATCCCTGTCAGTGGGGTGCATTTATACCAGGGCAGAAGTAAAAGAAGTGAGGTGTTTTCAGTCTTTGGCAGAATTGCCCTCATCAGCCCTCCAGATGATTCTCCTTCATTCTAAGGTAATTGGAAACTGGGTTAGTCTTAGTGTTACATTCAAATTCCTCACTGTTACAAAGTTTAGCCCAACCATGGGGAGTCGCACACTAGGATTTTGTCCTTGACACTAGCTACAAAAACGCATGCCACTTGCGCAGTTGTAGTGTCTATAGTACTCAAACCTTTTGACATGATCAAGCATTACTGGTGAAGTGCTCATACTTTGACATTACATATATTGTATTTGTAATAGAGTGGGTAATACAGTAAATAAAAACGAACGGCCCTAACAATCCTTCAAGCTAGCTTAAAATGTCACTCGCCTTAAAATAAAGCACAGCAAAGAAATGGCATTTACAAAATACACTGCACATCTCCTATGCAGTGTAACAAAGATCCAAATGGGAGCAACCATCTTTGCATGCTAGGTCACCTCTCTTACAGATCAGGTTCTACACCATGTTAATAGCTGGGGCTTTGACGTCAGTTATTTGTATTCATTCTTTTCTGTGAGGAGATCTTTGAAAATGCAAAATGTGTTGGCTTAAGGACACAAGCTGAGTTAAAACGGTTATCTACAGAACCAAGCAGGACGGCTCCCTAGTGCTGGAGGGAATGGCAGCAGTCAAAAGACTTACCCCACGTCACCAAGATGCAGCTTTGTAATCATTTGCTTTCATATTCCCTTGCATTCACTCAGGGAAAATGGTAAAGCAATTAACAGAAAGAATCTGGCCGCCTTGTTCCCTTGTGGTATTGGGGGGTGGTAATGTGGAGCTTTTTGTGAGTTTGCTGGCTTTCAGGCTTCTCCGATTAAACAGAAAGCCAAAGTGATTTTGAGTAATTAAGTCGGCAGACTATGAGAGCGGTTTTCATGCCAGCACTAAATGTTTCTTGGTGGGAGCACAACTCACAAATAGACTCACTCCCTATTGATGTATACTTCCAAAGAGGCTGGCCAATTGCAGCAGGATCAACTGTCCAATAAGATTTGTTCCATGGCATCATGACCAGTTTGTGCATCTGCCTTAATCTCCAATATCCACTAAATAGAGAAGCTTTTGTTGCTGAACAATGAGGATCCGATCAGCTCATTCTATTGGGATCATTGCAGGTGACCAGACGGGCGAATGTCGGGCCCATGGCAACCTGGGATCGGCATTCTTCTCCAAGGGGAACTATCGAGAGGCCCTGACCAACCACAGACATCAGCTGGTGCTCGCCATGAAGTTGAAGGAAAGAGAGGTAAGAATCATACCATCAATTTGTCTGACCATGAGGTTAAAGACAGATAGGAGATGTTCCTGTTAGGCCAGAGATTCACAAATGAAATGTTGTTCCTGTGTCCAAGTATTGCTGGTCTTTTTTTGTTCCCATCTTCATTTAATTTTTTTGGTTATTGTGCTGTCACCTGGAATTCTGGGATTTGGAACATGCAGCAGATTTTGGACTTGTTCTATGACACTGTATCTGGAAAAACACCTTTTCTGGCAAGACAACGAATAAGTGAAGAATGCGTCATCTTGTCATATCGGTACTGCAAGTACACCATGTAAGAATAGTGGAATTTATAGACAGAAAACCAAGCCCTCCAGCTAGACATATCGGGATAGGCGTCCATGTTATGAGGTATCAACACAAGTCTTGCTGCTTTTAACAGTCGTCCAGTCCTTCCACTTAACTGAGTCACACAGCTTTGCTATGCATCCTCCAAGAGAGTCTCTCCCTTTCTGCAACTTGTGGGTGCTGCACTTAGAACAGGCATCTTGTCACACCAGGTTCTCAGCGTGAAGAAGCAGAATGTGAGCTATGAATGTCTATGTTCATATAGACACATATCTCTATTTGGAGAATGCTTACTGAATGACCATTGCCCTCTCCTGCTCTCCCAATGACAACCTCCTGAGTAGATCAACCTGAGCAGAACTAGTGTAAGGAGGAGGTACTTTCTTTAGAACATGAGGTTTCTTGACTTTGGAATCATTTCCAAGAGCAAAACTGCACCTCCACAGGTGAGCTGGAGGAGTCATCATACTGGCCAGGGCTGCACTTACAGTAAGTTCCAGTCTCCTGTTTTATTCACATTATTGAAAGCGTGTGCCTAGTTTTTTTTAGTTTAATTCCATGGATTATAACAGTAGTACTAGGGTGTTGTACCGTGTTAGCCATTATGAATGTAGAGAAAAGCCAAGCAAAATGACACCTTTTATTGGCTAACTAAAAAGATTATCTTGCCTGAAGAAGGGGTCTGAGTTGCCTCGAAAGCTTGCATATTGTAATCTTTTTAGTTAGCCAATAAAAGGTGTCATTTTGCTTGGCTTTTCTCTACATGGATTATAACATTAATTCAACAACATTTTTCATCTGCTTTATATATGGGCTTAGGAGCCTCTCCTGACAGGACAAGTACCAAACAGAAGAAGACATGGCCTGCAATCAGCATCAGTCCATTAGAATATACCAATCTCTCACTCTTTGCTGATTTAGTTTCTTAGGTTCTCCTAGATCTAATGCTCATGTGGTGCACCAAATGTTGAATATTGTTTCTACACTCAGTCAGTGTCAGGTGACAGGAAGGAAACTGTGTTACAATTTTGTAGATTTTGAGACATAAGGAACTGTGTGACCTAGTGTGGGGTAGGATTAGATGGCACACTGCTACTGGAAAATTACCAAAAAAAAATTAAAACAGTTTGGCACCAGAATTTTAGAATTTTCTGCACCAGAGGTAAATGTCAGCTTTAGTCTCAGTCCTGTCCCAAACAAACAATTGCCTCCAACACTATTGAGACCTCACAGCTATCAAGAGGGAAGCAGTGCATAGTGCAGCACAACACATCAGGAATGTGAGCAACAGTTCTGAACAGTTAGAACTGTTTTGAGTTCTGAAATTGGAGAGAACAGAGATGTTCAGATGACATCGAGAATACTATGGTTGCAGGGGTGAAATCAATATTGAAGCTAATACAGTCATATGAAAAGGTTTGGGAACCCCTCTTAATTCTTTGGATTTTTGTTTCTCATTGGCTGAGCTTTCAAAGTCACCAATGACACCAATACTTATTTGAGCCTCCTTTTGCAAATATAACAGCCTCTAGACCCTGTCCTCCTATAGCCTCTGATGAGTGTCTGGATTCTGGATGGAGGTATTTTTCACCATTCTTGCATACAAAATCTCCCTAGTTCAGTTAAATTTGATGGCTGCCAAGCATGGACAACCTGCTTCAAATCATCCCATAGATTTTCGATGATATTCAAGTCAGGGGACTGTGACGGCCATTCCAGAACATTGTACTTCTCCTTCTGCATGAATACCTTTGTAGATTTCCAACTGTGTTTTGAGTCATTGTCTTGTTGGAATATCCAACCCCTGCGTAACTTCAACTTTGTGACTGATGCTTGAACATTATCCTGAAGAATTTGTTGATATTGGGTTGAATTCATCTGACCCTCGACTTTAACAAGGGCCCCAGTCCCTGAACTAGCCACACAGCCCCACAGCATGATGGAACCTCCACCAAATTTGACAGCAGGTAGCAGGTGTTTTTCTTGGAATGCGGTGTTCTTCCTCCATGCAAAGCGCTTTTTGTTCTGACCAAATAACTCCATTTTTGTCTCATCAGTCCAAAGCACTTTGTTCCAAAATGAATCTGGCTTGTCTAAATGAGCATTGGCATACAACAAGCGACTGTTTGTGGCTTCTTTCTCATCACCCTGCCATACAGATGTTCTTTGTGCAAATTGCGCTGAATTGCAGAACAACGTACAGATACACCATCTGCAGCCAGATGTTCTTGCAGGTCTTTGGAGGTGATCTGTGGGTTGTCTGTCACCATTCTCACTATCCTGCGCATATGCCACTCCTGTATTTTTCTTGGCCTGCCAGACCTGCTGGGTTTAACAGCGACTGTGCCTGTGGCCTTCCATTTCCTGATTACATTCCTTTCAGTTGAAACTGACAGTTTAAACCTCTGAGATAGCTTTTTGTAGCCTTCCCCTAAACCATGAGACTGAACAATCTTTGTTTTCAGATCTTTTCAGAGTTGCTTTGAGGATCCCATGCTGCCACTCTTCAGAGGAGAGGGAAGCACAACTTGCAATTGACCACCTTAAATACCTTTATATCTCCTGATTGGACACACCTGTCTATGAAGTTCAAGGCTTAACGAGCTCATCCAACCAATTTGATGTTGCAAGTAATCAGCATTGAGCAGTGACAGGCATTCAAATCAGCAAAATTACAAGGGGACCCACATTTGTGCACAGCCAGTTTTTCACATTTGATTTAATTTCAGGGCGGCACGGTGGCGCAGTGGGTAGCGCTGCTGCCTCGCAGTTGGGAGACCTGGGGACCTGGGTTCGCTTTCCGGGTCCTCCCTGCGTGGAGTTTGCATGTTCTCCCCGTGTCTGCGTGGGTTTCCTCCCACAGTCCAAAGACATGCAGGTTAGGTGGATTGGCGATTCTAAATTGGCCCTAGTGTGTGCGTGTTGTGTTTGTGTGTGTCCTGCGGTGGGTTGGCACCCTGCCCGGGATTAGTTCCTGCCTTGTGCCCTGTGTTGGCTGGGATTTGGCTCCAGCAGACCCCCGTGACCCTGTGTTCGGATTCAGCGGGTTGGAAAATGGATGGATGGATGGATTTAATTTCATACAACTAAATACTGCTTCGCTAAAAAATCTTTGTTCGGAAAACACCCCAATACTCAGATGTTTCTAGGAAATGAAAGACATACCACTGTTATCTTTTTTGCTGAAAGTACAGTAAATTATTATGCAGGCTGAGAGGGGTTCCCAAACTTTTTCATATGACTGTATGTTTTTCCTCGTAAAAGTTTATGGGCACTGCGGGAAGGGCTGTATGGCTGATGAAGGAGAGTTATAAAGAAAAGTTAGAAAAGACCAGGAAGAGAATGATAAGGTAAATAAGGGAGGTAAAGGAGACTACAAACCTGACAGGATGTTTTGTTAAGGAGGTAAGAAATTTTGATTTGATACACTTTATTAATCCATCCATCCATTTTCCAACCCGCTGAATCCAAACACAGGGTCATGGGGGTCTGCTGGAGCCAATCCCAGCCAACACAGGGCACAAGGCAGGAACCAATCCCGGGCAGGGTGCCAACCCACCGCAGGAACTTTATTAATCCCCAAGAGAAAAGAAACCAAGGGAACTTTGAACCCGAGGATCAAAAGGTATAAAAAGGTGGGATGGATGTGAAGAGGACACTGTAATAGGGATGGAGGGAACATGGATGGACGTGGTGCAACTGGCATAGATCCAGAACTAAGGCAGTTTTTTTTCTAAGAAAAAGAAACTCGAAAAAAATTGTTTATAGTATCAGTGGCCGTTTCTTTATGTTGTGTCTTTTTTGAAGAAGGAAAGATCAGCTTCTTATTTGTTTTCTCCTGTGTTTGTGGGGCAGTAGCAAAGCTGATTGGAAAGCTGGCTGGTCTCAAGGCATAAATCTAATGCCCGTGTATCCTCAAGACAGACACAAAGAGCATAGCCCAAGCCTGAAGCCTAAGAGGCACTGGAAAGGAACGAACATGAACATCGTCAACATCGTATTTAATTATCAGATTATTCACACACATTTGAATCCATTCAGTCTGTCAAAAAGCATGATTGGAAAAATGTGAGATGACAGCTGCTAGGGTGCTGTCAGTAGCAACGTGCCTGAAAAAGTATTTATTTATTTATTTATTTCTGTGAAAGCACTGAATTACAGCATGTGAAATATCAAAGATGCCACCTCCCCTTCGATGGCTGCTCTCCTTTCCACTTCACTGCCAGTCTTTTCATTCAGTCATGTACAATAGTAAACATCAAATCTTTTGTTTTTTGTTTGTTTTTTTAACCTTACATGTCATTTAAAGAGATATGTTTGTTTGGTGTCCACGCCTGGCCTTTGAACTTGCTGCTCTCAAGTGGTGAATTGGCTTTCTGCATCTTTCAAGATTTCAAAGAGGAAAGTTCTGTGCCACCACAATTGTTTTCCTTCTTTCTTTACAGTTGCACCAACCAATTTGGGAAATGCATCAAAGTTGGATTGAATATTTATAAAGTCCCTCTTTCATGATAGACCTTGAGGAAATAACTCGATAAATAGTAGTAGTAGTAGTAATATTGAATCTTGCAGAAATCCCTACCCATTCACACAGACTGGATTTCAACAGACACACCCATTCCTACCATCTCTAGCTATAAATGGAGGGGTGAGGGCCACAAGGCTGACAGCCAGCTTTTACACAACGTGCCACTCCACAGCAGCAGCTGGCAGTCAGCATGGTCACCAGCTGATGGAGATCCCCTTTACAACAGCAGTAACAGCTTGTATACCAAAGACCTTGAGTTTGTGTCTCTGCTATGCCTTCTCAGGGAAGTTAGAAGAATGGGTGCTTCACCATTTCAGTGTCCCTTGCACGATGTTCAGTGGGCACTGATACCACTGTGCCCTGCTCAGAAGACCTGACAATAAATGAACCTTGTCCACCAGCTAGACCAGTGAGGCAGGTCTGCCAGCAGTGAACAGAATAGGTTAGAAGAAACTCCTGTCACATTTGCAGTAAAAAACACAACTGCCACTTGGGGTCAAAGCATTCACAAAGTGACACATAGTAGAAGCACACTGGGGGACACCAGATTCAGAACATACCTTCTACAATGATGCACAGTCTGTTATCTTATAACCTGTCTATGAAAGTCTGTAACAGCTCAATATGGAAAAAACGTTAAATAACATTATTTCCAGCCACTCGTTATCCTCTTGGCATTAAAAAGAAATAAAGAAAAAGTTTTTACTGGCTTTAGGAGATTCCTCTTTATATAAAATGATCATTATATGGTAGCAGTAATTATTTTTTCTTCAATAAAATAACAGTGAGGTCATGCCTAAAAATAGCTTCGGCTGGTGGTGCGGGATGAAGAAGCAATAAGAGGAAACGCCGCTTGTGTTCCTTGGCAAGAATAAGGCAATGGGACATTTCATTTTAGACTTGCCTCAGTCTGCTCTGATGGCTGCATTGCTGACAGCTGCTGGCCTCCTGAATTTCACCAACCAGATCTCAATGCTACACTTTGATCAGTTGCTCACCAGTCTAATTTCAAGATCACTGGGAGCTGAAGCATTTCCCTAATGCACTGGATACACAGCTGGACCCAAACAAGCATGGTACCATATGCTAAAGCAATCACATTAAGTTACCGGTCATCCTATTGACAGCAGCTTCATTTGTAATGAAGGAAGAACTGCTGACCTAGCATTGGAATGACAGCTTACCTGGACATGAGTTACTTAACATGCTGGTGTGAGGGCTGAGGCATCTCAGACTGATATAACTCCCGTTTCAAGTCTGCTCACCTTCAGACTGCCTACATCTCTGCTTAAGGGGAAAAGGCCACACAAGGTTGGAGCATTGCTGCCTATCAGTTGTCTCTGTCGCAACTTAAAAAGTGAGAGATCCAGGTGGTTCTCAGCAATAAAGGACTGTACACTGATGGGACAATCACTATATGGGCATCTGGTAAACTGTAGCCCTTTTAATATATAGCAAAAATAGCGAATTCCTAAATAAATTAAAAAAAAATGATTTTTAGAAGAGTGTCAATATACATAGAAAATACTGTCTCCTTCAGGCTCAGGTGACATGAGCATCACAGGATAACAAGAAAAACTTGTGTTTTTACAGCAAAATAGAATCAAAGTGGTTGAAAGTTTAAAGATAGGAGGCATCAGAGAGCTTAGGAATAGCTCAGCACCTGAAGTAATGAAGGCCAGGCTCAGAATTAGACAGCTGGCATATTAATCAACTGTAAAGGGAACCAGTTAGTTTGTGATTTTTTCTGACATGGGACAAACTGATAAGATAAGCATGTTCAAAGCACGACCAGCACTTCAATGTGAGACTATCTAGGTTGCTGCTAGAGGAGGTGTTGGTGAGGCCAGAAGGGGTGCTTACCCTGTGGTCTGAAAAATGGCGTCATCCTTTGAATGAGACATTAAACCAAGGTCTTGACTCTCTTTTGTTATAAAAGGACCCTGGGCATCCTTCGTAAATCCTGATGTGAAGGCTACATTTAATCCACATTAATTATGACACCCTAATCCTCCCCTGTCTTTAACTGGGTCTCTACTCTCACCCCTTGCCACCTAAGAGCTAATGTGTGATGAGCGTAGTGGCTCAAAGTGGCTGCCATTGCATCATCCAGGTGGATGCTACACATTAGTGGTGGCTGAAGTGGCTCCCCGTTCACAATGAAAAGCACTTTGAGTAATGAGAAAAGCACTATATAATTGTAAAGAATTATTATAATTACTATATATAAGGCAATGGATTGTTTCATGTCACAAGAGTTGATCTCTTCTGTCCCCTGCGCCAGTTTGCATTTATATTTATCTTCATCACTCAGTAATTAATAAGGCTTCTTTGATCCAACATCTTCCAGCTAGCTGTGCCTTAATTGTGACTAGAGGTAGGGTCTTCAAATAATCTCCCTAGTGTGAGAATGTAATTCCTTGCTAAGGCTCATGAGAAGCAGTTCCCAGCTTTCCTGTAATCTTGAGGGCACCAAACTACTATACATCCTGTAAAGGGCAGCCTTGGGGTCATCTATCACAACTATGGCTTTGTTTGATACATGATAAAGAATTAGCCGTCTAACAGGTGTAAAGTAGTGCTGTGCTGTAGTGGCAGACACCTACAAGCCTTTCAGTGAGATAAATGGCCTTCAGGCAAAACAGCAGGTACACCTTGTGGCCCATCTGCATGGCTTAGAAGAGTTTTCAAAGGATAAAGGGAAGGGGAGTAAAGAGGAGATACCATCACAGGATTATGTCTTAAATGTGAGGGAGATCCAAAAGAGTAATTGATACCAGAAAGGCTAGATATACCAGGAAAATAACAATAATACACAAAAGCACTGGACAGAACCATAGTTGTTTAAACAGGCACTGAATTCAGACAACTTTTAAACCAAACAGGAACTGACCAATGATTGACCAAGTAAACTGCAATTTGAAATCAGTTTAAGAGCAGGCACTCTAACGCACAATCAGCCAGTTTTTAATAAAATGGCCAGCATGATATTAACATGTGGCAACCTAACTGAAAACAGTACCATCAACATCACCAGCAAGGCAATAAAAGGCAAGGAAAAATAAAGAAAAAAATGAAATTCACATAAACTCCGATTTCACCTGAGCAGTCCACAGGCCTAGGCTCTCACATGCTAGGCAGTCCCTGGACACTGTTGTTGGGTATTCAAAACCGAGGACTTAGCCACACCAGGATGAAAGGCAGGACATTTCCAGAGGAATCTGTTGCACTGATTAATTGTGATTACTGTCGGGTTGGGATCACAAGGGGACCAGTAGTTCTCAGATCATTTATCTGTTAATTTATTGATATATACAGAGAGTACAAGCCACCAGAGCGAATGTATGTCCCCTTGATAGCGTTTGTACGAAGCTTTATCATAGAAAGAAGTAATACCAAAGTACAATTATAAGGTGTTAACCTTCAATATAAGCAAAATCAGGACGTAGAAATTTGATGTGCAAGAACATTCCTGTCCTTGTGTGTTTACATGCACACACAGAACCCAGATAAGCTGAATGATGCAGTTAAGGTTGAAACCGGATTTCTTAAAAACCTCCATCTATATGGTGTTATTTCACTTCTGGAGTTTTCCTTTGGCAAAACACTCCAAGGTCATTATATTGCTTAAAAAGCAAAAAGTTAAACCTCCTCATTGTCAGAATCATGGCAGCCAACAGGCAAGGAACCCGGGAGGATTTTCTTCTGTTTTCTAGATATGTTGTGAGAAGCAGCCCGGACACAGACAGATGGACATCGTAAGTTCTCCCAACACACGTTTATTTACACTATTTACAGTTATTGTAGTCGCACAAACCCAGTGCCTCCAGCACCAATCCCCCAAAGTCCAGGCCTCTCCTTCCAGTGCCTGCTTCCTTCAGGCCGCCTCCACTCTTCTCTACCAAGACTTTGTCCACTCCTCGCCCGACTCAGTCACTGTCTGAAGGGAGGAGGCCCCTTTTATGCACCCCCCCGGATGGGCTCCAGGTGCTCCCCGACACTCCTCCGCCGACACTCCCCTGTGTGGTGGAAGTGCCGGCTGCGCACCAGGAAGGACTCCGGGTGTCCCCTTTCTTCTTCCCCCCAGCACTTCCAGGTGTGGCGGAAGTGCTGAGATCCAGGGCTCTCTAGGCACTGGGGCGCCCCCTGGCGGTGACCGTGGGCCCCTACAGGGTTGGACTTCCAAACCCTGCACCCGTGGCCCCAAACACAACCAGGACGGTCGCCCACTCGTGATCTGGAGGAGGCGCAAGCCCTCCTCCGGTCCTCTCGGGCATCCTGGCTGGGTACCACCCCCAGCGGTCTGTCACAATGTATACTCCTTGATGTGCTGTGAAGTAAATCACACTCATCTCCCTTTCACATCCTCGCTGGCCCTGAGCCACTGATGACTCAAGGTATGGACCTGCATCACCTGATCACACTACTTAAGCATATGTATAGTAAATAGCTGGATTAAAACTAAACTGACACTTCATTCATAAATTTGTTACCAACTTGCATGCAGCACACTCTTTTCTGCTTGGTTATGTGATTGAGCCCTGCAAAGGACCAGCATACCAGTAGATGTGCTGATTTCTTTCCTTGCACCCAGTGCTGCCGTGATATTAATAAAGCAGTTCTTTCTAGTTTAATAAGTATTACATTAAGTTATTCCGTTATTTAAAGCATCTCGACTACGCAATGCACATTACTTTTAACATGATATCTGGACCACTGCTCCCATGATTTTGCTGCTGAGTTTAGTACTGCATGTAAAGCTCTTCCATATAAATTTATCAATTTCCGAAATTGAGTCCAGATTATTTCAGCCAGGAGAAGGGATTAAGAGATCACATGGGCATTTGCCTGTGGAAACTGAGGTTGTGGATGCTTCCACCTGTGACTGTTGAAAGCGAGCACTCAGGCAAACACTGTGCAGTGATATACACAGACTACAAAATCCTTAAGTGTAACCCACCTAAAGGTTTACACATGGCCACATAACTGGGTTACTTGTGGATTTATCTACATTACTGTGTTAACCTTGTTTCTCAGAGACAAATAACTCAAGTTTCTCTAAACGAAATAGGGGTTTACACGGCATTCTAGAAACCAGGTTTCTGTAAATGACAGAGGTATTAAAGAGCATGTAAACATTCTCGTTACACCTGGAGGACAAGTGCTTTACAGATAGACAAATAGATGAAAATTATTCAGTAATGCTTCTATTGCTTATCTTCTTAGCATAACTGGAAGACTTTTCTATTTACTGTTACTTATAAGCTTAACCTAATACTAAGTAATACATAAAATATTACTCTACATTACCAAACTTCTTTCTCTCTCTGACAGGAGAAAGGCCACATTGCATTGTTAAGGACTGACCATTTCATTGGATTAGCTCCTCTAAACTTCTGGTGTTGGCACTAATTTCAAAAGAGACTATATAGCGTAAGACTTAACAGAAACCATGAAAGAACTTTCAGAGCATGTACAAAGCAAAGATGGACCTGTTTGGGTTCTGCTTCCTTGAATCCATTAAACATCTAATTAGAGAGGCATCTCTGGTGTCCACTTAGAACATTACTCCACCTTTTTGGATCACGTGGCTCCTTGTCTAATAGCTTTATGCCCATCAGCCACAATAGAAACACAGCTCACTTTTAGATTAGGACAGGCCTTCTGCAGCCTTCTTACTGTCTGACAGTCTGCCACTTGGGGTTTGCCTTGTCTTATGGTTTTTTTTTTTTTGTGTACTGACAGCAAACCGCCAGTTAGCGGCCGCTGGAAACGAATCACTGAGCTGAATCAACTCAACACACCAAGCCAGACTATAAAACCACCTCCGATGCATTTTCCATTCCTCGTTAAGGTGGCAAGAGCTTTGTTGATGATGCAAACTCAGACTCCCTGCCTGCTCCTTGTGGCAGAGTTCAGAAGTCTGACTGAGGTGGGGCTCCCAGCAGGCATTCCTTCTGAAGTACAAAGGATCCCTTAGTTCTACCAAAGTCCCATCCTAGCCGTGGCAGGAGATGTTTATCCATGTGTCAATGCATTTCCTAACTTGGCGTGAGAGAGCCACTTTCTATACCTGGAGCAATGGAAGTGGGAAATAAATGCCTGGATGGGTTACCAGTAGGTGACACTAAGTCCTATAGCACCTTTTTGCATGTCCTTATGGAACATTATGACACAAAAATACTTAGAGAAAAACCCTGAGTGATCAGTAGCATTGAGTTTGAATAAATTGTACCCACTGTGAATGCATCCGCATTATGTAGTTAGTCATGGTGCAGCATCTACACATGGCATACGTTGAGAGTCTTTCACACTGAATAAACTAATAAACAAGTAAGAAAATGGGGACTGTAAAGGTGAAGATAGCACTTGACTAACTGCTTCATGAGATCGACCATTATTCAGATGGTACGCTGAGATTCCAATGCTGCCTCAACGAATGACAAAGTAAATTCACCTGCTAGACCACCGTTAAAATGAATGTAAAGATTGTTTTTTTTCCCCCCACTCATGTGTTCTCTGTGAAAGAGAATATAAAAAAACTGTCTTTTTAGCATTGGGTTGCTGCAATGATTTTTTCACATTGAATTTTTTTTCCTCTTGAAATACATGTTTTAGAACATACAGTAAATATACTTGGGAATATGGGTTGCTTTATCTCTGTTTGGAATTTTTCTCTTTGGTTTCCTTGCATTATTATGTTTCCAAAATATAAGGTTTAATTCATTCATGGTGAAGCAGCGTTATTTTGTTTTGAATTTGCATGCAGTAACGTTAGGATTCCTGTTGCCTGCAGGCTACCCTCAGTTCATATGGAACATTGTTTTGGATGTCATCAGTGCAACCCTGTAAATCCAGCACTAGGATTCGTTCTGCACCCCGTGATTTGGATAAAAATACTATGAAATGTGGCACTCATTTCCTTTTTGAATTTCTGGCTTTCAATCTTATGGTTTTCTTTCTGAATTTCATTTCTGGTTAGAGATTATGTATTGTGTATAAAAAAAGTTTTCTTTAAGGTTTCAATTCGTTCCTGGTGCATGACTATGTTTCACCTCCTGGTCCTCTTAAAGCCCTCGGGTATTCTGGAGTCAGATGATCTTAGAATATATACTGCCCAAATGTCTAATTGCTCCTCATAATTCATTCTCTGTAACCCTGGAATCAGCCTAGTTGCTCTTCTCTGGACTGTATCTAGCAGAGCTATGTCCTTTTTGGAGCCTGTAGACCAAAACTGCACATAGTATTCCAGATGAGGCCTCACCAGTGTGTTATAAAACTTGAGCATAACCTCTTTGTACTTGTACTCTACACATTAGGGCATTATATATCCTGACATTGTTAGCCTTCTTAATAGCTTCTGAACACTGTCTAGCAATTGATAGTGTCAAGTCCACCACAACTCCAAGTTCCTTCTCATAAAGTGTACTATCAATTTTCAGACCCCCATTGTGCATTCAAATTTTCCTACATGTAATACTTTACATGTACTGACACTAAACGTCATTTTCCACAAATTTGCCCAAGTCCGTGTGCTGCCCAAGTGTTTCTGTGAAGATTCACTGGATTCTTGATTATCTGCCAATTCACCTGGCTTGGTATTACCTGCAAACTTAACCAGCTTGTTACTTGTACTCCTAACCAAATCATTTGTATATATTGAAAATAAAAGCAGCCCCAGCACTAACCACTGAGGGACACCACTCCCAACACTGACCAATTCTGATAAGGTTCCTTGCACCATCACCCTCTTCTTCCTGTATCTGAGCCAGTTCTGCACCCATCTACACACCACACTATGAACTCAACCTCTCATGTGGCACCTTATCAAATGCATTCAGAAATCTAGATAAATAAAGCTCTACTCTGATCATAACCTTTTGTTGCTTCCTCATAGAATTCCAGCATGTTAGTTAAACGAACTCCCTCTTATGAACCCATGCTGATTGTTCAGTAAAACTCCTGTTTTTGCCATGTGCTGCTCAGTTTTATCCTTAATAATTCTTTCCATTACTTTACCTGTGATGCACGTTAAGCTTACTGGCCTGTAGTTGCTTGGAACTGCCTGGTCTGGTCACCCTTTTTATATAAGACGTTTGCAGTTCACCATCTATTGGAATGTATCTTGTGATGCATGTACTGCAGTAATAAAAGTTCACTGCATTTTTCACTCCAACAGATGGCACATCATACACATTTGCACTGCTTTTACGAATCCCATACCAAATGGCATATAACAAATCCATTGCATCCAGACAGATATACAGACACATGTCCATTTATTAAGGTGGATGAAAAACATTCAATATAGTTGACAATTTTCCCAGAAGCAAGCATCAAAAAGGTTTATCTGAAGAAATCCCAAAGGAGGCAAAACCTGCATTTGTGTATTGACAGGCATCTGTGCGCATGGAAAATGTTAAGTTCATGTGTCTAAATTCAGAAAATGAGTCTAAATAAGTGCATACCTTGCATGACTCCATCTTCATATTGCAGCATTGTAACTGGACTGGACTCTGCTACAGGAGAACAACCCTACACATACCAACAAGTCTTTAAGTCAGTGACTAACAAAAGGAAAAAAGAAGCTAGGTTTTGTACAGGCCTCTGCTCATTAAGAGGCTGAGTCAGGACCTTAGGAAAGCCAAACTGTTCCTGAACTGATGAGTATTAGAATGTGAAATGTGCCAAACATCTCAAAACAATGACAGAAACGGGGACAGAAAACCATTACTTCAAGCCATTGCTGGTAAAGGTGCTTCTACAAGCTACATGGTGTGCACTTTGTGTTTTCACATGTGGCTTCCATATGTTAATGTTTTACTGAAAAAATAATGACCAAATAAAATATGTCATTTTTGACACCCTGGTCAGATTTATCTAACCTTAGGACTTTGTGGGGAGTAGAGGACAATTGAAACAGCTCACTTCTCAATGCAGGTTTTGAAGTACCTTCTAAGTCCATTTTCCTTATTAAAATCGGAATGATAAAAGGCAGTAGAGTAAGACCTAATTACAAATAAGATTTCAAAAGTAGTCATTAAACCTTCTTTAAAGGAATCGCCTCACCAAACAGAGCTGAACACCCCTTATTACTGATCACATGCCCAGCCCACACCAGCTGCTAGAACTAAACATGTCTAGACGGTTTAGAAGCACATAATAGGGAAGACTTTCTGCAGTAAAAGTATTCTAGTTCAGGTCAACGGCATCGGGACTTGGGGAAAAACAAGCAAAATAAGCTGCATCATCTTCAAATGGTTTCCAAGCAAAGATCTAATGCCACTCCAAGCTAACACTTCATTCCTATTTGCATGGCCACATTTTATATTTATACAAACCTCCAGATGTACATAATTGCAGACCACTATTTTCAATATGGGCGGCACTACTGGTATGATTTAAAGACAAATTTAAACAGGCAAGGTGGATAGACAGAGGAAGAAAAGGCTTTGGCAACATGACTCAAATCAAATGTATGTTTTTATTGTATAATAGTAACAATAAGAGTCATTCACTACTCAAAACGTTTATTTTGGGACACAAGAAGGCTCAAACCCGTGACCTTTTGAATAGGAGTCAGCAGTTCTTACACGTAACCTGATTTCTTTTTCTCCGGTTAAAGTCTTGAATAAAAGTGCACTTGTTCTGTTATATTTGTAACTTTTGTGAAAGTGCTTATTTGATATTTGGACTTCAGTCTTCACACATTATACACTTCATGTCAAAATTTTGTCGTTAGTACTAAAACATGAAAAAAGTTTGTCTTTTAGGTATGTGTTCAACATTTCTTGCATTTCCTGTCATCTACACTTACATAGATCTTTGTAGATACAGAACACACAGGAAATGAATGTGTTCCAAATAACAACATATTTTTATTAGCCTATACAGCTCTAGGTACTACCTCACTCCCTGATAAACGAGGTTTTTGCTGTTTCTGTGACAGTAGAAGGATGGGATAGCAGGCTGCTTGGGCTTATCGACACATTTACAAAACAAAAGAGGCTGACGGAGAGGTGCGAACGGATTTAAGGTGGGCCGGGTTTATGAGTTTTTTCGTAGGCATTGGAAATTCTAGTTTTAAGCAAGTTAAGCGCGCCATGCATGTTAAATATGGTCAGAAGACTTTATGCCATCTCCTATTAGCAGACATATCTAACAGTTCACGCTAGCTGTAAGACTATTTCCTAACTTAATTAACACTTTGTTCTACAGAGTTCTTTCTCATGTTAATACCATGCTATACCATAGTCAGGAAGCAACAAGAAACTGGTACTATATTATTGAAATTAAGCAAACACTTAAATAAGTTCAACATTACTTTCTAGGATTGGCTCTTACACCATACTTTACAGATAAACTAGCATGTATACTATATAGATAGACTAAACCAATTCAAACTGTTGCAGAATCATTGTAGTAATTGCTATCTACATTCAAGAAGCTCTAAGGTGAGGAGTGACCATGAATAATAGCTTTGTGCTGTGAGGTTCTCTCAGAAATGCACACTTGCAACAGGACAACTTTCCAACATTTATATTATTTATAAATCCCCAGATCTGTCTGTCTTGTTTCTTGGTGGTGCAGCTGCATTAAAACAGGACGTTTCACAGTGCTATGTCACCACACAATCTCCAGTATTATGTTTAATTGGATAATTCCTGGAAAGCTAATTGAATTTGGCTATGGTGATCACCAAGACAGAGCTCTAGACAAAATAATTTCTCACAAAAACAAACAAAAAACAGATTATGCTTCTGCAGTCTGCCATTGAGCTCTCTGCTAAAGAAAGATGACACAAAGGCCTATACAAACAGTATGTGAAACTACACAACCGCTACTCACAAACACATTGTTTGCACATCTTTACCCCATGGCAGTCAAATGATACAAGTAGATTGGCCACCATGCATTCATCTAATCCCATCAGTAATTTCACTGGGAACTTAATCATTTCAAAGTAGAGTTTCCATATTTCTGACAGCAACAAACTGACTCAATGGAAATTAAAACATAGCATTGAATTCTCATCTCCAACACAGCTTTCTGTGATTTTTTCCACTGTGCTCTTTCATTATTCATCAGCACATCCTTTTTGATGGGCTGAATAAAAATAAATAAAATAATCAGACATTACTGAATCTACAGGATCTCAACCCAGGTTTGACTTGCACATTGACAACTACGGATTCTGTCTCACTAAAGCTTAATAGCAATAAGTTCATTGCTTGTTGGTAGAATAAAGGGGGTGTACTGTTTTAACCTCCTTGGCATACATTTTTTTCTCAAAAAAAAACCTGTAAAAAGTGTTGCATTTTTTGGGGTGAAAAATGACATTTTTATTAAATGTGATCTTTCTAAAACGTACAAAACTCTGAAAGTATAAAGTCTGAAGTGTAAAAAGTACAATAATGACACAAATAATAATTATGATTAATAATAATAATACAGCATATACTATCAAAACAGGAAAACTGCTTATGTGTACGGTCATTTACCCAAGACATAATGGTTTGTCTCAAAAATAATTCTTTCAATCACATCATCATCAAGAAATAACTTCAAGTAAGTAAGTGGATCTTGGCTGTCAACATTCACTTTTATTCCTGGCTGCCCGACAGAATCAAAATGAGGTGGTGCTGGTTTATTTTTGACAGAGTCAACAGAAACCCAAATACAATTGAGCATCACTTTCAGATTCATCCCAATTGCTTTTGGATTCACTGTCCGTTTCAGTTTCACTGCCTGAAGAAAGACTTGGTTTGTCAACCCTGCTGATGAGAGGTTCCTCAACATCACTGCTTGTATCACTGTCAAGAGTGTGCAACACTTGGGCTGCTGAAAAATGTTTCTTACCAGACACCATTTTGAGACAAGAAGATGCTAGTGCCTGACACTTACATAAGACCTACTTATACTGTTGCCCGAGTAATGCTCAAGACTAATGCTGTTAACACTTTTACAGCCCAAGTAATCCTTGGGTCTATGCTACATGTCTATACTCGGGACAAATGCTTTTAACAGTTTTCACAACCCCAGTGACGCTCAGGTCTAACACTAAGGAGGCTAATCATTTTAAATAATAAAAAAAAAAAGATTCACAAGTCCCAACGTGTGGGCCATATTAGCCACTTATGTATGGCATGGCTGAGATAACAATAAAACTGCCAGTCAACCAAAGTTATTATGGCCAAACCTGTTCTGCTTCCCACCAGAACAGGTCTGTATTAATTAAACATAAAGAAAACTAGTAAAATAAATGGAAATTAAGTTACTTTGGGCCTGTGTGATATCATAAGTACTCTTTAACATAACACTGAGAAAGGTGGTGAGCTTCAGCCAAGTCACATGGCAGGTTCCCTGGAAGCCTCGGTCATATTACTGCATACCTTTTTATCATTTCGGCAGCCTGAAGTTGCTCATTTCTGCATTGCCTCAGAGAGCATCAGAATGGGTCAGCCTGTTTTGTATTTGAACTGGTACCGTACTACACTTTTACTGGCTCCAGTGCCACTGGGCTGCCTCCTGCTGTTGCTCAAAGAATAGCATCCAGCTTGCTCTTTGAGGATGTTCACTCATCCTTTTGTATTGCCTTCTGCTTAGTGTACAAGATTACCAATGCATCAAGTTCTTAAGCGACTGTAGTTTCCAGATCTGTGTAGTAGTGAGTGAGGTGCAGGAGTCATTTAAGGGTTAGAATTGCATCCTGTTCCTTTGTGGATCGATTGTGCGCTGTCACAGAGATAAATGGAGGCTTAAAGAAGTCCATTTTAATGAAGGCAAAAGGCTTGTTTGCTTTGCACTTGTCAGCTTGTGAATCCGTCATCGCTTTGCACTCTGCATGCTAGGAGGAGAGTACAGTAGGAGCTCATTCCTATTCACACAGGGCACTAATTCCTGCTTATGCCTCTGTCTGGCCACTCCGATCTAAGAATAGAATAAAGTAACAGATTACTTGGTAGCGGGTACAGGCAAGTGACACTGCCCCTTTAATTAGTTTACTCTACCAGCTTGATAAGAGTTCCCCGAAGTAGGAGCCATTAGACACATTTAAATAAGCCCAGCTCCTGCTTGGTTTCCTTAACACCTTTTCTAAATGTCTCTCAAACCAACTGTGAGATCCCTTGGCACACTTAATTCCTACCTTGTTTGTAGCATATATGACAAACTGGAAATTCTCCACTGGTGCTAAAGTGACATTACTGGTTTCAGCCTATGGCAGGTGGCATATGACAAGCCCACACTGGTAGCATTATTTTTCTGCACACAGTTTTAAAAGACCTACTTTGCTTTGGATTTGTTTTGTGCAAACCACTTTTGATTCAAATTAGAGTTTATTTGTGCACTGAATCACAGATGAAGTTCAGTCACTTACTAAACTTAGAACCATCTGCCTCTAAAACACCACAGTGTACAGTTGAATACAAAAGAAGCGGTAAAAGGGCACTGCAGAGCAAAAGGAAAGTCTAAATGGGCATAAAAAGGCGAACAATTAACACTAGCAGCACCTTCATGTTCCCCTTATCTTCTTCGCCTGCAGGTGTTATGTACATCTGATGTAATTAGTACATACTGTTAATATTCCATTTTAGAGAGCTTCAGCTTGTAATGGACCCTGATGTGTCAATAGACAACTGGCATTCAGGCCCCATGATGCAGTATGGGCACAGTTGGTCACTGAGCTGTGTCCACTGTAGGTGTGACACTACTCTCGGTGAAGCCTCAAGGGGGATTAGAAATATAATGATTGGTGTTTCTTACTTCATATTAGTGACAATCAGAAGATGTTGCTCATGATCACTGCATGACTGACTGGAGCGGTTTGGAGACTGCAACTAATCTTGCGGGTCTCAAGGTGAACTGGGTGAAAAGACTGACACATTAGCCCACAAATCCCAGATGGCGATCATCCCTGGCCAATGACTTCACGAACTGCATGCTAAGTGCTGAGAAGCAACATGCCAAATGATCTCCCCGTGAAGGTGAGGCAGAGGAAAATCTCAGTTCCTCAAGACCAGGTGAGAACTTCTGTTTAGCTCTCCAGGGATATGTGAATGAGTCGCATTGTCTCCCTAGTTTAGCTGCACTTGTGCGCAAGTCAAGAGGAGATATTACAATGTCGCTCATCATTAGCTGGCATGGCTAGTTGTGTATGATGTAAAATCGGCTCTCTTTATATGGCTGAGCCTCAAGCACAACACTCTCCATTCCTTGTTGGACAATTACTGTACACTAGAGAAATTTCCTGTTTGCAAATAGTAGCTTCTCTCACAAATCATTTTTCAGGATTTTTTTTATTCCATTTTTGCTGTTTTGGGTGATTGAATTGTTTGTAGCTTGGCTATTTTAGCCCTACTGTCATTGGCTATTAACCTCTTGTTCCTTACCATTTGATCCTTGGCTACATACTGACAACTCTTTCTGCTCTTCCCATAAAAGAACATATACTTGTCTTGCCATAAAAATTAGCCATGCTGGCTTTTCTCTGTATGTAAAAGTAGCACCAGCCACAACGGAGCAATGGATCCTGTGCATGGAAGAAAACTGTCAGTGCACGGTCCTATCTTGTGGCATATTCATTCACAGGGACTCCTTAAGACGTCTCTCCTCAGTCTTTGTAGGCCTACTGTGCCATTCTTACCAAATTCACCAAAAAAAATATGGTTCTAACATGTGCAGTGGTTGGACAAATCTTATTGTGTATTGTGCTCGGGATTCCTCTGGAGGGAACAATCCCTGCATGTTGGCAAAAGATTGTAGGCCACATTCTCTGAAGATGATAAAAAAAAAACAAACAAAGGGTCTCTAAGCCATTTGGGGACAGTGGTCCTTCCACTAAGTACAATACAAATTTGATCCCATCATTCTCTTCTGCAGGGTGTCCGTGGCCGAGTGGCATCAATCCATCCTACTCTTTGTTGGGGTTTCTGTTCTGGTGAATGGTGCCCCAGGGAGACTGTGTTGCATCCCTGAGTGTACGATGATTCTGAAAAGCCTTTTGTGTATCTTTGATCCTCTATTTTTTTAAGAATCTTAATGTGACACAAGACATTTGGAAATAATTAGGAAAGCATTCAAATAAACAACATGTGACTTCCTGTCAAGTAACAATTCTTACCTTAGAAGCACAGTGCAGTCTTTAAATCAGTAAAACCAATTTCACTATTTTCTGTAAATTCTTTTCCAATGTGATACATTTAGAATTCACTTACAAGAAGTTCCCAGCTGTCCTGCAAAAGGAAAACTGTTCACATCTAATTAGGATCCCAGTGCTGTTGCCAATTACAGTGATGGTAGCCATCAAGCCCTCTGTGCAGCAAGTTAATAATCACTCACACTTGATCAGTTGTGTTTGTAAACCATCAGAATGACAAGTTCTAAGAGTAGTGGAGCACTACTAAGGCAACAAAGGGAATTAGTTAAATGTTGTATAGCACACTTCAAAGAGACCATACCTCTTCAGTAACTGAGTGAGTGCTGCCCTGTCATGTCAACTTAACGGCACACTTGTGATGCACTCCTATGACACAAAGAGCTATCTTCCATGTTTACTGCCTACTAAGGAAACCTGAAAATCACTTTGTGATTGGACACACTATAAAAGGCACTTTACATATGAAATATACTACCTCCATCTTCATCTACTTGTTTATTTGTCAGTCTTCCAAAATACAGGAGTCCATGCCTATCTCAGCAGCATAAAGCACAACGCGCAGATCAACCTGGGATGAGGTAGATACCGGCCCTAAACAGGTGGCTCAGGGTCTCGCTACCTCTTTTTCACACCCTCGCAAAGAGAAGCTAATCACAAATCCAAGGACTCCAAGTCAGAAGCAAATGCTTATCCAGCTTTGCTAAAGGAAATTTCCCTTTGGTGCAGTGTGAAAAAAGGCTGCCGTGTAACCCAAAGGTTCCAAGTTCACGTCCTGCTGCTACTGTTGCCTCAGACCAAGTGAGTCAGTCCGCTGTAATGTAAGAGGCCCAATGGGAAATTTACTTTAGCAAACCTAGTCAAACATTTTCTTCACACTGAGAAGACCTGAAGGAGTGATTAAAGATGAGAATTGTGAAACTGTAAGCAATTACTGACCAGTGACAAAGTGGCACACTCACTGTCTTTCCACATTCATTCATACTGTGCCAATCATCCTAACATACACGTATCTGGATGAAGAGAATGAGATCCTATGTGGATACAAAGAGAAGGTCCAAACTCTAAAGAGAAAGTCACTGGGTTGAGTTTTACACATTTATTTATGCAGCTGGACATACAGTAGCATCTAAGTGCTGTGCTACTGTACCACCTGACAATGCCCAATCTCATGTTCCTCATGCCAGGTCTGCACAGCAGCACAAATGGATTCATTGTGTGGTGTTGGATACCCTGAAAATCTTTAGTGGTTACATGATTGTGAAGTTCACTCTTGGAAGTGCTCAAAAGCCTGTTTGCACTCTCTTTACTCAACCTCTTTAGCTGATGGTCAGTTGAGTTTGCATAACAGATGCAGTGCCACATGAGCTTCATTAACCAAGCTGCACTGTCCTGCTCAGTTCTAATGGTAGTCTTTTTCGTGTTGATAGTAATTTCCTAATCCTGGTGTGAGAATGCATACAATTCTGTTCCCTTCCACCTGTGGAATTATCTTAAGAGTAAAGGTCCAACATTAGTCTTATTTCAGGATCTTAACTTTTACACCACCTGCAGAAGTGGATGTTTAAATCTGTTTAGTGATTCAGACACTTCTACATACTTCTGTCTGCTTGTATCCTTCATGTGAACTTTTCCACCTTAACATTTAGTTGTGCTATATGGTTCAGGTCCAGGTTATGGATGCAGTTCTATAGTAAGGATTGCTTCTTCTAGCTATCACGAATGTGCTCTCAGAACCTGCATGCATCACCATTTCTGTTTTGTGCTTCCTAAACAGCATTAGTGAAATCATCAGGAAAAAGAAAACAGAATGCTGTGAGAGGAAACCAAGCATTTCCAATAAGGCAATAGTTTAACACTGGAGAAAATTAGTCATAATTTCACCATAAGCTACCACTGTGTTTTGAACCAAACGTCTTGCATTCCATATATTTGTGAACTCTGTTAACTGCATCTTGGTACTTAAGTAGCTTAAAATGATGCATTTGGTGCATTTTAATAACGGTGTATAAATTTTATTACGTCCCTTATTTCACCCATAACTAGGTAGCTTAGCTTTCTATGGGATGTTGTTATGTTGTTAGTGGTGGCTCTGATGCTAAGGATCTGTGATAGAATCCGGAAGGTTGCCGATTTGAATCCTGTTATTGCCAGAAGGGATTCTACTCCACTGGGCCCTTGAGCAATAGTTGACCCTGTGCTCTGATCCCAAGGATATCTGATAACTGCATTTTGCTGTACCTGTACAATTAAAATCTTCACTACTGGTTTCTACAGCACTCCAAAGACACTTAGGTCTATCTGACTTCAAAGTATCATGCTGGCACATGTTACAGGACTGCATTACCACTACAATAGGCACCACACCTTCTCTCCATTGCTTGAGGGTTAAACATGTTTCCTGCAAGAAAACAGCTGGACAGACCCCCACCTTTAACTTCAAGTGCTAACATCTGTCAGACGCACAAGTAAGAATACCATAGTACTGTACACCTGCCAGTACTAATACTACAAATACTTCATTGCCTGATCTCAGCCAAAACATAGCATGTGCACACACATTTTACCTGTACCACTTATTTTACACCTGAATTCTCTTTTTAGGGTTGGTAGCGAGATCCTGCCCCAAGTGGAGGAGTTCAAGTATCTCGGGGTCTTGTTCACGAGTGAGGGTAGAATGGAGCGTGAGATCGACAGACGGATCGGTGCGGCATCCGCAGTAATGCGGGCTCTGCATCGGTCTGTCATGGTGAAAAAGGAGCTGAGCCGCAAGGCGAAGCTCTCAATTTACCAGTCGATCTATGTTCCTACCTTCACCTATGGTCATGAGCTATGGGTAATGACCGAAAGAACGAGATCGCGAATACAAGCAGCTGAAATGAGTTTCCTCCGCAGGGTGTCTGGGCTTTCCCTTAAAGATAGGGTGAGAAGCTCAGTCATCCGGGAGGGGCTCAAAGTAGAGGCACTGCTCCTCCGCATCGAGAGGAGTCAGATGAGGTGGCTCGGGCATCTGATCAGGATGCCTCCTGGACGCCTCCCTGGTGAGGTGTTCCGGGCACATCCAACCGGGAGGAGGCCCCAGGGAAGACCCAGGACACGCTGGAGGGACTATGTCTCTCGAATGGCCTGGGAATGCCTTGGGATTCTCCCGGAAGAGCTAGAAGTAGTGGCCGGGGAGAGGGAAGTCTGGGCATCTCTGCTCAAGCTGCTGCCCCCGTGACCCAACCTCGGATAAGCGGGAGACAATGGATGGATGGATGGATGGATGGTTCCACAAAAGGAGGCTGCAGAAAGACACAAGTGTAACAGTCCTTGCTTCAAACTAGTGTTGGATCGGTACTAAAATTTGTACATCGGTATTGATGCCAGCATTCGGTCTTCAGTACTGAAACAAAAATGGTACAAAAACAGATGAGACAACTCACCCACCAGCATCTCACAGCAGCCTTCCAGCTCCGTTGTACAAACCCGTACCTCCCTACAGCACTTTACATTAACATATACGTGTGAAGAACAAAGGGGTAACTAAGTTAATGTTTGTATAAATTATATACAGTGTAGTGTCTTTTGATGCTACTGAAAATAACAGATAATCATGTTCTACATTTAACAATATTTGAAATTTCATTATCTTAATATTCATACACTGATCATTTTATTAGACAGTAAAACATAAAATAGGGAAGACTGGCCTTTACTGCAAAACTGCTAAATTGAAAAACAAAGCCATCTGAACATGAGAAGATGCTGTACATGCTCTTTTAAGTAGGTAGAAATTCTAATGAATGCTGAAGACATGAAATAAATGCCATGACACTATTTAAAAATTTCTCTTTGTTTTGTTTTTCCATTAGTAGGGTCATTCCTTCTGTTTTTTGTAGAACAATTTTAATAAACACTTTATCACTGCACAGAAAAGCTAAGTGAATGTATGATTCCCATTCAGAGGATGACAGCACAGAAGGAGAACAGGAAAAGAGTGCACTCCTCCCCACTCCATTGTAACTGCAATTAAAAATCAGAAACTTAAACAGTGGCATTACTGCCATCTACTGGCACTCTTTGACACTCATTCACAATTCATATCTAAGAGCAAACATCCAGAGACACAAATAAGTCTGCAAATCTCTAATACCCAAAAGATTCAACAAAACAGGGTATATGGGTGGGCCTGTAATATCTGTCCTAGTGCTCCCCAATGCCATGCAGGAGAGTATAGTGGCATCTCAGGGTTTCCCAAAGTTGAATTTCCTGCAAGTCGCCTCAAAAACCCCAGCATCCTTGTCCTTGTCCCTGCACTAAACTCAGAGTCAAGTGAAGGTACTCTAGCTTTAGTTTTATCAAGTTTTCATTAATGACTCCTTGTCGACAAGGTCTTTTCTCAGACTCCAAACCAAGCATTTAACTCAAGCAGCTATTTTATCTTCCAAGAGTTGTTTTGCAGTCTATTGATTTAAAATAACCTTTAACATGTTAAAAGAAATCTTTAATGCATGAGTTATGGAGGGGGGGGGGGGGGCAGTTTTAATGAAATGAAGCAGCTGAGTTTTGACTTGGGTTGTGCGGTATACTAGTACCGAAAATGTATCAAAAAAGGAATTTTCAGTAACGGAAGTAAACGTCAGCTTTTGGAGGGGATTTTGGAGTTACCCATTATTTGTTTTGAAACTGTTTTGGTACCAGGACTGAAGTCCATGAGCTGGTATCAATAATAAAGTCCAAATTTGAGTACTTATCCAAGTATCCCCAGTATCATCAATGTAGATTTTAATAATTAAAATTACTTATAGAACATGCTTTAAAGTACGAAGAACTACAGCCGAATATCATATTTAGTGAGGAAGATGTCATCCACTAGGGCAACAGGGGCACAAAAATGATTTGCAGCTCTCAGTGGTTAAGACCTTGCTTAATTCTCAAAGCCCCCACACAAAATGTAATATGCATGCATAATATAACAGTCTGCAGGATGTGTCATCCACAAATCATATTTAACTGCCGTGACAGCTGGCGTATACACAACTGCTAGTGGTTTGTCCCGTGTGTCTCAATATTATCCTGCAGGGCCCATCACTTGACTAAAATGAAACCCCCACTTCAATCCTATTTGTCATATCATGCCATGTCGCTGCTGCTGAGGCTCACTTTTTTTTTTTTTTTTTTTTAACATGCCTTCTCCCCCTTGTCTCTAGTGCTGGGACCATGGTGCTCTTCATGAGCTCCAATGAGTAACCTGTATGCATACATAAGTATTATTTACAGGACTCAGCAGGGATTCCGGATTTCACATCACGCATCTAGTCTCAAGTATCAAATCTTTGTCCATGCATTTTCTACCATCTTTTTCAATTAAAAATTCATTGTGTCCACATCAGGTCTAAAATAAGGACAAACCCTAAGTTGGACATACTCCCACTGGGCCAGTCACCTTAACTGGCATGTCACATCATGAAATAGGAGGACACTAACTGGCCATTTTTTTCAGGATTATCCCTATTAGCAGGTTGCCCTTTAAAATCTTTTTCTTGCACTCTCCAGAGTCCTTGTCGTCCTTTGGGGTGAGCATTCTTTTCATATCATCTGACACCACCTCAAACTATGTCTTCTTGACTTCCTCCATTCCACCTCCATTGTAATGTCCTCTTTGCCCAATCCTCCACTACCTTTTGCACCACAGTCCTGAACTACCTTGAAGTCAATTGAAGGCAATAGGAGAAACAGACTTTCTTAATTCAACACCGCTATGAGACAAAAAAGTGGACACAAAGATGCAGACTGATAGTAACTACACAGGTAGGGAGTTAAAATGAATAAAAACAAAACTGTGAATAAGCACCAGTGACCCTTGGACTAATATAATTTGTTCTAACCATACAAGGTGTTTCCTGAAGCACCAACCTCACCCTCAACTCTAGTGTGACTGTGCATGTCTGTGTTGCTGCTTACAGATTGAGGTATGTGGCTTATAATTCATCAGAGGCCCCTTTGGGCCGGATAAATAACTGGAGTCACATGCTCACTGTCATCTGGCCAGTTAAGAAGATGCAATGCCAGTCCATCATGTCTTGAAACAGAAGACAAGGTCTGCAGTTCTTTTTAGTTGTCCTCCTTACCATCAAATGGATGCAAGTGTACATTTGTATTTTCAAGCATAATAAGATGCATCCAGGGAAAAGAGCACAAAGGGCATCAAACATGGCAGGGAGATGCAATATCAATAAAGCATTGAACATGAAATACACCTGAAATTAGTACTTTTAATTATTTGTGGTATAAGGAATATTCTCTTATGGGTACTTGGAGGGAAAATCTCAAGCTCATGTGTAGAGCTGAATTCATTTGGCACCAATGAATCGAACACACTTTAATTTACTGACTTTGAGGCCTGGAAGTTCTTAATCGCAGATGACAGACCATTTACACGAGGACAGCAGGTCGCTGTGTACAAATCTAAGGTTAATCTGGCAAAGCAATCCTCTTAATTAGCTGGCACTTGTTAATACATTCACAAGCACAATAATAATTCAAATATTGATCGTCCTATTACACTTCTCTTAAACAAATGTATTTAATTTAAAGTGGAGCAACAACCTGCAGACTCAGTGCTGATTAGGCTTTGCATGGATTCTGAAACACTACCAAACAAATACCAAAAGCCCATACCAAGCCACCTTCATGTCTGGGTTTTCAGGTGCTCACAATTCTCAAAGCTATCCACCATCTACCAGAGGACAAGAGTAAAGTTAAAGATCAGCAATGAGAAATATAAGAAATCCATCAGCTCAAGTACATGACTACAGCAGACATGGAAGCAACTTGGTTTCTTTTCACCAGCTCCCTCAATCTGACATTTCACTTCCAAACTCAATGACCAAAAGCAGGAGTACTCATGAGCACACAAGACCAGCCTCCGTGGTTATCAAGCTTTTCAGAACTGCATTAAAAGTCTGACTTGGATAAAAATGTATCCTGCCTCAGAGTAGGACATGAAAGTTATGATGTGTCCACACCCACTCTCAGCAAGGAGTAGGAGGCTGTGTTTGAGAAGTGGATAGGAACAGTGAGCTAAGTTGGGCTGAAAGACCTGTTCTTGTCTAGATTGTTCTAATGTTCTAAAAATGCTAAGGCTTCATCACAAAGATGATGATGATGATAATTATTTTATTAAAAGTAGTAGGAGAGGGGAAAGGTACGATACTGTGCAAAACTACATGTAATTGTTACCACTTCATTGCAACAACTTTGAGAACAATACTGTAATAAGCACTGAGAAGGAAAGGCCAAGATACACACACCAACTAAGTGTACACTTCATTAACAGAGCAGGTTTATTTCCACCATCTGATTTGCAATGATGGCAATCTTTTCTGGGTATCTAAGTGAAGAGCTCATTCAGCTGCATTATCTGAATCCTTGTACTGTTAAAATGCCACTTTGGCTTCTAGTGTGCCTGATAGATCCTCTGTTGCTTTCATATGGAAAAGAATGAGTTTATGTTATGACAACCTCTGGATGGAACTCAAAGAAGCCACATCTAGCTCTAGTCCAAGCCCTCCATGCTCTGCAGAATACCATCTCTCTTCGTTAGTGGAGACTGGTCATGGCCCTGCATTTTTGTCAGTTTCTCCACCTTTCTGCAGTAAAAATAAAAATATTTTCATTCATCTGTTACGACGTTGTAACAGAACTAACTTAACTGGTCATTGTCTATTGTTTATTATGGCATATAACCCATGTAGTTGTAAACTCAATGAGAACCTGTGTCTCTGCATTTACACACAAAACATACTTTCATGTATTATTTTAGTGATTTAAGTGCTTACAGTTAAATTTTGTCCGTAGCAATTTTTCAAAAATATGAATTATGAATATGAGTAAGAAATGTTTCAATCTGCATTACATTCTGAAAAATCAGACATTTCAAATGCCTTCAATCGGCACTACATCATAATGTAATGTTGCAAAATGTCGCACATCACCATCTTGTATTTACACATCACTTGAAGGAATGGCCTGATGATCCTTTTGGTTGGTTAACTTCCATTGTCATCAATTAAAGAGACAGATTACTGTCAAATGAAAAGCAGTCACTGTTTACTTTTCAAATGCATGTTTCTCTAGAGGATGGGTTTCATTTCGGCTAAGCTCATCAGAAAAAGCACTCACTGCAACACGCGGTACAACCTCAATTCTCCAGCTGATGAAAAAGAGAGGCTTCATAACTCACCCGAAGACCAACACAGTAGCAAGACATGCTGTCACTGGAAGATGGAGTGAGAGCACTCCAGTGGTCCTGAGGAAGCATCACATGAAATGCTGCTCTCAAACGGGACCGCTCATCAAAACAGTTCGACAACTAAGTGTAGTCAGGTGCTCCCTTTACCAACATATAAAGGAAGACAGGGCTTGGGTCTGCCAGGAGTGGTTCCACCTCCCGGGAACCCTGCAACAGGAAAAGAAACGTTTGAACATATTTTTAAAAATTATAGCCATCCGAATTTTTATCCATGTCTTTTTTTATATTACTTTTACACATCAAACAAATGCATATTGCATGCTTTGTAGCACAAACTCTTCATGGATTCGTTTAGATCTGCAAACTAAGTGCCTACTGTATGTGGCCGTTGGATGTTGTGCCATTTACAATAATTTAGACCTTTTCTTGTACCTTTTATTACCCAAAATGGGGATCTACAAACGTGTTATGAGCAAGGCAAAGGAAAACTTGATCCATCCTAGTTATTTACACGTAAAGAAAACAGCAGGCTGGGGCCAATGCATGCATGAGAGATGGCCTCTAGGGGGCACCCTGTCTACAGAAGCAGTTTAAACCTTGAAGGAAAGTCTCACACATTGTTAATGAAGGGGCCTTAAATTGTGCGTTAGGTAGCCTTACCATTATTGGGACTGTGCACTGAATTCTTTCTCAGGCAGCACAAATCACAGGAAGCACGACATAGGAAAAACCCATAAGCCACTGGAATATCATGTTTTTTTTTCCCTTAAGTATATTGATATATTTTATTACAGGGTGCACTGACATCATTAGTATTTATCCAGAGTTATAATTATCTTCTTGTGTGTACTCTCTAAAGTACCACACAAAATAAACACCCTTTGGATGTGGACTGAAGAAATTCACATTCTGTAATTCAGAAGGCTGAACATTTACATTCTCTCCCTTCTCTTTTATATTCTTTTCCTTCATAATGCAGCCCATTGCCTTGAACGTTTTTTGTGTGGTTGGCATGAATCACCTCCTGCTACCCGGGCTCTATACCACTTTTGCTTACGCCTGCTCTTTTTAAGGTGCCCTTCTTCTGCAACACAGTCAGCCTGTCATGCTTACTCCTGGCTGTTGATTTATTGCTGCCTGTAGCTTCAGCTCCCAGTGACACTAGTTTCATCTCGGGAGCCCAAGATGATTGCCTGGTGGTGACACATTCTGTATGAGTATCATACAGTGAAAAGCAGCTGAGAGTGCCCTTAGCCTTTCAGAACAAAAAAAAAAAATAAAAAGCAAATGGACACTTTTTAGAAAAGATTTTGACCTCATGAGGTGACACAGTGACAGTGCTCTTTATGGGGGATGATCTTAGCTGTTGCAGATCATTCTCTCAGACTTCAGCCTTCTTGTTAAACCATTTCATCAGAAACTCTGCTATCAGGACACATGAAGTTTGATGAGAAGGTAGACCAGACCACTTCATCAAAATTTCACCTTAATTACTTCAGAGACCTTCTGTACATGACGCTTACTACACAAACATCCACTTTTCTGTCTTATGGCCACCACACTTCTAAGTTTATTAGGATATGGTCAATGTGACACAGTAGCTAACACATGCCTGATGTAGAGTTCTGACTTTGCCAGTTTAAGCCCAATAATATCAACTAAACAGGCTTTTTGGGTCGAATGGTGGCTCTGTGACTAAGGATCTGTGCTGGAATCTGGAAGGGATCCTACTCCATTTGGTCCCTTGAGCAAGGCCCTTAACCTGAACATTGTTTCAGGGGCACTGTACAATGACTGACACTGTGGTCCGACCCCCAAAGGTCATGCAAAAAAGACAATTTCCCCTTCAGGATTAACAAAGTATTTCAAAACAAATTCTCTTCTTCAGCAGAACCAAGCCATGAAACAAGGCCTTTCACAGAACAAGACAAACAAAGCAGAAGGCAAGCAGCTGAAATCATGGAGGACCAAAACTAACTAACTAATGGATGTACACTACAAAATGAATGTGAGGATTAAGGCAAACCACAACCCCGTTGGACTACTATGTTAAAAGGGCATAAGAATGCCATTATTATTATTTGGCTGATACTTTATCCAGGGACACTTACAATATCTGAGATATAACTAGAGAAGCAGAAGAAATGGAACCAATTGGAGCACAAGCAGTAAAGTGACTCGCTCATGGTAACAGCAAGATTTGAACCCATAACTTAAGGGTTTGAAGTACACCACAGTGCCTGTCACTGACAGTTGTTGTCACTGTTTAACACTGACAAGAGAGGTAGATGAGACCTCAAAGTGCTTTGTGTTAAAAATGGCAGTTGCACCACTATGGATTATGTGGCAATGCCAACAGCATACAGCAAAGCCGCTCCCAACGAATTGATTCACTATTCACAGGAACAATTTTCAACCCAAAATACTTTTGGGAATGGAGATAGGAAAAATAGTGTAACCCTATATGGAACAAAGAAAAATGACATCTGGAGCAACTGTGTAGCCCTCAACTTTACTAAATAACAATACATGTAATACCACACTTGAAACCTTCTGCCCAGCTCCTTTGTGGGACTCACCAGCCTACTGCTGTACTGAACAGAGAAAGACTGTGCTATTGTCTCATTTGCACACCATTATGATGATAGTACAATAACATTATTATGGTTTGAATGCATTGTCTGTGGTTACTCATGCTCAGGTCATTTACCACTGCCACACATTCTGAAAGATTTTAGTTTTAATAGTTTGTCATTCATAGATCATAGCTGCAAGTGCATCTACTAAAATTATAAACCAGCTGCTGAAGCACTGTAGGGATGCTTAGTACCCCCTAAAAAGATGAATACAAGAACAGGCTACCATCAATAGCCATATAAGCCAGCACTGTTGCACCCTGTGAACACCCTGAGTCACTAGGTGCCATTTTGATCCTCTTAAAATACTGCCAATCTATCTCCCCAAGACCCTAAAGTGTGGGGTGTGCACAGGGCACAACTGTTTGAGGACTGAAATGTAGGGGACAGGCACTCTTGGAGCTTACCTTTACTTAAAGCCAGGATTAGGTAGGGAGGATCCTACAGTTGGCCATTAGTGGGCAGCATCATTATCAATTTGGTAGGACTTGAACACAAATTTACCTGAATGCATTATGCTGCACTTGCTTAGATGAACCCAGAATGTTCCAAGCCTCTGCGCCCACAGCAGAATGGTTGTGTGTAGAAAGCCACCTGCAGTGAAATGAAAAGCTGCCTACAGCTCACTACACTCCTTGGTCTCGGCTGGCAGATTATAGAGACTCTTCTTTGGATGTTAATGGGCTATTTTTGCCTTCTCTCATTCATTAAGGATGAAGGCCTGTACATGGCAATGAATAAAGATATTCTGCATCGTGATCAGCTACCCACGCATTTGGAGAGCCCCACTTGGTGGATTTGTTACTACAGGGCCATCAGTGCTGGTTTCCAAAACAGCATGCAATTAAGCCTTAATATGGGATATAAATAAATTGCACATCAAAGTGATCATATGTAATCCCATTTGTAAAATGTGCATGGCATCACAAGCATGGAGCTCACCCACCTTATAGGTGACACTTCCTTAGACAGCTAAATTTCAAATATCCTGATGAGGCCTCACTGACAGTTACCTGTCATCAATTTGATCTGTGGGTTCTGCATCAACTTCAGGCTCAAGATGTGTGTGTGTGTGTGTGTTTTTATCTGAGCGTGTTTATACAAAGTATTATGAAATTCTTGCTTAAAGTCTGAGCACCGCGCAACATGGCACCACAATCAGTAAGGGTCACCAGCCAAACATGGATGTTGCCTTGGAACCTTTCAGTGTGACAAAAAAGACACAAGATTAGGCTATTCAGTACAACATAGTTATTTATCTTTTAAACACTGGTGTACAGGAGCTAATAGTCAAGGTTTATTATATTATTAGGCAGCCATGTCGGTAAAATTACAAATGTGGTTTGAGACGAATACTGTAAATGTAATCTCATCCCTATGTGAAGTGGCACCCCCTGTGTTAGAACTCAGAATTCCCTGATAAAATTGCTGCTGGCATTTCCTTCCATAATGCTATTCTGTCTTCATGCTCTTCTCCAGTCTTTACTGATTAATTGGAGCATTCCATACACTGACCAGTTTATACAAAACTTGTACACCAGACTCTTTTCCTCCAAAGTTGTTGCCTTACCTCTAAAGTCATGCTGTCATTTCAAAGTGCTACATTTAAAACCACTGCTAACATCCGCCTTGTGCTTTGTCTTCCACCTGGTTTCCCAGACTTGCTCTAGTCACCCCCTTCTTTAAGCCAGCAGTTCTGGAGCAGCCCTGCCTGCTTATTGTTCTGTGCTGTCTCTCTATAGTATTGCATTGTCTTGTATTACAGATAAGGCCTCATTACTGTGCTGTATCTGCTCAGTTCTCTTTGTCCACCTCCCTTTCTCCAGTCCTATTACTGTATACAGTATTTGCCAGACAACTTTATCCATGACAACCTGGAAAGTTTGTATATAGCACAATTGTTTGAATGCATCTTATACGGTATGAGTACAGACAAGTTAAGTCACATGCTCAGGGTCACACAGTTAGTAAGAAAGAAGTGAAGTTGCAATCAGTCAGTCAGTCATTATCCGACCCGCTATATCTTAACACAGGGTCACGGGGGTCTGCTGGAGCCAATCCCAGCCAACAAAGGGCACAAGGCAGGAACAAATCCCAGGCAGGGCGCCAGCCCACCGCAGGGCGCACACACACACACACACACACACATCCAACTAGGGACAATGTAGGATCGCCAATGCACATAACCTGCATGTCTTTGGACTATGGGAGGAAACCCATGCAGACACGGGGAGAACATGCAAACTCTACGCAGGGAAGACCCAGGAAGCGAACCCAGGTCTCCTTACTGCAAGGCAGCAGTGCTACCATTGCGCCACCCAAGTTGCAATCTTGTGGCTTAAAGTCCACTATCTTTGCCGATTTCCAAATTGCTCACAGATTTGCTCCTGTAGCTAATTTACTATCACTGCATATGTTATTCACTTGCATGTTATAATTCTACATGAATTATTTATATAAATTTTAAAAAATAGATAAAGGCTTACATGAATCAGAGTAGTGACAGGAAGGAGATCTTTCCATTTTTTTTATTTAATACCCTTCTCTATCATATACAGCGTTCAAATTCTTGACACCAGGGGGCAAAGCTTGATTTAGTATGCTACCTCTGTGACAGCGCCACTGTGAACTATGGCGGTAAGGCGTTTTACATTAAGTCAGGAGCCATGTGCAGCTCCTCAAGTTCCTTTACCTGCCTGATTCATGTTATGCTATTAATTGACTTTCAGGACTTTTTTTTTTACTTTCCATCGGTGGCTATCAAAACAGATGGATGACAATTTTTAAGATGCAGTAACACTGGTTTAAGGAAACATTTTACGAAAAAGCTTCCATAGATGCTATACAAGTAAATGTAAACATACAGAGTCAAACAAGAAACGCAAAAAAGAGTCAAAATGAGAAGAAAAAACTAAATGAAGGCCTGTTCATACAAAGAGGAGTTTAGCCTGGACAAAGTCCTCATTTAGGGTGACTTCCTGCCTCACATTCACTGCTGCCAAGATAAACTTGGCCTGGTATGGTGAGTCACTTTGGACTCAGGCACAAACACAATAATGCATAGTGGTCAAGCTTAGAGATATCAGTTAGCACACTGCTTGGAAGTGAGAGGAAAATACCGTGGTCAGAACTTGTAGACTTCACAAAAGGAGGTCCTTGGCTTGGGTTAAGCACCATTGGCATTAATGTTTTTATTGGGATATGAGACTTAATACCCATCAAAATCCATCACTGTCTTATTTGTATTGCGAAACGCAAGCTCAAAGCCTGTCCTAACAAAGTGATAATGCTGTTGTTGCCATTTGGTCTTTGTGAAATGACGCAGCACCTAGTGCCACTACACTCCCAGCTGCATGCCTGAGTCTTTATTGTGCATGCTGCATGAGCAATTGTCAGACAACAATCCTCATCCCTCAGCCCCTCCTACTGTGGCTCACTACATAAAACTGCCTGCAACAAAACACCTCAGTGGAGTTCAGGTCCCATAATTTGGATACTCAGTTGCTCACGTGACAAGCACCTTGACACAGGAAGCTGAGACTCTGCTCCCTGCTAATTGTTTTACTGCTGATTTTTCTAGAATCTCAAGGCTGTGTTCACTGCTGCACATTGCTGAGTTTGCACTGTTCTCCAGTACCTGCTTCTCTCATCCCTTTTGAAAGTGTTGGTAGCAAGACAGTGGAGTATACAGCCTCAAGTCACTTGGAAAGGGAAGGGACAAAGGTACCACGAAACAATGTCCACGCTCTACGGAAAAATTCTAAACAGAAACATCCTTCCTTCATGGTTGAAAATAAGACTTTAGCTCCCAGCTGTCTGTCACGTCATTTAAACACCACTTATCCCTATGATCTTCAGCTGTGAATTATGCTTACCAGATGCATGGCAACAGTTAAACCAGTGGAGGAGAATCAAATCAGTGAGAGGCTCACCTTAGCACACCAGTCCAAAACAACATTTCTATAGCACATTTTCATTCAAAGAATGTATCAAAAACAAAACAAATTAGCAACAGATAAGAATCCTCCCATCTGTGATTTTGCTCTATTGGAGGTGGTGGCATGTCAGAGTGACCCTGCGCTCTTCATTCCAGTACTATAGCTCTGTGAGTTCTAAGAGAAGAGCAATGTCACTCTATTAAAAATTCTTTGACAGTCATAGGGGCCCTGAGCTGGTGCTTCTGATTAGAGGGCCATAAAGTTGCTTCATTTTGAATGGTCTTCTTTCTAGCCACTAGCAGGTTTATGGAAACTGAAGTTAACTTACAAAGGACAAAGAAATAGAAGACACAGTTCTAACACAAGCAGGGGTCAGCAATGCAGCTGATGTAGGGAGGTGTTTCAACTGGGGCCAGATACGGAGGGTTCACATACAAAGATGCAACCAAAAACTCAAGGCAGCAATGCTGAAAGGAAAAGGGGTCTCCAGTGAGAATAAAAGAGTTAAATTGGTGCAGTCAGAAGATGCTCACACTAGTCTACTAGGTGGAGCTACTCATAAGAGATGTCCACAGAATCCTCAGACATTTTGACAGTAGTCACAAAACCTGAAATGGCAGTGCATGGGGACCTAAGGTTCTTGGAGGCAGACATGGTCTACTCATCGGATTGTAGTCCACTTGGTTCTGAGTGCATTAATTTACAGCTGCTAACTCATGAGACTAACGCTACTGATACTATTATAAACAATTGTGGAAGACTCTTGACTAATAATCCAGGCCTGACGTACATCACACTGAGAGGTTTTCCAAATCTTTGGTTATTATTGGGTAGGCTGTGAAGGGTATATTAAAATGTCATTTTATGGAGAGTGTTGGCCATGTGTGACAACATGTCACCTTTCAGAGGATTAGCTGATAACATGTTTAATAACTTTCAAAAAAGAAGCAATCATTCCAGTCTGGCAATGAAATTGAAGAAAAGAAAAATATAATCCTTGCCTATAAAAAGGTAAAATTGCCTTTACAAAACTGACTGCAGGCAAGACGTGTTTGGGCTCAGACACTTGGAGGGAGCTCTGGACCACAGCAACAGATTCCCTGAGATTTAGGGTATTTGGGTCATTTAAATCTCATGCGATGAGGGATTGGGTACCAGTTTAGTATTACTGTCTTAGCATGACTTGATATTTGAATGGAACAAAAAAGAACACCCTTGACATTTTAATTGAAAAAAAATAAATTTATTCTTTTTGCGAAAACTGATACTCCTTCTTAGATGCTCCTGCTTACAGAGGAATCAAACCATTACGCACATCTGAATCTGTCCCTCTTAAAGTCACTGTCAGGGCGGCTGATGGAACGGTCCTTACGGATGACACTGCGGTTGTGACCCGCTGGGCTGGCTACTTTCAGCAGTTGTTCAAAGTTGATCTTCCGGCTAGGATGTTGGATATCTCTGTTCCACGGTCCTTGAGGCTGATCCTCCAATTAGCTGTGAACCACCCAATCTCACTGAGATTGCACAGCTGGTGAACCAGCTGAGGGGAGGAAAGGCAGCAGGGATCTGTGGTATCGGTGAACTTCTCCAGGCTGGTGGTAAGGCTGTCCCTCCTGGCGTTGCAAGCAATGTTTGCTTCCATTTGGGAGACTGGCATCATCCCAACTGACTAGAAAACGGGACTTGTCGTCCCTATCTAGAAAGGGAAGGGTGATCGCCTGGATTGCAGCAACTACAAGGGGATAACACTGCCCTCGGTGCCGGGTAAGGTCCTTGCTAGGGCCCTCCTCAATAGGATCCGTGATCACTTATTCACCTACCAACGACTGGAGCAGTCTAGTTTTACCCCTAAGAAGTCTACCATTGACCGCATCCTGGCACTGAGGGTTCTCATGGAGCGCAAAAGCGAATATCGGCAGAGTTTCTTCGCAGCCTTTGTTGAATTTCTCTGTCGGACTCAGTTGATCGAGCTGCCCTGTGGGACATCCTGAGGGTTCGCAGGATCCCCTCAAGGTTGCTGTTTATCATGGCTGGCCTGTACATTGGGACTGTGAGTGCTGTGCAGAGTAGAGGCAGGACCTTTGTGTTTTTCCCAGTTGATTCTGGGGTTCGTCAGGAGTGTGTTCTGCTCTTACTCTGTTAAATGCTTGTATGGACTGGGTGTTGGGCAGGGTCATGGGGTCCAGAGGCTGTGGGGCATTTGTTGGTGAAGAAAGATTCACGGATCTTGACTTTGCTGACGATGCTGTGATCTTTGCGGAGTCAATGGAGGCTCTGATTGGGGCACTCAAGAGACTGAGCGAGGAGTCTGAGTGTCTGGGCTTGCGAGTGTCCTGGATGAAAACCAAGATCCAGACCATTAATGACCACTTGGGCACGGCCATCAGCAGTGTGTCTGTTTGGGGAGGGAGTGTCGACCTTGTCAGTGACATTCATGTCTCTGGTGACTCTTCCTATGAAGTCAGATGAATTGGAAGGGCATGGGGGTTCATGAGTTCGCTGGAAAGGGGTGTGTGGCGCTCCCGATATCTATGCAAAAACACAAAGGTCCAAGTCTTTAGAGTCCTGGTGCTTCCTGTTTTACTATATGGTTGCGAGACATGGACGATATCCAGTGGCCGGAGACAAAGGCTGGACTCCTTTGGTACTGTGTCTCTCCGGAAAATCCTTGGGTACTGTTGGTTTGACTTTGTGTTCAATGCTCATGGAGTCCCGAATGAGGCACATTACCTGCATTGTGAGGGAGCGTCAGTTACGGCACTACGGCAATGTGGCGCGTTTCCCCGAGGGTGAACCGGCTCGTAAGATCCTCATTGTTGGGGACCCGAGTGGCTGGACCAGGCCAAGGGGTCGCCCACATAACACCTGGCTACGGCAGATAGAGGGTTATTTCCGGAGGGTGGGATTGGACCGTGTGTCTGCCTGGGGGGTTGCCAAATGGGATCCTGAGTTGTTTTGTTATGTAGCAGGTACGGCAACACACTGTACCAGTGCATGCTCCCAACTTGACTGGACTCTTAGATGGATTATTTGGGTTGGTGAACAAAATGGTGGACATTACAGAAGGTGGAGGATGGCAGAGTATAATGCCATTTGGGAGATAATCAAAATAATGAGATTGCGGGTACGAGTAGCCAAAACAAGCTTTCTCTGCGGGGTGGCTGGGCTCTCCCTTAGTAATAGTTTGAGAGACAGAGACATCTGGGAGAGGCTCAGATCAGAGCCACTGACCCTCCAAATCGAGGGGAGCCAACTGAGGTGCTTTGGGCAACTTATACATGTGTCTCCTGGATGCCTCCCTCCAGAGGTTTAATATGTATGGCCAGCTGGGATAAGAAACTGGGGAAGGCACAGGTCCCGCTGGGATGACTATATCACATAGATGGCCTGTGAATCCCTTGGGATCCCACAGTACAAGTTTTCAAGTGTGACTGGGAAAAGGGACACATGGGCCTCACTGCTAATACTGTTGCCCCATGACCCAGTTTTGAATAAGCAGTGAGAAATGAATGAATGAATTAATGCCCCCCCCCCACCCTTTTTTTTTTTTACAATGCTGGGATGAGTGTGGTGTGTTTATGAATTAACCCCTTTCTAAACTTTTGATAACAGATTGTTGTGTGCATCCTTACTAGTATCTGCTATGGCCTTGTTTTATCAATAAGATTTGGTCTAAGATCAGGCCCTGCTAGATTTCCTGTGGTAGGAGTGTTCAACTGCCTTGAGACACTACAAACAGAAGTTACCAGTGTGGTGCCCGGCCCGGACACAGACAGGCGGACACATTTACATCACCCAACACACGTTTATTTTCCTTCTCCACATTTACAGTACATAAGTGCACACGCAACCCCAAAGTCCCCAAAAGTTCAGGCCAACAATCCAATGCCTCTCTCTCTCTCTCTTCAGGCCGCCTCCTTGCCTCTCCAAGACCTTGTCTTTCTCCTCACCCGACTCCAGCCAATAACGCAGGGAGGTGGCCCCTTTTGTGATCACCCGGATGTGCTCCAGGTGCCTCCCGATAATCTCCCACCGGCACTCCCCAGTGTGGCAGAAGTACCAGGAACGCACCCAGAAGCACTCCGGGTGTCCCCAATCCTCATCCCCGCAGAACTTCCAGGTGTGGCGGAAGTGCTGAGGTCCAGGGCTCCGTAGGCATCAGGGCGCCCCCTGGCGGTGACCACGGGCCCCTACAGGGCTGAGCTTCAAAGCTCTGTACCCATGGTCCCCATAGCCACCAGGGCGGTTGCCCCCATGTGGTCTGGGGGAGGCGTAAGCCCTCCTCCGGTCTGTCCCAGCCGGGTCGCCACCTGTGACACCAGTTTCATTGTTCTTGAATATCTTTCATCTTTGGCTTATGCCAATGAGCCTAGCAAGGGAGCTGGAAGCTTGTATTGAGGATTCTTCTCCTTGTTGCTGGCACTGTGCAGACCAACTGTGAGACAGATGTGTGGGTCAACTACTGTCCATTAGGACTTCCTCTACTGTAGACCCAGTACTGCACATATCCTGAAACATATACAGCACATATTCCTTCCTGGGCAACACAGACCAAAATATGCGGAAATTAATCAATAACAACAAGGAAAGAGTCTAATGGCTGATGACATTAGGTTTTTAATGTCCAAGAAAGTTTCAGACATCTTATAAGAAACTAATGGACAGTGGATTCAAAGTGCCAGACTAACTGCAAATGATCTGCAATGCTAAAGAAATCAATCATTAAAAAAAGCACAATAGTGAGCAGTTAGCAATGGTTTTTGCAAGAGCTCACTAAAAGGAACATTATGTGCTCAAAATTAGAGAAGACACAGTGGTTAAAGTAAAAATGACAAAATGAAATGTCGGCACCACTGCTTCTTTTGTTTGATAAGGACTGTAACAACTGCAAACCCTGCACACTCAGATAAAAGGTATTTTTAAGAATATCAGCATGACCCCTTTAATTAAGTGCTGAACAGTAAAAACAAACTCCTCTCATTAAGGTAACAGAACCAGTGCCCTGTGCTAGTATTCATGTTTTGACATACCCAGTGCAGTTGTATATACAGTACATGGCAGACACAAAGCTGTAAGTGTGTGGTGTAGGGTTTCAAGTGTGCTTACTAATGTCTTTTCATTCCTATATCATCATATCACAGAAGAAATGAGAGTAAGTATCATAGGCACTGCAGAGTTGATGCAGAACACACAAACACTGCTGGTTTCCACTTTACTTCCATGCTTCCCTGCAACTTGGTTGTCCACTGCTTTTACACCACATCCGATGTCACGCAATCATCACTATGGAGCTGCAGCGAGCTATTAGCTTATCACACTGGGGCCATTTGCTGCCAGACGGAGCAGTGCTGTCTGATTCATTTGTAACCAGGCTGTGAACTTTACGTGGCGGCCACTCCCCCAACCCAGAAGCCCTTTTATAAATGACCTGCCTGCCTGCACAGATTTGCATGTGGGATCAACAGCACTAAAACGTGCTTAGACTATCGATGGCTGCCTAGAAAGCTTTTCAGCTGTACACATTGTGTGTTACAGCCCGTAGCGAGTGGTTTTCTTCATAGTATCACAGATATGCGTGTTGCTGTTTACTGTGTCAGGTAACACTATTGGCATGTCATCAACTGTACACTGGCCCAACTGCTGGGAAGAAGTTCCCCTTACATGAAAAAGATCTGAGAAAGTATTGAGACTTCTGCACCTTAAGGACAATCTCGTGTGCCCCTCCCTGTGTGCCTGGATGGACAAGTATTAGTGAATTCCCCTCAGTCTGCATTAACACAAATGCGTTATTAATAACCTTAAGTGCTGTGTTATGAGCACGCTCCTCTTTTATATGTGTTTATGTTGTGTCCCATTACTCACACACACTTTATTTCAAAAATGGAATCAAATCTTTATTAGAAATATATACATATAAACTTATGATACATTCCCCATTTTTAACAAAATGGTTTTTATGGAAGAAAGAAAACAGCTACTCGAGATCAGAGGAAGTGCTCTGCAAATTAGCACTATAGCACCATATAGCATGTCTTTTATTCAAAGTGCGGGGATAAGGTCTTCTTTCCATTGTGAAGGTGCATGTTCCTATAGGTGAGTGTTTCTCAACCACTGGGCTGCAAACCACTTTTAGGTTGCGGGCTGCCACTGGTGAGTCATAAGTTGGTATTGCTTATAACTGTAGTGGGATGCGAGTGGGTCACTTATAATGGTAACGGATCGGGTGTTCATTTCACGAAGGGGTGAACTGGTGAATCGTGAAGAGAGTTACATGGGGAAAAAGTGAGTTGTGACACCTGAAACACTGAAAAACACTGCTCTGGGTGATGTAGAGTGAAAGTGACAAGTTGACCAGCTAAAGACAAGGAAGAACTTGCGAGAACCTGACATGTGGCTGCCAGTAAACATACCATAAATATTACCTCCACCATTTTATGAGCGTATGTTAAAATGGCTCAAAATTGGATGCTACAGAATCAAATGCTTATGAAAATAAACATAGATTAATAAATCATAAACCATGTGGATGTTCATGTGTCTGTTTTCCACTTTAGGCTACACCATAGCCTTTCAGAGTATTGTCTTAAAGCTCTGTCAATGACACCATGACCAGGTCATACCCCCATACCAGATTTGAAAGAGATAATGATGGTTAATAAAAGAGTCACATTATACTTAACTGTGACAGGGACCAGTGAAACAGTGTCCACTTGGTGGGAGTTGGGCAGATGTAAAGAAAGTGAGAAATATAACACCTTATAAATGTATTTATCAGTTTAGGACATTTTTGCACACTGTGTTTATAAATAATACATTTTAAAAAAATGAAGTGGTAAGTGGCCATGCTCACTCAAAGTGTTTCATCTGTAACAGAAGGAAAGTCGCCTGTCATGGGAGTGCATCATTAAAATAAAGTCAAATGACCTGTGAGAGATGTACACGTTTAACATCCAATCACAATTTACACCTTTCTGATCCTCGATTCCTTTCATTCTTCTGCTAGCAATGATCTTTGTGTTGCAGTCGAATGTGATTAACATGAACGTGGAGCCTCTTGAATCAGGTGCAGACCAAATGCCAAGGTGTCAGCCCTAAAGGACTGCTCTTGATTAGCACTAATAATGATCATTTAATCCATTTTGTTTCTGATAGCCTCTCTTAATGGTGCATAGTATCATAAGCTTGTTTATAGAAAAATAAACCTAGTTTAGATTTTTATAGTGTTCTTAGTGTGAATATTCTGACAACACACTGTAAACAGCAACTATCCTGTCAGTCTATTTTTTTTAATACTATCTTTTACAGAGTAATTGAATCCCACTTTTCAAACAGATCACTCTTATGATTCTTTATAGTGCACTTTAAAAGTGACCAGTCTCAAAAACGGGTCTGCAGAGCAGTCAATCTAATTTTAGCATAGTGCCTTTCAGTCAAGCCAAGCTCACTTTTCTAAAAACACCAAGTAATACATTTTTAATAGCGCTGTAAATCCCTGTAGTCCAGTGCAGTCTGTGGGTTAGGGAGACCACTGCCATTCAAGGTCTACATGTCTTATACCCTCTACAAATAGAACACTGGCATCCTAGAAAGACAACTCTGACAGTGAATGTGGTAGTAAAACAGCATCAACTGAGAAATAAACACACACAGTTGCAGGACTCATTCCACAGTATATTCTGAGGAGAAGCTGCATTTTCTTCTGGGTTTCATTGGAATTGAATGTGTTGCATTAGTCTCTAAGCACACTGCCGCTATGAAATCAATCCAACTGCAAGCTCTTATGACAAAAATGAACAGAAAAAAAAAAAAAAAACCTACTCCATTTTTCTCTGCAACTGAATTGTTCTCACAAAAAGATGTTGTGGCACTTACCAGCAGCTTAGAATGGCTCAGGTGTTAAAACAACATTTGACACACACTTGCATGGTTGTTCAAGGGGAGATTTAGCAAATCACATTTTTTTTTTTTATTATTTCTGAGTGGCAGGAAGTTCAAGGGAAGCAGTCAGATAAGCCGGAACGATAACACGTCACTCAACACGATGACTAAAACAAAATGGGTAAGCATACCTCAAAGGATCTTTTACAGGCAAAGTTCACCAACAAAAAACAAAACCTTTAAAAGCAAACAAAATAAAATTGTTTCAGACGGTCATCTTTTACAGCCAAAGAGCCTTTTCTTCAAAAACAAAGCATAGCCAACCAAGTAAAATCCATTTTTACATTTTATAACAAGCTGTGATGGACAACACGTATGGGCAGCATCCCTGTCGGGAATAAGTATGGTTCCTTAAGTAGACGGGAAGCCGGCCCTATGCCACCACAAGAAACAGGGCGAAGATAATCCTATCTCGCCCAGAAGACAGGCAGAAAATACCTATGCCAGAATGGATACACTGGCGTCCCGGCCAGGTTGAACCCAGGAACAACACCAAGCCAGGAGGCCAGCATGATGTTACGTCCGGGGAAGATGAACATTAGTGAAAATCCTCTTCTCCATGCACTGGGTGGCAGTCCCCTTGGATTAGAATTCCCATGCAGACACCCACAGAGCATGCTGCAACCTGTAGTCCTGTGATGCAGTCCTATTGGGTCTCGCATGGGCCACCAGGGGGAGCTAAGAGGATTAATAATCCGTACTTCGTGGGACTTCCAAATAACCTGAAAGTGCTTCCGTCAGGCTAGGCCCGAACACTGGAAGTACTCCTAGGTCCAAGATAAAAAGAACTGCCTGACAGAGTCGGAAGGAAAGGAGACAAAGCAGGAGTGGAGGACAAGCAGGAGAAAGGAAAAGCACTTACCCACGTGAATAAAAGAGTGTGCTGTGATGGACCTTGTGTCCTGGTGTCTGCTTGTGTCGGGCTTAGACAGCTGGAGTGTCCCCTGAAGGCCACACAGCCTAACCGTTGACATAAAGTGCATATCTGAAATGAATGCACATGAGAGCAAATGTTCCCCAATGGCCATTTGGAAATGGATTTGTAAAAGCACTGCTAATGCTGGTGATGTGCCATCTGCTGGAATAAAAAATGCAACGCATTTATTGCTACATGCGCTACCAAATACATTCCGAAAGATGGTGCATTGCAAGCATTAACACTAAATCCACTGAGATCTGTGTTGATTACTTAGACTTAAACCAGTCTTAGACAGGTAGCAGAACTAGTTAGAAACTAAAAACAAAACAGCATTAGAGATGACATTACCAGCAAAACAGTAAACAAGAACAGGAACAGTCCATCTCACTACCACTTCCTAACACCCCAGATTCACACTTAGTCTGTACCCAATCTAGCATAGCATGCAACTTTACTTATTCCAGAAATTAAGGCATACCTTCCAGCAGACACAGGGTTGTCAGATCACAATAAGGACTATAGAGCTGAAATGCAAAAATCACTATCAGGATCAGGACTGTCTTTGAAAATTGTTTTTGAAGTAAAAACACAAAGATGTTTGGACACACGACAATGTAACTGGGTACATACCACCATCCACAATGCCTATGACACCACTGTAGCTCCTGAATTTTTCCTCTTTTCTTGAAGATCTTTCCAGATTTTCAAAGAATACTTTTGTGACAATTTCACCATGACCCCCATGTGGCATAATTTGTACATTTCCTATTGCCAGTCTAGTTGACAGGTGAGCATCACACGGGCTGTCTCTGCATGTAAGTTCATAAGGATGTCCACCTTGAAAATAATGATGAGAGACTGAGGCCAGCGGGCCTGAGCCTTTGGCTTTCGTTGTGCAGAGAAATCTCTTTGTGACAAGGTTGCTGGCCACTCTTGCACCTCTGCTACGCTCGCTGTGTCCATCATTGCAACTTTTTGACATTCTGCACCATTTGCGTCACTTTTTGTTTATGCTCCATTTCAGTACAGGCAGTTGATTTTAAGCACCCACTAAGAAATTTCATCAGTCATACAACCAAAATATTTAAATGTGGCTGTTGTATTGCATCCTCATCTTTTAAACAGGATAAAGTTAATTGTTTTTATAAATTTTGTAATAACTGGAGCACAGGTGGGTTAAGGGACTTGATTATAGTGACAAAATGTGTCAGACAGTGGGATTGATCTGAAAGTCTTAGGATTTAAAGTCCAAGGGTGGGCTTAGGAAATGGTAGTACCTGCTGTTTTCCAGCTACTGGTACTGCTACCACAATGGGTTCAACAGCCTGGCTCCTGGTGTTTTTCCACTTACAACAAGAATTCTAAAGGAGCCCTGCCTTGTATATGTTAGGTATGTTAAACATATTAAATGTATATTTTCCTATTTATCAGCATAGCAGACATAAAGGAAATGAATATAGTGCTGTTAACTATTCCTTTTTCATTTTATACTTGTTTTGGTTCATGAAGTTCACAATTTTTATGCATAATGTAGTAAGAATATCAAACAAACAGGCAAAAAGGGTGTTCTGTGAAGCATAAAAGAACTGAAACAAGTCCAGACTACTTTAAAAATCTCACACAAAGCAATAATGCTTGATGTTCAAATGTATCACATGGACTTTAACCAGAGGCCATGACATCAGCTTGGTCTTGTTGAGATGTTCCCATATCAACAGATGTTTTACACACCGCTGCTTCAAGGAACTTTCAGAAAAAGATGCAATGAGAACAAAACCAGAACCAGGCAGTAGCTAGCCTAGAGACTAATTTTTCCCATCTAAAACACTTTTTGAAGAGTTATTAAACACTGACCTCCATCTCCATTTTGCAGTTGCACAACACAGCTGGCAGCAGCTGGTTTTTTTGGCAGCACAAGGCCTTAAAAAGGAAGCACCCCTCCCATGTGCTTTCCCATTCGCTTCAGGTTACACCGCCTGTCTCCTCAAGCCAGCTACAGAAAACCCTCTAAAAACAGAAAGAACTGGAAGTTTTGGCTACACGTGGACTTCTTGTCCCAAGCAGCCACTAAAAAACACACTTCTTAAAGCTCGCCAGTTAAGGCTTCAGATTTAGACTCTGAAGAAGATAACAGTAACAAAACAGAATTCACAGTTTAAAAGTATCCTGGCACTGGCCATCAAGTTCTAAAAATCAGAATGTCTGTCCTGTGCCCAAAAGCAGGGATGTGACTTATAATCAAAACACTTTTGAGAGCTGATCATGCATTAGCCTCATAGGCCTACAACACCACTGTAGAGTGTAGGCCTTGACCCATTTGAGTTTGTTAGACTGTCTTCAAGCAAGAACTTCTTGTGACTTCTGGTGGACAACAGAACTTTGTTTGTTTTTGAAAAGAACTTGCTTAAAATGTTATTAAATGGTGTCCCTAATAAAGTAGCTGCATGATATTTTAAGAAAAACTTGATTTTAAATAAAGCTTTTCACAAAATATTAGCATGTAACAAAATAAACCTGGTAGGAATTGTTACTACAGTCAAGAGAAGGTGGCATGCGACTTAGGTAGGGCACTTCAAGGCACAAATAACATACTTGGTGACTGGTAACATGTCACCATTCAACTGCATTCGGCAGGACTCCACTGGAGGACATCAGGCCTCGTGCTATTTGAAGTTACAGCATCACTCCACGGACATAAGAGGATTGTCAAAGGAGAATGGCAGAAACGACAAAAAATGCTCTCAGAGAGTGGTCCCAATATTTTTAAACTGCATGTCTGATCCTAGATGTAATATGATTCCCCAAGTGTTGGAAACTGTGGCTTAAAAAGCCTGTTGCACAATTAGCCATTGAGTGTCACCAGCAGAACAGCAGTGGTAAGAGATCATTTGGTGGAAGATAGAGGCAAGAATGGAGATGCATAGGTGGTGTAGAGGTGTTACAGGTGTTGTCAGTTTGGTGAGCAAGTGCATGAGCCAACTCTCTATAGACAGGCAAGGGAACCAAGCACCCCAGGCTGCAATGCACTCACTCATTTGCTTTACCCTCCTCTGACGCAGTTTGTACAAAGTGCCATAATTTAGTTTTTTTACCTCTTTGGCATTATTCTGGGTTTGGAGACTCTCAGCCACTTCCTCTCAGTTACAAAGTAAAAGAACCTTTGAAAGAAGGTAGCTAATGATTGGTGGTCAAAATAGTTGCCAGTGAATTTTCTAATTGATCAGATGCCTTGTTGTATATCATGTAGGTCACTTCATTGACCAAGAGTGACTCTAATCATGTTGTGAGATATGGGGGAGGTGGAGAACGTAAATACAGTGGAAGGTTGTAGGCCATAGATTACTTTTGCAATATCTTTAGAAATAAGCTCATATGGACACAACTGTGATGTGAGAGCACCTAAAAAGAAAATATAGTAATGGTGGTCCTTATCCCATTCACAAAGCTCTACCTTCAACACTGTAATTCCATCCAAACTGACCACCAATCTCCTTGATTTGGATCTCAATGCCTACCTGTGCAACTGGATCTTGGACTTTGACTAACATTCCCACAGTATGCACAGATTGGTAGACACCTGACCTCTATGCTGATCCTGAACACTGGAACCTCTCGGGGCAGTGTACCAAGTCCCCTGCTGTATTCTCTGTTCACCCCTGACAGTATGGACAGATAAAGTTCCAATACCATTGTAAAGTTTGCTGATGATTCCACCATCTTTGGCCTGACAAATTATGAGACAGTGAGAGGGGAATAGGCTCCTATAAAAAGGGTGTCAGAACAATAACCTCTCTGTTAATGTCAGAAAGACTAAGGAGATGATCATTGATATCAGGAAGCAGCAGGTAAATTATAGCCCCAGTAACAGTGGGGGTGAGGCTGTGGAAAGAGTCAACTGTTAAATGATCATAGGTGGACAGAACACACTACAGCACTTACCAAAAAGACCCATTAGCAACTGTATTTTCTCAGCAGCCCTTCACAGTACTGTAGACCAGCTGCACAGTGGGCTGGTATTGCAGCAGCCCACAAGGGCCACAAGGCGAAGCAGAGGGCGGTGAAAACAACACAGCTCATCACTGGCATAACATCTCTGCAAAACATATTTGACAAGCACTGTCTGGAAAGGGCAAAATGAATCATAAAGTAACCCAATGGATATTTTTCTCTCTCCCTTGCATCTGACAGATTTTAATTTTACTATTTGCACTAAGACTTGATTAGATGCACTTTTAGAGGAAATTTGTCCTACTGTTGCAAATGAGAGGATTATGCAAGGAATAAAAGTTTTTCATGTGTGAATAAACTGCTATTTTTAAAACCTCTGGTTATACATTTTACAGAAATCATAATCAGAAATGTGAATTTCCCCTTGGGATTAATAAAGTATCTATCTATCTATCTATCTATCTATCATCCAACTATTTGATGAGCAAAATAATTGTTAGGTGCATCAACAGTATGAAGTGACTTGCTTGGAGTATGAGTCAGAGAGACACTAAGCCATTACAGTATCACTTTTCAACAATGAGGCATCACAGTCTACAAAAAAAGGTAGCTATTCATCCATACCATTTTTAGCATTTTGTCTTCTTGAAACAAAAACAAAACTGTAGAAATACGGCTGAACTTCAGCCCTGGCCCCTAAGAGTTCTGTCCTTCAGTCATTCATCAGTGATTTTGGTTCCCCTTTGATACTCGTAGTGGCCACTTTCTTTAAACAGTGTAGCCATCCCGGACCTGGAGAGTACTACAGCTTCCAAGGTTTAAATTGGCCCCTTATTGTGGGCTGTGGTATCTCAGGGCCTCACACAAGAATATTATATCTTCATTCTGAAGGAGTCTGTGAGAGAAAATGTTCTTGCAACTGCCTCTGTTTAACAGAAACTTCTTGACTTCATTTGTTACATTTCACTTAGAAAATGAGGTTGTATATAACATTTAACTTTATATTTTGTTCTCTGATAATAGCTTACATATAAAAAGTTTTTTTTTTCTTTTAAGCAAGTATTCACCCACAACTACTGTATGTTTAACTAGATTAGTACTTTATTATTGGAAGAGGTGCATTTCTGGATTATACCATTTATCTGTATGAAAACTGATGTGTTTGAAATACTTCATCATCACCATATGTTAATGAACCTAGCTGATTAAAGGAAGCTTTCTGTTCAGTTTCTTCAGTCTAGCTTTCTACATTAACAAGAACATGTGGGATTCCACCTGTTGGCATAAATAAAGGATGTTCATGTATCAGCGCATGCTCCTAACCTAACATATATTTGGAGTTCACATATGACTATGGCTCAAGAGTATTTAGAGAGTATTTTGTGAAACAGTGTCATCATAAGGGCACGGGGGAAATGGGCAGCTCTAAATGTTTTTCCTATGTAGACGAGCAGAAATTATGGGAGTCTGGGACTTTAAACATTTGAAGGATGATGGAAGTGATATAAAAGTAGTCACAAAAGGAAAGCTGAGCATGGTAGCCTCGTGACATGTTATGGCAGACTCTCCTGCATTTAACACTAGAAGTACCAGAGCCTACAAAAAACTCTGGCCCACCTTAAATCCCTTCGCATCTCTCCATCATCGTCTTTTGTCCTGTAAATGTGCCGATAAAGACAAGCAGCAAGCAGTCTGCTATTCCATCCCCCCACCGCCACAGAACGTGCACAAATTGTGAATTTCCCATTGGGATTAATAAAGTATCTATCTATCAAAGTTCTCCCAGCTCATGCCTTGATTATCTAGGAGTGAAGTGATGGAGTTTTAGAGTGAAAATAATAGATCGTTATTTGGAACACATGCATTTCATGTTTATTCCGTTTCTACAATAATCTGTGTAAACACATTGTTAAAACAAACGTTTTTCATTTTTTAGTAATAAATGACAAAATGTAGGCATAAACTATATAATGTGTGAAGCCTGAAGTCCAAAGATCAAATAAACACTTTCACAAAAGGTTCAAGGATAAGACAACAGCTTCCGTGGTGTAGCGGTAAGAATTGCTGATTTGTACTCAAGAGTCCCCGGTTCGATCCTAACTGCCTCCTATATTTACCGTTTTCAGTAGTGAGCTGCTCTTATTGTTAATATTATACAGTAAACACATACATTTGATTTGTATCTGTAAGAGCCGGTGTATATTTATAGGACTTATAAAAGTTACCTTTTTTTTCCACTTTTATTCTCTCAGTCACGATCACGATACATACTACAATACGCCCCCCCCCCCCCCCCCCCAACCCCCACCAAGGGATCTGACGCTGTTACTTTTTATCTGAAACTGGGAATAACTGTACATGTGAGTGGTGTTTTGAGACAATGGAACTGGACATTCTCTGAGCTGGATGGATAAAAGCTGACACACAAACGCTGGTGTGCCTTCTCCGTATCTCAACGTCACTTTATTTTTTTTATTTTTTATTCAGTTTTATTGAGTATTCCTGTTCACGCTGAATTAGTATGCACCTTATGGTCCATGATGTCAAAGTCGCACTGACAAAATATATATCGTATTTGGAATTCTTCATTTTATGACCTGTATAGTACATTTCGGAAAACATTGTGGCACGGATGCAACATTATTCATATTCATTCGCATAACATCTTGCAGTTGTAATCAGTGACCACATATTTTTTTTTTCCCCATTCTTGCCAGTCCCCACATGTTGCTGTATGGTGCCGTTTCTTTTGTACTCCAGGACATGCAAAGGAAAGAATAGTACAGAGAGGTCAGTTAAGCGCTATATGCAATCATCAAATTCTAATGTTAACAGTTCACACAAACGCAAGGACCATCCTTCCTACATTTACATGTGTATCTGTTGCAATGCGCACACTTCTCTCTATGCTGTGGTTTCTATTACACACCTGAAAGAAAGAGACAATATATGTGACATTTTGAAGAAAATGAAATTTACAACGGCTATTACAGACACAAATCAAATGCATGTTTTATTGTATAATATTAACAATAAGAGCATCTCACTACTCAAAACAGTAAATTTGCTGGAGAGCCGGTTTCAAACTCACGACCTCCGGGTTATAAGTCTGCGCATCTTACTGCTACGCCACAGAAGAAGTCGTATTATATACTTGCACCTTTTGTGACAGTGTTTATTTGATGTTTGGCCATCAGCCTTCACACATTATACAGTTCATGTCTACATTTTGTTGTTTATTACTAAAACATGAAAAACATTTGTTTTAACGATGTGTTTACACAGATTGTTGTAGACACAAAACACATGAAATTATTTCCCCTTACCATTCTGGGTAGCTCACTCCAAGATAATCAATCAAGGCAGGAACTGGGAGAACTTCTTGCCTGTTCTGAGGAGATGGGGGGGATGGTATAGCAGACTGTGTTCTGCTTGTGTTTATCGACACATTTAGAAGACAAAAGACGCTGATGGAGAGGTGCGAAGGGATTTAAGGTGGGCCGGATTTACGAGATTTTTCGTTGGCTCTGGTAATTCTAGTGTTAAAACAGAAGTGCACAGTTGACACAACACAGTGCACCAGAGTCACAAACACAAGACACAGCAAAAACACCACCTGCTTACCAAAGCACCTAACTAAGAGCAGCTGTACAGGTTCGGAGGAGGTGGTCACTGGATCCCAAACCCAGAAAAACAGCCTGCTCTTTGTCGAGTGTGTGTCACATGTGTATGTGTCCTAGTGCACAACCAGTCCAACTTCATTTTATATAGCTGCTCACCTTGTTCACATTATCACAATGCTTTTTGACAGAGGAATGGGAAATATCTGTCCTGGGCAGTGTACTGTATTGCTTCCAAGTGTCCCCAAGACGTATTCTCATTTGTCAAGACCAGTCTGGTAGCTGCAAGCTAGGGGGCTTTGTGCACTCTACGGTGCCCTCTCAGCAGCATTACACAAAACATATTTCAGTAGGGACGAGAGAGCGTGCGGCAGGGTGGGAAGAGAGCCTCAAAACACATGTCCTGCCAAGCAGGCCTGTTGCTCTTCCAAAATCGTTTATGATGGAATGAGTCACACATGAAATATTTTTCAAGGAGGGAGCAGAACAGCGGCGACTGCAGTGTTGCAGGCAGAAGAGAGAATGAGTGCTGTAAGTGTCCTCTCGCGCTGCTGTGGACTCTGTTATTAACTCTGCATTCTTCCTCTTCCACAGGCAGCCTCTTCTGCCCTCAGCAGCCTGGGCCATGTTTACACTGCCATTGGAGATTACCCCAATGCCCTGGCCAGCCACAAACAGTGCGTCCTTCTTGCCAAACAATCCAAAGACGAGCTCTCAGAAGCACGGGAGCTGGGCAACATGGGAGCAGTATACATCGCAATGGGGGACTTTGAGAATGCAGTGCAATGCCATGAACAGCACCTGAAGATTGCTAAGTCTCTGGGCAACAAGCGGGAAGAGGCCCGTGCATACAGCAACCTCGGCAGCGCCTACCACTATAGGCGGAACTTTGACAAAGCCATGTCGTACCACAATCATGTGCTGGAGTTGGCGCAGGAGCTGGAGGAGAAATCCATTGAGATGCGGGCATATGCTGGCTTGGGCCATGCTGCCCGCTGTATGCAGGACCTGGAGCGTGCCAAACAGTACCATGAGCAGCAGCTCAGCATTGCAGAGAGCCTCAAGGATCGAGCAGCAGAAGGCAGGGCTTCTTCTAATTTAGGTAAGATGTAGGTGAGGGTCGCATGTGGGCATTGTTGATGGGTCTGCAAAAATCAGTGGAAGGCATGGCAAAAAACCAAAGAAGGTACAGTGATTGTGTGGTTTTTAATTTAAATCAATGCAGACAGACAGCAGACAAGCATTCAAACATGAAAGCAACAAACAGAAACATTGCCATATCGCTACACAAAACTGCCAACACAATCACACATGCAAACACAGAGAGACAAGCGAGCAGCAGCTACTGTTATGAATCATCCAAAACTAACTTTATTTACCTACTTTACACCCTCCCAAGAGGTGACTTACAAAACAAATGATCACAACGCAAGATAAAAGGAATACAACACATGGATATGACAAAAGATGTACAAGTGACCGGTCACATGCTAAACGTAAGAATGGCCAATTACACCCATCATTTGTTCTGAACATAAGGACTGAAGGAAACACCAGAGTTAAATGTTGTGAAGAAGTTTGAGCAAACATAGGCCAGTGTCGGTGGCATCAAGTAGGATGGCATTGAGGTAAAGCATTAGTTTGTTAGGGTGAATTGCTGTATTTCTCCACTCGGCAAGTAAATCACTTAGTGTCGGTCATTTAAGGCTATTTAAAATAGCCATAGCCAATAAAGGATGAACACACAAAAATTAAAGAAAATCTGAACAAGAAATGGGAGTGTGTTATCACACTATAGTTGATATCAAGAACAACCTACACAGAATCATCCATTTATGCTAGGGGACAACAGCAATTCACTCTGCATCCAGGAGGCAAGTCTCATGGTTTACCTTTGACTCAAATAGACAACGTCTCAGAAGTAGTGAGACGGTACAATAAAAACAAGAACAGAAAGTACAAGTTAGCTATAAGCTGACATTTGCTTTTAAAAATAAAAAATGCCAAACAGTATAACTTAATGAAATGAGCAGCATAATACATTTTATTAAAAAAAATTATAAAATAAAAAAAACTTTAAATATGGTTTATATTGCTAATATCAAACCTGCTTATGTCTCCATTGTCAATCTTTGATAACCAGTCAAATATGATTTATCACCACTACATTAAGCATATTAAGTAAGGGATCAGCCTGGGTCTGTATGGTCTCCACACTGGGAACACAGATTTTCCAGTCAATCTAAAAGAGGGCTTTTGGGCTGTGAACATGTCCACTACAATGAACAATGAATGTATCATTCTTGAACAGAGGTCTATATCTAGTCATGTACTGGATGATTCCGCCTTGTTAATTGCTGAATTTAATTAAATTACACATGCTTAGTAACAAAACTTCAGCTGGATGGAAAGAATCACAACAGCTAAGCAAACAGGTAAATGATCACTTATTTAGAGTTAGTTATTGCTTTAGAATTTAAGTGCGGCAGGAAACTAAAAACACTGAAGATGGGTCTTCATATAGTTATAGGTAGTTCTGTAATTTCCAGTTATAACTTATAATGTGATCTTTATTTTCTAAATCAATACATCTTTACTTTATACAGGACCTTCTATAGTGTATGATCCCAAGGCATTTTAAAAACAATCTAATACAATAAAAGCATGAAAATATGTAACTCTAATATTCTCACATCAGTACAAAACACAAAGGACTTTCTAAACAGTATCAGGTGTCGGTGAAAAAGAGCATCACAGCTGTAGGAAGGCTAGATTAAAATAATACACAGAGTACACAAAAGTGCAACAGAAATTACCACAAGGCAGCATGGGTCATTTCAAAATAATGCAAATGTATAATAAACAAATGAAAATGCAGGCCTTCGTTGGAGCCTAATAAGATCAACATCCACTAAGCATATAAATCAAAATGAAAAGAATGAGCACAGGTATTGACTGAGATTGACGTTTGACAGACAACATGGAGAGTTGAATTACACACAGAATTAGCAGGTGGCCAATTGGTCAACTAAGAATGGCCTGATGAAAAATATATTTAATATGATATACTGTGGACTTCTATGGCAATAGTCATAAACTAAACTAATGTGTTGGCAGCATGGTCATCACTGTAAATAGCCTGTCACACACATTAGTTTAGTTTATGACTATCGTCCAGTATTTGGTGAACAGTGAAACTCTGACTTGCATGTCTCATCAACATGCATCACATCGCCACACTCGTGTGCCATGATCAGGGAGTATAGTAATTCAAACATATTACTAAAAGTGACTGCTACCAGACAAATTACTAACATCACTGCTAACAAGTATTTTTGTGACAAAACCATACCCAACAATGCTGAAAAGAAATGGATTTCCTTCCAATTTCTAACTTGGCTTTGAATTTTTCTTCTGTAGTAATGCTTTTGTTTGATCATCTGCTTATGCATCTTTCACCTACAGTTAGCACATAAATGGCAGCTTTCTATCATTTACATACTCTGAAAACCTGAATTAATCATCTTCTTTGTCCACATGACAAGACCAAGCTAGTCTGATTACAGTTTCTCTCACATGAATTGCCAATTATCATTCCTAGAAAAACCTAAACTTGTAAATGCTTTACACATGCAGATGGTGCACAAATGTGACAGGTACAAGAGTGCTGCATGAAAATATAATCATTCTGAGCTTCTTCCAAGTTAATTTCCTCGAACATGTCAATACTTCCTGATATGGACAAGAAGGTTCATTTTGTGACTTGATTTTGCTCTGTAGGAGTTCTCATGTCTATCTAAACACACTTTAAACACCTGCATTCAAGTCTATTTCAATCTATATACTGCCACAGTTTAAGTGGGCATATGGGGAGGCGTGTCCCAAGATACACTGGCACCCCTCCAGGGCTGCTTCTAGACATGCACCCATTATGACTAAAACAGGTGCCAGCCTTCCACAAACATGGCCAACAAAAAGCCTTTTTTGAAAATGAATGTGTCAATGGATGAACATCCTGACAAATCTAATGACAGATTGTAAAGCGTATTGCATGAAATTTTATAAGCAAGTTCTTTTCAGGATTTGATTTTCCCAGGAGAATATACATTAGGTCTGTGTTGAACACATCCTACTTATTTTAGGTTATTGTGTTAAAATTTTTAAGATACAGAATCTCCCTTTGAGTGACCCAGAGGAGCTAATGTGGAGCAATACTGTACAAAGGAGGAAGTCTGGTGAGGTTTGTTGTGCATCAGGCTGCTTCCAACATGCTAATATCAGAGGCTGTGTAAGAGGCCACTACACACCATGGTGGCCACATGGTTTTATGGACATGTCCTGCTTTCCTGCTCTTGTAAATAATTTTAGGAAAGTTAAAAAAATAAATAAATAATAAAATGGCAAGCAATTTGTTAGGGATCATAAATTTGTGATTAAGCAGGCAAGACACCCCAGAAATCAAAATAGATGCCTGTGCTGCAGGCCATAGTGAGACAGTTAGAAAGGTTTCTGGCAGGTGTCCTTAGAAATAATTCAAAACAGGTGAATTGAATGATGGAGTGAGAGAAGGAAGGAAGACAGTACAGTATATGCCTGATAAAGCAGGAGACCTGCCTTACAACCTTAGAAAGCATGTGCAGGTAGGCCCAGCTGGATTCAAAGAAAAAAATTCTGTCAGGCAATAACAGGAAACAGTTTAAATGAGTTTCACGTTTTCAGTAATGGAGCATTTATTATATTTTATTTTACAAAAGACTTTTCCCAAAGGGACTTAAAAAAAATCAGGATATTTTAAAACAGTTTAAATACTTTAATATACAGTAACATCATGAGCTGAAACAGGACCTAAACTGGGTTAAGGCCCACAATACTCAAGCAATAAAATAAAACTGTATTTGTGTGCGAGAAGATTCTAACTGCTTTCATATTAGCTCAAAGTACTTTAATCAGTCAGGGCTGACTGTTTCAGATTCAAAATGTCAAAGGTTACAGTCCCCATCTTTTGTCATTCTTTTATATTTGTCTAGCTTCTGATATGTGACCCAACACCAAATTAGCTTCTTTTGAGGTACAGGACACAGAATGGATAACTCCTAGCTCCTTCAGTAACAGCAAATGGCCCAAGTCTAACAGCAGTTACTGCCCTCTGAACCATGGCATCAGCAGCAGGTCTGCACTCTTATTACAGTATAGCCTTTTTGGATTTATCCAGTTATTACAAGATCAAAGTAGCCCAAGTGTTCAACATAGGTTTATTTGTCTGTAGTGCTTTCCTCTCCAAGTCCAGGCAGTTGTCACATTCCATTAGACAAAATTCAATGCTCTTGTTCATAACCAACACTCCTGCACATCTGACAGTTCCATTCTGCATGGTTATTCTGATGTATAAGTTTTGATTTCTGACTTCAGCAAACAAATGCAAGGTTTGTGGCTCTGTGGAGAAGGTACTGGGGTTCTTTGTGAAGAGATTCACTTTATCTAGGGAGGTTTCACTGTTGTCTCACATCATCTTCATTTTAGAACTTTGTCAGTATCTGTGGATCAATAAAGCTCCTCTGTTGTAGACATAATTATAAGGAATCTAAAATACTCACACGGCTGGCCAAGATGTCCTTTTAATTAGAATGAACTGTCCTGGCAGAAAGTGACATTTTTCACATTGGCATGCTGTGGGTTGGATCCATTTACACTCCAGACAAATGGAAAAAGCACCAGACTTGGTGACTTTGTCTGCTTGTTTAAATTTCAAGAATACATGAAGCCCTCAACAAATCCAAAATAAACTATACAAAGAATCACAAAATCCAAAACAGAGTGCATTCTCATTGGAGTCAACTTAGTAGTTCCTACATAGGATTGTAATACCAGCTTACATAGAGATGTTAAGTATTGAAGGTGAGAAGATGTTTCTGAGCCCTAAAGTCACACTTCTTTAAGAAGGAATGCTGTACAATTCAGTAAGTAACTGAACTGAATTAGGTGAGTTTAAATGGCATGTTAAATTTGATGGGGGTTACATTCCAGTGCTTGTTCGGAGCCTTGCCTCTGATCATAGTCAGCCATCTGCTTAGGTGCTTCAGAACATCTCAGTGCCTTGGGGGAAAAAAAAGTTTTTATTTCAGTCGGGGTAGCGAAATTGTACCTTCTCCTGTGGCAGCATTCTTAATGTGGTGTCAGAAACTCTGCTGATTTAACAGTAACTTAACCTTACATGGTTCTAGAGATCAAATTGTCTTAGAGTGCCTTTGCTCGAAGTGGTGTGGGTGTTCAGAGGGACTGTTTAACCATTCGGAATGACTGATATTTAATCCAGGGAGAAATGTTGACCCAGAACTTGGGCCAGAAGAGATATAACACATGTTGTCTTGTTCCTTGCAGAGGTATCTTATGCAGTCTATTTCTTTCATACCAGGAAAGATGCTCAGAAAATCAAAAGTCAATTCATTTTGTTGTGTAAGAAGCATCTGGTACTGGTACATCTGGTACATAAGTAACTCATAATGCAGTAAAAATTAACATCATTGCAGACTATTTTATTGGCATAAAACAATTGCTTCCATATTTGACTAACTCACTCATCGTCATTATACGGTGATGCTGTGATAAAGAAGTGAACTTTATAAATTGACCTTTTTTAGTTTATACGGCATCTTCCACAATGACTGCACCCAAAGAAGTTTTACAATGCTGTTACAACAGTTCATAAAATGTCTAGATAGAACTTCATAGAACTTTATTTTATCTCCAAGGGGAAATGTGACTTTTTACAGAAGCTATTTAAATACAGTGGAACCTCAGGTCACGACCATAATTCGTTCTAAAACTCTGGTCATAACCCGATTTGGTCGTGACCCGAAGTAATTTCCCCCATAGGATTGTATGTAAATACAATTACAGTAATCCCTCGCTATATCGTGCTTCGCCTTTCGCGGCTTCACTCCATCGCGGATTTTATATGTAAGCATATTTAAATATATATCGTGGGTTTTTTGCTGGTTCGTGGATTTCTGCGGACAATGGGTCTTTTAATTTCTGGTACATGCTTCCTCAGTTGGTTTGCCCAGTTGATTTCATACAAGGGACGCTATTGGCAGATGGCTGAGAAGCTACCCAACTTACTTTCTCTCTCTCTCTCTCTCTTGCGCTGACTTTCTCTGATCCTGACGTAGGGGGTGTGAGCAGGGGGGCTGTTTGCACACCTAGACGATATGGACGCTCGTCTAAAAATGCTGAAAGATTATCTTCACGTTGCTACCTTCTGTGCAGCTGCTTCCTGAAGCGACATGCTGCACGGTGCTTCGCATACTTAAAAGCTCGAAGGGCACGTATTGATTTTTGATTGAAAAACAAACTCTGTCTCTCTCTCTCTTTCTCTGCTCCTGACGGAGGGGGTGTGAGCTGCCGCCTTCAACAGCTTTGTGCCGCGGTGCTTCGCATATTTAAAAGCCAAACAGCCCTATTGATTTGTTTGCTAGAGATTGTTTTCTCTATCTATGTGACATTCTGTGCTCCTGACACGCACTCCTTTGAAGAGGAAGATATGTTTGCATTCTTTTAATTGTGAGACAGAACCGTCATCTCTGTCTTGTCATGGAGCACAGTTTAAACTTTTGAAAAAGAGACAAATGTTTGTTTGCAGTGTTTGAATAATGTTCCTGTCTCTCTACAACCTCCTGTGTTTCTGCGCAAATCTGTGACCCAAGCATGACAATATAAAAATAACCATATAAACATATGGTTTCTACTTTGCGGATTTTCTTATTTCGCGGGTGGCTCTGGAACGCAACCCCCGCGATGGAGGAGGGATTACTGTAATCCGTTCCAGACCATATGAACTGTATGTAAACATATTTTTTTTTAAAGATTTTTAATCACAAATATAGTTAATTATACCGTAGAATGCACATCACAAGTGTAAACTAAATGTAAAAACATTGAATAACACTGAGAAAACCTTGAACAACAGAGAAAACTAACATTGCAAGAGTTCGCACTATAGCCTTACGACCTGATCACTGTAAACAAAAACTTTTTTTTTAATGAGTTGTAAGCACAGGGGAAAAAAGGAACATTTGAACAAATCCAAGCTTTATTTAAAAACCAACCATAAGCAACCAAGAAAGTAATATTGCAGGAGTTCACGATAATAGCCTTACGACCCGATCACTGTATAAGCTTTTTTTTTTTAATGAGTTTTAAGCACAGGGAAAAAAATGAACATTTGAAAAATCCGTAATTTAATAAACAACCAAGAAAAGTAACATTGCAACAATTCACGCTACGAACCGAAAAATGAACATTTGAAAAATCCATAATACAAAAACTAACCATAAACCACCAAGAAAACTAACTTTTCATGAGTCGAGTTCTGGCATGAAGGAAGTGAGGAGGAACTGAGTGGAGAGGAGGTTACAGATTTGAGGGAGAGTCCGACTCCGCGATGGAGGGATGTTCTCCTTCAGGTGTTTAATCTGTTACGATTTCTTGGGTTTCTGGTGTTTTTAGCTGTTTAGCTAGTGGATAAGACTTCACAAAATCGCGGTCTAATGTGACTTGCCTTTGCCTACGCATTAAAATGTTTCGGAAATGCGAGACGACATTGTTATTCATCATGTTTATTACTCTGTTCGTAACCGCTTTGTCAGGGTGGTTCTTTTTCGAAAAAATCCTGGCACTCATTCCATTTTTCCATGATGGCTTTTATCGCATCACTTTTTATAACCGGCCTTTCCTCTTCTTCCCCGGAGGACTGCTCCTTGGTGAGAGTGAGCAACCTAAGCTGCTCCTGCTGGAGTTCAGCGAGTTCCTCCGTCATCAGCTCCTCCTTGTGATCCAGGACCAGCTCCTCTGTGTCCTCATTGTCCACTTCAAGACCCATGCTCTTGCCCATGAACACAATCTCATCCACAAAAGGAGGCTCAAAGCTTTCTAAAACCTGTTCAGGAACGCATTCAGGCCAAAGTTTCTTCCAGGCCGAGATCAAGGTCCGGTGTGTGACATCTTCCCAGGCTTTATCAATGAGACTGATGCAATGAATGATATTAAAATGGTCCTCGGTCACATTGAAGCACCTAGCAAATAGTCCTTTGGTGTACAGCTTCTTAAAATTTGAGATAACCTGCTCGTCTGTGGGCTGCAGAAGAGGAGTTGGGGGAGGAATGACGACCTTAATAAAAGTCGTACTCCTCGACCATATCGTCAACTAAATTTGGAGGGTATGCCAGTGCATTGTCCATCAGAAGAAAGCATTTTTTAGGCAGGTTATTCTCTTCGAGATATCGCTTCACGGCGGGAGCAGAAGCCTCGTGCATCCATTCCAAAAACAAGGTTCTTGTGACCCAACCCCTTCATGTTTGCCCTCCACATCACAAGCAGTCTGGCTTTGTTTACATTGTGCTGTTTGAAAGCACGAGGGTTCTCAAATTGGTAAACGAGTAGTGGCTTGATTTTTACATCGCCACTAGCGTTAGCACACAGCAAAACAGTTAACCTGTCCTTCATTGGTTTATGGCCGGGCATAGCCTTCTCTTCCTGGTTAATGTAGGTCCTCTTCGGCATCCTCTTCCAGAACAATCCGGTCTCGTCGCAGTTGAAGACTTGTTGTGGCATATAGCCTTCGTCCTCCACTAATTTTGTGAAATTTTTCACAAATTCTTTCGCAGCTTCAGCGTCGGAACTAGCAGCCTCTCCATGCCTTACCACACTATGAATGCTACTTCTCTTGGGAAACTTTTCAAACCACCCTCTACTGTCTTTAAATTCCTCACTTTCACCACTCGTAGAAGGACAGATTTGCAGCAAATCGCCATGAATCCTCCTGGCTTTCTCACATAACATTGCATCGCTTACTCTGTCCCCTGCAAGTTGCTTCTCGTTCAGCCACACTAGCAACAGTTTTTCCCCCTCTTCCAGCACTTGAGGCCTCTGCCTGGTTAACACTGTAACTCCTTTTGCAACATCATCCGCTTTAATGGCCTCTTTCTGCTTTAGAATAGTCAAAATCATAGATTTTGACTACTTGTACTTGGCGGCGACATCAGTAACAGGAACGCCACGTTCATACTTTTCAAAAATTTCAATAAATTCTTAATAATCGGCGCGTACGAACCGGAAGGGAAATGAAGTAGAGCACAAAGAGTTCACAGCGAAATCATGCACGTCTGACCGAGAACAATGCAACACGTGCGGAAATCGGCACGCACAAACCGAAAGGGAAACTGCCTTGTTCGTATACCGAGTGTGTGGTGTTGAACAGATGCAAAAGGTTGGCGAACTTTTTGGTCGTAACCCGATTTGTACATGTTCAGAGACATTCGTGAACCGAGGTTCCACTGTAAATAAATACATAGAGATGTATATACACACACACACGCACACACACACACACACACTCACTGTATTCTGAAAATACACCTGAATGACTGAAGAGGAAGAAAATTTAAAAAGAAGAAACATTTGACTTGGCAATCACACAGAGGCACTATAAATGTGTACTGCTGTTGGTATAAAAGAGCCCCTGTAGTGTTTCTTGACACACTTCTAAATAATTTGTTGGCTTAAAGTCCTCAGTGTTACTGTGTCAGAGAGAGGATATCTAGCATTGTTCTCAATGGCACTCAGTCTTGTCTTCATTCTCTCCTCCTCTACTTTCTCCAGGGGGTCCAGAGTGTGTCTCATAACTGAGTCTGCCCTTTTAATTAGCTGGTTAATTTGGTGAGCCTCTCTTGAAGTGATGTTACTGGCCCAGCATACTACACTGGCCATTACAGAGTTGTAGAAGATGTGAAGGATGTCGCTTCTCAAATTACAGGAGCGCAAGAGCCTGCTCTGCCCCTTCTTCTATAGTGTTCCTAGACAAGTCTAACCTGTCATTGATGTGGACCCCCAAGTACTTGTAGGAGTGCACCCCCTCTACATCCACCCGCTGAATAGTGACTAGACATGGAGGCTCTTAGTTGCGGTGAAAGTCAATTAGCAGTTCCTTGGTTTTACTGATGTTGATTTGCAGACAGTTCTCAAAGTTCTCCCCCTGACTCCTCTCCTCTGTCTCGTGCTCCTTATCAATACACTCCCAAAATGCAGAATCATCAGATAATTTCTGCAAGTGATCTGACCTGCTGTTATCTTTATAGTCAGAGGTGTCCAGAGTGAAGAGCAAAGCAGACAGGCCTGTTCCTTGTGCTACTCCAGTGTTCTTCACATCTGTATCAGACAGACAGTCCTTGGGCCTCACAAACTGCAGTCTGCCTGACATACAGTCCATTACTCAGGACACCATCCACCTGCATATATCTGAGCTGACCTCTTAACAGAGATGGTTGGATGGTAGTGAAGGCCCTGGAGAAATCAGAAAAAACATCATCCTCATAGTGCTGGCAGGTTTGTCCAGGTGTGAATAAGCCTTGTGGAGCAGACAGACAAGCATCCTCCGCTCTAATCTTTGTCCAATAGGCAAACTTCAGTGGGTTCAGATGGTCTACCACAAGAGGACTCGTTGTCCAGGACCAGTCTCTCAAATGTCTTCACAATGTGAGATGTAAGGTAACTGTCTGTAGTCATTAGGTGAAGAGGTGCCTGCCTTCTTTGGAGCAGTAATAATACAGGATGTCTACAAGGCAAGAATGAGGGATGAGGCATACCCTAAAAAGACACGCAATGAGTCTGTGGTGGGATAAGTATTTCTAGGCTTCACCTGTTAAGAGGAAACCTTGAACACCACCACCACAAATAATAAAGAGATAATAATAAAGAGATGATGTTTTGACCATCCTTCCTGCTGTATCTGCTTTGATACATTGTTTCAGTGATATCCCCAATAGGTCAAAATGAACATAAAACTGTGACTCACACCCCACCCCTTGTTTCAACAGTTTGTGATTTTAAGGTCCAACTTACCCCAAATGAAACCTATCCTTGTCATTAAGTTTCAGCATTTGTTGCACAAACCTTCTTGTGCTGGATCTACCTTTAATCTAACTTGCGATGACATCCAGCACATCTAAATGTTCCTCTATTTGTTCTTATTCTTCAGCCAGTTAATAAGCAGACATACGTTTAGATTACAAAGGAGCAGCAGAGCTGCCCTAAACCCTCTCTCTACCCTACCTTACTGTTAGTATGCATTCCTGGAGGCTGCCAATACTTTTTTCCAGAATGAAAAAAAATTGAAGAAGAAAAATGCAATGTAAAACTTTACTAATTTGAGCCAGAGATCAGGCTAGAGTTCAACAGTAGCAGAAACGCAAACGTACTTGTCCAAAATGCACATAAGCCCGTCAAGCAGTCGTCTTCTGTGCAGCTAGCATCAGACCATTTTTTTTAAGTGTGGGAAGAAATAAGAATGAATATTAGGTTTTGGTTGACACAGGGATCTGCTTAGCAGCTTACTTCAATAAAATGTCAGAGCCCACTGACTGCCAAATTTCCTGCACTTCAGCACATTGCTGATCTTCACGTCCTTAAATACAAACTTTCCATCCGGACAGGCAGATTACAGGGGTCCTGGGCACTCCATGCAGCACCCAAGATTAATGTTTCAACCGCTATTGCCTTCAAGTATTCATTAGCTGCAGAACGATTTAGTCCTGTGAAAGACATTCTGCCTTCCGTTTAGAGGGAAAAAAAACAAGTGGAAAGTTAAGTGTCACACTTACATAGATAGCAGGCACACACACACACACACACACACACACATAAACAAAGACATAGAGGATATTCCAATACTCTACTCGCCACTCATCTTTTGGAAAATGGACACAGAGCCAGCTCTCTAACCAGGATTAATCCCAACAAGCTCTCTTTATTCCACCCCAGAGTTCCTGTGGCATTGAGATTTCATTGAGGCGCCTGAAAGCCTAAACCAGAGCAAGCAGCAGGACAGAGGGACCTTTTACTCATGAGGACACACACTCTAAGGGCATCACAACAAATCTGCAAAACTCTTCCAACTACAGAAAGACAGAGTCCAGGCTGGCAGTGTACTTTGTTAGTAAGTTCACCCAAACACCAGCAAACAGATAAAGGGCATCCCACAGTAAACAACTGAATACTGAAAGCTTAAATGGAGTAGCCAGTGTGCCTGCTCCTACATCATGCTAACCACAAGATGCCTTTTCTGTTTAGTCCGATACTATACTTTCTTTCTACACACATACCACTTTTCATTTTATTCTACTTGGTATTACAAATCAAGCTTGCCATGTAAAGTATATTGTTGGAGTGCATGCTGTGAATGTAGCCATGTAAAATTAAATCCTATCTAAAAAAATAAAGTCATGGTTAACCATATGCTGCTTCGATAGCAACTGTTCTTTAACTCTTTATCATTCTCTTTCTCTCTCTCCTTCACTTTACAGGAATCATCCACCAGATGAAAGGAGATTATGAGTCTGCACTGAAACTCCACAAAACTCATCTCTCCATTGCTCAGGAGCTCAGCGACTATGCTGCCCAGGGCAGGGCTTATGGTAACATGGGCAATGCCTACAATGCTCTGGGTATCTTCGACCAAGCAGTTAAGTACCACAGACAGGAGCTGCAGATCTCTATGGAGGTCAACGACAGGGCATCCCAAGCCTCCACCCATGGGAACCTTGCAGTCGCTTACCAGGCCTTGGGAGCCCATGACAGAGCCTTACAGCACTACCAAAACCACCTCAACATTGCCAGGGAACTGCGGGACATTCAAAGCGAGGCTCGGGCCCTCAGCAACCTGGGTAACTTCCACTGCTCCCGGGGAGAGTTTCTGCAAGCCGTGCCCTACTACGAGCAGTACTTGCGGCTTTCCCCTGACCTGCAAGACATGGAAAGCGAAGGGAAAGTTTGCCACAACCTTGGATATGCTCACTACTGCCTTGGCAACTATGAAGACGCTGTTAAATACTACGAACAGGATCTGGCCTTAGCCAAGGATTTGCACGATAAACTAAGCCAGGCCAAGGCCTACTGCAACCTTGGGCTAGCATTCAAAGCTCTGGCAAATTTCATCAAGGCAGAAGAGTGCCAGAAATACCTCCTTTCACTGGCGCAGGCCTTAAACAACTCCCAGGCTAAGTTCCGAGCTCTGGGCAATCTAGGAGACATCTTTGTGTGCAAAAAAGATATGACAGGAGCCATCAAGTTTTATGAGCAGCAGCTGGCACTAGCTCATCAGGTGAAGGAACGGAAGCTTGAAGCTAGTGCTTATGCAGCACTGGGTGCTGCTTACCGCATGATTCAGAAATACGACAAAGCTCTGGGCTACCATACACAAGAGCTTGAGGTCTTCCAGGAGCTGAGCGACATACTGGGCGAATGTAAAGCCCATGGTCATCTCGCTGCAGTCTACATGTCCTTGGGGAAGTATACCATGGCATTCAAATGTTATGAGGAGCAGCTAGAGCTCGGGCAAAAGCTTAAAGACCCCAGCATCGAGGCTCAGGTTTATGGCAACATGGGCATCACAAAGATGAACATGAATGTCATGGAAGAAGCCATTGGATATTTTGAGCAGCAGCTGGCAATGCTTCAGCAGTTGAATGGCAATGAAGCAGTCTTGGACAGAGGAAGGGGGTACGGTAACCTAGGGGATTGCTATGAGGCCTTAGGGGACTATGAAGAAGCCATCAAATACTATGAGCAGTACCTGTCTGTGGCGCAGAGCCTGAACCGCATGCAAGACCAAGCCAAAGCCTACCGAGGATTAGGAAATGGCCACAGGTAAGCAGCCCTGTAGAAAAACCACCCATGCATACACAGAATAAGGACAGACATTTTGATAACTGTGGACAGGTTTCAAATTCAGCACGTGCAAACAAACCCAATTGAGAGTTAAAATCATTCATATTCAGAATATACAAATGTGTTGTCATGTAACATTGAAATTAACTAGTAGCACAGACAGACAAAGTACCTGTTGAGCACTTTTTAAGGTCACTATGCTCCAAGATATATAAACACATACCCCATTACCTGAACTTCAACTGGTGCTTTATGTCACTCCTTATTTTATATAGAGTATCATCGGGTGGCTTGTGAATCAGCTAACACTGCAATATAGGATGTAAACAGTGGAGCAGGTGTCTACATCAGTACAGAAAGCACAGTAGAGTACCACAGAATGGCAAAGGTTAAAAGTTAAAATAAACTGACATGAAAAACAAAACAACACTTTCAAAATGAAGGGAGACAAGATGGAGCTTGCTGCTTAGCTGAAATACTAAATCTGACAAGCAGCAGTCACTGAATGTGAGGCATGTGTGGTTTGTCTCTGCTTTTGAAAAACATAAAAAGGATCTCTCATACAGAGGTAAAGGAAATGTCAGAGCCTCTGCTCTGTGTCAAATCACTGATGAACTTGGGTCCCCAAAGTCCCAAGAAAAAAATGCAACAGGAAGTAATCTTCTTTGAAAAGCAAAACTCCAGAAAAAGCACAGCAAAACCTTTCTAGCAAGATTTGACAGAAATAGAAATAAAACACAAACCAACATCAGAGTGTGCAGGTGAAGCCCAGAGTCTGCCCAAATGTCAGTATACAAAACTGCTACGGGTGTGTGTATCACAGATATATCTAGTGAGGTGCAGTGGGCAGTAAACACCAAGCTAACAGTGCTCGGCCTAGCTCACCACCTATGCTGTAAACATGCAAAAACTTAAACCGTGTTTTTATTCTAAATTTTAGGGCAATGGGGAATTTGCAACAGGCTCTTGTGTGCTTTGAGAAGCGCCTAGTCGTGGCCCATGAACTTGGAGAGTCTTCCAACAAAGCGCAGGCTTATGGGGAGCTGGGCAGCTTGCACAGTCAGCTGGGTAACTATGAACAGGCCATCTCTTGTCTGGAGCGGCAGCTCAGCATCGCCAGAGATATGAAGGACCGCATACTGGAAAGCGATGCCTCCTGTGGTCTAGGAGGAGTCTACCAACAAATGGGCGAATATGAGACTGCACTACAGTTCCATCAGCTAGACCTGGAGATCTCAGAGGAGACCAACAACTCCACCTGTCAGGGCCGTGCTTATGGCAATCTGGGACTGACCTATGAATCCCTGGGTAACTATGAAAGGGCAGTGGTTTACCAGGAGCAGCACCTTAGCATTGCAGCCCAGATGAATGACTTAGTGGCTAAAACAGTGGCCTACAGCAGCCTGGGGAGGACACACCATGCCTTGCAGAACTATTCCCAGGCAGTCATGTACTTGCAAGAAGGTAAGTGACTATGCATTGATCAGCAAAGATAAGAAGCACATGTCCAGAGCAGTAATCAACAGGGTACATTGTGCCACTGGCTGAAGTTTGTTCTCCTTTTAGCACACAACTTCTTCTCATGTTCTTCTCATCAAGCTTTTCCAAAAGGCTAAAAGAGAAAGCCATGAACAGAAGCACTGATGCTGCCACATCACAGAGTGCCAAAACAAGCAAAGGTTTGGATGGTGAGCTTCAGGGCCTTAATGCCAGGCAAACTGAACATTTCAAACCTGCATGCAGGTGGCATGGCAGTGCAGTAGCTGATCCCTTATACAGTAGTTTCAAAATGCTGGGCTTAGATCTTTGCCAGTTACAGTTTGAGAGTTTAGGGGAGATGCTGACTTGAAAGCTATAGCGTGCATTATGAGGATCAGCAGTAGACAGTCGGTGACCATGCAAGAATGGTTACTGCTTTACTGCCAGTTTACCCCCCAACCATAATCTATAAAGGAATACATGTGTTCAGAAACTGAATGTGTACCTTATTACTATTATTATACTTCTGGCAGAAGTACAAATTACTGAGGTATCTAATGTAATATTTTGCTTTGTGAAATTTTATTTTAGTGCTGCAGCCAGTATTAAAATGTGAATCTCTCCAGAATGCTACTGTGACTGCTTCTACCACTTTATAATGCTGTAGATGTTTTTTTTTTTTTTTTGTGGCCTTACATATGAGGATAGAGTTGCTGCTTAACAAGTAATTAAAGGAGGTTTATCTAGTTTTAGTATATGCCCCATAGAATGGTGAAAGTGAGGAAGACACTGTTGTGTTGCACACTGTTGTTAGCGTCAGTTAGCCAATTGATTATCTCAGGAGAAAGAAAACTATATACCAAATACACAAATGCAAAAAAAATGTAGATTGTTTGCTAGGAGTTTATCTGGGTTTGAACTTGTATTGCATCTCATTATTATAAATGATATCTTTTACTTTGTATTATGCATGTAGAAAGTTAACTGATTAAATGCTGGGCGGCACAGTAGCTCAGTGGTTAGCATTGGAGTGTCAAAGAAACAAAGCCCTGGCTCAGTCAGAAACGTCTGTGCTATTGTTAATCCATGTGCAGTTTATGTGGGATTTTCCTCCATCTTCCCCAAAGATGTGGTGTTTTAAGTTAATTGGTTAGTGTGAACCTATGGGAGTTTACCATGGGATAGATTGGCACAATCCTGTTATGGTCACATTTGTTTAGTTTTTCATTACCCCTCTTAAGCACTAATGTTGTTATTTTGAGATCTATGTAAGGGCATTAAGACTATTGACAACTTCTGGATAATTATTTGGTGACACATGCAGTAGTTTAAATGTCACGTCATCGTCCAACCAGTTTAAATGTTAAATTATTTTTCTATCTTGCATGACTAGTTATCATAACAAGTTACCATTTTGTTAGCATTACCACAACTTTGCAGCATCTGATCGCCAAAGGCTGTTGTTCCCAATTGTCTGATATTGCCGATCTTTGTGTGCGATTTTCTTTTAGTATTCAGATATTTATATTTTAGACCACATTACTTATTCTTTCACCTTTGAATTTTGATTAGTGTTTTAATTAGTGAGGAAAGTAGGATGGAAAACTCTAGTTGTGACTGTGTAATGTGGCACTTACATCTATCTTCAAGTCACTGTATACCCTTTACTCTGCTCCTTGCAATAGCATAGCATTTTTCCTCCTTGCACCCAGTGCTGCTGAAATAGACTTTTGTCCCATGTGAACCTCAATTAGGCAAAACAGGTCTGAAAATGTTCTGTAAAGCTGAGACAAGAGATCCTGGAATCCAGTAACAGAATAGTTGTGTGTAATGCTCCACTTAACAAGTTGTCACACTCGAGTCAGAGGGTGTGAAGAGTAACACAAAGTTCATCCTATGACGGAAAGACGACTGAAGCACAGTAAAAATGTCAAAGTACTCCATGGAAATATGGGCTACAAAAACTGGAATGAGTAGTGTGAGAAGGAAAACTGTGAGTGAGCTCTACAGTCTGTTTCAGAGACTGCTGGCAGACATAATGATCATTTGAAGAAAAATCTAAATAGGAAAGAATAAAGGGAGCCTAGCATCATCCTCAGTGTAAATGCTTCCATTGATAAAATATTGAAAGACAGCTGAAGAGAGCTGGCATGGCAAACAGCCAAATGAGTGTTCACTAAGCACTATGCAGCAAAGCTTTGGTCCAGTGTCGTGACCACATTAATACGTCCATACAGATTGAATTAATATGGTTATTTTTATAACATGAGCAGTGGAAATTGTTACAGACACTAGGCAAACTCAAAGTCAAAAGGTGGGCAGAGGTCAGCAAACACATAAGCAATAGTGACTGAAGACTGTAAAGGTCAGTGAAGTCCTAGCTCAATTTCAAGGAATTTCTGAAAGTTAAGCACTAGAAGTACACTATTTATTTTGGAAAATGTTATTTATTAGTCATTTCATTTCAGCAAAGTTTAAACAAGTGAAGCTACCAGTAAAAAGTTTGTCCTCAGATAAAACAGCTGTTGTGATGTCAGATGTCCAAGCATACATAACACAACAATTAAAAACCAACTACTGTAAATACTGAACAGAATACAATAAAAACAAAACATGGTGCTACTAAGCTGCAGTTCAAGACAGACAGTAAAAGGATCCGCATAAGCAGATCTCTGCCTTTTGGGAGTTTACTCAAGTAAATATCAAAAAGTGTGCAATTAGAGGTGCAGAAGTTTAATGTTCAAAGCTAACGTTTAAGAAAATGAATGCTGGAGATTCTAAATGATTGCATCAGTGTAGTCAAATGAAATTGATGGGACTCCAATAATAATATCTGATTGTCCTTGTAGTCTGTGGATTATTTGTACCAAAGCAAACTTAGAAGAATGTGAGGTGCTTTAAAAAGTGACAAAAAATAAATGCTGAATTCAATGATGCAATCCACCAGGGACCAAAATCACACGTTGTAAAAGCAGTGGCAAACTAGGTAGACAGGAAACAGTAACTTGCTAGTGGACTAGAGAAGGATTTACCATCCTACATTTAGGATCAGGAAGCAAGTCATAAAACAGATAGTTTAGCTAAAGGTATAAAAATAAAAAGAATGTGTTAAATGTAGCAACAAAATCAAGAATTCCTCAGAAAAAATACTGAATGAGGTGAATGAACAGATGCTGAATAAAGGAAGACAGTCACAACCTATGGATAGTGGAAGCTGTGGACATCCTCATTAGTAAGGAGATAAAAACGGCAGGCTCAACTGGATTTGTGGAAGAAATGCTGAAACTGGAGCAGCACTTGAAGTGCAATGGATGACAGATGCTCTCTGCATGAGGTATTAAATGACTCTTATTCCATTATACAAAGGAAAGGGAGACCCAGCTTTTACAGCAGATAATGAAGAATGAGGCTTCTCCAGGATCTGATTTTAACAGTGATAGATCTGCTATCCAGAAAGGTACATGCATGAGGACTCTTGTATGTGCATGGTCTTGTATAATTTGTAACAGAGGAGAGTGACAAAAGCAGAACATTAAAGAAAAAAGAAAATACTCTGGTTGGGTATACTTGACCCAGTGCACAAGTGTGTACAAGGGTCCATATAAATGCCTTAAGCACTTTCAGACTTGTGATCCTCACAGTAAGATATAAAACCATTTTGAGCAGCTTTAGGTTCACAACACGTAAGCCAATGTTCACTTACTGAAGGATCTCACCTCCCCTGTGTTGATTAAACTAGTTTCACAGCAAATCTGTGTCTCCATTTTATTATCATCTAAACAAATACTCATCTTGTATGTGATGAGTTTATCTGAATAAATGGAATACAATGAAATGGGCTGTAAGCACACTACTTGCCCAAGTATCACCTATTGGAATCCTAGACCATTACCCACTAGTTCCATGCCTACCAAAACATTGAAGCTCACTTACAGTCAAGTATGCAAATACTTAAAATGTAAGGTGTTAAAAAAAAAGGGAGCCAACTGTATTCTATTGTTTGCACATAAATGATTTAGAACAGAACAGATTGAAATGTTGATGCAGCACTTTAAAGATTTGGTGAAGCTCTGCAGTTTTCTTCTAGTCTTTGCTATCCATGCCAGTCAGTATTAACATACACAGCAGGCATAGGGCTACTCGCAATGATTACAAACACAACACTAAGGGGAATTTGGTCAGATGAACATATATGAAATGTTTCCAATACAACTGCAATGGATATTATTTATTCTGATGTGTTGCCCCTTCAAATCCTAGAATAGCTCCTCATAACTCACAGTAACGTATGCCAAGGTATATTTCATAGAATGCTTGATATTCATTGTTTTCATTCTGTACCTTTACTTCTGGAAAGCACACAAAGAGTGCTGAAATAATCTGTCTTAGGCTGAATTGTGCTTGTATTGTTATGGCATACCAGACACACTGATCTGTACAGGGCTATTAATTGAGCGTACTGACACATGAGTGCTGGAGTTTAAAGCCGAAGGTCACATGATTAACTCGTATTCCTGTTCTCCCAGGTCACCCTGATGAAATTTCTTATATTAGTGAATAATTATACCAAAAACTTCAATTTGTAATTTGATTTTGGTAAAAGCATCAGGTAAATGATTATGTTGCCAAAGAATGGTGATATTTTGTATATCCGTGTAAGATTACACTTTAATCTGTATATGTGGTAATAATGACTTCATAAATCTATAAATAAATGAATAAATGTAAGTAACAGCAAAAGAACTTGCTCTTTGTGGCTCATAAAGATTTAAGAACAATAGCATAGAGTCTCACATATGACATAGCATGTGACCGGGAGTAAGCTCATCTTTGTCTTGCTTACAACTATTGTAAAGCAGAGATTAGTAACAATCAATGAACTTAAGTGTTGACCTGCAACACTGCATTATGGGGGGAAACAGACAAGTCAAAGCAGTCATTTTAAGAAGTAGAAGTGTAATTGTATGAATCCCACTTCTGCGTGTGGTAAAGAAGCAAAACAGAATGGTTGCCCTAGAACAACAGACTGAACCAATGAATGCATATGTGATAGTAGCAGGGCATTACAATAAGGGGCTCTTGGGACAACGATTACCTTTGCAGACTGACCGCAAAAGGAATGCAGATGGGATAGTGAACAATCTTGTAATGGAAGCTATAAAACTATCAGCACACTGCTTCACCCTAAATGAAGTACACAGACAATGAAATCTTAAGTTGAGTTTGTCTGGACAAATATTAAAGGAATACTCTGTTTTAAAATTAATCTTTTTTAATATAATATTAAACAATGTAGTTTTGTGTTGATAGCCAAAATATATTTAATCAAATTTTGTTAAATGGAGAACAGAGGTAAACATTCTGATAGAATGACCGTCTAAGGAGATAAACTCTGGACCACAGCAAACATTATTACTTAGGGGCTTCGGCCCTGCTCGCCAACCCCCGGGTTTGTTTTTCTGGAAATACAATTTAAAGAGATTGTTTTTTTCATGGGAATTGTTACATTTGCATTATGTCCACTTTTACTTTAAAACTTCAGTAAAAACAATATTTGGAATTGACTTTTCTGATAAAAATGTTTTTACGGCCTTCCACTGTTAGACTTTCGTCTGCTGTTATCACTTTCTTTACCTCTGATTCGTTAATTTCTTGTGGAAGTCCAAATTGCTGCATCGTTAAATCTTCTGCTTCTAAAATGTATTTGATGATCGAAAGAGCTGTTTGTTCATTTGCCTTTTCGGATAATGGTCCTTAGAACGCTTCTCCACAATTGTAAACTATCAACTTCACCCGTCATAATTAAGTACACGAAGAAGTGTTTTAATTTGTCAGGCATCATTACAGAAGTGGCATCAGACATCATTTCAAACATATAGTCGTCCGATTTACATAACCCAGCTGCTCGTGCCGCTTCTTGAAAGGTACCATACATAGTTCCATCTATAGTTAGAACATCTTTATATGACGTTGCCCCTTTTGATTCACATAAAAACAATTTTAAATGAAACCGTTCAATATCTTTTGGTGATACAATATTTAACCGAGCAACACTTTTGCAATTAATTTTTCTTGGATGCCACACTCTTTTTTGTTTCTGCCACTTGTAATGTTGAGGAATTTGCGCATACATATATGCTTTTGCATTTACGTCTTTTTTATTAAGTTCAAAATAAGCCAATAATTTTTTATTTCTATTTTTCGCTACCTCTGAAGCTTCTACTTCTTTGCCCTCTTTAAATTGAATCATATTCTGACCTGGTAAATGAATCCATAACAGTTCAACAAAATGACTTCAACCATGCATTGGCAATTCCATTAAATGCCACCCGCTTTCCATTGCATTGATGTACCAAGTATCTAAATATGCTTGAACTTTGTTCTGAGACTGTTCTTTGGATAAAGTTACATGTACTCTATCGCGCCCTTTATGAATGTACTTGTAGATGTGCTTAAAACTCATAACTGACCCACAATACTCGACATTAATATGACAATCAAATCATTTGAGCAAATACAGGTTATATGGTACAATCATTGAATTATCGAGCATCACAATATTACCATCTTGTTGTTTGTGACGATTATCTCTTCGGCGATTTATCACGAAAGCCAGCCTTAGTCATATCTGTTGTTTGAACGAGCGCTTTTGGAAATTTCTTTAAACACTTTTTTTCTTTTGTGTCCTAACATACTGAATCTTTTAAATGGGTTCCGTGAGACATGTGTTTAGTGGCTTTGTACCATAATTCAGGATTGGTTTCTCTGTTTGGAGTATCAGCACAGACAAAGCGATCATCATCAGCAGTTAATTTATTTTGCAAAGTAACCAATAAATGCATGTGAGGCAAACCCCGTTTTTGAAATTTGATCATGTAAATGTATGCTCTGATTTGACCAAACACCGTTTCGAGTTCATTCAATAAAAATAAGACTTTCTGATAAAACAATCTACTTACGAAAGTGGGAATATCCACAGCCGATGTAGCCGGTGGCATTGTTCTCAAGAATCTGCAGATTTCTGGCCACTGCAGATTGCACGTCATTGTAATAAATAAATCTGGCTGACCGATAGTTCGGGATATTGACATTGCATCATGATATACTGTAACTGTTGCAATGCTCTTGGACTACCTTGATATTATGATGGTAATATTACTGCTGTACCTGTTTTGAATTTGTCTGGACTATTGATATTTGAATTTTGAACGTGATCAATGAGACCTTGCATATGTTCCTTTCTAAGTTTTGCTTGATTTGATTTAATAAAGAAGAGACAATTCACTTCAACATTTAGATACGCATTAATAATGTAATGTTGCGAAAGACGTTGCAGATCTTCTTCACTTACTCATTATCAGAATTTGCACATAGATTATTATTGTTCTTTTTTGCATTTTTTTGGTCATTCTTTTCTCTCCAACACTTTTGGGTCTCTTTGACGCGCTGCTCTTTCTTCTTCGCTTAGTCGTGGACGTGTCATCTTTAACTTATACATTATATTAGAGCTGCTGTTTCTTCTTCGCTTAGTCGTTTTTGAAGTTCTATCCAACAACTGAGAGGTTAGACGACCATGATCTAGTTTGAAAATGTTTGTAAGTAGGGCGTGACTTTCCAAGGTCACCGTCTCACGGGACTTGCTTCCAAAGGATGTCAGTACGACGTGACTTGACCATGACGCGGGACGTGAAAGTGCCTCTCTGAAGTGTCTCTGTCTCTCTTCAAAAGATGACGTCTCATCCCAAGTTTTTTTTTTTTTTTTTTTTTTTTTTTTTAAATAATAGAGAGATATGGCTAACTCCTTTATCTATGGCGACAAAACACCTGACAGATACAATGGGCTATAATTTTTTTGTTTATCCAATTGGAGCACAGGCAGGTGAAGTGTCTTGTCCTCACTGCATTTTCGGAGTTTTCTCAACCACGACTACAAACCAAATATGATAGGTTAAACATCAAAAACATCACTTTTGAGTGGACCATTCTTTTAAAAGCTGTGGATCACCAGAATGACAAACTAATAGCTTTACTTTAACGCATATACAGTACATAAATAGAACATCTCTGTCAGTAAATATCCACCACCAGACATCAGACATTCTCTATGCTTAGTTTGTTTTCAACCAGGCAGGCCAAAGGTACATTGTGGAACTAACAGAAAACTCTCAGCCTCAGCTGTACCAAGAAAGAACAGGGAAGGTAGCTGACTGTTGCACGCACATGACAGCATTGATGGAGCTCTCAAAGTCCTAGTGCCATTGTCATGAAACTTGAGGATCTCAACTTGTGTCACTGAGGAGTAAACCTCATTTGTCATTTTAAAGTAACACTTTCAAATGTATTTAATCCAATTTGTTTTTTGTCCACATCAGCATTATAAACTTTTAACAAGCTAGAATCATTTGTAAGAAAAGATAAGACATGATAAGTGGGAGTAACACACACTGCCTAGAACCTTCTACAACACTCAGTCCACCTCGAGGCATGTAAGCAAAAAAATAAAATGAAATTAAGTCCAACAAAAAAGAAAGAATAAGCACACAAAAAAAATACTGGATAAAGTGGCTCCAGGTAATGCCTTATTTGTTTCTTGCGCAATACTGCCTGTTGAAATGGTTTCTAGATGCTTAAATAAATGTTGTCTTTTGCCATCTCTTCATTCAACTATCAAGTTTTCATTCTGTTGACAGATGTCTTAGCTGTGAACAATTACAGGTAAATTAAAACATTTATAGATGCCAGTTGTCCAATTTTACCTACCCATGGAATGTCCCTCAAAATTACAAAAGTACCATCCCATACTATATGAGCAAGGTCACAGGAACTTATCCCATCAAGAACAGGGCAGGAATAATCACCAGTTCATTGCAAAGTGAACACGCACATACACACGGTCCAGTTTAGCATTGCCAATCCACCTAACCTGCATGCATTTGGATTGAGAGAGGAAAATGGAGCATCAAGAGAAAACCCATGCAGACACAGAGATAAGATGCAAACTACAGGCACGGAGGACCCAGGATGCGAACCTAGGTCTCCTTATTGCACTACCACTGCGCCACCTAGTTACAAAAATAATATACTTAATATTTGTTGTAAAGCATATGAACATGAAAACAATACTTTTATTGTTCAGACATGCCATGTTGACTATAGAGAAGAGAAGTACAAAAGATCCAGTTAACAGCATTAACAGCTTAGATAGCTAGAGGAGATAAAGATGCAGTTCTGATGACCTTTGCCAACTGGCTGCCCTCATTCTCCTTCTTCAATATCATTAGTATATGCTGACAAATGTAACACGCAGCAGATTGAATTCTGTTGAATCTCAAGGCTCCCAGGACCTCTGGTGTCAGTTTCCAAAGACAGGAGTAGTATTTTAGCAATGCAACAGTGGCACAAAGTACTACAGAAGAATTTCAAGAAAAGAAACAGAAGAGAGGAGGGCACGTAACAGTTCATAATGACAGCCATTCTTCTCACTCATCAATAAACCTCCAGATTCCTCTAGATTTTCATTCGGGAAGAGGTGTGCTATAACAATATCCGGAAGGGGTTAATTCAACACTGTTTTTGTCTAAAAATCATTCAATCAAACCTCCATTCTTAAATGTGTGTCATGAATCATTTGGTTCAACATCCAAATTTCGTGACAAGTGGTATGCAGAAAGGACACAGCCTATGCCTTTTAAAAGACATTACCTGGCCATAAGCTACTGTAAAGGCAACATGTATGCAGGTAGTTCTTCAATTTAATATTTAGAAAGAAATGAAAACACCATTAAACTATTTATTAAAAAAAATTCATACAGTATATTACACTGCAGGTGGCACGGTGGCGCAGTGGGTGGCGCTGCTGCCTCACAGTTAGGAGACCCGGGTTCTCTTCCCGGCTCCTCCCTTGGTGGAGTTTGCATGTTCTCCCTGTGTCTGCGTGGGTTTCCTCCCACAGTCCAAAGACATGCAGATTAGATGCAGTGGCTTTTCTAAATTGTCCCTAGTGTGTGTGGGGTGTGTGTGTGTGTGTGCGCGCCCTGCAGTGGGCTGGCGCAGTGCCCGGGGTTTGTTTCCTGCCTTGCGCCCTGTGTTGGCTGGGATTGGCTCCAGCTGACCCCCGTGACCCTGTACTTAGGATATAGTGGGTTGGATAATGGATAGATGGATATTATAATGTGAAGCAAAGGCAAGGTCTGCTTGGAAGCTGCAAGAAAGCCCTGCATAGTGTGCATTTTCTTCTCAGGATGACACAAAGTTAGACCAAGGTCCAAATGCATTGATACAGCAATGCTAATCCAATACAGCAACATCTCAACAAGACTTCCCCAGGGCTGATTAATAATGTAATGCCACATGGATGTAATTATTTAATACTTGGGTCTACAAAAAACAGGCAAATATAAACAGATAAGTGGATTCCTTTGTGATCAATTTTAATGTACAGCACTTTTACAAAAAAAAAAAATCAAATACAACATTTTTAAAAATGTACCAGAGAGGTCACCTAAGTTCACACTACAAACATAAAAACTGCAGTCCATTTTAATGATAGGCATTTCTGTGGCACAGGAACAATATAACCAAAATTCCAACAGAGAACAACTGAAATCTTGCTTCGTTTGGGCTTCAAGGTCATGGTCCAGGCCCCACAGCACTGTGCTTTGAAATATGGACTGAAAGTCGATTGTCTTCCCATCGTAACCTTTAGAATGGCAGAACGGGGTGCAAGGCATCACGGTGCTCTACGCTGAGCAGCAGCACACACAAACACCAGAGTGACACTAACTCAATGGGTGGGAATTGTTAGCCACTGGAACAGTTGCTTACTTCAGATATCACACTGCCCAGGTGTCAGCTATTCTTCATGTTCAGTGCAGAAGTTGCTGAATATCATGGCCAGCCTGTACACTGGGACTGTGAGTGTCATGCAGAGTGGAGGCAGAACCCTTTTGATTCTGGGATTCATCAGGGTGTATCCTTGCTCTTACTCTCTTCCAACGCTTACATGAATTGGGTGTTGGGCAGGGTCGTGGGGTCCAAAGGCAGAGTGTCATCTGTTGATGAAGAAAGATTTACTGATCTTGACGATGATGATGATGATGATGGGGACTCTCAAAGAAGTGAGCAAGAAGGCTGAGTGTCTGTTCTTCGAAGTGTCCTGGATGAAAACCAAGATCTAGACCTTTAATGACCTCTTGGGCACAGCCATCAGCAGTGTGTGTCTGCAGAGAGAATGTTGACCTTATTGAGAAGTTTATTTACTTCGACAGTGACATTCATGTCTCTGGTGACTCTTCCTATGAAGTCAGGTGACATGATTGAAGTATTTAAAATTATGAAGGGAATTAGTACAGTGGATCAAGACTGTTACTTTAAAATGAGTTCATCAAGAACACGGAGACACATTTGGAAACTTAAGGGGAAATTTCACACATTAGGAAGTTTTTCTTTACAGAGAACTATAGACACATGGAATAAGCTACCAAGTAGCATGGTAGGCAGTAGGACTTTAGGAACTTTCAAAACTAAACTTGATTTTTTTTTTTTTTTTTTTTTTTTTTTAGAAGAATTAAGTGGACAGGCCTGGTGAGCTAAATGGCCTGCTCTTGTCTAGATTGCTGCAATGTTCCAATGTTCTAATGTTAGCAGACAAATTGGAAGAGCATGGGGGGGGAGGGGGGGGTCATAAGGTCGCTGGAAACAGGTGTGTGGCGCTCCCTATACTGTATCTTTGCAAAAGGATGAAGGTCTAAGTCTTTATAGTCCTGGTGCTTTCTGTTTTGCTATATGACTGTGAAACATGAATGCTAGCCAGTGAAGGGAGATGAAAACTGGACTCCTTTGGTGCTGTGTCTCTTTGAGGAATCCTTGGGTACTACTGGTTTGACTTTGTGTTGAACAAGTGGTTGCTCACTGAGTCCCAAATGAGGCACATAACCTGCACTGTGAGGTAGCGTCAGTTTAGGCACTACAGCCATGTGGCACAATTCCCAAGAGCTATCTGGCTTGCAGGATCCATATTGCCAAGGACCGGAGTGGCTGGACCAGGCCAAGGGGATGCCCACGTAACACCTGGCTGTGGCAGATAGATGGTCATTTCTGGGGCATGGGACTAGGGCATGTGTCTGCCTGGGTGGTTGGCAACCAGGATCCAGAGCGGTTTTGTCTTGTAATGGCTGCAAGTTGTATTAGTGGATGCTCCCCAACCTGACCTGATCTGAGTGCTGAACATTTACACAAAGGGACATGATAACCCTACCCACGAGACATGTCTGACTGTACACCCAGCTGGCTGGCACATGTTCTGATGAAAGTACAAGCATCATTGCCTGCACCCCTGCTGTTTCTATTTACTTCTGGTCATTATTCCATGCAACACCATGCTGAAGTTGTTTAAAGGGGACAGTGGCAGAAGACAGCAACAGTCACACTATAGACATGGTGTGTATCATCCACAGTTTACTATAATTCCAGCTGATATCTTGTTTATAGCTCAAAAACAAAGAATTTGCTTTTTTCTACCATTTCAGTTTTCTTCTGAAAAATTTCCATTAAAACCCCAGATATTCTGGTTTGTTGTCATGCTCAACATGATTACTCCATTAGTGTTGGTCTGGTCTTGGGTCAATAATAAAGCACAGGGAAGTTGCATCTTACCCATTCCCTTGCAGTTTACAACAAATTAAACCAGACCTCAAAAGGAATGCTCTACACTTCGGAATGATAGAAGTTTTTTTTTTATCAGCCCCACATAAATGTTGGGAAAATGAAAAACAAAATGGTTGAAACTGAAATCCATTCAGCTTAAGAGTCAGGGGGCTGTTTATCAAAAACTGGCTTTTGACTTTCAAAATATACTTTTTATATTTTGGCTGTCAGCTGCAATAAACCATGCATAGCATGTGCTAATAATCAACCACCCCCAACCCTACCTCTCCTCCAAGTTAGGTAGTATGGCACCACATAATACTATGTAAAACAACACTTGAAACTGAAACATCACTAGTAAGTCCCTATGGTTTTCACAATGACGAGACAATAAGCAGAATCAAGTAAGTGGCATGGATATAAACACTGAAATGTGTGGAATTTGAAGATCAGGGAAAGATTATTACAAAATGTCTTATATTGAGTAATCTGTCCATATTTCATCCAGAGAATATGTTCACATCTGCTTTCCTTAAGTAAGTGCTATTCCGCTGCCTCAAATAAGTTCCTGTGTCCATGCAGATTACCGCAAGTGTGCAAAACCGTGATTTCCTAGATCAGCACACACAGCATTATTGTGCCACACATATGAGGACCTTCAGCAAATAGAAGACAAGGGAGTCACTCAGCGACTCCGAAAGACAGAAATGAAACGCGTTTGAACAGTTCCATATTCAAAAACACAGCACTAAGAGCATTAGAATGGAAGGACTTTTACTCTGGTGAATGCACATGCTTAGTAAATTGAAACCTCAGCTTTTTTTTTGTTTTTTTATAGCTATAAATTTATTTTCAGTTACTAGAGTAACTAAGTTATTTATTCAATCATTGCAATTAATGCCCTGAATATCTGTATGTGCAATCTCAGTAACATCAATTAAAAGAATGCATAAAGCCAGTCATAAAGAATGGAACATGTCATTTTGCTATTATGTTATTATAATTGGTTACACATACCATCTTACAGTAAAAATGGGTCAAAAACAAAAATCCAAATTAAATAAATAAAATAATGGAAAAAAGAAATTGGGAAAAATCCAGAATTTATTTCAGATGGTCATACAGAAGTACAAATGGCCTCCTCCTTTGTGCCCCAGGTGGCTCTCTCCACAAACACTGGGGGCAACTAATCTTCTTCGAGTCTACTCCATGCTCTCTAGGCTTTTCACTTCTACCTACTGTTACTCTTTTGGAGGTCAGACATTTCTAATCCACTCATTGATGTTACGAAAATAGATCTCCCAAAATACATGTCTACAAACATCTGAAGCCACTGTATGAAGCAACATACAAATCACATGTTTGCAGTACAATTCTTTAAATACAATGTTATTCTTTAATGTGAAACTTCTGAGCAGCACGTCTGTGCCAGATGTGCCAGATGACAACTATCGCAAATAAAAAAAAGCTGTTGTAAGATTGCGATTTCAAATGGTTGCGAATGCCAGGTCATTATATGTACCACCAACATCCACAGCATTTCATTATTCATTATTGTATGCAGTAATGGTCAAACTTGTTCTGTGAGATTCGGCATGGAGGTCACACAGTGAATTAGTGGATGTCTCTATTGTAGTCAGTAAAAAAAATATAATCAATAATTAAAATGTCACTGTGGTTTATTATTAGATTGTCAATGCATAACATACCTACATGTGATTATTTGGACTACATTTTCACATACCTTTAGCTTGCATGTATGTAGACATTTAAGAGAACTTTAGCTTCCACAGAGAATATCCAAACCAAAGGAAAAGCACTTTTTAACTCTATAATGCAACTTGGGTACTTCCAAACTAAACTAGCTGAAGCACAAGATGTTTTATACTGTATAACCAAACACTTGCTAGATTTTTACTGATTACAGTGAAGCACGGAGGAAAGAGAGTCATTTAGGGCCACTGACCTGTTTAATGAACTGATTTTTGTAAATATTTGAAGACAACGCTAATAAGAGCGGTCACATCACCTTACTGCATCCAGCCTATACATCACAATTAGTGCTTTAGTACAGTTGTGCTGGAATAGATTTAGCTATTCACCATTTGAACATTTTCCTCAAACCAAGCTACCTTGATGTAGTAAAAAAACAATACATCAGCAAAAAAGAACTTGTTCATGATCTTGGCGTTTTCCCCTGTTGGACTACAGGTCCTTGTTTAGATGATGCACTTCCTTCCTGTGCCATGAAAGCTGTTGGGTTAATAAAGTTAAATTAGCATTGCAAGTCATGCTAAGGGCTTTTCCCTTCAATTTTGCCTTTCTGTTGTGTTTTCTGAAGTGGATGAAAATATAGGCAATTAGAAAAAAAAGAATCAGAAAAAAAATGTATACATCATTTCAACAGATTGTTAGTCCTCCTGCAAAAATAGTACAGTGCAAACATCCTTGAGCTATGAAAAACAGAATGTTTTGGTTCTCTGAATGGGCTGCTGCTTCCTGGTGGCCCTTGGACATACTTTCACACCCGTTTTTCCACAAACACTGAAACAAGCCTACTGCAACATTATGGCACCCTAATAAATAATCAGACAGAGTCCATCAACTGTCATTTCATAACACTGGATTTATGACACACCTTATGGACAGGGTACTCCAGCAATATAATATGCTTACTGATGTGAAATTTTAACAGTTGTAATTACTGTGTGAACAGACTCTTTTCAGTCATGGCAATTGGTAAAGCCTAAGGCTGGAACTGTCTCTTAGTTTTACTTTAATATCTCGCTCCTGCTCCTAAAAGTTCAGTATTCTAATACTCCTAAGAACCCACTGGAAACTCAAAGCTCCAAAGCAGATAGAGATACTATTTGCATAGCAGTCCTCAAAAGAGCCACAAGATGACCAAAGAAATAGTATAAAAGGAACAAATTATTCTCTAGAAGCACCTGGCCCTTAATCCCAATTATATATCAGTGAAAGACCTCACAATTGTGAGCGGAGTGCAGGCCCTACCTGACCCTTTTGACACAGGTAAGGTTATGGCAGATCTTACAGGTTTCTCTTATTACATGGACACTTGAGAGACAGCCTTTACTCATTTATTTTTTACAAAGTGAACTGTACTGTAACTATCACTGTTTTCCTGATGAATGACCTCCACCTTCATGAGCCTGCTCCCACCTTCTGAGCCACAAACCCTTCATCTCAATAATATAGTACACCAATAACTCTAGTACTGCCCAATTCAGGTCTGCTGAAAAAGGAGAGCCATTGTCCGACTCCTGGTCTGAAACTAAAACTCTGAGACTACATACAAAAATTATAACTAGGAGCCTTTTACTGTTTTTTAAATCAATGAACATCTATGAAATAAGAAGCACATTTTACAGCACTGAAGCAGGATTATACTGGTAAATTTGTATGGTTATTTCTGACCTCCTCCTTAGTGGGATCTGCTATAGCCCCTCACTTTAATGAGGATCATATCCCCAGAGTATAACCCAACATCTCATGGAAATCTTAATCTGAAATGCTAATACACCGACATGCTTCTCTCTCGGCAGTCTATGCAGTTCTTCAAGCTCCCTCTGCATCTTTTCATGCCTAATCTGAAGCTTAACTGGAAAAGTTCTTCTTTAAGTACCCTGGACAATGCGTGCAACACAGAACACATGTCACTGCGGTCTTAAAGGACTGATGTGGATACAGAAACTACAAGACTACATAAAACAAAGAGGAAGGTTAAATGAGCAAACCACGCAGAAAACACCCGAATTCCACATGTGTGTATGACTGAAATTGAACACCTTTACTGCTTTTCTCAGCTGTCTTGCAATCCCTCACTAAGAAGCCACCTCCCAATTTCAATGTCTAGGGTTTCTGGAGTCATGTCCAGTGCGAGAAGATGTGCAATTACTGGTTAATAGTTCTTAATGAAGACTTCTAAAAGTGCTGAGGGCATCCTAATAGATCTGCATGATTTGATCTGCCACCTCATTGACATACAAATTATATTACACAGATCATTTCTCTGTTTTGGTGTCATAATTATAATTAGATTGAGAGAAAAAGGAAAGAAGGCATGAACCGTCAGATGTGTGTCAAGAGTAAATAACCACTTTGATTTCTATCAAATCTTGGCAGTATTATGAAGGTTGTTCTATTCACCTTCATCTCTGGACATACAGTTGGCTACACGATAAACAACACTGTACATGTTTTATAATCTCTCTCAATTGAGCCGTGTGGCCAAAAAACTTTAAAGTCACATCAAAGCCATTTAAAACTGTGTCAGTCACTGAATAGTCAGAATGGAGTCTGGTGAGTGAATGAACTGTGTGTGGTGTTTACAACCAGAAGTTACACAGATGTGTTCAATATTAAGCTTCACATACTGTTATGTCCTTTGTAATCCTCGAGGACAGTTGACTTTGCCATAATAAAATATAGTTTAAATGGCAATTCAATTTATGCATAGACTAATCTGTATAAAACATAACAAATCTCTCTCTGGGAACAAATAAAAGTTCTAAAGTTCCTATCTACTTGCAATTTTGAAATTATTTTATAATAACCAGGGCTGTGGTGTTAGAGTCTGAGTCGTGGAGTCACAGTTGGAAGCAATTATCAGGTTACTGGAGTAAGAGTCAATAAAAATATACCGACTACGACTCCATCTAAATATAAATTGAAATATAATGCAATGTTTCACAACCTTTTCTGTGGTGGCACACATTTTGTAACCAAAAACATCCCTGGGCATACCACTATTTTATAAAGCACAAACACATTATACCTCATACACATGCTCATCTGTCCGAAGGGGTGGGACTACTGGAGAAGCCAGTAAAAAAGCAGCTCAGAGATCAGCGTTCGCAGACATGGCACTTAGTCAGCACTTTGGGCACATTTCCCAGTTGCCTCATCCCTTTGCCTACTCCTCTCTGCCTCAGAGGCAACTCCTATGCCCACAAACCACAAACCCTGTGATGTTCACTGGCAGCCACACACCCAAGCAGATGGACTCTAGAAACCAGGAGACAGAAGTCGGAAGTGCTCCAAGTGCTGTGTCTGCAACATAAAAGATTGCTGAGCTGCTTTGATACCAGCTTTTCTAGGTAGTTTTGTCCTCCTCAGGCAGGTCTCGGCCACCTGCGGAGCCTGTCGAAGTGACCCAAGTATGTTAGGCCTGGTTTATACTTAACGAGACGTGTGCTCCAGCAGACGCTACTGCTACACAAGCATTGTACTGTTTATACTTGTGCGCATACTTTACGTAAATTTGGAAGATTCCACCAGGTGACAGTGCGAGATATCATCAGGGTGAGAACAGGGTTCGATTTGCTGTGTTGTGAATGCCCTAAAACATCCATTAAACTCCGAGGTCACCAACCCACTATATCTCTGAAAAAAATGGATGTTTAATGATTAAATCCATCAATCCAGGGATGCGCCCATTCCAGCTAGCATTGGGCACGAGGCAGAAACAATCCCTGGACGGGGCATCAGCTCAACACAAGGTGAATACAAGCACTCGCACACACTGGCGTCATTTTAGCGCCACCAAATACCCAAACTGGAGCACACTGAGGAAACCCGCCAGGAAAACATACAAACTCCAGGCAGGGAACACCGGGGACTTGATTTCCTGCGAGGCAGCAATGCTAATGCTCTGCCCACTGTGCCGCAACCACATATGTAATTATTAACAGTATTCATTATTTAAATGAAGTTAATGATTTATCTGTAAAGTGTAAAACACATAGTTTAATGCACTTTGTCATGAAACTGATATCTATACTAATAAAAGGCAAAGCCCTCACTGACTGACTGACTGACTGACTGACTCATCACTAATTCTCCAACTTCCCGTGTAGGTGGAAGGCTGAAATTTGGCAGGCTCATTCCTTACAGCTTACTTACAAAAGTTAGGCAGGTTTCATTTCGAAATTCAAAGCGTAACGGTCATAACTGGAACCTCTTTTTTGTCCATATACTGTAATGGACTGCAGCTCGCTGGCCGTGGGAGGCGGAGTTGCGTATCATCGCGCCATCATGCCTCCCACGTCATCACGTGAACTGACTGTGAACGCAGTACATACAAAACAAGGAAGAGCCCCAAAGAGCGCTGAAGAAAACATTCATTACACAATTGAGAAGGCAGCAAAACAATAAGAAGCGAAGCACGGTGTAAACTGTAAGTTTAAATTAAGTTTATAGAAACGCTCCCGCTGCCGTTTGCAATACCATATTCGCGAGATACAAGTTTAATGAGAAGACACGAGGTATAAACGAGATTTGGATCACTTTGTAACGGAGTTAAAATTGCTGTAGCGAGAAACTTTGAAGTGCCGGGTCTTAGCTAACATTAAATAAAGCCGTGGACATCGCAACATCAGAGAACATCACAAGAGAGCGGCTCACGTGAACTGACTGAACGCAGCACATCGGAAACAAAGCACCGTGTAAACCTAAAGTTTAAAGTAAGTTCATAGACCTACAAAAGGTTGCCATTGGTTTGAGGCAAGATTGCTTTTCTCCGGTACAACTATACGTTGCATTCTCAAGAGTGTGCTTGCACAGCTTGGTCATATTACAACCGGAGTGCTGAACTGACAACGTGGTATACAAAGAGAACTATAACAATCGTAATATGTATGTATATATATGTGTCTGTGTGTGTGTGTATATATATATATATATATATATATATATATATATATATATATATATATATATATATGTGTGTGTGTATATATATGACAGCAACACTCATAACAATGACAACACAATTACATTGACAATCATGTTACGTTATTTTTAAAATGTTTCCTTTTCTTTTTCATAACCTCTTTAACACACTACTTCTCCGCTGCGAAGCGCGGGTATTTTGCTAGTCAAGTATAATTCTAAGGATTCTAAATATGCAGAGAGCTGGGATATCATAATTTTAATGTGTTCTGTGTGGCGATTGCTGCTTGTCACTGCTGTCAATGCAGGAGGAAACCCCAGAATCACGTAGCAATTAACAACTGGGTCAGTTTTAAGATGACGTTTACGACGGTCTACTTCAAGGATATAATAAACTACTAGATTTAAGTGGACATTGAAATTTAAGCCGAAATTTCCGCTTTAGTCACAAAATACAACTTTTCAATCTGTCCCTAACTTTTTTTTCTCTGTGGTTCAAATACGCTGCCATACATTCTGTTGCTGTTGTGGAGGTACAAATAAAAAAAAAAAAAAAATTAAAAAAAAAAAAAAAAAAGATGGCACAGAAGATGGTATGTGAGACCTTTAAAATGTATTGTATCATTACGATGGGGAATATGCAACACTTGAATATAAAAGCACCACGGGTGCATTTATATGTCTGCATTTTGCTTCACCACATCGAACCATTCATCAAACATCGAAGCACGCACATCGATCCCATGGGATCTGCAAAGTGGCTTTATGTCACATGTCAATAGTAAACAGAGACTCTGACGTCACGTTCCGACTGTATCACTATGAGCACCCCAACTTTTTGCTAGTACTGCAACTCGCACACGTGTCACATTAATTTGAGGACGTGCTCAGAGCATGCATCAAATGAATGCTGGGAACGCGTGGCAGCCATAATGCGTGTGCGTATGCGTTCTGAGCGTGAAGTATAAACCAGCCCTTACACTATTATTTTCAAAATACACCTGTGTAGCTCTCTCAACTCACCACTGTGCCAGCACACACTGGTTGAAAAACACCGATAGAATGTGTTAAAATGTTCTATTACACTAGACAAATGTTTGCAATTTCTTTAATAAATATAAATAAGCCACAATAGCATCACTATGGCCTTTAAACCAAAACTTTAACAGGTTAAGTTCTACAAAGTAGCAGAAGATTTCATGCAGGCAATGAAGAAGCACCTAGTTGTGTTGTGCGCTTTCAATCATCATAATAAATATGGAGAGTCGGAGGTATCTTACATTGAACAGCTGGAGTCTGAAGGTTTTCAGTACAGCTACAGCCCTGCCAATAAGAGGAGAAGTGGGCTTATCTATTGAATGTCAGGCAGAAATCTCTAATGCTTTTGTAAACTTCAGGTTTAGTTTGGAAACAGTAGAAAGTAAGCTTAATTACAGGAGTGTACAGAGCTGAAAATGGAAACAGCACATCAAATGTCCAAAAACACAACTGAAATCACTGCTCAGCAAGTATTGCAATGATATGCAAGGTTGGGGTAGGGAAAAAAATCTGCCATAGCAGACTGATCATATGATCCCATGGCAGCAGAACAAAACACATATTTACAGCAGCGTAGTTTCTGGAACATATTTATCTTTGGTTCAGTAGCACACTTGTTTCCTCAAACGGCAAACACATCCTTGTAGTGACAGAACAAGATTGCAGTAACAGAGCTTCTTCAGGTGCAACACTTTTAATCACTTGTGCACACAATGTTAACGTGGCCTAGTGCAAAAGGCATTCAGCTGAAAAACATAGCTGCTAGCCAGCTGAACCTCTCTCTCTCTCTCTCTCTCTCTCTCTCTCTTCGACTCCCTCTGTGTGAGTTTGAGCAAGTCACTTCACGGTCAGTGCTTACAGTATCGAAATATGGAAACAAATATACTAGAATGTCCTGTTTTGAAAAACACATGGGGCAGTGTTCACATTAGAGCAACAAATTTCACTGTTACTCTGATCATGAACGGGGACATGCTCGCAAGGACCAATATCTCGGTCTCATAGCTCACACATTTGAAGTCGAAAGGCCCAGAATCCAGTCCAGTATTGTTTTATCATGCTATCATACAATATGTTACCTTGATCTGCTCTGAGTGGTTCTCCTCAATTCAGAACCTTAAGTCAGTCTGGTTGGGATTAGTGCTCTCCAGGGTAGAAATGCAGCTGATTTGATCGATGAGGGTGGCAGGCGATGGTGTGAACTTGTCACTGGCAGATATGAGCCTTTAAAAGAATAAATATAAAGCACCTCTTTCTGCAGGCTACACAGTGCTCCTCTATGCATGGCTTCTGCACCCGTGGGCACTTTATTCAGGATATGACAAATACTACAGTGAGGGCTGGCTACTCTGAACTGGCACAGAGGATTTACAGAAGGGAAAAAAAAGGTTTTATATGAGAAGTTGCATTGTATATACTAACAATTCTCAATATCTTTCCTATCTTTAAAGTCTGAGGTGCCAAAGCTGAAAATGAAAAAATCCAATACAATATTGTTGAGCATCCTGTGATGACTAACATCTTCAGTTATGCATGACATCCCTGGCAGCGCGCCTCGTACGCCACATGTGATGGATCAGAGACCCTCTTTTCTATCTCTTGATGCCACGTACTGTGCTTGACTCTCGTCTCCTCATTTTCACACTTGCTGGGCTTCCCACAGGCACGGTGATTTAAACTGCTACACACTCTGTACCTCTGAACTCTTCTTTCATGCACTGTTCTGCACAAAGGAAGGCCATTTATCCTTGTAAGCTTTTATTTCTCTGAGGCTGGTAATGGCTTCTGACTTCTTTTGTTATCTTTGCTAGCTGTACATTTGTGTTGACTATTGTGTGCTACCATTACAGCCTGCACCAGCTGCTCTTGCAGTTAAAGAGACAGCTGATGAACTCAATCCTTTCCCAACACTACAAGCACCACAATGAAATTTTACTGTCCTGTGTATGTGGGCACCTAGATTTAGCCAGGCCCCTCGCCAAGTCATTAACAGGACAGACTGGCAGTGTCCAGCACTTGGCTTCTAAATATACATCCCTGTGCCTCCTACCATCCTTTATACATGATGAGACAACTGTGCGTGATGTAATTTAAATTCAGCAAGTCACCTCCCTTGGGCTGCCCAAAGACAGTGACCATTTCCTCACAGATTTCTGGATAATTTAGTAGCTGAAGTGTCTCACTACGTTTGGTTTGTAACACAGCAGCTACTGCAAGTCTGCCTGCCATATTTCATCTACAGCCTCATGTGTTACACTCATTGACAGACAAGTGCATTTCTCAGCTAATCAGTGGTGCTGGTAGATGGGCTCCTTTCATTGGAGGGGCAGATGTTCTTTTTGTATCTCATAATTCCTCTCAAGTACTATACCATAAATAACCAACAATAGTGTCATAAAATCTCTCTTCCAGTCTTAGCTGCAAATACACAAGCTCTAGCTGGCACACGTGCTCTACCCAGGGTGAATAAAACCATGCTGTCAAAGAGAAACTGAGCTTCTGCATTGGATTACCCATCTCGGATGATAGTGCCTTGTGTTTTTATGCTGGCTCGGACACAAAGAACTGTGCTACTGGGCCTCGCTTCCTCTCCATCACCACTGCAGTGTGTGCATTTCAGCGGCCCTGGAGATTTATTTATTCTTGTTTATCTGTTGCCGGCTGCACCAGTCTCCTGGGATCGTACTTTGTCTACAGCCCCAAGGCAGCCAAAATGCTCCTATACACTTTATTATCTGTCATCGCATGGGAAAAGACATGCAAATGCAGAAATGACAACTTAATGACTTTATAAGTGAGCACCATGAGCAGTCATATGTTTAAGCAAGTCTACTCTACATGGCACCCCACTGCCGTCTACGCTGTGGCCTTTTGTTCTCACTCAGTGTCTGCAGCACTAAACCCATGAAGATCGCCCAGCAGCAACTTCTGTGGACAAATGCCACCATGCTGCCACTTGCCTTCTGTGAGGCAAAATCGTTCCACTCCTCAGGTGCCAGCTGGGTAGGTCTTATGTTGTCAGTTAATACAAGGAGCAGTTATTGATGGGTTGATCTGTTAAATGGGCCGAGAAGCAGTTAAGACTTGGGTAATTGGAAGTGGGATGCAGAAGGGAAAATAACTCAACATTTATTATCCATCCATCCATCCATCCATTTTCCAACCCGCGGAATCCGAACACAGGGTCACGGGGGTCTGCTGGAGCCAATCCCAGCCAACACAGGGCACAAGGCAGGGAACCAATCCTGGGCAGGGTGCCAACCCACCGCAGGACACACATAAACACATCCACACACCAAGCACACACTAGGGCCAATTTAGAATCGCCAATCCACCTAACCTGCATGTCTTTGGACTGTGGGAGGAAACCGGAGCGCCCGGAGGAAACCCACGCAGACACGGGGAGAACATGCAAACTCCACACAGGGAGGACCCGGGAAGCGAACCCGGGTCCCCAGGTCTCCCAACTGCGAGGCAGCAGCGCTACCCACTGCGCCACCGTGCCGCCCAACATTTATTATAATTATTACAATTAAAAACAGGGCTCCAGTATGATGGAAACTTTGTTAGCTGTGCAATAATTGGGCATTCTATATATTATGTTCTGTTGGTTCCTGCCTTACAACCTTTTCCATGACACAGGGCCTTAGAGAACAAGACCCCATAATGGAATCAGAAAGTTCAAAAGAATTGAGACAAAAATATGAAAAGAAGAGTCCAAACAACACAAATCATTTTTGCACTTGCACACTGGAATACAATCGTGGTTGCATTTTTGTTTGGACTTATTCTGTGACTTTTGTGTTGTTAGCACCACAACCACAGAACATAAACCACTGTTAGGTCGGTATGAACAGACGACGTCTCACATCCTACAGCTGTACCAGTTGCACTCCCATCCCTACTCAACCTCCTTAACAATTAATAATAACAACAAATGGAGTGGGGATCTAATCCTGTTGGCTCTGTTAAGCAACATGAATTAGTGTGGTTTGTAAAAAGCTCTACATAAAATAATGACTGATCATAATTTAACAACAAGCTGGGCCTTGATGAGAAATGTACACATCAGTAAAGCTGATTTTTGTCGGACACGTAAGCGAGTGACTTACAACGCCCAGTCACACAATAACAGCAGGTGTGCTCTGCAGAGCCAAACCTTCTGACATGGCAGCAGTCTCCAGCATCTCTAAATGCAGCCCTTCAGCTAAAGGAGCCCTCTGTGTAATTAAATTTGAGAGCAAAGAACCACACACTAGAAGAATGTAATTATTCCATTTGGCCTCCAAGCAAGCATGTCACTCTGCAGAGAACGCATTTTCCAATGTAGTTTGACAGTTTCATGAAATGTCCAGGTCTTATGTGGACCTGTGGGACAGTACAGTGTGACATGTGGCAAGCACATCATTCTTAATGCAGATACCTCATGCTGCGCCCCCTCCCCCTACATACACTGAATGACTTCTCCCATTTTTCACTAGGCATCATTGTACAGACCTATGAGAATATTACTGTTAGCAAGGACGTTTAGCACTATATTGCATGTTGGTCTAGATTTAAATTACAGGAGACCACCACAGTGACATCAATGCACTTCACTCAAACATTATGGGGCCTATGATAAATAAATGTTATTATTTTTATATTTAACTGTCTAAACCTAACTCAAATAAATAAATAATAAATAATGAAAGTAACATAGCAGATATAATAGTGTTCTGCAAAAGCAATCTATGAAACTCAGCATTACTGCTTATGTGAGCCCACACTTGAAGGGCACCTTAGCTTGCAGTCTTTGATTATGAGGTGACACTTTTGAAGTGGCTGGTCGTCATTCGAATTTCATGAGAAGTATTTCAAAGCAAGCACTGAAAACCCCTGTTAAGGATAAGCAGGATGTGAACATAACATACAAATTTTGACAAATGTGAAAAGACCATTCAGTCCCATCAGTCTCACTTACAGGAACATCCTATCTAGATACTTTTAGACATTATACAGCATTCTGCTTCAACTGCAACTATTCATGCACCTGGAGTAACTTCTGTGGCATGGCTCCATAAAAATCTCGTTGCTTGCATGGGTCTCTAATCCACACAGCACCATCTGGTGTTCATTCAAACCTAGTGAATAGTCCATAAAGCTCTTTATTATATTTGTATGTACCTAACAGAATGGTGGCCTGTCTCCTGACCTCACACTTTATGAATCCAACCTTTGCATTATGTGTCAGTTGTCAGAAGACTGCTGGTTTGGCAGACAGAAGAAAGTCTAGAACTGCCTGCTGCTTTGGCACATAATTTAATTTATTCACGTCTTTCCTTCCCTTAGGTCTGAGGCTGGCAGAACAGCTTGGGCGAAGAGAAGATGAAGCCAAAATCCGCCACCGCCTGGGGCTCTCACTTTGGGCGAGCGGCAACCTGGAGGAAGCCCAGCATCAGGTAGCAGAAAGTTCCCTATGTGTCACCATATTCTTCCTTGCATACCTATTATTTAACACTAAGATTTTCAGGGTTTGCTGTTGGTTTGACATGCTGAACAAATGAATACATTGCAATCAGTAACTGTTAGGCTACTCTGTGATCCTGAAGGTTATTAATTTGCTGCACCATATTTATAGCCATCATGCAAAAAAAAAAAAAAAAAAAAAGTGTGAGAGAATCTCACATCTGCTGAAGGTCTTTCAGCACAACAAAGCTCTCCAGTCCTGTACTTTTAAATCTTCCAAAGTAACACCAGGTCGAGTTTTGAAAGTCCCTAAAGTCCTATTGTCGACCACAGTACTTGGTCACTTATTCCATTTGTCTATGGTCAGTAGACACTGCAAATTTACCTTCAGGAGACACCTAATGTTGGACAGCCATTACTTTGTACTACGCACTAAAGTACTGCTTCCTAGTAGCCTCACAGCATTATTATCACATGCAGGGTCCCAGCAGAAAAGGAGGTCCTTGTGCTGCAGCCATATCTTCTAAAGGTTAAGAATTCAAAACATCAGATCTCTTACAAATTGATTCAATGATCATCCCCTGTTCCTTGAACCACGGAGAGGCAACAAGGAAATGTCCAAGCCTAACATGTAAGCCTTCTAAAATGCCTCTCTGTCTACATACTGCATAACAGCAAGTTCACCTATGCTGTATAATAGGATGGGGCACTGCCTCCACATGTGAGGAACCACCCCAAGTGAAACTTTGTAATGCCAATCCAGATCACTACAACTCAGTTTGTTTGGCACGCAGCCCCATGAAGTTATTAGCTCCAGTAGTATAGTTTAAAAATACAACAGAGTACTAATATAAGACACTGGGTCATTTCTCGCCCTGGGAGAGTTCACATTAATGTCATTTTAATCTGCACTGTTTTGCCAAGGTGACCATCATCCTAATGTTTGCTATTTAATGGACTGCACATTTTAACCACAAAGGGCCAAGTGCTTTTAAGGCTCAAGCCTACAGAGGCATAGTGTGTCCCCAAAGAGATGTACCATAACACACAAACTTTGCAGTTCAGACATCATTAGCACCTCACTGTTTCATCCTAAGCAAAACATTTCTGCAAATTGTAGTAGTCCATAGACATGAGTAAAGGTGCACCTTTGCTGTAAAGTACACACTTACTTTCAGTGCTCACATTGCAGAAAAACAAACCTAATATGTATGGTGCAACTTTAAATGACGTTTATTTAAAGCATTGGCTAAATAAGTAAATGTCAATAAAAAGTGTCATGGCTGGATAGAACCCATATTTTAACAAACATCCTAGTCAAGGTTCAAGTTACTCAGACAGCCAACTGCTTTGACTGTTGGAGCAGAAGCGCCTATTTGATCAAACACTATGCAAAGTACCTCTGTGTCGTTATGAGAATGGATATTATGATCACATAAAGTACGAAAATGAAAGTAGTCGATTCATGTGTGATGCTTTTTATAAAACTCTTTCCCTGTGTTCCTCTAGAGTGTGAACATTACAGCATCATTTGCTTTAGTCTTCGCCTACAGCAGCAAATTCTTTGACATTTGCCAACAGCAACTTCCGAAACACACCATTTGTCTTGAGTTCTCTTTTATCAGTTATTTCTGTCTAACTTCTGCCCTCTTGTGGATGTAAAAGTGAAGAGCCTAAATTAGCCAGAAAGAAAATATGCAGAGTTCTACCTCATGTTAAATGCATTCCGGCTCTTATGTCAGTGCTGGATTACTGGAAGTCTTTCAGCGCTTGCCAAGGAAATCTAACATGTAAAGTATAACCCTGTTTTTTCTTCTTTATTCCCTTTTCTCCCCCAGCTTTATCGAGCATCAGCACTATTTGAAACGATTCGCCATGAAGCTCAGCACAGCACTGATTACAAGCTGTCGCTCTTTGATCTCCAGACATCCTCATATCAAGCACTTCAACGTGTCCTGGTTAGCCTCGGTACGTTTGCGGCATCACTTCATTTCCTTTCCGTTTAATCTATGAACATCAAGTGTAGCACTTGGAGGTGGAGCCTTCAGAGCGCTTGTGTGGGTGTGCTGTGATCTCTCTAATCTTGAGCCTTTTGAGATTAGAGACCTTACAGAGCAGATTCCCACTCAAGAGTTAAAGCAGGGTGTCGTGGTTGAGGAAGTCTCTCGCAGGGGCCAAACTCCATGCAGCCACCTTCTCTACTAAGCCTTCAGGCCAACTCAGACTTTATTTGATACCTCGCCTTTTACAAGCAGCATCATCGCAAGATGTTTTACAAGCAAACCCAACTAAATTTTGAATGACTGTAACATTGTGCAATGCAAAACAGATGTAAGACAGAAAAAGAGTGAGAAGAGATTGCAAACGTAGCATCCTCCAGTAACTTTGTAGCTGCTCTGTTATTTTGCTGAAAGATCACTAGAAATAAATAAGCAGTTTAAACTATAAATAAACAGCATTTCAGTTGGAGACGCATGTTGTGGTTGTGAATGCAAAGCAGCTTTTCCCGTAGCCTCAGTGGCTGTGGCTTGATGCTGGGTGAGCTTTTCACAGATTCTTACCTTTCACCCTTCTCTTTCTGGAGTAAGGCCATCATGACGAGGCGCTAGCAGTGGCAGAGCGAGGACGGACCCGGGCATTTGCTGACCTGCTGGTGGAGAGGCAGACTGGTCAACAAGACTCCGACCCATATAGCCCGGTGACCATTGAACAGATCTTTGAGACGGTCAACGGACAGCGTGGGCTCATCTTATACTATTCACTGGCAGCTGGTTACTTGTACAGCTGGCTTCTTGCACCAGGAGCAGGTAAGAATATGGTAGAGGTGATAGTCGGCTTGAAGCCTTGACTACCCAGACCAACTGAGACTTTCACACCTGACTGATTGGACATTTAAACAGCCTTAAATATGAATTCTGTTTTGCTAACTTTTTTGTTTTCTCCTCTTTTATAAGATTTATGTTTTACCTTTTTCTGTTTTTATCCAAAGACAAGTTTAAAACAAGTCACAGCTAGAAAAAATGCAGTCCTTCCTCTCATTCTCCAAATAATGAAGTTATGTCCAAACTCAAGGACTTCTGCTCAGCAGTGTTTCCTCCTACCTTGGCATAAATCTCCCATGATCATAACCTAGGAACTGCTCTCAGCTAATATCACAAATGAATTGTCTGGCCTGAAACACACAATGAAGTGTAAGTGTGCCCTCCCCCCCCCCAATGGGAGACATCTAATTCTGCTACAATTTTTCTGTGCCTAGGACTGCAAATTATGACTATTATCATATGGAACAGAAGCAATATGAAACAAATGGTGCTAATCAGCAAACCTTCAATCTAAGCTCCAATGAGGGATGCCTTTCATTCTATTTTTATATTTTTCTACCCATTGGGGAGGCACATTCCCAGCTAGCAGTTGACAGCCGAGGAACCTACTGACTTCCAGAAAGTGGGTCACTGAAATGACAGTGGTGGGACAAATGGCAGATGACAGCCCAACCCCCAAGCCTTATACTTGACAAGAAAGTGTGGTGTTCAGCTCAGGTTTATAGTGTTGACAAGTGCCATTAGATCTGTGATGTTTATTTAATATTTAGGTTACACTCCATAACAGAAACCATAGCCAATTATTCCAGCACATGGTGCAGCTTGTTGAATGCGCTGGGTAGCACTAATGTGCCAAATGGAAATGTAAGACTTCATCCGAATAATGCATATTGCTATCCTGCTTCCAGGACACATCACAATAGTTTGTGAATTTCCCATTGGGATTAATAAAGTATCTATCTATCTATCTATCTACTAGTTTCTTATAGAAGCAGCAGCACAATGTAACATCTCATCAATACAGAACACTCCACTGAATACTTTTTGTATAGATGTTCCAGCCCAGCATTTTATATTCATAGGCAGTAGTTAGGACTATCGCAGATTTTTATTTGCCGAATTCATTTCTATGTACATGTAGCTCAGTGGGCTAAAGAAGAGAACACATGAACCTCATCTCCACTTTTCCTCTTTGTTGCCAACTGTAGGAATCCTGAAGTTCCATGAGGTGTACCTGGGTGACAGCCTGGCAGAGAGCAGCATGGACTTTCATGAGACAAGCAGCTTGAGTCTACAGAGTGTCAACAACTCAACATTGGAGCAGTACATCGGCAGTGTGCGAGAAGCTCTGGGGGTTGAGTCCTATTACAACAGGTCAGAGAGCAAGCTGACACAATCCTATAGAGGGCAGCACTGTGTCTGCTTCAGCATATACAATGCTATTTATGTTTCTTATCTGTTGACAAGCCAAATGACATTGCCTTTCTACAGTGCATCTAGAAGCCTGTTTTTTTTTTTTGGGGGGGGGGGGCAAATCACTTGCCTGCAGGCTATCATGCTTTTTTATGGTTACACCCATTTGCCTATGGAATCCAGTAAAAGCCACCCCATGGCAGTATTACATTGTTTGAGAGCTAAACATAGGTAAGACAGGTATTCCAAGCGATTTCTCCATACCAAAGACTCTTACAGAAAAACTTATCGGTGATGTAGGTCATGCACTACACCTCAACATCCTTTAACAGTCACCACAAAGAGAGAACACATCAGAGAGTCAGCAAAGGAGGAAGCAGCTCATGATTCTTGTTCACCAGCGCCACTTTACAATGTGGCATACGATGGGCTAAAACCAGGCACTTGTAGAGGGGCATCCCATGTGTCAGGCAAACATAGCCCAAGTCTCAGTGCCATTTTGAAGAGTATGCTGACAGACATTATCAAAACTTTGCTCTCTAAAAGCTAAGGCATTAACCATATCACAGTTTCACTCAAACACCCATCACAAATCAATGCCAGCCACATATACAACAACCCCACAGCCTTTCACATGAGGCAGCTGGCTACATTTCTGCCCATTTCCTCAAGTTACATTTCAAGACCTTCAACTTTGCTATGTGAGAATGGATGAAAAGAGAATAATTTATTAATCTCTGAATGTGTCTCTTGTCTTGCTGAGTCCGTTAATCAGCCTCGATTTTCGGTTTCTCAGCCGCCTGCTTTAATCCTGCACTATTAAAGGATCATTTAGTGGCTAAATTGAATGCTGCAGGAGCTTTTCCGCTTCACTGCCTGCAATATGCTACCTCTTAAAGCCAGTATGAAGAAGCGTGGCCTTTCATTATCCACCTCTGCTGTGACTAAGAGCCGTCACAAGACTTTCTGGCTAATAATCAGGTCTTCTGCACACCAAAAAAAAAAAAAAGTGCATGCTGGTCACCTGATTTTCACTTTTACTGACATTCAGGCTTTGCAAATGATCAGCTATTGAAGCAAGGGGTGAAACACTTCACCCTGCAGGCAAGTATTAACATTCTCACAACAGTGGCCCCTGCTGGGCACACTACAGCAGATTGAAGGAAAGGCACACAGATGTTCAACTGTCTATCCCCACAGCGAAGAGCATCTCTCATGAGGAGAACTACTAAGCAAAGAAAACGCAGACTAAAGGGGTTGCATGTGTAGCTAGTTCAGGTCTTCATTCACAGACATTAGTGAAGACTTGTGTTTTCCTAATAATGTTTTTTTTTTTTTTTTTTTTTTAAGAATTAGGTCTAAGAGTTAGTTGACTGTAGCTATAAAATGAAACAAGTTTATGCATTACTCATTACTAAGGAAAAATGTGGAAGTACACATCTCTACTGCAGTTCTTGACTCAAGCCATCAATTTCCATTTTAGCATAGACACTTAAATAGGCAGACTGCTTTTGAATGCAATTTTGTGTACTGCTCACTTCTAGTAGTATTTTCAGCAGAAGCTATTTATACTTTCAATTAAAGAGTTGAGAAGAACTTTGCATGTTAATCCTAGTTGAACTCTTAAGAGGGTGTCACAGTGGATGTTGTCTTTGCAGCTACTGTATATGAATTATATTTGAGATAGTTTTTTTTTTAACCTCCCACATGCCAAAAACACCCCGGTTAGGTTAACCAGTGACTCTAAACTGACCCCATATACAATCAAGCATTTTCAGTAAATGACAGTTAGCTTCCTCCAAGATCAACTTCCTGACTAGACCCTTTAGTGAATAAGCTGCTTGGAGGGACAGATAGATGGATGAATCAAAAATGCATTCAAGGGAGTCTTGCAGGGCTAGCGGGCCAAGCTATAATTCTGAACTGTTTTTCTAGAGGTTGGCACTATATGCAGCAAGAATTAATCAGCTTAGCCACCTCCTTCTGAATCATTTTATTTGTGTCCAAGTTTATTTAACTTATGGCTTACACAGCCGTCTGCCACCATAATAAAAAGCATTTCTACGCATGCAGTGGCTCATTTCTGCTATGTTGCAGTAGTAATTGTCACATTTATTTTACATGATGGGCACTATATAGGAATGAATCATCAACCAAATCATTTTAAAGTGTGTTATTTGCCCAAGTTCTTTAACCTCTGGCATCTGCAGTTGTTGCTTTAATTAAAAGCATTTCCAGAACTTTCAGTGTTAGACTGTATTAGTAGTAACACTTATTTTACATGGAAAAACCTCAACAAGATGTAAAACCCTTTATAGAAACCCTTTTTCTGCCAAGCAGTAGCACAAAATAAAGATATACACAGTCCTCAAAAATAGAAACACAAGAATTAAAACCAGAGTAGCAGCAATTTAATACAAGCCCTATAAACAGGTTTCTTGTGCTGCGCATTCCAATATCTCAGATACAAATAAAATAAAATAATCCACTTTTGCACAAATTCTTCAACATGTTGGGAACTTTGAAAAATGCAGTTATTTGGTGGTGAATTCAGACTGGGCAGATAGTGCAGAGCAGTGGTGTGCACTGAATCCAAAAATAAAGAGCATCTTTAGAGGTCCTTCATGTTAACACCTACGACGGACTGATAGTAAACTCGACTTTGTTTGATGAGCTTTCCGTGTTATTATTAAAAGGCGGCCAATTGTCTACATTCCCAAATATCTGAATTTGCCAATCACGTTTAATTATCCAAGAATGGGAAAACCCACCATAAGACAAATGAACACACATGACCTTGGCGTGGGCAGACCTGGGCTGCAGCTTCAAATTGACAGAACTTTAAAATCAGACCGAAGCATCAAAAGCAAGAGCACAGGAGTACAAAACTGCAAACACCGCATTAAAACTAAATCTTGGCAATAAAGAGTCAGAATAAAAAAGCAGAAAGACCCCTTTAACAGAGACGCGTCTGTAAAGACCAAACACTCGCATCGTTCAAAATCTGCAGCCTTTTGGAAAAAGTGTCAAGCAAGCAGTGAGCGGTGGCACAAAGCAAAGCAGCTCAGTAAGGCGAACACAACTCAACGCGCTAACGTCGGGTAACTTTGGGGTGACCACGTCTACCAAAAAAAGGCACTTTTATCAAAACACGGCTTCATGCGTGAGGAAGTTAGAGATTCGACACACTTCTGAGCAACGGGCACATGAAACTGGAAGCATCAGCAACGAGAACATGCGTCTCAACACAAGCCTCCACGTGTCCACCACACAGTGACACTCGCCATTCAGGAGCAGCGAGTCCAGCATGGGACTGTGGCGGCCATCAAAGTCCACGGCTCTCGGCGAAACGTCTGCCAGCTCTCAGGCTTCTCATTCAGGTCTCCAAACACGAAGAAAAGGCACCAAGCAGCATCCTCGAAAGCAACAGGCAGCGAGACCCCGTCACGTAATACAATAACATGTTAAAATATAAGCAAGCCAAAATATCAATAAGAAATGAACCAGATAATTTCATGCCTTTCAATTGCAAATCAACATTTGACATCAATGAAGCAGCTGCAACACATGCCGACCGACGGCGTTAGAGCAACGTACGGAGAACGGCGGTAAAGGCAGGTCCTACCCGAGTCTGGAAACCTTCGGACCTCGGAATATCTTGGACACACGGCAACACATTCAGTTCAAGGGGCAAACGCACCAAATTGGAGGAGGCTGTCCCTCGTGTCCTCAGTGACAGACCAGGAGGTCTGGACGAGTTTTCGGAATGATCCCTCAAAAGTCTCGGGTATTAACGGCCTCTTGCCAAGCCGCGCAGAGTGATGCGTCTCGTGCAGGTGTGCCACGCGCTTTATTCTGCGATTTAAGTCAGCTCGGCGTCCTCCAATTCCAGATGTTACTGGGGAGTTTCCTTCTCACATTAAATGAAGCCCATAATTCAGGTCCGGTGTTTAATTCATTTACCCCGCATGGGTGAACAAGCTTCTAACATTTTTGACATAAACAACTCGTGACAACAACGGGCTCCACATCTCAAAAATGGCCGGGATTCGCTTCTTCATGCTCCTCTGGATGATTCCTTTACTTAACGAGTCGACCTCGTTCACGTAAGACTGTCCTGCATGAACTTCACTGGATGTTGCGTAGAACGACGAACACACTCGAAATTACATCTTTCTTTTGCTTTATTGTCATTTTATTGTTGTTCATTTGATATGGCGGCGCTGTCGAACGTTCCCCTGCATCATGGCATGGCGTGTTATGACCAAAAGTCGACCTGTGCGAACGCCGTGCCTAATGTTTGTAAGCGTGTCGTATCGGTTCACAGCCTCCATTTACTAAGATGGAAAAAAGACAAACGTAAGAATTTCCACTTCGTCTTGAAATGCCAACGTCCCCTTTACCTGAACTCGTTCGTACTCCTAAGACTTCTTCAAACACTTGACTCTGCACGCTTAACCAGGCAAACGCTCAAGCTACGTCACGGCGCGTGCCTCTTCTGATTGGCTCACTCGCCGAACTGGCGCATCGTTTTTTTAACCGCTCAAAAGTAGGCGCCAGATTTTGACTCCTCCTCCGGAAGGTTTGAAGCCGCTAGTAGGCGGGGCCAAGCACAGTGAACGCGAAGCCGAGAAGTTTGAAAGGAGACAACAACTGCTAACCTGCAAATAAGTACGAAAACAAGCACGTGCAGTGTATTATGGTGTGATCGGATTATGTTATGACAGTGGAGACTATCATCGAGCTGTAGATAATGAGAGAGTATAGCGTGACTCGAATCGAATTGGGGGCGCAGAGGACTGCACTCAGTTTTTTTTTCATGTCCGGCGCCTCCTGACTCTCTAAGCCCCCACATGTGACACTGTATACGGTTCGACTCGTCTTGATCTCTAGTTATGTAGTTCATTGATCTTTTTGGGGTTCCCTTCAAATATTTGGCTTCTCTAGACCCGAAAACCGTTTTTAGGACATTTTTAGACCACATTCTTTCAGGAAATTACATCCTTATGATATAAAACAAACGCATAGGTGTCTTCAACAAAAATGATGAGAAGGACTTGAAGTCACATCAACCGATCCCAGGGCCTCAATCCCTAATGACATAAGAGGGGTCAAAGTTACTCCTTTAACAAAACTGAAAAAATGGGTATCAGTAATACAGGCATGAGGAGCTTCATTTTATTTATTTATAAAGCACTTTAAAAACAACATCAAGGCTGACCAAAGTGCTGTACAATAAAAACTCAATATATCAGACATACAGTAACCAAAGGGTAAAAGAAACAGAAACACATAAGAGCTGAAGAAGTTCATAATAAGAAGTATACAGAGAGCCAACACATCATACTGGATTAAAGGCCAGGGAGGAAGAGTGCGTTTTTAAATAAGATTTAAAGACAGCAAGTGAAGGAGCCTGCCTTTTATGCTATTTTATTTTATTTCATGCTATTTGGAGGTTGTTGGTCACAAATTTAATAATACTTTTGATATCTGATTCGTACTGATGGCCCTAGCCCTCCAAGTGCTACTTTCAGAAGATTTAAGCAGACAAATTTGAAACATAAGCATGTGAAGTACAGTTTTATGCTTTTCCAAGGTTGCTGGTCACTAATTTGATCGTATTTTTGATATTTGATTCTTTATGGGTGGTCTTAGCCCTGTATGGACCTCCATCAGAGGGTGTAAAATGACAAATTTCAAACCTAAGCATGTGGAGTATCATTTTAGACTATTTCAAGGTCAGTGATGACAAATATGATGCAATTTTTGATTTTTGATGCTTTACTAGCCCACTGTGGACCACCACCAAGGAAAGAAAAACAACAAATTTCTATTACTTTTGAGAATATTTAGACTTTAAACATTGCACTTGAAGCACATATTTTACCATTTTAAATATATGACACAACTCTTTTTGTTTGTTATGTTACCTCATGAAGTGAATCAGTACTTATTTATTGTGAACACCCCAAATTAAATTAAATAACATTTCAGACATCTTTTGCTAATTCAGACTTTTTTGGATTTGGACTTTAAGATTTAGAATATGTGAGTTGATAGTGAAGGACTTGGCTTCTGGTATTCACAATCAGGCATGATGGTGCCCATGTAATGGGCATGTGGAGCCAGACAGAAGGACCTGCTGCACAACAATAGCACATTGGCATTTGACAGTTGTCAAAGGTAGGCGTGATGACAGCCTATCTGATTAAAGTCTTCATTGAGTTGTGTTACAAAGCAGCGTTTAATCCATCAGTGCTTAAGGGGATGCCAGAGTGCCATAAAGAGCTCATCAAGAAGAGCGAAGAAACACTCTGGAGGTGTCACCCCACAAAGCACACATTTGGGTTGGAGAATTGTCTGACTGTGCCAGAAGCACCCCCAGGGTGACACAATGGACGTGGGCAAGTTGGTGGCCCACTCACAGTACATTGATATTGGAATTTACCATAGGCCTGCAGTCTGGCACACAAGCTCTCATACAGATGATGAAAGTCCTCGTGTGGAAAGTCTGGCAATTCAAGGTTTATCACCTCCATAAGAACCTCCACTCTTCTTTCCACAAGATTTTGGAGTGTCTGTGGGAGTTTATGCCCATTTGTGAGGTCAGGTCCTGATGTTGGACCGGAAGACTTGTATTGTTAATTTATCCCAAAGGTGTTTAGTACTTTGAAGTCAGGGCTCCTCCATGTCTTTATGGACCTGGCTTTGTGCACAAAGAAACAAGTCATATTGGCACAGAAAGGGCACAATTGTCTTAAATGTCTTTGTGTGCTGGAGCATTAATTGGAATCTTCACTGGAACCAAGTGGCTGATCCCAAACCCTGCCATTATCCGTCCTCCACCAAACTTCACAGTAAGGCACTGTTCAGTCCAGAAGCTGGCATTCTCCTGGCATTATCCAAACCCAAATCGGTCCATCACACTTGGAGATGGTGAAGAACACCTGACATTGAGAATTGTGATTGTGAACTCAGCCACGAAGGCCCATTTCATGAAGCTCTTGAGGCACAGGTCTTATGCTGATGTTGCTTCCAGAGGCAGTGTGAAGCTCAGTTGTGAGCGATGGCACAGCGGAGAGGCCATTTTTATGCTCTTCAGCAGGCAACGGCCCCACACTTTGTGTGGTCTACCACTTTGTGGCTGAGCTCTTGTTTCTCCGCAGTGTTTCCACTTCATAAAAACAGTATTGACAGTTGACTGGGCACATCTAGCAGATCAGAAATGTTACATTCTGACTTGTGGTAAAGGTGGCAGATCCATGAATGAACCAAATCTGTGTCTGGAGAGCTGTGGCGGTTCCAGACCAAATTTACCAGGGGGGGCCAGGGTGGGGCCAGTGATTTTTCATGGGGGCACAAAACAAAAAAAAAAAGGGCAATATTTAATTGTTTAATATATTAAGTGAATTTATTTGGAGCAGAAACATAATGAACTGAACATTAAACAATAAAACATACAAATGAATTTCAAACAAAAGATTTCACATACTGTACATATGCACAATAAACCTTTAAACAAATTTTACTTTTTGTACAGTAACATTTCTCTTTTTTGCATGCAAGATATTTTTCTTTTTATGTAGGTATGTATTTATTTTGTTATAAAGTGACTTTTTTACAGCATGAAACTTAAATGTACACTCACATTTTCTTTTCAGTAATCTCTCATCCACTAGCAATGGCAACACAGTAGCCTGTAACATTATAATAACAGTATTCTGCGTTTGTGATTTCTTGCAAAACGGTCCACAAATGCATCAAGGTTCAAAGCCCTGGCTCTTCTGGATTCAATGCTTAGCACCCCTAGATTGCTAAGACACTCATCAGTAATGGTGGACCGCAGGTAGGTTTTTACTAATTTTAATGTGGAGAAACTCCGCTCACAAGTGGCAGAACTCACTGGGAACGCAACAGCTATTTTGCACAGTCTAAAGAGCTCGTAAAATACCTCTTTGTACGGCTCAGTGAAACGGATCAACTCCACTGTATCGGATGGCTTTTGAATCACACCACTCTGTATTTTTCTTTCCAAAAGTCTCTTGAAGTGATGCAGTTCATGCTCCGGGTCATCAATATTGGCATCATAAAGACGACCAAATTCCAACAAAGTGGTGTCTTTCAAAAATGCATTTCTCTTGGGGTTAAGAGATCGGATACTGCTCATCAGCTCACGACTGGTCTTTGAAAAATGTCTGCTCAGTTCACTAAGCATGCAGTCAATGACAGGATAAAAAAAGGAAGGCCAATATGTTTCTTTATCACAATCTAGCTCCCTCTGACCAACAGAGCTGAGTATGTGGTACTCACGGAGTCTGGAGCTTGTCTTCCTTTGTCGTTCTGCCACCGACTGTGTGGCAGCATTACATTGCTCACAAATGTTCAGTACTCCATCCCACAAGTTATCAAAAAAGGACTCCTGCCTGAAATCTGTCAAAGTTTGAACTAAACCTTCCACTAAATCAGCCGCTCTTGAGAGGTAACAGTTGATGACTGCAGCATATCAGAAAGAAGCTTTGCTTCTCCAAACAATTTACAGAGCATAACTAGATGCACAACAAATTCTTGGTCGATCAGGGCCAGAAGACCACGGGCACCAGAAGAGTTTTCTCCTCTGTGCTATTGTGCCATCTCTTGCAGGATACGTTTGAGGGCAAGTAATCTGTCCATTATGTTGTGTAGTGCTATGAATCGACATGCCCATCGTGTGTCACTGGCCCCTGTTGGCCCCTGTCTAAAACCACCACTACTGGAAAGATTTGCAAATCAAACACAGCCATGAAATAGTAGCACCTGAAAAGAAATCACAGTGCAATAATCACTATTCTGCTCTCATACACACTTTGGAATATGCCTGGCTGCAGAAAGTCATTTAGCCCCCTAATATCATGTTAAGCCCCACTCAACCACGCTGTTGAGTATACTGTTTTTGAGATTTTACCACACCATGACCCACTTGGTATTTCAGACACACCTTTACCATTTTTGCCTGGTGTCAGGCCCTCAATGTCATTTCTTTCTTTCCCTTATGACAGCTCCACATCGTCATCTGACTGCAGAATCCGCGGCCACAAGACACGTCAACCTTCTGCGAAGACGGCGGCGACTCCGCTCATCTCGCGGTCTCTGCTGCCATCTAGCGGAACAAATCAGGCAGCACACCCCGGGCATCTAACATTGGCTCTGAACGGCGGCTCAGCCTTCCTACCTATCGAAATGATTAGGATGGGTCATAGTCAGTTAACGCGACTCCGTGCTGGGCACCGTTTGGGCAAATGTCATTTTACAGCACGTTTGTACGATGGTCACCAAGGAGAGTACTGGGCAACGAATACAACTTTAAATTTTAGAATTAAATGTATACACTTTGGCATAAATGCTGCACTTTTCCAACTCTCTAATTAATCAATTCATTGAAATAATAATCAGCCCACTAATTGAGTGGCAAAATAGTAATAATCTAGAACCCCACTGAAGGGCTACTTGCAGTCAAAGTCAGAGGCATTCATTTACTCTTTATTGGCACATGGTATATAGCATGGAGCCAGCTCAATCAAATTGACAGCAATACAACAATTTATTGTGCGGTCATGGCGCTATACACCATCAATTCTCAGCTCAGCTCCGGTCTGTGTGTGTACAATCGGCGTGTTCCCCAATGTCTGCAGGGACCTTTCTCCTCACATCCCAACAACAGGCAGGTTAAGTGGTTTGCCATCGGCAGTGTGCCCTGCGGTATTCATCCTGCCTTAGGACTCTTTAAAGCCAGGACAGAACTCTGAAAAGACAGACACTTTGGGGTGGTCCTTACAAGGAAAGGCGCAATATATAATGCACTGGCATGTATTGTACACCGAGTCAGAAGTTCTCATCTTTTTGTAATTCTTGTGAATGTGTCAGGGGTTGGTGTTGTTAGAATCTCAATCTATTATGGAGCTGCTGTGAAAAAGGCCACATTTACTGGATGGGACAAATAAAGTAACAGCTATCTATTATACGGTGCCTTTCAATGTCTATCTATCTATCTATCTATCTATCTATCTATCTATCTATCTATCTATCTATCTATCTATCTATCTATCTATCTGTCTGTCTGTCTGTCTGTCTGTCTGTCTGTCTGTCTGTCTATCTATCTATCTCTATCATATAGCGCCTTTCACATCTCTCTGTCAGATGTAGATGAGCTGACCTCACATCCACACATGAAGTCTCAAACCTGTACAATTCAATTTCCAGGCAGCAGGGAAGCAGAGCCTACAGTGGCAGCACTGGGCACAAGTCAGTAGCGGTCTTGGCTGGCACAGAGGTGTACACCAATGGGTAGGTCACAGGGCCTGCTGGCACAGTACACACCCACAGTCTGGAATGGCCAGTTGCCCCCCTCCCCTGCATGTTTTTGGGTGTGCTGTAGGTGGGCTTTTGAACAGTGACAGGTGGCCAGCTGCTCAGGCTGGCATGCCCGACTTTGTTGTGTTTGGCCTCCTCCTCTTGTTCAGTGGGTACCACTGGTGTGAAACGTTTGATTGTTAAAATGTCCGTCACATGGAGGAGGCATAGGGAGGCCACGGTTTTTAAAAGCTTAGTGTGGGACCACTTGGTGAAGATGAGGGCAGACAGGTGCCCCCAACAGGTGTCACACTGGACTGGCCTACTGTGATCCTTAGCAGTGCCCTACATACTGTATGCTGGCTTGGCACACCTGACATGCTTGCTGCATTGGTAAGGTGCCCAGGTTGCACGTTTCATTTCATTTCCTTTGTGCCTAATGCTGTCACCTTGTGTAAAATGCTTCTTTTGGGGACGGCTCTCCTGCCGTCAGCGAGGCCTCATTTAGCACAATCCCCCCGAAGTTCTGCACGTCCTAATTAGGCTTTTTCCGTGAAGGAAGCAGCGTTGGCTGCGGTGCTGCCACCCTCAGATCATCTCGTTTTCGTGCGTGGGCTCTTTCAAGTCTGCGTGTATCAAAGGCTCAGGGCACTAAATATTTCATTCCTTTGAAGTGGAGTGATTGGTGCCGATGATATTCTGTGACAACGGCACTGTGGCAAATCTTAGGGGGCTTTGATACATTTATGGAGCCCCTCTATTCTCCTTCCATGCAGGATATGTGGCTCCTTTTGTGTGGTGCCAGCGTGCGAGGAGGTTCAGTGCCATCTGCCTAACCTGCCCGCTCTGTTCTTTCCGGCAGGGCCTGCTCGAGCAGTGAGACGGAGAGTGAAGCAGGAGACCTCCTGGACCAGCAGTTCGAGGAGCTCAACAACAAGCTGAACTCGGTGACAGACCCCACTGGATTCCTCCGCATGGTCAGCAGGAACAACCTGTTCAACAGGTAAGGAGCAGGGGGCAGTCAGCCGAGTGAGACATAGCACCATGATCCTTCTGGAGGGGCTTTGTTGGATGTTGTGGTGTCAACAGCACAGGACACATGGGAGGCACATGGCAGTCAAGATGGCAGCTAGGGCTGAGTGTTTATCACAACTGGAGAGAGGACACGTCCCGACGATGACGTATCAGCACATCACAGCGGTGGTCAGAAAAGACTAAGGGGGTAGCAGAAGTTCTCAGCCATGCCCAGCCCTCATGTGGCTCTCTTTATGTTGGGTCCTCCTTAGCTGGCAAATGGCATTAAAAGCAGATGCTCCTCTATTCAGGTGCTCAGCGGTCACCTTGTGTCAATGTCATCATGGCCTTCTACCCAGCCCTCACCCCACCACTGCCAGTGCTGGTGCCCTCCTTATGCCTACTCCATTTTGTCTCCTTTCCAGAAGCTGTCAGAGCATGAGCAGCTTGTTCAGCAGCACCATGTCACCCGTGAAGGACAGCAGCTCCTCACTGCCGAGGAGGACAAGCTCAGCGAACAAGCCTCCATTGCGGGCACTCTATGACCTCCTCATTGCGCCCATGGAAGGGGTGAGTATGTGCCAATGGAAAATACAAAAACTCAAGTGACCCTCAAGGCTGCGGAGCCCTTTGTTCTGTTTATTGTATCAACTGGCCTCTTCCTGATGTCATTGCCCCCACATTTCCATAGCATGGGCACTTGCTGGTGACAGGATTGGCTCAGGGTCACACATTTGTTTGTGATTTTAGTCGCTGGGGGGAGCACAGTGGCATGTAAATACAAGCAAGCGCCTATCCACAGGTGCCTGGCTTGGTGGGATGGAGTGAATGAGTTTGGAGAGCAGTAGCTCCTTTGTTTTGCCTTTAACTTGCTCTTTTCCACCACCCCATAGTGCCAGGATGTCCTGGAGTGGTGACAGGCCATCGAGCCAGCTAGGGGATCTGCGCAGCCCATGTGCTTTGAGTATTTGATCATCTTCTCACTACTCCCCTCTGAGTGTCCATTCCCATAAACACTCACACCTTCACTTCTTCATGCCTGGATTTCTTGATTGAGCAGGACATGCCAGAGCTTTCCTTCTGTTGTGACTTCCATAGGATTTTAAACAAGTGAAAATCTGTGCTTGATGTCCGAGGGTCCTCCTTCCTACCTGAATGGGCCGGTGGTCATTAATCATCTCACCAGAGGAGCCCCACAGAAGAGGTACCCAAGCTGTGCTCACTGAGTGGCAGGTAAAGCCACTTTGAGATGGCATTGGTGTCATGTTCAAAAGCTCATTGAGTCTTGACAAAAGAAGTGTAAGTGACTGATCTCAATGCCCTGCTGCCAGCCTGGTGGGCCGATCTCCTTCAGTCGCGTGGGAAGACATTTCTAGGAGATGACAGTCGTGAGCACCTCGCTCTGTGATGGAGTCTCTGATCAAACAGCGAGTCATCTCACTTGGCATGAGGTGCAGCATCACACTTCGACCACTAGAGGGCAGCCAGTCTCTACAGATGGGCCAGGCCTAATTGTGCTGTGGAGCCCGAGCTGTTGTGTAAGGGCAATCGTCAACTACTCCCATAGGTCTGTGGGCTTCAGGAACTCACCTGTGTGGCCACCTCAGTGTTCGAGGAGCTGGGACTGCACCATGGTGTTGCTGTTGGTGTCAGCATGTCATCTTTAAAGCATCCCAGTAAAATCAAAGCCGTCAGAAGCATGAAGAGGATGAATTCTTTTTGTGTGATGGATGTGGCACTCAGGGTGCTCCGTGGTTTGCCAGGCCCGACATACAGTTGAAGGGTGTAGAGCTATGGTGGCTGTCCTCCCAGGTGGTGCCCTCTATTGGTCAGAGATGGTCATTACTCAAACCTGTGTTCTTCGATTTTCTGCTGCCTTTCTGCTTTCTTTGGCTTCTCTGTCTCTTTGTATGACTGCTGAACCACTGAACACGAGCGCTGGCTCTGCTGGCACTCCTGGGCACGTGTCACTATCACTTAATTCCACTCCAACTACAAGCCCTCCAGCAAAGGCTGCAGCTGAAGAGCAAATCAGAGAAAAATCCAAAGCAGCGCCCGCCGTAGGGCGCCAGCGTCACCATGTCAGCTTGGAGCTGGCTGCCGAGGCCCAGATCATAGCGGGGGTGGCACACACAAACTGCTACACCACGGGCAAGTGCTGCCTGTGCTTGGAAAGCAAATGTCAGTGCCAAGCAGGACTTGGGCAGAAGAAACCCGCCACTGGTAGCGAGGGGTTTGAGCGCACACATACTGGGGAGTTTGGGGGCAACCAGCTCAGTCCTACAGATCTAGTGATTAGTGCCACATGCAGGCATCAGAGGCACATGAAAGTCAGTACCAAGGTCATTGGAAGAGTGAGGGTTAGATGGGGGGGTTAGTAGGACTGGTCATTTAAAAAACTAGCAGCCAACAGAGGGCAGCTCAATGGTCATCTAAAGAATGAGGGGCATGAGAGAGGGCAGCTTGTGGTCATTTAAAGAGTGAGGGGCAGGTGAGGGCAACTAAACAGTCATTTATAAAATGGGGGAGCACGGAGGGGAGAACAAGGGGCAGATGGGTGTTGGTTGAGCGGTCATCTAGACATGGACTTGTTGTATTTCCTGTAACATCACCCTTCATGCCACTGGCAGTTTATTGCCAAGTTAGCTAGACAATGAGTGAGTGCCAGGTTGTGCTGGACTGACAAGTGAGTGACTAACGCCAGTTACCAGGAGCTTCCAGAATGATCCTCGGTGCTAAGGAAGCCTCTTCCCTGGTTGAGTTCCCCAGAGAGGCAGTAGGGGGTGCTGCTCCCCACACCTGCATGTGAACCCCTGACCTGCTGCTCAAGTGAGACTGTGGGGGTCCACGTGATGAATGGTCATTATGAGGAACACTCCTAGTGCTGGTCTCAGGTGGCCACAGCTTGGTGTCAATGCACGATGGCCTAGCAGTTAGGGGTCTTCAGATCACAGGGAAGAAGGTTCAGTTCCCACCTCTGATTGTGTGACCCTGAGCAGGTAGGTGCCGTGCCCAAAATGTTATCAGCTGAGCTGTGGGTATGCATCTTGGGATGGCGTTATATGTTTGTTTGGCATCTCCATGGTTACCAGCTACTGTTTTGGGCCCTAAGCTCCATTGGCTGGTGCCAGTGGGTTTGCTTAATGTGGTGAGGCTTTGGTGTTGACTTGTTTGCAATTCACCTACCACTTCCCGTCTTTGCAGGGCTTGATGCACTCGAGTGGCCCGGTGGGCCGTCACCGGCAGCTGGTCCTGGTGCTGGAGGGTGAGCTCTACCTCTTCCCGTTCGCCCTGCTCAAAGGCAGCTCCTCCAATGAGTACCTCCACGAGCGCTTCAGCCTCATCGCCGTGCCCTCCATCAAGTCTCTCAGCGGCTCCTCCAAGGTAAGGGTGGTCCACTCTGCTCCAGTGCCCGGTGGACAGTGACCTGGCACACAGACTGCCTTCTAAGAGCTGCATGTGTTAGCCTTTTTGCTTCTAAACGTATTTGTTGATTTGCCTCTCATGTTTTCCAGCCCCATGCCAAGAGAAATGCCCCTACATACTCGGGTTCTACCTCTATGGCAGCTGTCATTGGCAACCCCAAGTTGCCCTCTTCGGTGATGGACCGTTGGCTCTGGGGCCCAATGCCTTCAGCTGAGGAGGAGGCCTACATGGTATCGGAACTATTAGGATGCCAGCCTCTCGTGGGCACCATGGCCACCAAGGAGAGAGTGATGAGCGCCCTTAGCCAAGCTGAATGTGTGCACTTTGCCACGCACATCTCCTGGAAGCTGGCCGCCTTGATCCTGACTCCAAACGCCGAGGGCTCCTCAACTGGCACTACTGGCAAGGGCTCCTTTGGGAACAGCTACACCATCCCCGAGTCGCTCAGGATGCAGGACGATGCCAGCGACGTGGAGAGCATCACCGACAGCCCGCCGCTTCAGGAGTTCCTGCTGACTGCTGCGGACATTTTGGATCTCCGACTCCCTGTAAAGTTGGTGGTGCTGGGCTCCTACCAGGAGTCCAACAGCAAAGTGACCGCAGACGGGGTCATTGGCCTGACCCGAGCATTTCTGGCTGCCGGTGCCCACTGTGTTCTCGTGGCACTGTGGCCGGTGCCCGTGGCAGCCTCCAAGATGTTGGTCCATGCCTTTTACTCAGCACTCCTCAACGGGATGAAGGCCAGCGCGGCCCTGGCAGATGCTATGAAAACCGTCCAGAGCAGCAAACAGTTCTCACACCCATCGAACTGGGCAGGTAGGAGAGATGGGGTTGGGCTGAGCCAGGTCTGCATACCATTATTATTTGTTAGATAACGGGCACTGTGACTGTGGGCACCTTTCCCATTGATGTCATTAGTGCTCTTTCAAATTCTCCTCACTGGCTTGGACTCTTGTAGAGGGGGGGCATTGACAGGCTTTTTAATGCTGTGGAGATGCCATCTCCTGACTCATTGATGGTCTTAAATATACTCCTATTGAACAAAATCATTTTTAATTGGGGTCTCAGTAAACTAAAGGGCCTCGTCATGGTGGTCTGCCTGAAAGGGGCCATCTGAAAGAAGCAAATTGACTCCTTGATGAGTGGAAGGCTGGTGGGTGTCATGTCCAGCGTCTTTTAATGAAGGCAGGTGACAGTCTAACAAAGCAGCATTTGAAAATATCCAAAGGCTGTCAGGCGCCACTCTGACTGGGCATCATCAGCTGTATCCAGTCGTCCAGTCCTCAGTTAAACTCGCCGATGTGGTCAGCTTGGTGGACCCCATGCTGTTCTGCGATGATCACAGCCTCACGTGTCATAGGGCTGACCCCAGACCTCCATGCCACCCTATTCTGAAAAGAGGCTTGCAGAAGTCTGATCCTTCTAATGGTTGGCACTCCTGTTCCTAGCTGTTCTTCACTCACTCTCTCCGCCTTCGTCTGTTTTTCAGGGTTCATGCTCATTGGCAGTGATGTGAAGCTCAACAATCCCTCATCTCTGATTGGTCAGGCCCTCACGGAGATCCTGCAGCACCCAGAGCGGGCACGGGATGCGCTGCGAGTCCTTCTTCACCTGGTGAGTTGGCGCCTGTTTACTCTGCCTGCTTGTCCTGGTCTTGCTGTCCTGATCAGGTCATCGCTTGGCCTTCTTTCATCCTTTAGTTCTTTGAACCTTCTGGCCTGGGGGCCACGTGGGGCTTCTTCTGTGTCTCCAAGAATTCAAATGGCAGCCAGAAAAGAAGGGAGACGTCAGATCTGCTTTGAAGTGTCACTCCTATAGATACTCGAGTCAAGGGTTTGGAATCCCCAACAAATGTTCATGTCCTTCATAGAATTATCAGTGTGTGGAATGGCCACTACGACTTGGAATTTATTATTCACACATGGCTCCAATGTCGCATTCTCAGCAGCCATTTCTTCAGTGTCAGCTCCCTTTGCTCATCCCTGATTAGTCCTGTGTGAATGTGAATTGGATATTATAGAAACCTTAGAGCTGGAAGTCCTTATTCTCTTTAAGTCAGCTGTCTTTCCTGGGGTTATAACACAAAATGTCTAGGTAGATTATCATGTATAGTGAGGGGGGAGAGAGCATACTCAGGGCATTATCTCCCCTGGGTCACTAGGTAGCAGCCCCCCCCTGGTTGCCGTGGTGCCTTGGACTCCCACAGAACTCCATGGGAGTAGGAATTTAGGAGTAGCCCTGTTGGGGGGTGCTGTAGGAACAGCTGGGCCCTTTGTCACCACACCAGGAAGTGCTGCTGGAAGAAGATCGCCGGACACCTGGAGCAGTTCTGCGTGCCCTATAAAAGGAGCCAGTCACCGCTGGGGAGGGAGGGAGGGAGGTGGACAAAGCTGGCCAGAGGAGGGGTGAAAGGCAAAGAAGAGAGAGAAGAAGATGAAGAAGAAGAAGATGATGAGCACTATGTACTTACTGTACTTGGTGCTTTGTACTGTGCTGCTGTGGGGAGTGAAGGGAAAGCGCTCCCCCATGAATAGAAATGTGTGCTGCGCTGGAACTTGTGTCCTGGTGTCTGCTTATGCCACATTTGGGTGGCTGGAGCACCCCGTCTGCTCACTATATATCCATCCATCCGTCCATTTTCCAACCAACTGAATCCGAACACAGGGTCATGGGGGTCTGCTGTAGCCAATCCCAGCCAACACAGGGCACAAGGCAGGAACCAATCCCGGGCAGGGTGCCAACCCACTGCACTATATATATATATATATATATATATATATATATATATATATATGAGGGCGGCACGGTGGCGCAGTGGTAGCGCTGCTGCCTCGCAGTTAGGAGACCCGGGTTCGCTTCCCGGGTCCACCCTGCGTGGAGTTTGCATGTTCTCCCCGTGTCTGCGTGGGTTTCCTCCGGGCGCTCCGGTTTCCTCCCACAGTCCAAAGACATGCAGGTTAGGTGGATTGGCGATTCTAAATTGGCCCTAGTGTGTGCTTGGTGTGTGGGTGTGTTTGTGTGTGTCCTGCGGTGGGTTGGCACCCTGCCCGGGACTGGTTCCCTGCCTTGTGCCCTGTGTTGGCTGGGATTGGCTCCAGCAGACCCCCGTGACCCTGTGTTCGGATTCAGCGGGTTGGAAAATGGATGGATGGATATATATATATATATATATATATATATACAGTATATATAATAATGACAGAGAAATAGAGGCAAGAGAAGGTCTGGGGTTCCAGCCTGTATACCTGAAAAAACAGAGTAGTCATCCTAGACTGAGCCCGACACTAGACTGGAGCTCTACAGAGGGTAGGACGGTTTTACAGGGCACAGGCGTGTCAGTTGGGCTGCACCCAGAAGTGATGTTGGAAGTCGGGATTGGAAGTGGAGCCTGCAGAAGAACCAGAAGTGGAGTTAAGTCGGTGTTCTTCCTGAGGATCTGCAGAGAAAGGAGAAAAAGTGTTAGTGCGCAGTGCCAGCTGTTGACCTGGCATAACAACATGTTTAGTCAAGCCCATCAACTGCCTCCAATGGGCATGTGTGTGACTATATATATATATCTCCATGCATCCATTTACACTACAATACATTATGTACTGGAAGTTTCTGAGCAGTACAAGTGTCCAGGAGTTCTTCAGCGGGGTCTTTGGCAATTGTATGTCCTTCTTCACTGGAGTGCAGGTCTTTGGTCTGTCCATTTCAGCGGGCTTCACTCCAATGAGGCTGTGCCAGTCTCTTATACCCTGTAACCCTGCATGATGTCTTCTTGCCCTGTTAGCCCACACTGCTGGTCTGTTTCTAAGTATGGAGCAGGGCACTCCCAAACTGCAGTCCCCTTTTCTTTTGTTACGGCTGCCCACTTGGCCTCAGTTACCAGGTGCTGAGATGCACACTAAACAGGGGCATTTATATGGGCGCTGGGGGACCACCACGTCGTGTTGTTCTTCAGCTCTGGTTGCTGTGCTGACATCAGGTATTGCACAGGTTTTGGCCTTTAAGGCCTCCCTGCTCACAAGTTCTCTTCATTCAGAGTGACGTCTGTCTGTCTGTAAGCTGGTAATCCAAAGGAAGTCGCTCATCGGCCAGTCCACTTGGCACACCCACCCTATCGATGCTAAATATCACAAGGCTCCTGCCTTGTCTTTTTGTGCCCCCAGTAAAGATTCTCCCATGTTGTCCTCTTTTCTGGCTTCACCTCGTATGCTCAATGCCTGCGATTTCTCGGCGTAAAGCAGGCTGCCTGTGCCCTTCATCCTGCTTGTGAAGGACGAGCCCCCCGCGCACACAGATTCCGTTAATCGTGCTGAGCAAGCGACGGCCTCCATTGCCAGCGTCAGGGTCTACAGGACGGCAGAGACGCGCTTCTACCTTGCAGCCGCCCGAGTCCACAGCAGCACCTTTGATTGAGCAAATGTTTGTCAGGCAGTGGCAGGTCCCGTGAAGATGGAGCCACAGGCCACGCTGCATGCCGGCGCTCCCTGCTGCGCTCCGTGTAAATGAGCCCCCCGCGGCAGGCGGGCCGCCAGCCTGCACATACAGTGTGTTGGCGGCAGATTGGCAGCGCAGGCTAATTTCATTTCTTATGCTTGGTAGCTCAGGCTCATTTGAATATTCATGTGTGAACTTTTGAAATGCGCCCGCCACATTCACAACAAACAATCCACAGAGAGGGCGGGCACGGGCACGGACGCGGGTTGTGCTGGCTTTCCTAGCGAATTTGTCAAATGGTGCTCCTCCACACAGATGCGGTGACAGACTGAAACCTCTGCTTTGGTGAAATCACCACCTAGGTGGACATGGTGACAGACGCTAACACAAAGCTCGCTGTCACCCGCATCGGTGGAGAATCACCACAGGCCAAAATCGAGCCAGCGAGATGAATTACACAAACTCTGCGTGAAATATTTAAAGAGTCTGTGCAAGAACCCAGTGGCTGAGGGGAGGGAAGGAGGGAGGTCATGAGAGTCCTTACTGTCTCTGATGAGCCAGGCCATGGCGGATAGGCCTGCCTACTCTCACTTTCAGACTACGCCTGGTCTGAGGGGTCTTAAAAAAGTGGCTCAGGCTGCTGACATGGTGTCCTGAAATGGACTGTTCATACTCTACACCCAACAGGTAGCCCTATATAGTGCCCTTCATGGCCCGCACAGTGGCACATGGTGTTCCGATACACATGCCTATGGAGGCGGTGGTGGGATCTACGCACACAGCCCACTTTAATTATTGAAAATGAAGTCTTACGCCTGCTGATTTTCTAGAATGTGCCCAAAGCGCTGCTCTCACAAGCAGGACATCTTTGTTATGCCACCAAGGTGTCCTGATGACATTGATTTCATTTGTAGCTGCATTATGGGGTTAAGGACCTTAAAAGAAAAGGAAGAAATGTGTGCAGGTGTGTATGGTGGCATAAATGGCTACGTGTGTGTGTGTGTTGGCATCTCTGTGCATCCATAAATATCATTACTTTGGCTCAGTTGGCTCAGGTTGGATGGTACCCTTATCTGTCATGTGACTTGGGAGGCTGAAGTGTCACCCGGTGAACATAATTGGCCATTGCATGCTGGTGTTGCCCTCTCAGACACCTCATGGCTCCCTACAGCCGCCACTGACATCTGCTGACCTGTCGCTTTCTTTGTCCCCCGTGCAGGTGGAGAAGTCTCTGCAGCGTATTCAGAATGGCCAGCGCAATTCGATGTACACGTCGCAGCAGAGTGTGGAGAACAAAGTGGGCGGAGTCCCAGGCTGGCAGTCCCTCCTGACCGCGGTGGGCTTCCGGCTCGATCCCTCAGCTAGTGGCCTGCCCGCCGCTGTCTTCTTCCCCACCACCGACCCCGGGGACCGGCTGCAGCAGTGCAGCTCGACATTACAGTCTCTCCTAGGTGAGTGCTGGCGCATGTGTGTGTGCGTGTGTGCGTGTGTGCCCGTGTGCCAGTGGTCCTTGTGTAGGCCGCTCTCTGTTTCAAGGCCAGAATGGCCACTGGATTTGTGACACTAGCGCCATTCTGTGTGCTCACATTGAGAGAGGCCTTCTCCACTAAGAGATGAAGCTTCCTCTGGACTCAGGGTCTCTTTGGTGGTCATGGCAGCCATTTTGTTCTTCATAATGGACCCCCCAAGCCAAGATAGTACAGGGAGAATCAGAAATTACACAGACAGTCATGACGGCTCCCGGTGGGCCTGTAAGTAAAGGGTCAGCATTCACCTTCACAATGACGCCTGCCCGTTGCCGTCTTCAGGTCCTTCTGCTCTTTGCAGACATGTTAGTGGTCTGTGGTGTGATAAGGGCAGCTCTAGGAGGAGCGGGCAGCATTTGGTCTCTTTTTGAAGTTGCCTAAGGATAATGTGTGCTGCCCTCTACTGGGGCAGTTGGAGAAGACCCTGCAGGGCCCTCAGAACATGCAGTCTTGAAGAAGGGAGCTGCCATTGTGTTCTTAGTACTTGGCCTAGCAGGCTGCTAGGAGCTGCCACATTTGTATAAAACAACCTTTCTGCTTTGTGCCCCTGGTCTTGTTTGCACTGGCATGGCCATGGAGGGTCACCTGCAAGGAATGTGGCAACTCATCACTCAGGCGGCTTGTACTGAAGGCCAAGGGGCAACGTGGCATAGGAGCCACTGACGTGCGTATTGAAGGTCAGCCATCAAAGCAAGACGACGGACTTCAGCACATCTCCTCCTTTTAATTTGACTCAGTAAGCCGCTAATCGATGTCGGTGATAATGATAGGTAACAGATTTGGTTACCACGAGTTACATTTCAAGATATGCTGGGGGCACAGGATAGAAACAGGGTGGAGGTGATGCCCAAGAACCCAAAATCATGGAGGGGTCCCAACTTCACACTTGATAAGAGCTGAATGGACAAGGGGACCCCCCCCAATGGCCACTCTGACTCAGCAGCACTCTCTGGGTCGAGACCCCCACAGGATGAGATGTAAGGTCCGGTGCAGAAAGCCGAGTGCAGCAGTCACGGTCAGATGACTGGAGATAAGAGGCTGTTGAATTCCAGTATTTTAGATTTATTTAACATAAAAAAACAACAGAAACAATAAACAAACAAACTTGCTGTAGATAAAGCAATATGGCGGAAAGAACAGGCAAGCACTTCCGGGTGAGGGTGTGACTTCGTTAAACTTTCTTACACTCAGCAATCCAAGTAGATTATATGAAAATCAAAAAAAAAGGCGTTGAACGTCTTCTGCTTGAGAAAAACAAAATGTGCGATTAATGTCCGCATCTGTAGTACTAGGGTGTTGTACCGTGTTAGCCATTATGAATGTAGAGAAAAGCCAAGCAAAATGACACCTTTTATTGGCTAACTAAAAAGATTATCTCGCCTGAAGAAGGGGCCTGAGTTGTCTCGAAAGCTTGCATATTGTAATCTTTTTACTTGTCCATATCTGGAAACGGTTTACTTGTTAATGAATGGGGACATTTTATGACGAATGTTATATGGGATTTCATAAAGTTTTGCTAACAGAGGATAATTAGCCAGGCTTTGTGCCTGATCATCAGTAAAGGCCCCACATCACCTCTGGGATTAATGGGATTTAATAAAGCGACAGCAATCGTCAAACGCTCATTCTAACATTTAGAGTGCCAATAAACACAACAGAAAGGCCTGGGACAAGCGAATGACAAAACTTACAGGAGCTGAGAACGTCTGAACAGTCTGGACGAGAACAGGCCATTCAGCCCACCAAAGCCCACCAGTCCTGTCCACTTAACTCCTCCAAATAATATCAAGTCCAGTTTTGAGGGTCCCTAAAGTTCTCCTGTCCACCACACTGCTGGTCGCTTTTCCCAAGTGTCTGCTGTTCTTTGTGTAAGGAAACACTTCCTAATGTTTGTGTGAAGTTTCCCCTTCACACTTTCCCACTGTGTCCCCGTGTTCTTGATGAACTCATTTTAAAGTCACCGTCTCGATCCACTGCACTAATTCCCTTCATCTCTTCATCCTCTTCATCACTGTGAAGGCTCAGCTCTTTTAATCTTTCCCCCTAACTCACCCCCTGTAGCCCCCCGTAATCAGCCTGGTCGCACTTCTCTGGACCTTTTCTTGTGCTGCTATGTCCTTTTTGTAGCCTGGAGACCCAAACTGCACACAGGACTCCAGATGAGGCCTCACCAGTGTGTTATAAAGGTTGAGCAGAACCTCCTGTGACTTGTACTCCACACATCAAGGCGCTATATAACCTGACATTCTGAGAGCCTTCTTAATGGCTTCTGAACAGTCAGGAAGTCGATAGCTTAGAGTCCACTATGACTCCTAAATCCTTCTCATAAGGTGGACTCTCGATTTTCTGACTATTTTTACTTCCTATGTGTAATTCTTTACATTTACTGACATTAAATTTCATTGTCCACAAATCTGCCCAAGCCTGTCTGCTGTCCACATCTCCCTGTGATGACTCCACAGATTTTTGATTATCTGTCAATCCACCTAATTTGCTATCATCTACAGACTTAGCCAGTTTGTTCTTTCCAAATCATTTATAAATATTAAAAAATAACAGCGGCCCCTGCACTGCCCCCTGCTGGACACCACTGTTAAGCCAACCCAAAATGTAGCAAGTTCACCAAAAGCGTTTAAAACTAAACAAATTCCAGAAAAGACACATGAGAAGAAATGGTGATGGGCATTTGAAATGTAAAATACTGACAGCACTGTGTAATAAATAAAAATAACCCTGATATTAACAACTCAGCATCTAAAGATAAAGACATAAATGCAGCTCTCTGTTCCAAGTCGTCCATTCACATGGTGACCAACTGTGGGAGAACTCCAAGCGAACCCCTTTGTGCTTCAACACAGAAATCTGGTGAAGGCCCTGCGAGTTTCTTACATCAGAGGCCCACCGAAGAAGACCACGGCGGCCATCGCGTCCTATCTGGGAATTCGCGCCCAATTGGACTCCTTCCAGATCGGCTTCATTCAAAAAGCACTCGCTAAGGTACGGTAGTACAGCGGGAATCTCACGTTCTGATAAACGAGCGGTACATTAACAATATTAGAAAGATGTCCCGCATTTCAGTCACTAGCAACTGAAACGAGTTTTTATGAATTACGACTGAGCCGACCCCACGGGTCTCTCCATTCGCTTTTAACCTGCACGACTTATTCGACCCCATAAGCCAGTCGCCAGAGAACCCTTTGAGTACCGAGAAAAGCGCTGTGCAAATGTAAATGATGATGATGATGATGATGAAAGCGCATCCAAGGCGGGCCGGCTATTGGAGCGCGCGGGCCGGGCTGAAGCATGCTCGCTAAAAGAGAGGGGTAAATACAATGTCGACACTTCTGGGATTGCTGCTTTTGCCAAAAGTTTCCAAACTGTAAGTAAATGATCCTTTGATATTTAATTTCAGTAAGTAGCTAACACAAACGGATAAAAGTACGCTCCAATACTTCTGTCAGTCACTCCGCCCGCCAATGCGCATGTCAATACGGTACCCACTCTGCGGTTTGATTAGCCGGTTACTCTTTATTATGTCCTCCAGAATAATCTGATTTACGGTACACTGTAATAATAGCGCTAGGAGGCGCTCGACTGTCCAGAAGCTGCTGGCGGGGTGGTGGCTCAGCCCACGGACTTCTGCCCAGGATTTTCTTTGACGAGTTCATTTCGTGGTCTCTGCTGCCATCTAGCGGATAAAAGCACACAGCACACCCCCCCAGGCCACTCGTTGTGACGGCGTCGATCTTCAGTCCCCTTAAAGCGTTCCTCGTGACTTCAGAGTCCGTTAATTCGCTCGCTCCGATGCACTTTTTTTTTGGCAAATGAAATTTTAGAGCCCACATGTACTGTTGTTATGAAGTAAGGCATCGAGTTAGGAATAAAACGTTCTCATTTTAGAATACAATGATTGCGCCCCTGCACACACAAATTCACCTTTTAAAATTCTCAGTTAATCAATGAATTAAAATAACAATCGGCCCACCATTTGACCAGTGAGATAGTTATGTATTGTTTTGCTATTTTCATTGTATAGTGCCTTTTATGACAGTCATCAAAGACGATGAGAACATCACCCAAGTTTCCGCCGTGCGCGAATCTAATAGGCGGCCGTGTGGTGCTGCCCTCTGCTGGTTTTATGTATCACTGCACTCCTGTTCAGTACAGTCAGTCAGTCAGTCAGTCATCTCCAACCCGCTATATCCTAACACAGAGTCACGGGGGTCTGCTGGAGCCAATCCCAGCCAGCACAGGGCGCAAGACAGGAACAAACCCCGGGCAGCGTGTCAGCTCACTGCAGGGCACACACAAACACACACACACACACCCACACACCAAGCACACACTAGGGACAATGTAGGATCGCCAATGCACCTAACCTGCATGTCTTTGGCACCCGCTGCTGGGAAATAACCCTGAACTGAAAGGTCAGCCTGCTCTGCCCAGTGCCGGCTCAAGGCTACATGGCGCCCCTTGGTGGAGTAGAGGGGATGTTCCCCCTTGGACATCAGAATGCCTTCACATGTTTGTGTGTGTGTGTGTGAGATCGTTGACATTAGAACATGTTCATTTGGGTATTTTATGAGCAACATGCCATGGTGACATTTAATAGAAGAACATGGGGGGTCTGGATGAGCCTCCCCCAAGTCATGGCCCCTCAGCTGGCTCTGGCTCCACCATAACTGACCAGACTTTTGTCTGCTGTTCTCTTCCCAGGTTTGCCTCATCCTGCCTTCCAGGCTCTCTGTAAGCTGATCACGGCGTCGGAAACCGGAGAGCAGCTGATCAGCCGGGTAAGGAAGTGGCTGCAGGTCCTCGCTGCATGATGGATGGCTTTGTGTGACTGGCATGTGGCATTCAGACTGGTGTGGCATGAGAGTGGTTAACCAACATACCATAGGTCCGGTAGAGGCCACCACACTTTCAGCTCAGGCCAGCGTCAGGTCATCTTGTCACAGTCCTACTGCACGGCCTGGACAGTGGACAGAGGAGCAGCGTGCAGGACATGCACACACAAGATGCCATGCTGGGCTTTACAACCCTTCATGAAGGCAGCCTCCGCTCAGTGGTTTATGGAGCCCCCAATCCCCCAAAGAAGGGGCAGCCCTGGATCAGCTTCTTCTAGAGGACTGATCGACAGGAGGTCTTCTTGTCAGTATATGTCCACATCGGAATTCTCCCTCGCAAGTCTCAATGGATGTGTGGTGTGCCCCCCCCAGGTGCCATCCCTATAGACTTAGCAGAAGATTCAGCTGCCACTAAGCAAGAGAAGGTGGTGCCCAGGGCCTCAGAGCTCAAGGCTGCCAGTTCAATGCCCACTTGTGTGCCCAATGTGCTTTGCTTCAGGCTAACATAAGAGTCTGACAGACAGACGAGAGGTGACCGTTCAGTCCGCTTGTCACTCGTTTGTTTAGCCGATGGCCCCGGTATTCCCATAGGTCATCCAGATCCCTCTTGAAGGTCCTCAGGGTTTCTGCTTCATCTCCATGACCCGGTGGCTTGTTTCAGGTTCCCACGACTCTTTGCATAGAGATGTTCTTCCCGGCTTCACTCCTCAAAGCTCCTCTGCTTTCCAGTTCAATGCCCATTTGTGTGGCTTCACAGCCCAAGGCCACTGCGTCAGTCCCCTCTTGTGTTCCACCTGGTGACTCATCATGTCACTCGAGGTATGACGGGTGAACAGTTTTGTGTCTGTCACAATATATTCAGAGACCCCACGTCCCTGGCTCGCTTGGGTGGTCTTAGGGAGTGTCACCAAGTCACCTGCCGTCCCCCCCCCAGTGAAACACAGAGGAAGCTGGCGTGTCTGAGTCGAGCCGCCCATTTGACTGAGGAGGGCAGTGGGGTGGGTGTTCTCGGACGGCCGGGGTGATGGGCAGGCTGGCGCCGTGTGCTCAGAAGTGATTTGCTTGCTCTCGATGTCCTGCATGACTCTAAAGCCTTTTTCTCTTTCTCTTTTCTTTTCACTCACTCTGCTGTGTGAAGGCTGTTAAAAATATGGTGGGAATGGTAAGTTCACAATAACATTGGTCTGATTTACGAGGTGAACTCTGACGCTTTCTGTGTGCTGTCCTCAATGTGTGACTGGCTTAACGGTGGCATAGCAGAATGCCAGGGGGGCAGCTGGCAGGAAAAAGATGGTAAAGTCAGGGAATGGAGGGAGGGGACAAGAAGAAGAAGAAGGAGGAACGAGGAGCTGGCTAGACACCTCCAGGGTACCTCCTAGTGGCTCAGGTGCTGGGGCATCATTGGGTTCAGGTCCCTCCTGACGCCAGTTCATTCTCACCTGGTGCCCAGTCTAGGAGGGGCTGAATGGCCGTGCCCTCCTGTACTTGCTCAGAGTCTTGTCATCCTGTGTAGATTGTGAGCCCCCCAGCTGCTGGTGGGCTGCTGCACACTTCTGACTTCTCAGGCTGCCTGTTTAACTGACAAAGCGCAGCAGTGAGCCGCAGATTAAGAAAGTGGCCGATTGTGCCATGGAAGCTGTGCCCAGGGGCTGGGCAGGAGAGCTGCCCTAAGAGAGCCATCACCATCATCATCCTCATCATTTTCACTCGACTGAGCTGGGTTTGCGGTTTCAATGCCACGACTGAGAATGTGTGGCATGTCTCCACCTCAGCACCAGCGTCTCTGCACAATGGTGCCACCCACGGCTGATATCTCCCTTGCATTTCTCTCTACAGCTTCATCAGGTCCTGGTCCAGCTGCAGGCCGGAGAGAAGGAGCCGGACTTCTCCTTGGCGCCTATCCAGGTGTCCATCAGCGTGCAGCTCTGGAGGCTCCCCGGGTGCCACGAGTTCCTGGCAGCTCTAGGTATGGCGGTGACGTGCCACCTGGGTGTCGTGCCCACCTGGTCTTTTCTGATACCATTCCGAAGTCACAAAGGTCCAAGGACCCCCTAACCACATCACTACACGACAGGCCCCTGACCGTAGTAACACGTGGGAGCAGAGTCGGCCATTTTGGATACGCTGCTTCCACTTGGTTGTATATAGCGCCTCACCCAGAGTTTTTAAAAGGACCCATTCCACCTGTGTGCCACTGGGGGGCTCACTCCACTGTCTTTTTAGGGTCAGAGCTGGCGACCCTGTAGCTGCAGGCGTCATAGACAGTCAGTTAGTTCAGCTCATCGTGTAATCAGCTGACCCTTTGATTTCTTTTTCTTGTTTGGGAGATTTCACGCTTAGAAGAAGTGAAGATTTTTTAACTTCTAAATATTTTCTTTCTTTTTTATGTCACTTTTTATATTAAGTTTGCTCTCTTAATTATATGTGATGTTAGTGATGAGCGGAGTGGACACGGGTGCAAATGACCCTGACGGCTACAGGGTCTTATTAGGAAAAGATGACAGAAATAACATGAACATCAAAAAAAGAGAAGTCATCCCCGTCCGACACACACAAACGCTCGCCCGCCACCCCCTGTCAGGATCTGTGACTCCTGCAGTGACACCAGAAAAGCAACAAATGGACAACGAAGGAAAGCTGCAGCCACAGGGGGGCGCCAGTGATGAGGGTACACAAATTGAATTGGCATGTTGGCACGACAGAACAGCCAATGCTGGATATCAAGTCCATCCATCCATCCATCCATTTTCCAACCCGCTGAATCCGAACACAGGGTCACGGGGGTCTGCTGGAGCCAATCCCAGCCAACACAGGGCACAAGGCAGGAAACAATCCTGGGCAGGGTGCCAACCCACCACAGGGATATCAAGTCGAATTTTGGAAATCCTACTGTCCACCACACTACTTGGTCATTTCTACATTTGTCTGCATTTGCATCATGCCAATTTATTATTATATAGCGCCTTTTAGTTTCACTTGGCTCACTGACATGCAGAGACCATTCATTAATGTTCTGGACTCAAGAGCTCTGTTTAAGACTTATGCCATGTCAGAGCCAAGCCAAAAGTGCCAGGCACATTCAGGTCATTTATTACAGCTTTACTGGGTCATTATTGTCACATGTACAAGGGTCCAGTGAAATTCTGACCAGGTAGGTGGAGCTAAGTGTTTGAGAGGCAGCAGGATGGGTGGGGCCAGAAGTCTGAGTGGCAGCCGGATGGGTGGGGCTGAAGGTCTGAGTGGCAGCTGGATGGGTGGGGCTGGAGGTCTGAATGGCAGCAGGATGGGTGGGGCTAAGTGTTTGAGTATCCCCTGGCTGGATCAAGCTTGATGAGGCAACTTAGGCTTACAGGGCCCTTATTGTCCCGTGTACAATTGTGTGACATTCTTCTATGCATGTGCTAATCGACATGAGATACATTGCCGCTCTCTGCCACTGTCATTAGTGATAGATGTGAAAGATGCTATATAATTTAGAGGTAGACCAATGCAAGTGTAAGGTGCCATATGATTGGTTTATAGGGTCATTATTGTCCCAGATAAAGCACAACATGTTTGAGTGGCAGCTGGCTGCGTGGGACAGATATTGTCCTGTATAGAGTGTCCAGTTCAGTTCAGTTAGATGGACACAAATGAGTTGTCCTCACCCTCAGTATCAAGTGACCACAGCTTAAAGTGAAACTGACCATTCATGTTGTCCACTGGCCATGTCACGTTACCTTTACACTTTCATGGGTGACCATACAAGCCGTCGCGGATGCACAGCAGCATGCCAGGCCCGACTCTCACCCTGTCACTTTGTCTTTTCTGTCCCACAGGCTTTGACCTTTGTGAGGTTGGACAAGAGGAGGTCGTGCTGAAGACGGGGAAGCAGGCCAATCGGCGTACTATGCACTTCGCCCTGCAGTCTTTGCTGGCTCTCTTTGGTAAGCTGACCACCTGAGCTCACTGCTTGAGTGGCCGCCGTGTCTTCATTTCGGGGGTCAGATGTCCCAGAATTCTCTGTGGTCTTCATGCCCGTTCACATCCACTGTGAGGTCAAAGCTGCTCGTGTGGAGGCTGTGTCATGGACCTGGAGGTTTGGGTTCTTTTTTAGTTGTGTGGCCAGTTTGGAGTCCTGCAGTCTCATTCAGTTGTGACACCTGAGCCCCCCACTATGTCACCATCACTTTGTTTTGTAAAGCTGCTTACTGCGACTGGAGTCATCTACCATGATGATACTTCAAAGTGCCCAGATGCTCCAGCAGTGCTACACCCACTCCTCAATGAGACAGAGATGACCAGTCCGACAGACAACTCCCCAGGACTGGCCCAGTAGGCCCATCTTCTGTCTCCCCAGGCTGGTCTCAGAGATCCTGGGGAGCAGGGACACAGGTATTGAGTACAAGGTCCCTGTTGGCACTTCACAAAATGGGGGACTTAATACAAGTTTGAGAACCCCCCCAAAGCAGCTGCTGGCTCTGCACTGGGTAGACAGCATTGGGACCTGCTGGCCTATTGTCACTGGCAATGACAGTATTGTCAGTATCTCTGCCACCAAGGTATCTGACAGGCCAGGACTTCAGCCGTGTCACTGAGATTGCAAACCCCCTTTAACTCAGTTTTATAACATGTGGGACTCGGTGGGTACTCAGTTATGGGAATCAAACAATTAAATGGGAGCCAACGCGGCAGAAATGATTTGGAATGTTTGTTCCGAACATCACAAGTCTGCAGCGGCAACTGCCATGACCCACATCAAAACTGTCCCCTCCATCCCACAAGGGCTAGTAGATGGCTACAGGAAAAAGCAGACCACCCAGCCAGGTCTCTTAGGCTTACGCCTGAGCAACAGATGAGCCCCAGTGTGATAGGAGCCTGCTGACCATTGGCAGATGGAAACCCTGACGCAGATTTGAGGACACAGAATGGCTTTACACTCGCTGAAGGTGTGTGGCCTTCCTTGATCTTGTGTGCCGACACCCAATGGCTTTGTGCTCACAACAGCCGACTGGTGGTTCTGATGGCTCTATGATGGCCGATGGCCTTCTGGTAGGTGTCATCACCAGCAGACATCAGCAGAGGCTCAGGCGTATAAACATAAGAAGTGTGACACATGAGAGGAGACCATTCAGTCCTTCAGGCCTGGACGTTTGGCTAATAGCGCAGCTGAGACATGGCGCTCCTAGTCTTTGGGTCGGGACTTCAGGATGAGGCGTCTGCTGCTGGGGTACAACACAGACACTGAGGTTAGGGTTAGGCCGAGAGTATGAGGGGCTGTGCCACCTAGGGGGCACACTTCAGAGCTCAAGACAGACATTTAGGTCAGGAGTCACTTGCTGCTGTGGCTGTTTGAGGTGATGCCCTTCACAAACCGTAGAAAGTGTTTGGCGAGGACTTCCCTCCTAGTGGGTGTACTTCAGAGTTAGGACTTCAGCACCAGGTGTTCCTACTGCCACCGCTAGGTGGCACGCTCCTGAAACCGGGCCATGTGTTTGGTTAGAGCTCCTTCTGCTGTTGTTCTCCAGAGTCCATGACATGTTTCAGTTAGGACTTCAGTATGCGCTTCGGCTGAAGGAGCTGTTAATGGGCACACTCCAGACAGGGCCAAGTCTCAGAGACAGGACTTCAGTACGGTGCATTGCTTCTGCTGCTGCTAGGGGGCATCCTCCAGAGTCTGTGACAGGCATTTAGGATAGGACTTCACCGTTAAAAGTCACTGAGTTTTCATGTTCTTGTTGCTAGTGTCACCTCTAGGGGTCACACTTCTCACTCTGTTCCCCTCTCTTTCAGATTCAACAGAGTTGCCCAAGCGCCTCAGCCTCGACAGCTCGTCCTCACTGGAGTCCCTGGCCTCTGCCCAGTCTATCTCCAACCCAGTGCCCCTGGGGTACCCACACCCTCCCTTCTCTCCCACGGGGCCAGACAGCATGGCGTCTGACGCCATCTCCGTCTACAGCCTGAGCTCCATCGCCTCTTCCATGAGCTTCGCGTCCAAGTGCGAGAGCTCGACTGAGTACGTGGGCCACAGGGGTCGAGCGGACTACGAGCGTCTGAAGGGCATCTTCTCTCACAAGTCTTCCGTGCCCAGAAGCCGTTCTTCCCCCCATGCTGGGGCTTCTTCTAGCAAAGACGATGAGGAATACGAAGGGTTCTCCATCATCAGCAGTGAACCCCTGGCAGGAAACTGCGACTCCCTCCCTTTGCCAGGGAGCCGAAAACAGATGAAAGGCGTCGAGCGGGAGGCAAACAGAGCCTGCTATGGCGCCTCGGTGTCCTGCAGGGGGAGCGTCAGCACGCCGACCTCTCCTGTCAAGATGACTCTCATCCCCAGCCCCAATTCCCCCTTCCAGAAGGTGAGCAAGGTCACCAGCTCCGACACTGGAGAGTCGGACCAGTCCAGCACTGAAACGGACAGCACCGTCAAATCCCAGGAAGAAAAGGCGCCCAAACTCGATCCCCAAGAGCTGGCTCAGAAGATTCTGGAAGAAACTCAAAGCCACCTCATCGCCGTGGAGTGTCTCCAGAGAAGCGGCAGCCAGAACAGTTGTGTCAGCGAGCCCATCGGTGGGGCCAGCACGCCTACTGGCGGATCGGCATTCCGATCCTCAGAAACGAGCGCCTTCAGCCGGCCGCAGAGCGTCAGCCTGAAGAGCCAGTCGTCGCCCCTCACCGTGAAGCCCAAACCTCCGTCAAGGACCTCCTCCCTGCAGAAGGTGAGCTCCGGCTACAACAGTCCGGCGGTCTCGGAGACCTCCCTCAAGGACGGCTCGAGTCCGCAAAGTGGGCACCTGTCGCCCACCATCGATGCTCACAGCCTGGCTCAATTCAAGCTGAAATACCCCAGCTCGCCGTACAGCGCTCACATCTCAAGGTCTCCCAGCAACATCTCGCCCAGTTCTGGCCACCAGTCTCCAGGCGGGAGTGCCCCCTCCCCTGCTCTGTCGTACTCTTCCACTGGATCCGCGCGCTCCAGCCCAGCAGACGCTCCCGACCTGGACAGGCTGCGGCTGGCGGCCATCGACGAGAAAGTGCAGGCCATCCACAACCTCAAGACTTTCTGGACCAACGCCTCCCAGCCCCCGCACTCCGGGCCGGTCCGAGCTCTGCGTGGCAGTCTTGGTGCTTCCAAACGCGACGTCCTCAGCCTGCTCAACCTCTCGCCAAGACATGGCAAGGGGGACAAAGGCCTAGACGGCCTCGAACTCAAGGAACTTGCCATTCGGGCCGGTGGAGCTGACCTCCACGATGCAGAACCCCCCCAACGGGCACAAGAGGCCCGAGACCAAGAAGACTGTCGCCCCCTCACCCTCGGCGTCCACCAGCAGCAGTCCGGGAGGGCGGCCACTGCGACTGCCGTCCGGAAACGGCTACAAGTTTCTGTCGCCCGGCCGCTTCTTCCCGTCGTCCAAATGCTGAGTGTAGGGGGGGTTTGCGGAGTAGCTGCCCGCACCCCCTGCCCGTGTTCCACTGGACCCTGGCACTCGGCCGACCATCTTCTGTGAACGTACACGTGTCACTGTGTTCACAACATGGGCTTTTTGGGATTTTTGTTTTCTTTTTTTTTTTTTGTAAATTAAAATTCCGTGTTTCCTGAGCAGTACCCAACTTTTTTATAACTTGGAAAATCGTGTATCTTGTACAAAGGAGCTCCTATTTTTATTCGAATTGCAGGTGGCACTTGGCCCCATCTCTTTGTGATGTACGTATGTGTCTCTATTAAAGCATGGTTTCTCCTCTTGTTATTAAATGTTACGTACCATGTATGACTGCCTGGCACCTGTGCCTCATTTCTCACCAGCTGTGCCCACCTGCATTGGTCTGCCAGTGTGCTTGTTGTGGAAGGTAAGACTCCCATGTTGGACTTCAGCCCACTGGCACCTCACAAACTTCAGGCTCAGCTTTAACCAGGTGTACTATCTGGCCTGCCAGTTAATTTCAAATCAGGTCCATGATAGATAGATAGATAGATAGATAGATAGATAGATAGATAGATAGATAGATAAGCACTATATAATAGATAAATAGATATGATAGCAGCCAACGCTGCTTCCTTCACGGAAAAAGCCTAATTAGGACGTGCAGAACTTCAGGGGGATTTTGCTAAATGAGGCCTCGCTGACGGCAGGAGAGCCGTCCCCAAAAGAAGCATTTTACACAAGGTGACAGCATTAGGCACAATGGAAATGAAATGAAACGGGCAACCTGGGCACCTTACCAATGCAGCAAGCATGTCAGGTGTGCCAAGCCAGCATACAGTATGTAGGGCACTGCTAAGGATCACAGTAGGCCAGTCCAGTGTGACACCTGTTGGGGGCACCTGTCTGCCCTCATCTTCACCAAGTGGTCCCACACTAAGCTTTTAAAAACCGTGGCCTCCCTATGCCTCCTCCATGTGACGGACATTTTAACAATCAAACGTTTCACCCCAGTGGTACCCACTGAACAAGAGGAGGAGGCCAAACACAACAAAGTCGGGCATGCCAGCCTGAGCAGCTGGCCACCTGTCACTGTTCAAAAGCCCACCTACAGCACACCCAAAAACATGCAGGGGAGGGGGGGCAACTGGCCATTCCAGACTGTGGGTGTGTACTGTGCCAGCAGGCCCTGTGACCTACCCATTGGTGTACACCTCTGTGCCAGCCAAGACTGCTCCTGACTTGTGCCCAGTGCTGCCACTGTAGGCTCTGCTTCCCTGCTGCCTGGAATTTGAATTGTACAGGTTTGAGACTTCATGTGTGGATGTGAAGTCAGCTCATCTACATCTGACAGAGAGATGTGAAAGGCGCTATATGATAGAGATAGATAGATAGATAGATAGATAGATAGATAGATAGATAAGCACTATATAATAGACTAGCCATTGCGCCCAACTACGTTGCGCGTGTTAAAGTTGTCTGTGAAGGGCTCCCTGTTTAAACGTGGCTGCCAGTCGTGAACTGGGCCCTTCATTGCACAGCATTATGATTTTTTATAAGGGAAACAAAATTACAAAAGAAAACCCTTGGACATTGATTCGATAGGAACGGCCTACTCGGAGTCACTGTCCGAATAGTAATTATGTGGTGGTGGAGGAGCATTTCTGCTTCTCTCCGTTCACACTCCATCTCGTTTTCACGACGTCGTCGTTTCCTCTCACGATCTCTTCTCAACCTTTCTCCAATCTCGCAGGTTGCTTTGTGGCAATCCAAAGAGTAAGGCAATATACACGGAGCAATGGTTATAAAAGGGGGACACATAGGTACCCAGGCTCTTTAAAGCATAAATAGGGATCACTTCACTGACATGTGAGCAAGCCAGGGTACAACTGTGAGACGCGCAGCACTCGCCGGCTACAACGTAACAATAATAATTTCTGGAACGTGCTGTTACGTTGTCATTCATTTTACCCACTGTCTTTCTTTCATTCATATGTTACGTAGGCACGTACCTTTTATCTTCGGCAATCTCATTCTCTAACCAGGCCTCAGGAGCTAACCAGCGTAACACTGTCCACCACCCCATTCGCTATTCTGGCACATTGTTGACATCCGTGAGTAACAACAACGTACTAAACTGGAAGGAGGTCTACACATGCGTGGAATTCACGGACAAACAAAGATCAAGATCCAAATGAAGATTATATATAAAGATTAGTTAATTTAAAGCACAACAATTTGTTTAGTTTGAATGTCTGTGTTTTGAGGTGTGACTGGAGTACTGCAGTCTTCAGTAGTATAAGCCTGGAGGAGATTCTTAATGCAATGCCTATGTTTTAGCTGTCTCTCTACTGCCATCTAGTGCTTCTTCTTCTAATTCATTCGCGGACAAACAAAGATCAAGATCCAAATGAAGATTATATATAGAGATAAATAGATATGAAAGGCACTATATACTTGATAGATAGATAAGCACTGTATACTTGATAGATAGATAGATAGATAGATGTGAAAGGCACTATATACTTGATACATAGAACTAGTACATGTGGCTTTCTATAGAAGCTCAATAAATGAGTAAATAGAATTCTTAATTGATGAATTAATATAACAAACAACAACACTCCCCTATAAAGCGCGCTGCCCACATATGACATGCTCAGGTGTCTGACCTCCCCCGGGCTCAAGTGTGATGCGATATGCCAAGGGCTGTGAAGGTGGCACACATGACACGCCTCGCCTGCCTCTCAAGCACCATCCAACTCATGTGAGCGGGACTGAGTTACTATGGCAACAGAAACCAGGGCACTCACCCATCATTGGGATTCTTGCACTGTTTGGCACTCGGCAGCTCATCAGCTCCACCGCAGGCCTGACAAGTGTTACAAGCAGGGGGTCTGCGTCTTATTTTGAGGGGCACAGTATGGTTGTTTATCGCGTCACAGGCCCAATAAGAAAACAGATGTTAGCAGAGATAAGCCCATCCGGGAAGCCATCCTTAGCACTTTATGAATGGTTTTATGATCCTGCATCTCTATATAGTGACTTCACAGGGCGCACTAACAAAGCAGTGAGGAGCACACCGTCAAACAGAGGAATGTGAAATAAAAATAAAGAAAAGCAGAGAAGAAACAAAGAATGATAATAAAAGCTAGGAAGGGTGGGCAAGAAATACTGGGATAGAAAAGGAGTGCAATGAGTGTGGCAGGACAGGTGACAGTAGAGATTATGGAGTGGAGCTTACTGAAGAATTAACACAGCAGTGGACAGCACTGGACCTCTGAAGGCTGAGAAAAGTGACCAAAGGTAATAATTACAATAAATGACATTTATATAGTGCCTTTCAAATCTACTCAAAGTGCTTTATGTGGGCAGTGGGGGGCCAATTCAAGCACCACCAAGGTGCAGCACCCACCTCGATGATGGGATGACAGCCATTCTTGTGCCAGTATGCTCAGCTCACTTTGGGTAATAGGTAGTGAAGGGGTGAGACAAATACAGGAGCTAGTCAATAAGGACAGGGGATAATTAGGGACTAGAATGACCAGGCTGGACAATTTGGCCAGGGCATTGGGGTATATGCTACTCTTTTTGATTGATGCCCAGGGATCTCCAATGACTTTGGTTTTACATCTCATCTGAAAGACTGCACCATTTTTGCAGCACACTGGGACAATGGGATCCTCATACAATGGCCTCATCAATGCTCTTCCAGCAGCAAGCCAAGCTTGACTTAGATGTTCTCCCAGATATGCTGAGCTTCAGGTGGCTTACCTGTTGTGAAGAGCTGTTGCTACGGTAGTGCTGGTGGCCCACGGTGGACTCAGTGCCTGGTCTAGCAGGACATCAGAGTGAAGGGAGCAAAGAACAGCTGCTGGGAACAAACTAAAACCCTGTGTGGCCTGTAGGGGGCAGACCTGAGCTGACCAAGACAAACCCTAGGAGGCCATAGCATTGTAAATTAATAGAGAGGATTAGGGATGGGTAAAGGGCATTGGAGACAAGAAGAAAGGACAAGTCAGAGAGCAAACAACAAACCTGCAGCCATGACGGCCCACTCACATACCAGCCTAAAAGCAGTGTGCCATATGGGGTGCCCAAAGTGCCGCCCCACTAGGCTACTACCATTACATCCCATCACACTTGCCTTTGGCCCTTCTTCTCTCCACCAGCAATTAACGGGTCATTTGCCTTTTGCCCAGTAGGATATTTAAAGCCCAGGCACCTTCTGAAGAAGACCCAACGGTCACTTCTGGAGACAAGAATGGCTGAGAGCAGTAACAGAGGCCATCATAACAGATGGATGGGCATTGTGACCAAAACACTTGGTGTTTCCTTTTCCAGTCAGGGTTTGTCACGAATGAAGGGCATCCTGACCCAGATGGTTGTGCTTTCCTTTCCTAAGGGAGACCACAATGCTCACTGGATGGCATCACTGGACTTGGCAAGGCAGGAGTGGCAAAGAGAGAGAGAGAAACTGAAGCTCTGAGCTGTGGAGATTTCAGACTTTTTACTACATATCAAGACACAGCATTGTTCATAAATTGAAAATTCATAAACAAAATGGGCATAGATAAGAAAAATGAAAAGACACACACATCTTCAAAAATGACCCATAATACCTAGTTGCACCCACGAGTACAATATTTTGAGATGTATAAAAACATGTCACCTTTAGTTTCCTTCATAACAGCTCAGCAATTAACATTTAAGACCAAAATAAAATGGTATTTGAGAAAACTTCGATTCTTGGAGTGTCATGCCAAAACTAAAAGGAGGCCCTGCTCATAACCCCCGTGTCCCTGCAGTTAGCCCCTAATTACTGCTATTTCTGAATGGAAAAGAAGCAGTCAAGAATATTCCATGGGCTTCCCTGCTGCCACCAAGTGGCCTGGACAGCTCCTAACCTAAACTCAAATGTCCCCCACGTCCATAGTTATACATCAGAAGTGACTCCCACCATCTTAACACCCTCTATAAGTGCTGGTATACTGGGGCTCCTCAGAGCCCAAATCCTGCCCTGCATGCCACCTCCAAATCTGAAGACAAGGGTGCCATTTGGTCCATGAGAGAACACATCTGGAGTCTGAGTTTTGCTCAGCTACCTTGTAAGGTGTTACACATGGCATTTTTGTGAACAAGAGTGGTGTTAATCACATTCTGGGACAGGGCAGATATTAAGGAAAGAAGTATGAACGTGGACTACAGGCCTCCAAAGCATGCAGTCAATGTTAAATTCACATCAGCTGGGACATCTGTGTTCTGTAAAATTAGGAGTGCCACCATGAGCTCCTGAAAAGAAGACACAACAGGGTAATGGGGCCTGTGCATTGCATTGTAAGGGGTTTGGAGAAGGGTCTGTAGGATGTAAAAATCACACGGCAGTCATCTGACATTCCCTACTCACTACTGTGGGTCACTTTAAAAACGGCTCTGGAAAAGTACCAAGTAGCACGGACTCGCGGTGTAAGGTGAATGAATCTCCATCTGTCCAGGCTCAAAGTGTACAAGTACAGCGACGGAAAGTAGTCGGTCTAAAACAGGAAAGGCACTATATTACGACACAAACACTGACCTTTTCAGTTTGGTTTTTATAATGGAAACTTGCCAGCCTTCAGATTTCGCCCAACAGCGCGCGTTACCCAAACGCACTGCCACCGCTCCACGGAGTCAGCTTGAGAACAGGAATAAGCAGCAGCGGCCACGAGAGGGAGCCAACGAGCAGGTTTGCGCGGGCCCGGCTCGTGCCGTGAGCGCGTCGCGCGGCCCCGACTTCTTCCGATGTGCTCGTTCTGGCTGCGGTAAATGGTAAAGAAATAAAACTTGAGAAGGCTGCCCTATTAGATCTGGACGCGCCCCATTCTCCGCAGGAGGACCACCAGGTTCAGAGAGTTGCCTTTTCGGAAACAAATTTACGTGACATGACACCAAGTCTGCCAGATAATCTGAAATCGGAGCTCTAATTGTCCTCTTTCAATTTGCATTTGAATGGTTTAAAATAAAGAACGAGACCATAAACAACTCAGTTTACGGTGATTACACACTTTGCAAGAAGCGAGAGGTGACCTGTCATTAGTGCCACGCGTGAGTGACATTTAGGAGGGCGCCGTTAATTACGAGCCATTTGCATAAAGACCATCGCGGGGCGAATGAATAAGGACTCGGCCGTGTCAGCTTGACTCTCAGTCCGGTGGGCGCGAAGGCCCTTGGGATAGCGGTGGACCGGACTCGATGAAGCAGCCGTTGTTAGGATATCCGTCTTTAGATAGGGCGCCGCCTAGTGGACCGCCAGAAAAAGGCATCTTTACAGGACCACCCCAGCAGATTAAGCATACAAACTCGGGAATCTTCTGGTACACTTCCTCCTAAACCCTTATTGGAAAAACAAGATGACCAATTGTAATATAGTGCCCCTCTTAAATGGCTAGAACTTTATTTGGCCCAGGTGGAAATAAGGCTTACTGCAGAAGCACTTTAACACCTAAATAGATGAACACACATACAGAGTATGGTCTGCACACTCAATGAACCGGACAAAGACACAAGCACACCAATCTTTCAATAGCAGCCCCTTAGTGAACAATGTTTGAAATACAAGGTCAAAAATCTTTATAGCGTAGATCAGTTAAGCCAGAGTTCAACCCTGATACAGACACACTGAGCCACTTCAAATGCCAGTTCTCCAAACGGAAGAACAAAAGAAATGAAACCAGTTGGGTCTCACCTTTAATGTTCCTGCACCTTGTACTGAATTTGTTTTGAGTTGATGAAAGCATCGGCCAGGTAAGTAAATGAAATTAAGAGGACTGGTGAGACTTCATGGCACTGCACCCAGCCAATACCCACCAACAGCCAGTTAAAACTGGTAATATCTACATGCCCACCCTCTACCAGGCAGAGGCTGCTTGCAAAACTGATCAGGTATGTGGGAAAAATCCATCCACCCCACCTAGGAAATTTCCATGGTGTGGGGAATTCTGTAAAAGTGTTCGTAACCATTCCCTGAAGCAGTGATGGTTGGAGCTGTAATACTGGTGTCCGTCTTCTCCAGCTGTTGGACATTTCTTCTGCATATGGAGCACTATACAAAGCTACAATAGCTCACCAAATTAAACCTTAACTAGGAGATGAAAAGGTCAATTAACAGAAGGAAAAAAAAATTCTTAAACCAATATATAAGCAAAATGGTTGGGGCAGCAACTGCTTAGATTTCAGAGCAATCTATTACAAGACCTGGCAAGTTTACATTTTTTAAAATTGTCTTAATATGCAAAAGGGCTGGTACCAGAATACAGATGCACTCTACCCACCATTCGGGGCAGTGCACGATAAAGAGACACCAAGTACAGACAAGAGGTGCCATCTCGCTTCTGTGATGGTGGGCTGCTTTTCCACCTCATGCCAATAGCATGGGGTGGGCAAGGGGTCAAGTCAGTTGAAGAGATGGAAGCATTTAAGGCAGCTTAAACTAAAGCCGAGACCAGTTTGTAACAGCAGTAGACTGCTTGGACAGATACTTTATTAATCCCAAGGGGAAATTCACATACTGCAGCAGCATACTAAAGAAAATAAAGAGCGATAACAGTGCAGGTATACAGACGGACACTAACTCTGAATAATGGTAACAGGTGTGCTGACCTAGAAAGAGCTAGGAGTGCAGCTGGATGAGAAGCTTGACTGAACTGCCAATACTGATGCTCTGTGGAAGAGGACAGAGCCGACTATACTTCACGAGAAGGCTAGCCTCCTTCTACAAGATGCTGCAGATGTTCTATCACACAGTTGTGCTGATCATCCTTTGCTACACAGATGAAGAGGAGTTTGAGGAGAATGGTCTAGGCCTGAACAGCTGTTGAGAAACATGACCAATACAAACCAACAGTCACACTTCACATTGTACAAAACCCTGAAATAGCACAAGTTAATAAACCCTCAAGATAGCTTTGGAAAGAAGGTTAAGTGACACTGACAGGCTTGAGCCAGGCACATCAGCTCGAGAACTGAGCCTTCTGGCACCAGCAGCACAACATCATCAGTAGCACCAATGGAGAGCCATTTCAATCAGCGGGGCACCAGCACTAGTCAGGACAAAGGCTTGCATCTTCCCCATATTACAAAACTCCGACAGATTACTGTAACATGAGATAACACTTCAAGAGTGGTCACCATTATGAACAGCCAAAAAACATTCATAAATTACATAAAATAAAAATCATTTGCAGGAATCAACTCTCTGCACTAGATAGTCACAAGAATCTGAAGGGGGTCTGCCTGGTTAGTCAGTCTCCATAATCTGTGCACTTTCAACATGAATTACACGAAACCGACGACCTCACACAATTCAAACACTTGGGGTTACACAGAAGGTAACAAGACAGACCGTCTGGACAGTTTTAGTAAACCTCGAACGAGATATTAGATACAAAGACTGATACATACAGTTAGTAAAAAAAATAAAGTAGTGCAAGCGGCATAGCCAAGGCAACGAGGACTTGGCAGAAATCTCGAGTTCAACAGACCGCCACCAGTTTATAAAAAAATAAAGCATTTCTACTTGTTTAGCACCGAATAAAAAAAAAGTTACAGGATTTGTTTACAGATGACAATATACCGTCTGTCCATAAACTGTTAACTGGCCGTTGGCATTTTTGGAGGGGGTGGGAGCCACACGCCCCCAGTCGTGGAGACCTGCGCCCCCTTCGAGACTTTTCTAGTAAAAGAGACGCGCGCTCCCCGCGGTGCTCCTTTCCGTATTTGCGGCGGCCTCCTCATCGCCTTGTGCGTTGGCGCCTCCCGACAGGCGCTAAGAAGAATTCGACCGCACCAAGATGGCGAATCTTGAGACCAGTGCATTCTGGGCCGGTGGAGGACGGCATTTCTCCACATACGGAGAGAAATAAGGAATTTCACAGTAAGTCCTTTAAGGCACGAGAAAAAGGAATCCCAAGAAAAATCCAAAAAACTGCCTTAATTGGCATTTACAATTAATAGTCAGGTTTATCAACATCACAGTTCAATTATATAAAAACCAAGTCCGTAAAACTCCAAATCGCACTTCAGGCAAAGGAGGCTCACCAGCAATAAATGTGCACAGCCCAAAGTGTCGATTCACGGTGTCCGGCAGGCATCGTTAAAATCAGCCCAGCGTTCTTTTGAATCCATTCGTTTAAGGCGAAGGAGTACCGGGGGACTTTTCGTTACCGATACTCCACGTTTCATCATTGCGCTCCAAAATGCAAGGAGTGGACGGTTCAATTCATCCAGCGTTGTCTTTTTCGTCTGCCTCCGGAGTCCTCCTTAAGCAAAACTGCGAATTCAATTCAAACATTAATATATTTATAAATAAAAAAACAAAACCTTGAACCGAAGTTTAAAGAGCTCACCTCTACAAATAACACGTGGCGCAGGCAGGCGCCCAACCAGCGGGGTCTGCGGAGCGCTCGGTCTCTCTGATCCCATCGTCTCTTAACTCCTGCCGGCCTCCTCTTTTGTCCCATTCCTGAGCTCATCCATTAATCCCACCTGATTGCAGGTTGATCGGCATCGTCCATTACAACCTCATTACCTAGCGGTCTGAAGAAACAGAACGCACTATTAATTAGTAGGGAACAGAAAAAGTGAAAATGTAATTAGTAAATAATATTTGTAATTCAAAAAGTTAAACAAAATCATTACATTTCAATTTTACCTTGAAACCTAAGAGGTGATTAAGCTATTGTATAGAGTGCAGGGCAAAGCTATTTGTAAGTGGCCAGACCCCCCAACACTTATGAAATCATCAATTGTCCATCATTTGAATTGAACCCCCAAAACTTACATCGAACGTGAATGAATTGAGCCAAGCCCCCATCCTCACCTCTGGTCCACAAAAAATGACTTAATGCTTGTCTACCTTTTTATTTCCTTAATGACTTAATGCTTAGCCCCCCCCCCCCCACACACACACACACACACATTACCTGGCTTTGCCGCTGCCAGAGTGTATGTATGACAATAAAACTCTTGATTGATTGATAGATTGATATGCCGACACTTAGCAATCAGAGGATCTCTGAATACAGGAGTGGAGGGTCTAACATCCAACCACAGCCATCCCATATCCCACATTCCACAGCAACGACAGTTAGAAATAACCACTTTATTCACTTGTCCGGACAGCATTGGGGCAGCACAAGACAAGAAGCAGAGCCAGACCCCTCCGACACACACATGTGCTTACCAAAGACCCTAACCAGCATAATTAGGGGCTTAACTGGAAACAAAAACTGAATTGGCCGTACTCCCTTTATCCTCCTACATACTGTTACGGATGGACTGGCATCCTGGGTTTGACAGACCCTGTTCTCTTGTCTGGATTGAGAGGCCAAGATAATGACTGGTCTGGGAGAGAGGCAGGGTATTCCCTATCTCAGCCAGTAGACATCATGGAAGAAACAGATGGACTGGCATCTCAGCAGTTGTGGACTGATATCCCTTACCTAGCCGGGATAATAGAAGAGCTGTATAATGGGTGGAATTTACTTTCCCAGTCATGAGGCCACAAAAAGAGAAGAGCAATGACAGACAGCCTGCCATCTGCATGTCATTCCCCTGTACACTGGGTGGCAGCATCACTCTTGGTGAATACCATTTGGATGCCTACAGGTCAGCATAGGGGTTCTGCTGCCATGCCATGGCTGCCAGCAAGGGGAGCTTCTGGAAGGAGCATCCCCTACCCCAAGGTGACTGTACCCAACCAGGAGGTGCTTCCTGGAGACTGTGGTTCAGCACTCCTGAGCTGGGTTTAAAAGAGAACCCTCCATATCACCCGAGGAGTCAGAATCGGGTGTGGAGTAGAGATAAAGCTCACCAGGTAGAAATGGAGAAGATGAAGGAAAAGAAAGAAGTACATAATATTGTGGAAGAAATGTGTGACAAAGGAGCCTTTGTTTCATTAAAGGAGTGATTTGAACCCAGGATTGCTGCCTTTGTAGTTGTGTGTAGTTGTGGGAAGTGTTGCAGTTGTACCCTCTAGTGGCCACAGTATGTAATGTGTGAGACACATCGCCAGTCTTTCTTCACTCAATTAGTGTTCCCCCTTGCAAGTTGGAAGAGGCACAGATATACAGAAGCACTTGTAGAGAACAGAAGGTGATCTCATTAGAAGTGCAGAAGCTCAAGAAGAAAACAGCAACAGGAGGTGGGATTTAAACCAGCAACACATCATCCTTGAAGTGGCAGCAGTGATGAAAATGCCCTGACCTCAGAGTCCTTTAATGGTGCTCCCTTCAGCGGTGTAAATACTAGAAGTGCTGTAGCTGCTGCATTTCTTCAATGTTTCCAAAGTGCCAAGAGATAGCAAGCATTAAGAATAGCACAGGTCCGTCAGGTCCCATCACTTCATACATTTTATTAAGAAGACATCACAGAAGATGCCATCACACACACACTCCTTGTTGTTTCAGGCCCCTCTAATTTTGAGACATTTCTTTGTGTTAACGCATTCCTGCCTTGTGCCCTATGCTAGCTGGGATAGACTCTAGCACCATCCTTAGACAGAGCCACTTGCAAAGATCTCCATTCTGTGCCCTGTAAGCGTCTTATAGATGTTCATTCACAGCTCCCTGAACAGAGGGAGATGCATGTGTGGTTCATAACAGTATAGACGTCGCACTTTATTATTTCAAAAGCCATAATAAAAGCCTGCGTGATGTTCTATTGCGCACCTTCTGTCATCAGTCCTCCTTTCTTGTACTACATTGGCAAAGCAGAATTCCCGATGTATATTATCAGATAGCACCTTCATGCAGACCACATTGGGACCTTCAGTCAAGGGACTCCAAAACTAGTGGGTACCCCCCAACAAACCAGGTGGACCAACGTTTATCCTGTCATGAAAACTAAGGGGCTCTGCCACTAGACACACGGGCCAACATGGAGGAAGGTGGCTATCAGCCTCTGTCAACAGATGATCGTGAGCTGTCCTGCAGAGACACAAGGTCCTTATTGATTGAGGCAAGTAAAGCATGAAAATGTGCACTGCCACCTTTCAGACCCAGCACAAGGGTTCAAAACCCAAGCCTGGTCATCCGTGTGGACGTTGTATGTTCTTCTGTTGTCTACATAGGCTTTCCTTCCGCATCCTCAAACATACGCAGCTTAGCTTATTTGGCCCTTAAGTGATCTTGTGTGATAGTGGGTACATACATAGGTGGTCTCGGCAGGCAGTCAATCCGGGTCTTTATTCCTGCCTTGTGCCCAGTGCTGTGGCTTACCCTGGAATTGAATTAAGCAGGTTACAGAATGGGCACTGTGGTGGCACAGTGGAATCTCATCTCAGGTGCACTCTGCATGGAGTTTGCATGTTCTCTCCTTGCGTGTGTGGGTTTCCTCCAGGTTCTCCAATTCCATCCCATAGTCCAAAGACCTGAATTGGCCCTTAGTGTGTGCATGTGTGGGTGTGTGTTCACCCTGTGATGGACCCACGGACTCTCTGCAGATTTTTCCTACCCCACACCCAGTGCTTGCTGTGGTGGGCGCCACCCTTCCTGCAGTCCTATTCAGGATGAAGTGGTTTTGGACGATGGATGAAAGTTTAGAGAATGCTGTGTTACGGAAAACATTAAATATAACCTTCCATTGACTTAACATTGATCTTATTCAAGGTTGCTAGCACCAATCGCAAGGCAGGAACAAAACTTGGACAGGATACCAGTCTGTTACTGGGCACCCTTACAATGGGACACTTTTTAGAGACACAGGGACAAGTAGAGAGCTTCAAGTACATGAATGTTTCGCAAAATGAAACACCTTTAGGCAGATCTGTAAAACATTCAAATGAAACTTCACGATTAACCTGTACATTTAGGCTTTAAAATCCATCCATCCCTCCATGTTCCAGGGTCACACGAAGGAGGCTTTTATATGTTGACGTATTAAATTCGTTAATTGGACATTTTATCTGAATGTTACACTCTTAATTAAATGCTTCATAGTTTAAAAGCAATGTGCTCGCAGTCCGTCATCTTCTCACGGCTGTGTGTTTGAAGTCAATAGCGCGGACTCCTGAGGACACGCCCATCTCGCTAACCGCGTTTGGATGAATCAGAGCGTTTCTTAACAGGGGCGGTCTTATGTAAATAAAGATTTTTTTCCCGTCTTAAAACTCCGTCGGTAGGCGGGTACATTGACGTATCTGTCACGGAAAGCATTATTTACATAGAGCCAATCACAAACTGACGTGGGCGGGCCTTCCAACGCCGCTCCACGAATGCTCAATTCCGTCTGCTTCATAGGGCGGTGGCGCTGGTTCTGCGCTGTCGGGGATGTCACTTGAACTCGGCTTAGTTCAATTTAGGGTATCGGGGGGGTGGCCGCATAGGGCGCAAGGCAGAATGCAACCCTGGATGGAACGCGCTTATACACCCAGCCACACACGAGCCAATGAAATCTACCAACGAGAAACTTTTGAAATGCCCGTTTAAAGAAATGAATCGGTCTGACGTCTTCCCCAAAAACTGTTTAGTTCTGGAGTAAAGCACATCTAAGCTGTGCCTCCGAGGTGTGCCCATCCATCTTACTTTCTACAGTAATGAAAATGACAGTGCAATTTAAACATAAGCGCTAAAAAAGCGCGGGTCCAAATGGCGTGCCACACATCCTTTTACGTCACTCTCAGCGTGCGGCCGACGCCTCGATCGTCTGGCGAGGGGTGGGGCAAACACGCCGGTGACGATTCACGTCCGCACCCAATGGGAAGACGTCACTCGGGTGCTCTCATTGGCGCGCAACCTCCCGAATGTCCCGAAGCGGACCAATAGAACCGAAGGAAGGGCGGCTGGGCGAAGCTTGTTGGCACGGCTGGCTGACGTCAGCGCAAGCGCAGAGGCTGCTGACGGAGAGAAGATGGTGGTCATTAAGGAATAGTGAGTGAGCGTTCGCTTGTTTTTGCGTTCTTTCATCGCGTGTTTGTGTCTGGGACAGCTGGGACTGTCGTATGTTATGGACGCACGTGGTCGGTTTGCGGTGTCGTTCGTTTGTTTCACTGGTGGTTTCCTTCCAGACGAGACACGCTGTTGCTCACCGGCTTCGGGGCCTGCGCTTTGGTACCGGCTCCGCTGAGAGTAGCCGGAGCTCCCGCGCACCCCGGGGCCGCCAGTCGTGCAAACAGTTGAGGCAGACGGGCAAGGCCGTGGAAATGTCAGGAGTTGAGAGTCTCGTCAGGGATTAAGTTTTTCTTTTCGACATAGTGGGCGGAATTAATCTGCTCAAATTTTGGGAATGGCCGTGGGCTCGACTTCCCGTTCGAGGGACGGCAGGAGCTGGAGGACTGGGTTGGCGCTTCTGGCCACTCACCTGTACGACACCTGTGGCTTTGTGCACCCGGTTCGGCGTTGACCTGGTCGAGTCAGCCATTTCTGCCTTGTCGTAATTATGGAAATAAAGTTTGGGCCTCAACTTAAATAGTTTGGGGGAAAAACGTCGCCCTGGAATGGAGTCCCTCGGAAAGGCGTTTGGCTTCGAGCTGAGCTGACGCATTGCCATGGTGACCACGTGTATTGTCATTTCTAATTATAAGTCGGCCTTTTTGGGTCCACACATGGCCGAGAGTTTGAAAACCACCGTAGGCGTTGGGAGCGTTTGGTTTTGTGATGTACCTCCGTTGGAAGGTTCGACAGCGCTAATTAAAGGCGAAGGGTTTACTATGGAGGTCCTAATATTAGAAAACGTGAAATTTCTGGGGCATACTGTGTGCCAACTGTTTGTCTGACTTAAGTACCAGTTCGGCATTATCTTGGCCTCGGAAAGACTTGACATAAAATTAAAGTCTTGTAAAACTTTATTTCGCCAAATACTTTGTTCTAGTCTTTACCTGTTTATAAAATTGCTCAATATTCTCGGTAGGCAGCGCCAGAGTTAGTGGCGTCACACCCTTCCTCATTTTAGATATAATTCCTTTTCAGGTGGTATTATTCCTGCTTAGTTAATTAAAGTTTGTGATGTAGAGATGTCTATAGTGTTTGTAAATTGAGTGATAGTGAATTGCAGATTTGCCAGTGCTTCATTGTACAGAAATGTAACATGTTAGCTTTGGAGCCATTTATAACAACCCAACACAGCATCACATACAGAAAAGATCTACAATAGAAGCTGTTTCAGAATAGTGCAGTTATAAGGCAGATGTGTGAAAAATGGAAGTTTGTGTGTATGGTGTGTCCTGCCATGCAATATATGAAATAACGCTCAGGTAGGTGAGGTGGATAGGCTAAATCACAGGTTTTCCATGTGTAATACTCACGGAAATGAACTGTTTAGGTGTCTGTTAGTTTCAAATTGACATCAAGTGTTTACCAGAGGCAAGTTTTTGGAGCAAATGATGAGATGAGTACATGGTACTCCTTCTGTTGTGGTTTATAACACTTGAGGTCTGCAACATGGAAAAACACAACCACTTATTTTCTCAGCAGACCTCACAACAGCATGTCATTTATTTTTGGAGTGGACCTTTGCTGAACTAAACTAGGCAAGAATGGATTATGGGATCACACTTTTTATTATGGCTTTGTAGAACTATACTATGATGGACTGGGAGCTATTTAATTGGCATAAAAGTACTTTTGCCATATTTTAATGTCTCGGCTGAAAGCTTTTTTGTTTTTTGGAAAGGTGTGTCCAAAAATTTGAAGGGTTCCACCAAAATGATGCTAGAATTACTAATTTCTACAGGAACACAACTGCTGTTTGCAAAAGTCTATTACTATTTCCACTGTTTTGGTGGTATTGAGTACCATGATATTGGTAGCAGACCCAGACAGAAGACGAGTCGTCTCCATTCTGTATGCGGTTTCAGTTCAGTTAGTAGTTAGTCCAGTGATGATGGTGACATTGGCAATCTGAATGATTTTTACTGAAGTAACGGTAACATTATACAATGTTATTGACTGTTATACCTGCCTTGCACTGGTATACAGGGATGGAGGGGGGGGGTACACAATCTTCAGGGGCACCTGTGCTGTTGTAACCTCTCAGGTTATCTGTATATATTGTAATCCTGATATTAAAGGATACAATTTTCTTTAGTCTGTAGTGTTATTTTCCAGTAGTGGTTTTGAAGCATGCCACTCCACGTCACACATTATCTATGTGCTTGTTAGACATTTTGGTGGATTGTGAACTGTTTAATCATCATGATAGTTATGTGGAGTGTGTAACAGTCCAGCGTGCCACTTACTGTATCCCTGAGCAGACATCTAGCTAGATAGATGGATAGATACTTTATTACTTTATTAATCCCAATGGGAAATTCACATTCTCCAGCAGCAGCATACTGATACAATAAATAATATTAAATTAAAGAAAGATAATAATGCAGGTGAAAAACAGACAATAACTATGTATAATGTTAAATGTTAACGTTTACCCCCCCGGGTGGAATTAAAGAGTCTCGCATAGTTTGGGGGAGGAACGATCTCCTCAATCTGTGGTGGAGCAGGATGGTGACAGCAGTCTGTCGCTGAAGCTGCTCTTCTGCCTGGAGATGATCCTGTTCAGTGGATGCAGTGGATTCTCCATAATTGATAGGAGCCTGCTGAGCTCAGCTTACTTTCTGCTTGTTCTGTTGTGTCTTTGTGTCTTATTGTGTGTGCACACTGGTATAAGCTGTTCGTAAATTTGCACCTAATACAAAATAACTGCTCTTGAAGAGGATAAATAACATTAACAGTAAGACCAGAGCATTGCTTTGGAATGAAGCGTGTAGTTTAGGCCTTTTGAGATGGCAGTGCCAGCCTCTACATGCCCATGCTTAAGCTCTAAAGTGTTTAAAGGAATATTCTTATCTTATGCCGTAATAGAATCCAGTGGTTGAGGATTGCTGCACTGTGGCAAACAATATGAAAAACTTTTGTGGGGAAAAAAGAAAAAATGCATTTCTCTTTTTACATAGGGATTGTGTCGCTTATCCAGTTGTATGCTTAATGTCCAAACACATGACATTTTTTTTGCTCAAACATTGTTAAACACATACCCCTATAAAATCAGCGCATATCATAGACAGGAACGCATTCCCTGCACTTCTGAAGTGAAGACAGGACTCGTGACCAGTATATGAGGGGAGAGGCAGTTCTTCTTTATCCACATAACCTTTTTTTTTATTTCTGCATGAAATTAAATATTTCTCTATCCCATCACTACATGGGATAATGTAAATATTTTTGGGTGAAGTAGCCTTTTAAATACTGGGAACTCGCAATAGTATCAGAACTTCACAACTCAAAGGGCTGTAAAGGCCTGTCATATGTAGGAGACTTCGGGTTGTTACGTTCTTTCAACACCTTCCTTTATGTAGAAATGTGTGTGTATTCCAGATAAACCGAGTTGTGGCGTGACCTGGACAAGCAGCTCTTTCATCTGAGCGTACTCGCTTTGGCCACACCTTTCCTGAAGGGCACAAGTTGATTGTTTTTTTGTCAAGTAGTTGAAGCTCTGATAGAATGGCTCATTCTGACTCCTGTTCCCACTTTTCCATCATGTTGAGGCCTGTAAAGTAACTTGACTGGACATTCCAGCCCCTCTGCCTTTCCTTCTGGGTAACTGCTGAGTGGGCCATTCCACAGCTTTTTTAGACTGGGCAAGAGCAGCATAATATGATGTTTCAGGACCTGGAACCAGATCCTCTTGTGACCCCAAGTAACTTATTTAACCCACTCATGCTCCAGTGTCAAGACTACTGTCTGTTGGTTATATAACGTGTCTTCGGCTGAGCCTTCTCGTGTGCTGCACTATGCAAGTTATTCATTGATGGTCTGGCTTGTGCTTCGAAGGGCAGTGGCAGCTGCTGTCTTTTATTGCGTATCATTCAGAGGCTCATTAGCTTCTATGTCTGCCTGTGGACTCTTTGTGCTGCTGCAATAGGCATTTTGTTTAAGTGTCCAACTTGTGTGTCCCACCCTGTTACAGACCTGCACTCTGATGAGCTTCTAGTTCTCTTGAAGTGAGAAATAGTCCACCATCTGCAGATCAGCACTTTGTATTGTTACATTGATAATTTCCGCCATAGCCTTAAATTCATGTTGTCATCCATCTTTTAGTTTTTGAGCTCTCTTATTCAGGTTGAGGGTCATGGGGAACGGGAATCCTGGGAGCTGAATGAGAAAGTAGACCACCAATGGGCACACTCCCACTTTTGGGGTCTGCTTACTGTAACACGTATGAAAAACTGAGGTAACTAGAGATAAAGCATCATGGGGCCTTGCATCACTTTTAAGGACCTTGTGGGGTTTCAAACCCAGTGTTTTACGATGGTGAGGCCAAGATGCTCCTTTTAAATGGGCAAAGTGTCCAATTGTACTTATTTAAGTTCTGAAATGCAGTAGGAGAACTGTGTTAACTCAGCGAGAGTTACTAATGTTTAGGTTTAAATGAAAGCTTGTCCGCTGTAGTTTTTATTGGTTGCCAGTTACAGTTAAAGTGGCCTCAACAGTGACAAACTGTACATGAAAATGGGACACAGAAAGGAGTCCTGCCAGGTGGCACTCTCTGTTTCAAGTTACTGAATCCTTAAACTTCTCAAACCTTTTCTTTTTGAGGAGGAGTTTCCAACTTCAGTCTTGAGGCATCTCCATGTCTGTAGGTTTGTGTGCTGTTTTCCTTTCAAGTGTGCAGTTACCTGTGCTACCAATATTTCTAAGAAATACCTAATATTTGTTTTCTGTGCCATTGGTTTACATTTATACCTTTTATTTTGTTTGTAATTTAAATGTTGTTTTATAGTGCTTGCTCTCTTAATTTTATACAGAATAGGCAGTACAGACACGGTTACTAACAATGAATGCTAAAGCCGATGTCGCATTATGTGACTTCTGTTTGTGGGGTATGTCTTATTTGCCAACCACAGTCACTGATCTTGTCGACAGACTGGCAGTTTAAAGCACTGAACATTGCTGTCCATATCTGCTTTGACCAACTGAGTGCTGACTTTCCTGCACAGCTGTGCTTGCCCAGTTTGTAACGGCTCATAACATGGTGCCTGATGCAGTTGGCACTGCTGAAAGGACTAATGGGTATGGCGAGTTCCGCTCCAGTCTCAGCCTTTTTTTTCCATTAAGTTTTAAAATGTAAAACAAGACACCAGAAAGACTAACCCTTTCTTCTGTTTGCAAGGTTCAAGAGTTGTGTTTTTCTTGTTTGCTGCAATGTACTTTGGGGTGAACATTTATTAGTTGTCGGTACTCACACACTGAGCCCAACCTAATGGCTGAAGACCAAGTTGAACCTGTTTGTTCTCGGAGGAAGTCATAGACTAATTGGATTGAGTTACTGGGTATGTCAGACTAGACACGAGACCTTCACAGGAGCGCATCGATGACTGCCTTCGACTCACTAAAATTTATTAAATGAAGGCTATGATGGGAAATTGCTGGAAAAGCAGCGTAACATGACACAGCCTGAGAGGAGAGCGCAACTTCATGGTGATTTTGACTTGTCTGCTCATTTAAGGAATACTTCACCCAAAGAACGTTGTTTTTTAAATCTGTTACTTAAACCATGTTATTAATATAGTAAAGGTCACGAAAAGTTTTTAATGCAGTGTTTTTGTGGAGAGAACAAAGTTGCTGATATGGAGACAATGATGAAGAACAGCCAACGGGATCATAATGTCTGTGGAAAGGAAAAAAAAATCCTTTCACTTGTAAGGCAACTTCTCAGACACATGTATAGTATTTTGGTTGAAGTATTGTTAAATTAACCATTCCTGCAGAATCTTCTGAAGAACATCTGGGGAGCACGCTTACAGCAAGTGCGAAGCAGCCTTTGAGTTTAAGACCCATCTCCCCCTCATTCATCGGTCAGTTGTCCTGTTCAGCCACAGCTCATTCATTGGCCGACATGGCATTTGACATCGAAAGAGTGAGTAGCAAGTTGAAGAGTGTGCCTCGTTTTGTGCAAATCCGTGGTGCCTCAAGAAGCAGAAAGTTAGTTTCACGGTTTACCTTGAAAAATCCTAGAAATAAGATGATGTGGTGGCTTAATGACCAATGAATGAATGGAAGAGGAGGAGGCGGTGGGTGTTCGGTTCCAGACATCACTGTCGCTCTCGCGCACTCCCCAGCCATTTGTGGGAAGTGGTTCATTTATCAAGGTTTTAGCTAATGTACATGTGTTGGAGGCGATGTCTGACGTAAGGGTGTTATACCTCACGAGTAAATGCCGATTTGTTTTTCTTAGATGTTTTGGTATTGCTTGCTCTTTTATAAGAGCCTGTTTTATAAAGAACTTTATTACCTCCACTTCCCCAGAAAACACGATTAACAATTTTTCTAAGCTTTTGCTTCAGACAAGTTGAGGGTATGAAGCAGGTAAATAAAATGATTGTTTTGGTGTTCCTTTTAGAAACTCTTCCAAAAAGAGATGAGGCAGTGAAGATGGCTCTTTTGTCACCACTGTACTTTAGCTTTCATTGTGGTCAGCATTTGGATTTGTTTAAGGGAGCAAACTCGATGCAAGAGAATACATTTTAAAAGAAAACCATAGTAGGGTGTGGTAGTGTTAGTTAGTTATTATGGATGCAATGAGAAGTCAAGCAAGAGGACACCTTTTATTGGCAAACTGAACCGATTACAGTATGCATGCTTTGGAGTCAAGTGTGGCCCCTTCTTCAAATTACAACCGGTCTGATGGGGGTGTGTGTGTGCACGCTCCGTTACCTTTGACCTGAATGTTGTAATCCGTTCAGTTACCCAATTAAAGGTGTCATCTTGCTTGACTTCCCATTGCAAAAGAAAACGGCTAAGGCAACCTAAGCATTAAAAGTTTTCACAAAGAGATACCAGCATCTGAGAGTTTCTTTGAATAAGGGCTACAAAAGGTCAGTAAACTAATCGATTCGATCATTTAAATTATGTACTGATTGTGACATTGGGTGGAACAAAACCTGCATTCTCAGGGGCTGTCAAGCTCGGGAATCTTAACTTGCTCCCTGCTTACAGTCCTGAAGGTATAATGCCTGCTATTCAAGGCGTCTCCTGGCAATGACAGTAGTAAGACTCTGCTGCTTCAGGTGAATGAGTCCACCATTAAGGTTAGGGGTGTTTGTAAAATGGAGCAGTGCAGCGGTAAGTGGTGGTGGTGAACATGGAGTTAATTTCTTGAGCGGCACTCTCGATTTTCTAGTCTGTCTACATCTCCACCCTCGCCTGTGGTGGCTAGCAGGCTCACCCTTCGCAGCAGGGCGTGTTGCTAGACATTTAAGAAGGAGCGCGCCTGCTGCAGGTTCAGGTTGAGAGCAGTCGTCTGGCTTTCATTGTACTGGCAGAATCTGAATGGGCACAAAAAGCAGCCTTGTGGCGGGAAGACGTCTCACAGCCCACCTGAGAATTCCCCTGCAGGAGTTGGAGACTCCCTGCTAACAGGGTAGTCTAGCTCAGGGGTGGGCAGATTCAGTCCTGGAGGGCCGCAGTGGCTGCAGGTTTTTGCTCCAACCCAATTGCTTAATAAGAAGCTTTTATTGCTCAAGTAACACTTCAGCTTCACTTTAGTCGTCTTGCTCGTTAAGATTTTGAACCCTTATTGCTTATTTTAGTCTTAAACAGCTGTATTCATGGTTTTTAATTGCTCCTAATTAGCAATAACATGCAAATGACAAAAGAGACCAGCATTTCTCCATTTAGCTTGTTTTCATTTACACCTGTGTGTATTTATCACACACTATTTGGTTTAATTCAATACTTGGAAGGAAAGTGAAGAGAAAAATGTGAAGCACTGAGAATTACTCATCTGTTTTAGACTTCAAATCATTTGGATGATATCCTTAGAAAGGAAAATAATCTAGGATATGAGAATGACCTGACATGGCAGAGTTAAAGCACTAGCAAGCCGTGCAATTAAATAATTGACAAGGATTGTTTTTTAATTAAGCAACTGGGTTGGAACAAAAACCTGCAACCACTGCGGCCCTCCAGGACTGAATCTGCCCACCCATGGTCTAGCTCAGGGGTAGGCAATGTCGGTCCTGGAGTGCCACAGTATGTGCAGGTTTTTGTTCCAACCCAGTTCCTTAACGAGAACTCAATTATTGCTGATGAAGCACATATTGCTTAAGTGACATTTTTAATGCTTCATTTTAGTGGTCTCGCTTGTTAAGGTTCTCCAACCTTAATTGCTTATTTCAATCTTAAACTGCTGTATTCAGTGTTTTAATTGCTCCTTATTAGCAATAAGATGTAAAACAGGGGTAGGCAATGTCGGTCCTGGTGAGCTGCAGTGGCTACAGGTTTTCATTCCAACCCAATTGCTTAATTAGAAACCAATCATTGCCAATCTCAGACCTTATTTAATTTTATGGCTTGTTAGTCTGTGCAATGTAAGGCTTTTATATCGTAGATTTTTTTCCTTTCCAAGGATATCATCCAAATGATTTGAAGCCTAAAACAGATCATTTTCAGTCTGTCACATTTTTCTATTAAGTGTTTTATTAAATCAAACCGTGCATGATGAACACACACAGATGTAATTGGAAAAAAGCTAGCTGGAGAACTGCTGGCTGCTTTGTCTTTTACATCTTATTGCTAATAAGGCGCAATTAAAACACTGAATGCAGCAGTTTAAGATTGAAATAAGCAATTAAGGTTGGAGAACCTTAACAAGCGAGACCACTAAAATGAAGCATTAAAATGTCACTTAAGCAATATGTGCTTCATCAGCAATAATTGAGTTCTCGTTAAGGAACTGGGTTGGAACAAAAACCTGCACATACTGTGGCACTCCAGGACCGACATTGCCTACCCTTGGTCTAGCTGGCCAAGCTAATGCAGCCTAAAAATTGATAAATGTGCACTAGAAGCTAGTGGAGCTACATTCATGCTGTTTGGGAAGTAGAATTGGGAAGCTAGTTGTGCACTGTTGCCAAATGTAGATTTTGATTTTGTAATTTTTTGCATTTTTACAGTGTCTTGCAGGTTTCTTTTATGTTTCAAAGTGGTTGATGCGAGTGTTTCATCAGCTTGGCTTGTCTCTTGAGATACTAAGGTGCAAACCCCATCACTAGCTCAAGTCCACTGCCTTACCTTGATTCATACACTACCATTCAAAAGTTAGGGGTCACTCAGAAAGTTGGACATTTGTGGTAGAAACGATGCCTTTTATTATCAAGGTATCTTTTAAATTGATCTAAAAATGAGTGTTTTTTAAATTTATTATTCATATGGCTCCAAAGCCCCATTCTCAGCAGCAATTCCTTCAGTGTCCTAAAGGTCACCTCTCTTAAGTCATCCTTAACTATTTATGTGTTCATGCTAATTGGTTATTAGAGAAACGGCTTGAATTGCATCAGCACTGCTGGGAGTTGCTATTCTGTTCACTTTTGTTGCAAGGTACTGGTACTCTTAAAAAATCAGTTCAGGGTTCAGAAATAGCCAAATTGCAACTGCCTTCTCAAGAAACTTGCCAGTGTGTTTTTTTCTCTGCAGATTGAAGGAAATTCTATGTGAGACATTGCCAAGAAACTTGTTTGAGACCACCATAATAGGATTCAACAAGGCTGTTGCCCTGATTCATAAAACACTCTGCAGTTGCAGTGAAGAATATTTAGTTATCAAGATGTTGGGGTACACTATGCTAGTTGCCATGGCGCTGCCCCTATTAGCCCCATGCAATTGGGTAACCCACGTGTCTTTACTGATGGCGATGATGTATAGATGTGCACACAGGCATGAGACTTTTACAAACAATAGCGTTCGCTAAAAGATTGTACTATCTGGATGAGTTAAGAACTGATTATGCCATATGTTTCTTCTAATGTCCCCATATCCAAATTTCATGTATTTCCATGTGTATGTGTGAAATCAATTTTTATGTCAGTTCTATGGTTCTATTTGTGTTCTCTACATTGTGGAAATCTTTTTTTTTGTATATATATATATATATATATATCCATTAACTTATGTTTTAAACTTTTCCTATGCACTGCTGTCTTCTGTTCATGACATATATAACACACACGGACTTAGAAAGACAAACAGTATTAAGTATTGCAAGCGTCCTGCAGTGTCACTTACACCAGTAGATTCTGAGACAGTTGCTGTTGTGATCCTCTGGTCATACTGTGAACTTCATGAGGGTTTCCTGTGTGTTGCTCAATGATCCATTTTCCGTCTCCTGTTGGTGTTTGACTACTGTCACTTGTCCGGGTGATATTTGCATGTAAGAAGTAGACGTGACGTTAAATAGTACCTCATTTCAACCTCGGGTTTGAATCATTGACACAGCTCTCAAATGCATAATTCAAGCAATGTGTAGTTGCATAGAAATAGTGAATTAATCGGTATTTTTTGTTTTTGTTTTGTTTTTCAGCCGTGTGGTTCTGCCTTGCTCCGTAGAAGAGGTGAGTTGCTCTCTCTGGTCAATGTACTGTCCTGTTCTAAACTGACGTTTTTTTGTGCTCTTAGTTCTTTGGACTGATTCCTTTTTCCAGGCAAGTCGCATTTGTACTCCACTTTTTTTTTTTTTAAGCAGAAGTTTCTGAGGTTCACATCTCACCTTCATAAGCACTGTATCCACCACATGTACAGCAGTAAGGCAGATAGGAGAAGAATGATGTATTTACAGGTGCTCAATATATACTGTAACAAACAAATACACATCCGAATTTCATAAGAGAATTAACAACTTGCCTAACTGGTGACTGTGAGGCATTATAAAGGCCTATTGCCGTAAGTGATCAATACCAATAGTGTTTCTTGACTCACTTCTGCTGAATAATTAATTGTTCAAAGTCCTCAGTGCTATAGTCGAATGTGGAGTAAAAGAGGAAGTTTTCAAAGGGTTGACTGGGTAGGCTTGTTGTATTGCTTACCCCTGCACTTCATTTTGGGCTCTTTGAACGTTGTGTATATGCACAGAAGAAAAATAATTTACTGGTTGCTAGTTTTGGATAAACTCCATGGCAGGAAGTGTTACCATCCATCCATCCATTTTCCAACCCGCTGAATCCGAACACAGGGTCACGGGGGTCTGCTGGAGCCAATCCCAGCCAACGCAGGGCACAAAGCAGGAACCAATCCCGGGCAGGGTGCCAACCCACCGCAGGACAAACACACTCACACACCAAGCACACACTAGGGCCAATTTAGAATTGCCAATCCACCTAACCTGCATGTCTATGGACTGTAGGAGGAAACTGGAGCGCCCGGAGGAAACCCATGCAGACACGGGGAGAACATGCAAACTCTATGCTGGGAGGACCCGGGAAGCGAACCCAGGTCTCCTAACTGCGAGGCAGAAGCGCTATCACTGCGCCACCGTCCTGCCCGGAAGTGTTACCAGCTTTTCAAAAAATTTTCTGCTCATGCATGCATGTATAGTGGGGTGAATTTCTACATTTTAAGTGTTTTCATTTGTTATTAATGAACACAATAGTATGGACAGAGGTCATTCTTCTTTAACAGTGCAGTTTTGTAAATGAAAGTAACCTTCATTTCTAAGCTGTAGAAAGTGTTAGTATAACTAAATGTAAAGCTCAAATAACAGATTCAAATCAAATTCATGAATTAGCTGGGATGAAAGAATTTAACCTGTTTAAGATAGGGTCCTGGCTGTCCCAGAGACACGGTGTCCTTGTGTTATGTTTCTACAGATGTGTCCTTATCGTAGTACCACTGGTTGTGTTTTATTTGTTTTGATTAATCCATTGAAATGAATCATCAATAGAAATGGAGTTCCTCAGTGCGACAGTAATTACCAGTACATTAAAAAAATGCAACAAACCAATTCATTGAACCATTTAGACATGTTTTTAGAAAAGAAAGCTGAAATAGCAGGCATTTACTCTGCTTGGTCTTTTGTATTCCCTTCAGAGATAGTTTTTAATTGTTTTTTGGCTTATTTGTATTTTATTTTAACCAGTACCAAGTTGGCCAGTTATATTCAGTAGCTGAGGCAAGTAAAAATGAAACTGGTGGCGGAGAAGGCATTGAAGTTTTGAAGAATGAACCCTATGAGAAAGAAGGTGAAAAAGGACAATACACGCACAAGATTTACCATTTAAAAAGGTGAGTGCTGTTTGTGTGTATTATCTTATTTGGAACCCTGTTTTAATTAATTTTATATTTTTATCTGGTTCTTTTCCTGTTGGTTTGTCACAGGACACTGACTTGAAAGTCCGGGTGTGCAGTAATACAAAAAATTAAAGGTCATGGTCTGTAGACGAAAGGAAAATAAGCGTTGGCTGACATTGTAGAACATAAAGGTTGGAGGGGGGTGGAGTGGGAAACCTGCCGGACACTCTGATATAACACCAGGAGAGATGAAGTATCCAGTGAATTATGTAAGAGTCACATGAATTATTTATGCCATGTGCCCGGTGAAGCCGTTTGATTCCACACGGTCGGTAGTCCTAGGTGACTTATTTAAACTGATGGTGCAGCACCTTCCTCCAATTAGGTTGGTTCAAGTCCTCCGATGACATTGTAAGCAAATCTGAAAGTGATGATTCTGTCAGTTTCTCTGCTTCCTCATTACAGTCTAGTCATATTGAGTTTATTATGGGCCCAGTTACCATGCGTCTTTGTGCAGGCTGAACGTTGTCTCCATGGCTCCGACTAAACTGTATTCTCCTATTTGACTTTTGTGGCAACATTATGTGATGCTTCTGTCCAAGGCAGCACCTTGCATGCCTTGTCACAATGATCAATACTTATTGATATTATTTATTTACTTCACTGTTGAGTCATTTTACATAAGATCAATTAGGCATTCGTGCCAATGTTGACAAGACACACTTCAGCTTTGAGGGTCACCTATCATATTCATCTTCACTACGTAAAACAGACCTTTAGCTGTTATAAACTCTTGTTGTGTCTGTTAAAATGAAGATTGAAATTAAGATACATTAGCAGCTTTCAAGTAATATGATCTCTTAATATCTACTATTAAAATATTCATGAAATGTACATTCACTTTCTCAAAGACACTTTAATTAACTGAAGTTGTATTATTCTCCAAAGCAGTTTCATGGCTATCTCTCAGGTTTGTTTTCTTCATATTCTTGTTTTTATGATTCTTTGAAACAATAATGGGTGGATTACAATTGTCTATAATGACACCTTTTATTGGCGAACTAAAAAGATTACAATATGCAAGCTTTCGAGGCAACTCTGGCCCCTTCTTCAGCCAAGATGTTTCAAGTTGCATATTGAAATCTTTCTAGTTAACCCATAAAAGGTGTCATTTTGCTTAACTTCTCACCACATCCGTAATGGCTAACACAGTGCAACACCCTAGTACTACAGTTGTCTATAGTGAAATTTTGTGCAATAAATAGTATTTACATGTTGAAATATATTGCACAAAGCTTGCTATTTCTGCTAAATGGGCAGGTGAAGTAGATATTCTATTACACTTTAATTAACCAGCTTCTTTTGATGGTAGGCACCCTTTTTTGTGCCCATTAAGTATCTAAAATGAGGTTGTCATTTCATAAAATGTCTTTGCTATTATTGCATTTTTGAGGTTCTCACTAAGTTAGCAAGTACATAAAACACAAGTAAGACAGGCAGTGCTTGCCTAGCAGAAGCAAAACCTGAAGGTTTTAGGGGTTAAAAGTCCTGCATGTAGTGGACAAGAAATGTAGAACAGACAAGCAGAATGTTAGTTTAGGTGGTTATCCTGTGAAATGTGCTATGAAACTGCACTTGAGTGATGGGCTACAATCAAACAAAATTTCAACCTCTTGTTTTTGTAGAGAAATTACATATTGAAGATTTAAACTCCCCAGAACCCTGCAGTGACCAGTTCTGGACAGTGGCAAACAAGAAGGAAAATGTCCATAGCATGGGGGGGGTGGGGGTCACGTAACTCATGTCGCATAAATCCACATATCAGTTATTCATTCTTGTGATCACAATGTCCAAACTGTGCATTTTTTGCTAAAATCTTAAGTTACTTTCTGAAAACTCTGCATTGAATTACCACAGAAAAGCTGAATTCCCAAAGTACTGTGCGTTTTGAATTGAAGATCTTCCTCCGTCTCTCTCTCATTCACTGCTCAAGAATCCTGTCTTCAGCTCAAAGGTGCAACATCATGAGAAATTGCATTTTTTTTTCTGTTGACTTTCATTGCAGAGTTTTAAAACTATCCATTAATATTTTAGAAAAAGATGGGCACATTTTGTACATCAGAAGAGTGGCTAGCGGGCAAGAGTTTGGATTATGCAACATGAGTTGTGGTTTTACTGTTTTCAACTGACATTTTTCACATTGTTTGCTGCTATCCAGAGCAGGGTTGTGTGGAGTTAGAATCTTCAATATGCCATTTGTCCACAACACATGAGATTAAAAACTACATGGGCTAGGTAACATAGCCATTTTTTGTTTGGAGCATTCCATTAAGATGAACACATGGTCACTTTGTGGCTGTGGAAGTTCTCAAAAGCATCACTGAATGTCGTCCAGTAAAACCTTAAAACATGGGTGAAAGTGGGTGTATGTTGAAGACTGAAATTGAAGTGTTGCTTCATACAAAGGGCTGTGAGAATGTACAACAGACTCTGATGGCGTGTTTGTGATATGGCTGACCTTGTTGGAGTAATGCCTTAACCTTGAACTTATCACCAACAGTATATCATTGAAATTATATTCTCTAATGAGTTGAGCTCGTCAACTTCGGGAATCTGGATAAAGTGGCTTGACATGCTGAAGTGTTGTTTTCTGTTCTTGCAGTAAAGTCCCTGGCTTTATCAGGATGATTGCACCTGAGGGTTCCCTAGTGTTCCATGAAAAGGCCTGGAATGCGTATCCATATTGTAGAACAAGTATGTATTTTATTTATATAATTTATTTTTTTTAACTCCTAAAAGTTTTAAAGATTGTTGAAGCTTAGTTATAGGAAGGGAAATTTTAAATTGGGGAAATATCAGAAACATTATCTGAGTGCACTTGTATAACCAGCAGTTCAGTTACTGTGAAATTGTCCAAATAAGGTTAATGGTGTGCCAAATATTTCTGCGCTCTGTGGAGTTTTGTATTAAACTTTAAGCAAACAAGTATACTCCTGTCTGGAATTGGTTGGCAGATGTCCTGTCTGATAAATAATCTGTGGCACCCATTGTTTGTTAATTTTAATGATTTTAATTTTTAACAAGTAACTTTTGTTTTTTCTTGAGTTTGTCAGAGGTAAACTTCTGTTCACATATGCTTTAAAGTGCACTTCGCTATCTGCTCAATCTGTATCTAATTTTTTATTTTCCCCCCCCCTGTGTTCTTCCCCCAACTCTGTGTTATCCTTGCTGCCTTGACTGTAGTCGTAACGGTGAGTATCCTGAACTTCATTTGAAATTTTACTTTATTCTTACTTACATTGTTGTGACTGTCACTTTTTATATAACTTAAATATAATGTGAAATTCCGTATCTGGGATAGTATTCAGTGTCGGCACTGCTGTAATCAGAACAATTAACATTTTCTTATTTGGATGATGCCTTTGTCCTAGACAACCCACAACATTTATGATACAGTTGGTTACATTTCTGTTGGTTTTCTCAGGGTCACACTGCCAGTACTGAGATTTGAGCCCACATCCTCAGGGTTTGAAGTACAAAGTCTTAACCACAACATCACACTGCGTGCTTTGTATACTGCTTTGTTGGTGTACTTGAGCCATTTTTGGCCAAAATCTTGGGGTGGGGGGAAATGCACTTTGAGTGGGGGTTGATAGTTGGTGGCAAGCTGCAGTTACACCTTCTACAATAAGATTTTCAGTAGTGATTGTCATGGAAGGTGCTGTTTAAAATGAGATTCCCAGCAATCTAAAGGTACTTTGTGAAACTGATCAATTGGAATAATGTGCTGTCACCAAGACCATGGAAGATTCTTTTCACAATGAAATAGTCTTCCCCCATCTTTGTTTCATTGCCTCCTTATCCAGTGTGGGCTGGTGTACCAAAGTATTCCAGTAAAGGGTCTGTTTATATGCACATCTCAATTCAGCAAATTTTCCGTGGTTATCTCCCAAGCTTCTGGGGCTTCTTTATACAAGTCTTAATTCTGGTGGCTTATGTGAGACCAAACGTCATCACATAGAGTGATGCGTGTTGAAAGTTTTAATTCAGTAACTCAAATTTTTCTCCCATGTATTTACAAATGTATGTAGTTAACCATATATGTGATTTATGAAGGAGCACGTGCAGAGTCTGGTGTCACAATCTGAACATTGATTTACCCGTTAACAAAACATGAAAAACTGCCTGAAACTTGCTGAGTCAGCCTAAGTAGATTGCACACTTGTCAGTTAATTAAGAGAAACGCCAGCCTTGCACGTGTACAGTCGTCCTCCAATCCATCTTGCAAAATTGCAGAGATCAATTGAGCAGTTCTTCCAGGAAAGAAGCCACTAATAAGAGTGTGTTAACACACAGTGCCAACGGTACAGAAATTGTTTCTTGGTTAATTTTAGAGTCTTGGAAGACTTGTCTTTCTGTGAAAACACGCAGACAGGATGTGTTACTGAATTAAGGTCTGATGAGATGGGCCACAGTCATTTCGTACTTGGAAATTTTTAAATTTATAAAGCAGTTGCATAGGGTGTGTGTCCTTGCACACACAACTGCATTAAGGTGAGTAGCCAGTTAAAGCATAAACCTGGTGCCTTAAAAACCCCCATCTACATGCTCAAGCCGCCTTAGGCAAAATGCTCCAATGTCATAAAAATGCACTTCAAAGATAAAATATATCTGAAAACAAGCTTGTGGCCTGTGTCTCCTGAGACGGTGCTGCTGAGGTTAGCACTGTACAGTCAGCTCATCAACATACATTTACCGATTTATGAAATATTGACAGATTATTTCAAACAGTAGGAGGAGTAATGTGATCGCCTGAGCGGTTGCCTCAGGAAATTTATCTTTGTGGGCACTTGTATGATTTTCTACACGTGGCTGGTGAAAGCGTGTGCAAAGTAAATACATTTGTAGGCTAGTAGAGTGCATCAGACATGCACAGAATATGAAATTGTTAACTGCAGCATAGTTAAGGGTGTACGTGGCCAAATAACTGGGTTACTCGCAGAGAAATCTACATCCTTTAAAATGGTTTCTTTATCCAGAATAAGGGTGTATTTGAAACAAGGTTTCTGTCTATCTGGGATATGTAAATTATATTAAATATGTAAAGCACATATAAATGCTCTGATATTTAGGGATGAGAGAGAGATTTTTAAGTTCTCAGAAGTTAGATGATAATATGCAAAGTAAGGGTATTTTTGTTCATGTAATTTATCTGTTCAGTCTTTAAAATTTGTATCGGTTCATATTCATGGAAGCTATGCCTAACCTGGCAGATTAGGACCCAAGTTTGAAATTGGCCCCAATGGAGTGCAGGTCCATTGTAGGACACACTCTTGCTTGACCTAAACTTGCATGGTGCCACTTAATCCAACATTCCTAACCTTGTGGTGTGGAAGGAAAACCCAGAGACTTTACACAGCCTGTATGTGAACCCAGGGTTTAAAGGTAACATGTTAGGGTTAGTCTTGCCCTATCTCTATAATTCACTAAGCAGCCGACAGGGCACGCAAGACAACCATGGGATACGCACGACATAGCTACGCCCGCCAACTCACAGAGCCCCGTCCACCAACTCTAAGACCATGGAGTATGACGACAACTTGCAGAGCAACGCCCACCAACTCTAAGACCATGGGACGAGAACGCCTGCTGGCCCGCCTGACTGTTACCAGCATTCACCGCAATGTACTGGAGTGTAAAACTATCGCAGCTGCTAAGCTTTCAGCCACGTGAGATTGAGCAATAACAGGTCTGTGATGCCCTTCGATGTCCGGGGCTGCACGCACGCTACACTGAATGGATCAACATGTGTCTAATTGGCTCCGAGAGGCGTGGGTAAGCCGTTGAACCCCATTCATGATGGGGACCGGGGCTTGCAATTGTTCCCCATGAACGAGGAATTCCCAGTAAGTGCGGGTCATAAGATCGCACTGATTAAGTCCCTGCCCTTTGTACACACCACCCGTCGCTACTACTGATTGGATGGTTTAGTGAGGTCCTTGGATCGACCCTGCCGTGGTCGCTCGCGGCCTCTGGCGGAGCGCCGAGAAGACGATCGAACTTGACTATCTAGATGAAGTAAAAGTTGTAATTCCGTAGGTGAACTTCCGGAAGGATCATTACTGGTTGTGCTGACCTGTCATTGGACGGTTAGGACCCGAAACTTCTCGGGCCGCTTCCCCGCCCTCTCTCCGGAGGGGGCGGAAAGGGCGTCCTTCCCCTCTCCCTCCCTTTCCGCCGTCTGCGCCCGACTGACGTCCAGCCCCGTCCCTCGCTCTGGGAGGTGGGGGTGTGGCGGCAGTCCTCCAGTTTTCAGTCATGGACAATTGTATGTTGCTCTCTCCAGAGTTCCATCTTTTCATTCATTTACAGTCGTATCCTCCAACCCACCCCGTTTGGACAACTGTGTCTTTCAGGAAGTGTTCACCCATCAATACATAATTATGCGGCGTGTGCTACGCCGCGGGTTGGCTAGTGTTGTATATTACGTTAGTAATGAGTTGATTGATTCAGACTGTTTAGGGTAATTTTTAATGAAACTGTCATTATTCTTACTTTTGACCTGCTGTGTGTTATACTAGTGTTTCTTGTCCACTATAGTAAGCTACCTTAATTTCATATAGTTTCTATTTCTTTGTTTTTGTAATTCCTGGTTTTGCCTTAACAAGGCACTTGGAGGAGAATGTTTGGTTTATTTTATGATAACATTGGATTTCTATCAGTCAGCCTACTGAGATCTTATTCCGAATTGGTTGTTGGAGAGAACAACAAGGCATTAAATGTCTCCACTTGGTTTATTTCTTGCACATGTAAAATTTGTTTATTAAGGGAGAGAACTTTGTTTAATTTTATTTACATTTTTTTTCATTTTCCCATGCCTGCATAAAATGTACAGCACATCTTTGTCAGATTTCAAGTCAGTATTTTGCCACTTAGGGACATAATTACATTTAAACTCTCTTCTGTGTTGTTTTTTCCCCCAACAGAATGAATATATGAAAGATGACTTCTTCATAAAAATTGAAACATGGCACAAGCCAGATATGGGTACATTAGAGAATGTAAGTGTTTTTTCCTTCCTGGTTCAGTTGTTAATTTTGCTTTGGTTGAACAATACTGCCTTTTTACACCTGTGTCAAAGTACAGGACACATAAATTATAATCTGACATTAGGTGTCTTTCATAATACTGTCATCCTCTAAGTTATTTCTAAATAAAGCCTGCAAATTTTAAGGCATCAAGTTTTGTCCTCTCTTCCTGTCTGGCACAAAGTTCTAAGAGCTGGTGTGACAGGAGGAGTGGAGTAAATGAAGCACTTCCTGCTCAACAAATCAAATATTACCAAAAAAAAAATAATGGACGACAATGATCATGTGCAGCCTGACCCAATCTGCTGTTTGTAATCGGCATCTTCCTTCTCCTGGCCTTTAGCATCTGCCTCAGGGATTTCCATTGTGTGGTGCTGTTAACCTGAAATAAGCCTTCACTAAATAATTAAACATGGAGTTAGCTCATGTTGACACCACAAGGATTATTATATTGGATTATTGTGTGTGTGTTCCTTGCCTAGTCCTCATGCCTTTTGTTTTATGTCCACTCTCTCCTACTCTTTATACTTTTATAGGAAGTGAACCTCATGAATGGGTAAGATGAAGTGAAATGTTTTGGACACCTGGTTAGCCTGTTATGGGAAGTGAAACCAAAAACTTTTTGGTTACTTAGATGTTTCTAAAGCAAAATATAGACTTTAAAATCCAAATTAGTTTTGGTTTACTTTTAATTACAACTTTATTTTAGCACTTGGACCTATTTTTAGTTTGTTGACCACCATTTTTAACGATGTTGTAGTGTTAGAATTTGATTAAATGTTCTTGGTGTTGAACCGTCAGGTTAGTATTGGGTACAAAGGACAGACAGTGTCTGTTGGGATGCCAACTCAGCCGAGCAGTTTAACAACAAATTGACAAAAACAGACTCTTGATAGCAAAATAAACAGGCACTCCATTGGCGCAAACCTAAAATAAAGATTCACAAGTTGTACCCTCCTGACAGCTCTCTGCTATGGGTCTGTCTTTGGAACTTAGTCCTGCAGTATGATTTGTTTGACATTGAAACACCTTGTTCTGGTAACTGCTGCCTTTGTGTTTTGAACTGGAAGGGGCACAGTCACTTTCACTCAAGGGGGGAGAGATGAGGCTGTTAGAAACAGCGCCCCCTCTCATCCAGGAGTGTTACATACCTGCTCTGGGGAAAATAAGGTGATCCACAGACACGCATTTGTGACTCTAACCACGTGGGTTTGGTGGTTTTGTAACTTTTACTATTGAATGGACTCTGGATAAAATGAAGGTATTGTAGGAAATGTGTTGAAAGTCTCTAGAAGGAGGTGCACTAGATGATTTCAGTCATAATCCGTGTTACAAGCACTTCTGCTTCAATTCAATGTTAAAGCTATAAATGCAAATATGTGAAAAAATTAACAGTTGAACATCCTTTATGATCTTCTTTCAGACCCCTTTTTCTTTGTGTCTTCAGGTTCATGAATTGGATCCTGTTACATGGAAGTCCGTTGAGGTGGTACCCATTGACATTGCAGACAGGAGTCAAGTAGATCCAGGTGTAAGTACTTTAAAAGTGGTCATATTTGTGTACTGCAGCCAGGCCTGAAAGTTCCTCACATGTATGAGTAGTGTTTAAGATTAAAGATCTTCTTTGTGTCTTCATAATGATGGTAAAATAGTAAATGACCTACTCAATAATGATATGCTCATTTAATTAAACATTAGTATGAAATATTGGGTTCAGGCATTTCTTTAAAGTGATATTAATTTATTTATATGTTCACACCCATGAATCTTTCTTTGTTAATATTTCCCCTCGTTTTTGCTGCTGTATTGCTCTTTTTTTTTTAACTGAACATGCCTATGGCTGATGGTTACATTGGCTAAACAGTTAATATGTGCCTGAACCATAGTATACTTAGGCTAAATCCACACTATGGACACCTACCTTTTGAGCTTAAGAGTTTTTTTTCCAAGTTGGCACAGTGTCATGAGAAGGACATTGAAGGTTGTAAAGTTGCTACTTTCAATGCTTGAGCTGTGTGCCAACACAATTTCAGCAGTGTAATATCTTCCAGTACCTTTTTAATATGGCAACAAGAAGTCGGGGGCACTGTTGTCTTGAGTTGTTCATATGTTAGAGAGGTCTTGTGTTTGAATTCCCATTGACCAATCAGAAAATAAATCCCATGTTTAGGCTTTCACAAATATGGGTGCAGAATGTTTTTGAATTCATGGCAAGGAGAATAAAGCTGGCTGATTTGAGGTATGAAACTGTACATTAAATGGTATTCTGAGAAATGAACTGTCCAGAATATGATAAGTCTTCTGAGAAATGTCATGATTGGTTGTAAGATGAAGAAATACTGAAGCATAGTTGCTAGTAGCTACAAATTCCAGAGAGTGCTGCCTTTTTGTGCTTTTAACAGATTAGCATAAGTAACGTCGTCTACTGGTCATAAGAAAAAAAAACTAATCAAGTGAAGACTGACAACGAGTTTAGCTACTTTTATTGTACTGTTAAGTTGCCGTCAAGTCATGCGACAGACATGTACAAGAGTGTTCAAAAGACTTTAACCGTTGTGAGTAGAAATCGTAGTCGATGCTTGCTTCATGAGAGTTATATGTGAAGGGGCATCTGAACTCACAATGTGTATGCCTGCCCTTAGGGCACTGTAATTTTGCAGATTTCCTTTATTTGAATCTCTATAATAAATGAAATGGACGTACATAATCTGTTCCAGTAAATAGTGTTTTTTAAGAGAAGTACTCCTTCCTGTAAGTGGTACAAGTGATAGAAGTGTTTTATTTCAGCTTTGAATGCCAGCTGATGTAGAGGAGAGCATAAAGAAGGTCGTTTTGAACATTGCATCCTACCTGACTGAAACCCTGCTAGTAATAATAGCATAAGGGAAGCTTTGTTTTCTGTGATGTGCGCTACTCTGTTCCATTCAGATGGTCTTCACTGAACAATGACTCGGGATGCATGCACAACATTACAAATGCAAAAGGAGTATAAGCATGCATATCCATATAACATCATCTTCTGCAGGTACACACACATAAATCAGTAGCAATATTGGCATTCTAGACTTAGACTTAGATTGCTATAGGAAATTCTAGAAACTGAAGCTTCAGTTAGTATGAAAGTTAGTATGGATAATGCTGTGCTTTTTGCAGGGCTGCATTCATCTGCAACCATCTACAAGTGTCCTCTTAAATTGCTTTGATGACAATTTACACACTGAGTGACGTTCATAGTATTAATAGGTTTGTTTGAAGCTAGTATTTACTCCACATGCTCAAATTATTTTTGGAAAAACTTACAAGCTTTTATTCCTCATTTTAAAGAAATTGAAACTTAGCTTTGCCCTGACAATTCAGCGTTTAACCTTAAATAACTGCCTCATGGGCGGCACGGTGGCGCAGTGGGTAGCGCTGCTGCCTCGCAGTTGGGAGATCTGGGGACCTGGGTTCGCTTCCCGGGTCCTCCCTGTGTGGAGTTTGCATGTTCTCCCCGTGTCTGTGTGGGTTTCCTCCGGGCGCTCCGGTTTCCTCCCACAGTCCAAAGACATGCAGGTTAGGTGGATTGGCAATTCTAAATTGGCCCTAGTGTGTGCTTGTTGTGTGGGTGTGTTTGTGTGTGTCCTGCGGTGGGTTGGAAACCAGCCCAGGATTGGTTCCTGCCTTGTGCCCTGTGTTGGCTGGGATTGGCTCCAGCAGACCCCCCGTGACCCTGTGTTCAAATTCAGCGTGTTGGAAAATGGATGGATGGATAACTGCCTCATTTCTTCTTTTAGTGTGTTTTGTATTGCATTTTAACCGAGCGCTTTGAATTTTTTTCTATGCTTATGACATTGTGTGACTGTTTGGAAAGCTTGGCAGCTCTTTGGAGAGGTCCGTGCAATGCTGCTACTCAAAGGCCTCCATGCACCTTGCAAAACCAAGTGTTACCAGTTGGTTATCTTTTTGTGCAGTCTGTGTGTGTGCTTGTGTTTCTATCCCACTGGGATTACCCTACACCCCATAAAGGACATTTGTTTTAGCGTAATTGGTGATGTAATTTGGTGGATGTGCAATTGAGTTGACTATGCAGTGGACTTATGCCACATTGGGGGTTGGCTCCTGCATTCTGTCAGATACTTTTAGTATAGGGTGGTTTGGATTGTGTTTTACAGGTAGTAGCTATTTAAATAAATTCTGTGTCTGTATATAACAGTACTGCCCTTAATTACAAAGCCACCACACAGACCAAAGGAATTAAAATGTTGTTCCTGTTGCAGCACCCGAGTATTAACATGCACCTTGACAGCACAGACTAGACTTACAAGAGTGGATCTTCTCATCACATCTACAGGGAGCTCACATAGGCTTTTTGTGTCTCCTTTTTTGACCTGTAAATTGAGCACATTTGCATTTTTGTCAGCAATCCATCTAATTGGATCAATTTAACCTAGAGCTTGAACAGCATTTCATTTTTGAGCTTCCCGAGTTCTGCCGTGACTTAGTGCTCAGCTCTTTAACGTATTTAGAATAATAATGCTGCCAACACTCTCTTCTTTGAGAACTGATCAGGCTAGCTGTCTCAGATTTTTAAAACCTTTGTATCATATCTGTAGAGCCAAGCTACTCTTTTTGTTTTTAACTTTTCAGCATAGTATGTGTAAAGAAACAGGTTAACTGCAAAGCTGGTGGGTTTTTTTTTTTTTTTTTTTTATATTGGTCATTTTGCACCACCACCTGGTAACTTTAGTGTACTGCGGGTTTTGATGTATTTTGAAAATATAATTCTAATGCAGAGGTGGCAGTATTGCTCTTCTACTAAAGCCTTTGTGTTTCGGCTTACTACTCCATAGCCCAGATGCTGCTGCTTTAATTAAAGTATTTAAGTTCTGTGAATTTTTGCCTTTACCTACTATATTACCTCTAAGCTGTAAAAATGTGATTGTTTTAAGAGCCTGAAATTAAACAGCCATCAGTCTGTAGTTGTACATGGTTTAAATAAATGCCAGTTATTGTTGCTGACCTCATTTTGTGAAACAAGGTGGAAGTCATTTTTAGATGGATAACGTGGCCTACTAAGAATACTTTAATTTCGGTGCATTTTCAGTAAAGTAAAACTTCAGCTTTACTGAAGGATGTGAAATAATAAATTCCATTGTTAGAAAATGTTTGCTTAGGCACATTCTTTACTTTCCTATATGCAGTATACTGTGCATAAATTCAGCAGTCGTATGTGCCTTCCTGTTAATTGTCTTTTAGAAAAGTGTGACTTAAAACCGCTTACTGTATCATAGTTTAGCAGGCTGCTGCAGATCTGGTTAATCTTTACACTGTCATCTGTGTGAACTGCAGAAATGCAATACTTCAGCAGGAATACATTTCGGTATTAGGTATTGGTGTTCCTGTCACGTCCCAAAGATGGTAAGTACGTTAGGTTAATTGGCGGTTACAGGTTGGCAGCATACGTGTGTGTGTGCACGAGTGCTCCTTGGGGCGCACTGGCATCCTTGCCTTGCATCAAAAGGTGCTGGGACTTGTTATACATTGCAAGAAAATACGGAACAGGATTCAGTGGGCCTGAGAGTGTTGCACTGTGTTTGGTTAGGTTTTGCTGTATGTCTGTTTCAGGAATGATTTGTATTGCAGATTATTGGTTTGGCTTAAAATCTGCATTTTGATTTATTTTTGTTCTTTCAAATCCTTACTGCCTTAATGGAATTTTGAATTTGGTGGAAGAGGGTCTGTGTTCATTTTCGTGTATGATGGCATCCAGACTAGGTGAACATTGAAGTCCAAGTGATAATTATAGCCTTGCTTTACCCATCACAACTGGCTTATTGGCTTGTTCTGTTATCTTTACTAGTAATTTGTTTTGATGCAACATATTAAAGTGTTTTGCCTTTCTGCCCAACATGTTGCCAGTCCTCTCCAGTTAATTCCTCTAAAATAACATCAAGTTGAATTTTGAAGGTCCCTTGAGTCCTACTGTCTACTGCAGTACTGCATGTGACGCCTCACCAGTGTATTTTTAAGCTTAAGCATAATCTCCTTGGACTTGTACTCACCGGATCATGGCATTATATACCTTCACATCTTATTAGCTTTCTTAATGGCTTCTGTCCACTCTCTAGATATGTACACTCACCTGTCCACTATTCCTCCCAGGTCCTCCTCATGAGGTACACTTTCACTTTTCAGATATACCATTGTATATTCAGATCAAACATTACTTCCTACATGTAATTTTCATTAGCCACAAATCTGTCCAAGTTCCTCTGTAATGAACGTATTCTTCAGTCTTTTTAATTTGTGCCATTGTATTTTGTATTTCTATTAAAACAGTAAGGTGTGGAGGTCTGAAATTTGCCTGGAAAAGAAAACCAGATATTATCAAATATTTACATTGCACAGAAATATAAAGTGTAAAAACTAAACACCAAAGAATGTGATCTTTATTATTTGGAATGTTAAGGATCTGAACTGTTTTTTCATATTAATTGAAAATGGGTATAGGCTATATAGTGATGATTCCTATGTAATATTAAACCCCAAACTATTCTGGAATAAGTGATGGATCAAAAAAGAATTTCATTGTGATTCTTGCAGTAAAACCATGTGATTAGGAATATTGACTCGTAAAAATAATCCCCTTTCTTGCCTGTAAGGCATTTTCTGACTCCAAAGGGCATAGTATTACAGTAGTGTGAACACTGAGTGAAGCCTGGCCAGTTCTGACTTGAAATGTGCTTTACTGGGAAGATGTGGAATTTCTAGGTGATTGTTTCATTAGTCTGGAGTATGTGTTATCACAAGCTAATAATAATACCTAGCAATTTTAACTGTGTATTAAGCTCTGCTTTAAAGTGCTCATCATCCGTCACAAGCACACAGAACATTTCTTGGCAGATGTTAAACTGCCTGACCTGTGGAAAGGTTCTCCAACAAAGTTCCAGAATGTACTTGTTTGTTCTCTTCTGTGCTTTATAGTTGCTCATTAAATCGATTTACCTTTTCATTGAGAAAAATGTACTGTCCTCTGTCAGATGTTGCAGATATGACCCCATTGCTTTTTCTGACACTGCTTCAATTATCCAAGAACTTAGAATTTCAAGCCCTGCTAATTCCATTTCAGAAATGGTGATTTAATGCGTAATTGTCACCAGTGGAAGTTTATAATAAATTAATCTAAATGGATCAATCCCTTTGTTGAATTAGCACTCCTATAAAGGTATCAGCCAGAGCTCTCTAGGAGACTGTTAAAGCATATCTGATGGTGCAAATCATTTCTCGGGGGTTTCACATTGAAATAAATTATAAACCAGATGGGCAAACAGAATGAATCAATCATCTCCAAAACAGATGATGGATAGAAAAGATTCACTATCACTGAGCTAAAAAATAAAGACCAGCTTTGCAAACAGAATTGGGGGAGGCATTTATAATTTTGAGCTTGTCATTTTTATTTTAAATATTCAGAAAAGGCTAATAAGACCATAACCCACCAACATCACACCCTGTTACACTACACTGCCTGCCAAAGCTCTGCATAAGGCAATTGAATGCTAGGATATCAATGTCAGTTACACCCTTAAGTCCCCCCCACCCCACACCCCCAGCTCTCATTTGTACAATATTTAGTACAAGGAATACAGTTGTTGGGACTTTTAGAGATCTGCTTATTGGCATCAGATTTTCGTCTTCCAAATAACTGTCGAGTTTTAATTCCATTCAAGATCTCTCGAGTAATCTGGCCAGCTTTTCTTCAAATGTCTGCTGTAGACGTTACTTAAATCTGCCAACAGTCACAATCTACATACTGTAGTATCTTTTTGTTTTTAATAGTGAGAGGATCTCTAAATCGTTCAGATTTTCAGAGTGTGTGTGGCTTCAGCTCTGAGATTACACTTGACCAGTTGTATGTTGCACATGCTGCTCTTGTCTTAAAATGGAAGATCCCAATTATTGTTAAAGTGGATATGCACCTGTTTATGGACTTGGATGTTTGGGAATGAGCCCAGCTCAGAAGTATTTGGAAGTTCTCGGACAATCTTGGGTTTACAGTAATCCCCAAACCTCTGTGCTTGATTGCGTTGCCACTTGGGAAGTGAACAATCTCTGTGATTCACACCACTTTTTATCTTGCTCACCTGGAAGAATCCAAATGTACTTACTATAGCAAAATGAACACAATGGGAGGATGTGCTGGTTTCCTTCAAGCTAACATGAAATTCACTTCATGTGGAACTGTCCAAAATGTATTCAGAGGCTTGTCTCTTTGAGGTTGCTGAACTATTGCTAACCCTTTAGATATTTCAGTACCTGTGACTTCTTATGACGTTTGTTTGTTTGTTTTTGGTGAATGGAAAGGTGATGGGCATGTTATGATTTCATTTTAATAGTATATTACTACATGTTGTATAGGTTTGTAATTTATTCCATGTTAAAACCAAAGTAAATGTACATGACTTTCAGTAGCTGCATTTATTGATTTATTTGTTCTCGGGAGGTCTTGGCATAGCCCGGTGCTGCAACTGGTACAGTAGAAATGTGTTTTCTAGGCACACTTTTATTACTATATTTTTTTTCTGTTGCTTGTGCATGAAAGGATAGAATGTTGGTTTCTGATCTACATGATTGATATATCCCTTGTGGTGTTGCAGTTTACCACAGTGCAAGGCTTGGTGACTTCCACATTTATTGTGACACAAACATTGACAGATGCTGCATTGTGAGCAGTGCTAAGCAGGCTAATGTCTCTTTTGCTTTTCTTCTTGATTGCAGTTATTTTGCCTATTTGCCAAACACTCTATTGCAGCTTTCTGTGACTAAAGTCACCAAGCATATCACAGTGGCTCAGTTGTCCATTGTGGCATGCATCAGCTTCATTATCTGTGTCGACACATAATGACCAGTTCGCATTGTCATGACTGTCGCTTGATTCAAATAATGCTTCATTTTCAGCTTGTTCTAAAACTGGCTTTACAGCTTCTCATTTACATGACATTTTGTATTGGTTGAAGGCTCCAGCTAGCAAAATGCATAGAAATATTAGATTTTTCTGCAGCATGTTAGTTTATCCAGTAGATGGCAGCAAATTACTGTGTTGTGTTATTCGGGTTTAACACTGTAAAGTGGATCGTTACTTAGAGTGGGTCATTACTTGTCACTCTGAAGTCTGACTCGGGCTTAACCCTAATTTTATAGAATTCTGCCGAAGATGCAAATACATACTCCATTTCTGCTTACCTTTTGTCATATTTGTTGTATTCTGATACAGAGGCCTGCTGTAGTCACAAGTGCAGAAGAGAAAGGGTGTGCGTTGCATATAATTTGAATGTTGCCAATGGTAGGGCTTCATGGACAGGCACAGGGGTAATGTATTTATAAGAGTGTAATCCCTAAAGCAAAGTTAGTTGGCTTACACCTAAAACTTTGAAATTTATTTATTTACGTATTTACTGTATATAATTTCCAGATAAGCAGTTTTATTTGCTGGGAGGCAATGTTTACAGATGGGTATTCATTGCACTTTATGCATATAATGCATGGAAGCAAAATTCAAGATATTAGAATAATCTGCATGAGAACAGGCCATTCACTCCAACAAAGCCCACCAGTCCTATCCTACTTAACTCCATCAAAATAACATCGAGTTGAGTCTTGAAAGTCCCTGAAGTCCTGCTATCTAGCACTCTACGTGGTCATTTATTCCATGTTCCTGTGGTTCTCTGTGTGAAGAAAAACGTCCTCATATTTGTGTGAAATTAACCCTTAAGTTTCCAACTTGTCTCTGTGTTCTTGATGAACTCATTTTAAGGTCATAGTCTTGATCCACTGGACTAATTCCCTTCTTAATTTTAAAGACTTTAGTCATGTTCCCCTTCATCTCCCTCTGCTTAAACTGAAAAGGCTCAGTTCTTTTAATCTTTCCACATATTTCATCCTCTGCAGTCCTGAGATCAGTCTAGCTGCTCTCCTCTGGAGCTTTTCTAGAGCTGTAGCCTGGAGACCAACACTGCACACAGGACTCCAGCTGAGGCCTCACCAGTGTGTTATAAAGTTTGAGCAGAACCTCCTGTGACTTGTACTGCACACGTCAAGGTGCTATATAACCACACCTTCTGTTAGCCTTCTTAGTGGCTTTTGAACATTGTCAGGCAATAGTGTTGAGTCCTCTATGACTCCTAAATCCTTCTTATAAGGCATACTTTCGATTTCAGACCTTGCATTGTGTATTCAAAATCATTATGGAAGTAATAAATGTGCCCTTTGTCAAGGTTCAGTTTGAAGTGAATTCTCAATGGTGTCTTTGGAATTGAATCACCAAAGAAGCTTGCATGATATCAATTAGTGAAGGCCCAAAAACAGTGACGCCCCCAACATTTAGGTATGATTAGACAAGCGAGTGTAAAAGATGGCATGTCTTCTTTTTTTAATCAGATCAGTTTATAATATTTAATGACCTGCTTGTATAGTTATTTTCTCTGAAGTGGCTATATGATAGGAACATTAAGGAGAACTTTTTTTTCTTCTTCTTTGTAAGAAGACTAAGCTGCAACATTGCCATGCTCATTTCTCCTGATTGTGAGCTATGTATTTATCTTTATTTGACTGATTCACACACGTTTGAGTACTGTAGTTTACACAAGCAGATGCAAAACAGTGTAACACTTTTGTGCCACATTAAGAAATTTAGGAAGGGAATCTCTTATTTGTATGCAATTAACAGCTTAATAAGTTTTACATATTTCTATGTTTGACATTTTTTCATGAGTTAAGGAGTTTGACAAGTAAACCATCCATTTAAGACACTTGACTAAAAAAAATCTATTTAATTAACACTAACAGTTTAAGCTTGTCTAAAATGTGCTGTTGTATTTTACTAGCCCAGAGAAGTTGAAAACAGATATTGTTATCTGCAGCATATGGCTGTACTGCACAATTTGTAATTCCCACTAATTAAAGTTCTTGCAACACATTCACACATTAAAGTATATAATTGAGAAAATTGATTCACTTGCAGATTAAAGCAGATGGTAGTCAAAAGAAAGGAAAAAAGCCGTGTTAGCTATCTCCTTCACTAGCAGGCACTTCCACTCAGACAAGGTGCACAGAGCTGTACACACACACGAGATTATTTATGAACGTGTTAGGTTTGAAACCCGAATGAGGAGATGGCCCTCTGTTTAGGCTTATACTGTCTGCCGAGTGTTGGCAAGTCTGACAGCTCTGATAACTCCAGACATGTGGAATTCCTCTGTGCCGAGACTTGTCAGGTGAGGATGGAGAAATAAGGTATGAAAATGTTTTTAAAAAAGTCTGCTAGGAGCTGACCTTGCTGAATCTTTGAGTCTCGGAGGAAATTTTGTTTTGGGCAGAATGTTGAGGGCCGTGTTCACAGCACCATCTAGACTAAGGAGTGGTATTGCAAGTGGTTATCTTTTATTGGTCTTTGAGCATTCAGAGGAGCTGTTTTAATAATGTTCAGGCAGGTATATATATATATATATATATATATATATATATATATATATATATATGTGTATGTAATACACACACACACACAGAGACACACACATTTCCTGTTGGTGGAAGAATTGAATTATTTTATAGGCAAACTCTAACGTGGCCATTAATTTTGAGTGGAGCAGTACGTGGTGGTTGTTCATGTAGGCCATGAGTTTTCTCCTAGTCTCTTGATGATTTTCCAAAAGTGTACTCCAGTTTTACTCCTTCATCCCCAAGATGTGCCCATGTTTGGCAGCTCTCCATTGGCTCTTTGTAAGTCTAAATGTGGTATTCAGTGAGCAGTGCCATGGACTGCTGCCCCATTCAGGTCTATTACTAGTCTTGCAGCTATTGCTGCTAAGGTAGTTGCCAGCTGCCTGCCATCTTAATTTGATTAAGCAGCTTTTAAATGAATGAATGCATTTACATATTGTGTATTTTATGAATCTAGGGGTGCTCAAGTGCTGAGCCTGAACCGTGGCAAGATATAGGGACAAAAGTACGAACAAGAAGGGGGATAACAATAGAAGGAATCATTACACCAGGGAGAGGGTATGACAACACTACCCAATTTTCCTATCCCATTTCTCAAACAAATCACTATTGTTTACAAATCTGGGTCTCCTTCCTGCCACTCTTTGAGCTGGGGTTGAGGATTTCCCCTTTTTCCAAGCTCATTGATCCACTGTATTTAAAGGGCTTTTACTCCTGAGCCTACCATTGTTTGCAGTCAACCTGTGGTAAGTACTTTCTGGTTCTCTGGTGAACATCTACACTGTTGGTTGTTGTATGGTGATGACACCCCACAGTGGCAGCAGGTGCTTCTGCACGTCCCCCCTCCCCACACGCTGTCAGTCTTTACCAGACTCCTTGTTTGGTCACAGTATGTTGTCCTCCAGTGCTTTAGTGAGCAGTTAACAGTATTGATGGATTTATTTTAACTTGTGTCTGGGTCTTGGAAAACTCATGAGTAGATTTGTAGCGCCATCTGCTGGTGCTAACAGATGTTGCTATCCCCAGTTCCTTCACTCTTTATGCATTTGATTCTTGGATATCAAGTAGACTTTCAGCTATTGCTTCACATAAGCACAGTATTTGTGATGAGCTTGATAGTGCTGTTATATAAAATCATGTAGACCAGTGGTTTTCAAATTGGGGGCTGTAGCAGTCCTGTGAGGTTCATTTTCTTCAACAATGGCATCAGAATTTTTTTTTTTTTTTTTTTAAAATAAACCTAACAGAAAATATGCTACAACTGTTGCATGAAAGTAGTCATTTTTCTGTGTAGCTATAAACCAGTGGTGCAGTTTTTGACTGGTGTGGTACACAAGGAAACACAAAAGTAGAATGAGTGGACCTTAAAAATGAGCATTTCAATTTGCTGTGGCCGAACCTTTGTCTCGATGCTAGGCTATGTGTCATTTCCATCTTCCCGTCTCTCAGTGCTTCTGCAGCGACTCTCCACTCCCCATTGACCCGACTTCATTTTCCTATCGTTTCCACCATTTATGCCAGTGGTGTCTGAGGTAACTAGTCGCTCCCCACTTCTTTGAGCTCATCCATGCTAGGGAACGACCAGCCCAGACCAATGGATTTTTATTAAAGAAAGCATAACAACAGGTGAGTGCTACCTTTCTCACCCTGACACAAGCCATCTATCTGCAAATCTTTGTCAAGCATACAGTCTTAAGTTTTTGTAGATTTGTTTGCTGTATGATCAGTTATTTACAAGAGATTTAGAAATTGGCAGACTAGTGCAGAAGAATGTACATTGAGGAGGAAAAACTGTGATTAATAATAAAACATATTTCTAATGTTTCTTTTTAAGGTTATTACAATTGGACAGTCTTGTCCTTCCTTAAAGGAAAAAAAACAGGAATGTGGTGAAGGTGATAGCAGAAGTGTGAAGCTATGAAGAAGGGTTAGCCTTTACTTTGACCTGGATCCATTAGTGAGCTACTTTTCTTCAGCTTTTGATTTGGATCTAAACATAATTGTAAACATTTTGTAAATATAACATTTTGGGATTTTTTAAATTCCATATTAAATCAACTTTTTTATTTATTTTTTTACAGTAAAAGTAATTCTTTAAAAAAGCATTTAACATACTTGAACAATTAAAAATCCAGACTTACACAACAAACTATCAATTATCCTTTGTTGAAATTCCCAAAACCAAATATTAGGTAGGCGAGATTAAACAAATCACCTCTACTTGTGCATAGTAAGAATTCTACAGTTAACTCTAGGAGGTGGTAAACTGCGAAGAGTGGTTGAGAACCCTTGAGATATCACGTGGTGTTTGATAACAAATGTCAGTGGCCTGCAGTAGATTTATGAGGTCTGCTATTATCCAAAATCTTGCCATATGACTACTGTTAGTAGAAAGCAAAATCTAAGATCACACTCGGCTTTGCGACATTGATTATATATCAGTGGGGGCTAGGACCAGGTGGTACAGCAAACAAAATACCATTTGAAATTTTTTTTTAATAGCATGTTTTTTAGAGTTCTGTGAATTATCATATTTCAGGGTTTTTTTCTTTTGCCTGTGGCTACTTTTCTCAAGACTCATTTTGACACGATGAGTCGCTACTTGTTGCACGGTTAAAATCCTTCAGAGAGGCTTTGTGAGGAGGTTGCATGATTGACTTCAACTCTGTCTGGTTTCATTATATTGGTTTTTATAAACTTTAGAAAATCCTTTTCTTTGTAGTGATAGGTGAGTTTTAAAGAAGTGCAGCTGAAGTGCAAGTGTTTTTAGAAGTGTTCTCTTTGTCTTGGTGGTTTTGTATATATTATACAACTCTCTTCACTTTTTTATAAAGCGGTAAAGGAGCAGACATGAAGGCTTGGCGCGGAACTAAGCAGTAGTCTGCCATTTATTTAGGTGAGAAGAGTATGGGTCCTTCAAGTGAGGGCATTGTTATCCTTCTAGGCATGAGCATATTGAGTAAGTTCATGTGGTGGCCAAAGCTTTAATGCTTTGTTTGAAATGTGAGGTGGGCAGTTGATAACGATTTGCTTCATTTGTACTTTGTGATATTAGTGAGATATCTATGTGCAGTTTAACTACTGTAAAAAAAACCCATAATGGACACCAGCCAGATATATCCGTTTGTTTCTATACTAAAAATAGATTTATATTTAACACTCTGGTGTAAAGGGGTACAGCCTCAGTATTTTAAATTGTCTTGGTAGAGTGGTCAAAACATACCCACAAGCTGCCAAACACCCATCATATCTCGGAAACAACTTCTCTGTTAGGAAAGTTATTTTTTTTTGTTTTTTTTTAAAGTAATGAATCACTCGGGGTCCTGTTCCTGCTCACTTTTGATGCCATTCTGTTACAGCTTCATTTGGCTAGCAGGGCCTGTCTGATCCGTTCAGTGTCTTTCCATTAGACCGACTGCATTTTTGGCAACCATTTATATTAATTTCTCGGCAGCCCAGGGTCAAATGATGGAATGTCTTTGAAATATTTTGAGAAAATTAAGATATTATTTGTGCCATTTGATTTATCAAGGACATTCTCTTAAAGCCATTTTTAGCGGTAGGTGTAATCCTTTGTTTTGTATCACTGCCTTTCCACCATGACACTGTGAAGCCCAGGCGTGTACAGCTGCTCTAACCAGGGCACAGGTTTTAGTCCACACAGCACAGTTTATTTATAGTCCACCACACAGTCCCTTTTTGCCACCAGTCCTTCTACCTCCTCTTCTTCTCAGGTTTTGTCCTCGTCCTCCCGGCTCAGGCCTTTGAGTGATGGTAACTTTCTCCTTTTATAGGGCACCCAGCAGGAGTTCAGGAGCACTTCCGGATGTGGCGGAAGTGCTGCCAAATAGGGCCCTGCAAAAGTCCAGTCCCCCCTGGCAGTGGCCACAGGCCCCATGAGGACTGATTTAGATCATTTATATTAGGTAGAATGCCCAGTGGGGCTTGGGGGTCCTGTGGCCTTGGAACCCCTGCAGATTTAGTTTTTCTGCAGTCTTCTGGAGTGTTTGTTTTTTCTGTCCTCCCTGGCCATCTGACCTTCCTTTTATTCTTTAATTAGTATTTTCCCAATCTTATTTTTATATATTTTTTTCTTTTCATCTTGTAAAGCACTTTGAGCTACATCATTTGTATGAAACATGCTTTAGAAATTATTATATAATTACATTACACACACACAAAATCTATATGTATTTTTTTTTGCTTCCGAGCCCTGACTGATGCATGTATATACGTCTCTCTAAACTAATATTTTGTGCTCACACCGGTTTTTTCTTTATTTTTTTCAATTTTTGGTATGCCCACTACACTGTGTAGTCTTGTATTTTGCATCCCACAGTCGGCATAACACTAAATTAGGTAAGCAGGTAATCAAAATGGGTGTCTGATAAAGGCCCAACAATACAAGAAACCTTCACTTTTTTTTTTCCCCTGGCAACCTTTCTGCCTATGGCGCACTAGACGTACTTATACAGTAAATTATATGAGGCTGTCCATCAGTGTCTTGGGTAATCACCTGCATCATATATTGCATTTGGAAAGCTGTTTCATCCACTCTTTCAACTGCACAAATTCACTTGATTAGAATTGAGTGATTGATCAGCAAAGTAGACCGAATGATTGTCATTTGTTCCTGGATTACGCGAAAGTATCCAGATGGCAGTATTGTTTTGTTTAATTGTAACTTCATTCACACAATAGAAAATGGAGACACATTTCCCATGTCATCAAGCAGACCAGGTACGGTGTGATTGCCACATCTAATGAGATGGTGTGCTGTATACAAGCAGTTTGTCTTGACCCGTGTGAAATATTTGGGAGAACACACAGGACCTCATATGCAGTTTAGGTCTCCATTTTGTAGTACAGGACATGTCATCACATGGAGTCCCTGGAAAAATTTGTTTCTAGGACATGCTTGGTATGAGCAATGAGGAAAAATTCAAGGTTCTTTGTTTTCAGCTTTAACAAAGATGTGTCTTGGGGTTTAACGTTATGAATGGATCGGGCATGGTGGATCCCAAGTGTTAAAATTTAAACTGCATTTATCCATGAGAATGTTGGACCACAGAGAGAAGCTTGTTAAGTAGAAATGATGTCAAGATATGCTCAATATACGTAGCTTCTCTCAAACCACACACTGCAAATGGAACAAGGAGGATGTACCATCAAGTTTTGACTTGATATTTTGATCATGATGAGCTGTTTTAGAAATGAAAGGCTTTTCCTTGTCAGAGTAATTCCATATTTTGTTATATTAGTAATTTCTTTCATTTTAAAAGTTATCAGGTAACAATTACGTTTTGTCGAACCGTTAAGTAGTGGTGTGTGAGTCGATGATGAGTAAGTCATGTTTCCTTTTTAATAATAGTGCTTTCTAAGATGGTGAGTGAAAAGAACATTTTAAAAAAAAAAATATCTTTGAAAACTAACACTACCTACTGACATTCCTTTATTATCTTAATTTCCTCTTAGCTCGTGTGCTTTTTTTTTTTTTTTCCCTAATGGAAAATGCCTCAATTAGAATTCCACTGGCATTAATAGCTCAAAATCAATCTGTCCGCATTCATGCCAGCTTTAAGTAATACTTTACCCCAATTTTTTTTTTCTTTAATACTCGTGCTATGTTTGTAGTAATGGCTGGTAGAAATCTTTAATCATTTTTTCCTGATAACCTGGGCATCAATGGTGAAACCCAGCATGAACAGGCACAAACTAAGTTAAAACAGGTATCCGGTATTACGTTCACAATGTCCCACAAATGTGAATGTTGGCTAAAATTGTTAAACCATTTCTGTAAAATGTTGTCATACTCAGAACATGTGTTCAAGTGAGATGGAGCCCTTGAATTGAAGGCTTGTCGCTGCCTCATTGGCCAGTCCTACACAGTAACAGCTCATTTATTAGCTTCCATGTCTCCTCACATGATATTAAATTTACATAGTGTGGTCTTAGAGAGGAGTACCTTTTGAAGATTAAAGATCTTATCAGATAAGGAGTACCCCAAGTGTTTGTGCTATTCTGAGGCTCTTCAACAAGCAGAAGGTCTGTTCATCTTTGCCCATGTACAGAATTCCCTGTACTGTAATATTGTAGTGTTGGCTTGATGACCAGCGAATGAGGGGAGAGGTGGGGATTCAATTCAAAAGCCTGATGTCAATTGTGCACACTTCTCCATCATGCATATGAGCAATTTCTGGAGGTGGTTTATTTAACACTCTTGTAACCATATACAATATTGTGCATTCTCAGCCTGCAACTGGATAGCTGACATGCAGGCTGTGCAACACAAGTAATCTGAGGGTTTGTTTTTCTGGTGGATGTTTTTATATTGTTTGCTGTTTTTTAGACTGGCTCTTTTGAAGTCTGTTGTATAAAGCATTTGTGATCTGATCTTCATGATGAAAACATGCAATTAAAAACTTTTGTCAGCCATAACCATGAATAGTGCAGGGTAAGTAACCAATTCAAGGGAAAAAAATTTTTTTGGGCAGAGTATTTCTTCAGTAGTCTTATTCATGCTTGTGGGAGACGTCTGTCAGAGCCTGTCTCAGCAATGTGGGCTACAATGTAAGAACAAACCCAGAATGATTCTGAAGACATATGTGCTTACTCTGAGTCGCCCATTTTTATATCTATTATAAAAAAAAATCCTTGCCTTGAAAGCAAAAGCAAGGCTACGATACGAGATCTTCTCAGAAGACATTTAAAAGACCTGCGAGACCAAAGAGACTTGCCACGGTGTGTTTCGCGGGGACCGTAAACATGAGACATTGTGCCAAGAGATTGACCCAGGACCGTCTTGCGATGACGTAGAACATGAGATTCTTGCAAGACACGCACTACTTACAATCTTTCAAATAAGACAACGGGGCAGCAAAACATTGTCTTGTGATGGATTTGAGCGCATACAGATCCGGGGTCTTGGCGCATATAAAGCGTATATGGACAATACGTTATAAATGAAACGACGAATAAGCGAAGAAGAAAGCAGCGCGGAGAAAAGAGACTCAAGTGCTGGAAAGAAAAAAGAAAAAATAATCTAGGTGCAAATTCAGAAAATAAGGCAAGTAATTATCAGCCCATAACAAGTGGAATTGAAACAAAGCACGTCCAGCCGGGCACAGAATTAAAAGACAGAGTAAAAGACAAAGTAGAACTTCATAAAGACGTTCACAAACATTGGCGCTATACACATGCAGAGCAGATTATGAAAGCAGTGCAATTCAAAAGGCTCCCCAAAAAAAAAAAAACGTATGCGCGATTGAAATGAGGAGAAAGTTAAAGAATATGAAAGTAGGAAAATTAGATAGTATAAAAAAAAAAAGTAAAGATCGCAGTAGCTCAAACAAACAGAAATTAATACTCAAAAAAGGGAAAATAATCACCATGGACCAGGTGTCATTGGAAAAAAAAGCAGGACAAAGTGAGGTCAGAAATAAGACAGAGTAGAAAACAAAGTAAAACGTCATAAAGAGGTTACAAAACAAAGGGGCCAAACACATGCAGAGCAGGTTAGAGATAATTCAGGATAGGTTTCTCTGTTTGGAATTTCAGCACAGACAAAGCGATCTTCATTATCAGCAGTTCATTTTGTTTTGAAAAGTAACCAGTAAATGCATGTGAGGTAAACCCCGTTTTTGAAATTCTGACTTAAACTTCAAAGCCTTACAGTATTTACATACTTCTGACATATCACCTATGTCCATATATTTGATCTCTATTCGCCTTTTAGTTATTTCTCAGAGTAATTTCTTCTTTTGCGATAATGCGATTTTTTTTTTTTTTTTTTTTTTTTTTTTTTTTTTTTTTTTTTTTTTTGTGACAATGTCGTTTTTTTTTCTGCTTTCATATTCTGTATCTTACTCTGCATGTGTTTCACGCCTACGTTGTTTTGAGGTCTTTTGAATTCTAGTTTTCATTATCTCTGACCTGACAAAGTCATTAAACACATGTCTCACTGACCTCATTTAAAAGATTCAGCATATTTGGACTCAAAAGATTCCAAATATTGTTTTTACAGAAGTTCTGAAATAAAAGTGAAACTAATGAAATAGCAAAATCTTAAGTGTGTCCGGAAAACCAAACACGTGGGTTGGCAAGTGAAGCGAGCAGGGGGCAAAGCCCCCTAGTGTTCTTTAAAAAAAAAAAGATTCAGACTTTTTTTTTTTTTTTTTTTTACTTGTGTGAAATCTGTAGAGTAGTTGATGTAAAAAATAAACAAATTATTGCCAGCAAAGATGACCGTTGTTGCACGACCCTTTGCCTCGCTTAGAGTGATGGTACTCCTTGATGGAAGTGGTTGTACTTGAGCATGTGATTTATTATTTGGTTAAACTGACCAACAAACTAAGCAACTGTAGGTAGATGAAATGGTGCGACTATTGCAGATAAATGAGCTGCAGTGGTGTCATGTGCCCCATTGGACTCGTGACGGTGAGTGTTGAGTGTGCACTCGTTTCAGGTGCCTCCTTACAACTTGAAAGAGTTTATAGACTTAAAACGATCTGTTCTTGTGGTTGTCTCTCTGTTAAAAGGATTTGTAATGAAGTTCGTATGTGGAGATCCTTACTTCCTCTGTAAAGGGAATAAGTAATATATACAGAATGTTTAGTTCATATCCATTTTTTTTTTTTTATAAATTTCCAAATTGAAGTGGGTTTTTTTTTTGTGTGTGTGTTAAATGAGTTCCAGTGGTCAGATGTAATAGTTTAGCATGATTTTTGTACACGGAGATCTCCCCTTGGGACGGGCAGTATTTATTGTGCTTGAGTCGATGTTCACATAATTAACATCAGAGGCCTCTGTTTGTGCTGGGCTCATTTGCTTTCAAATTATTTCCAAACAGAGATTATTGAAATCAGGTTGAGCATGGCATGCAAGCTACTTTATACATTAACTCTCAAGTGCTTTATGAGTCGGGTGCCCAGCCAAAAGCCTTGCACTCCTCTTAAGTGTCACTCTCACAGGCGGGTGGCTGATATGCCAGTGTTTAACACTGGAAGTGATTTGCCTGCGGGAGGTAAACCACCTCTTGCGTATTTAGCCTCAGATCACCGAGAAAGCCAGTGTGCCAAAGGAAACTCCTGACTGGTTTCCCTACTCCAGTGCCTTTAAACTTTCATGTTTCTGAAGGTCAGTCTTTGCCTCTTATATTTCTTGTTTTTATGGCATGCTATAGCAAAACGGATTTCAAGCACATATTAAAATTTCCTGGATTTCGAAAGAGGAACTGAAGTTTGTCAAGTGTTGAACCTGGCTGATAGGCCTGACCTTTGGCTTTAGAAATGGTGCCATGTCTTTGAGTTTCCATATTGAAATGTTAAACCATTGTATTACATGAACTGCCGGTACAAGGTGCACAGAGAAGAGCACTGGTTTGGGACCGATAAACAGCTGATTCTCTCAGTTGTCAACTCTTTGCCACTAAATAGGATGTCTTTAGGTCTTCTGTATTTATGAACTGAATGGAGCAGAGTAGAAGTTGCCATCCTTCATTTCAATGTCTTAATGGTCAACCCATTAAAAACTGGGCTGCTTGTTGTGCGCTCAGGTTTCTTGGCAACCAATAACCCCCCGATTCTCTAAAGAATCGGAAATGCAAGAATGGCAATTACATCTCTTCAAAGATTGGGGGGAACAGAAAGTAAGATCATGGAGGGTGGGAGCGTCCTGGGAAGGCTTTCATTTAATGAAATAAATATATTTGTAGTAAAGCTGTTTCTTTTTGGAGCCATGACTCGTTTGGTTTTGGTGTTTCAGAAGCGCGTTATAGGCGCCTTCATTCATTGTTTTTATCCATGCAGTCTTGTTTTTGTTTTTCTATGGGTATGTTGTTAGCTAGAAGTCGTTTGCTGTTAGGAATCATAATTGAACCCCCTGACCGCAGGCACTGTGGAGTAGCTGACTGCTGGCACTGTCGGTAGTCACCACTACCTCAAGTTTAAATACATACGCATATATAGATAGACGCCGCATTCACTGTGTTTCCCAGTAGACACGATACGTCAGCCTTATTGTGAGTGGCAAAAGTGCCATTTAAACTAATACAGTTAGACGTGGAAACCGGGTTTTCTGATGAAAAAATAACGTTTAAAACAGTATCGTTTAAATGTAATTATTAATATCCATTTATACACTAATAATGGCAATTATTAAATAATAATAATTATAATTATTATTTAACCATTCTTCCCATATAAGTAACATTTTTGGGACTGCCTTCACACTCCTCTCGCTCACTCAGATCTTGTAATTTGAGAGTATTCAGTCTGGCAATATGGTGCAGCCTTAGTTTGTGGAAGACAGACACAACTAAAGACATGAGCATAAAATGATGGTCGTCAGTTTCAAACTGTTTCCTCAATGTGCTCCTTGAGAAAAAACACATCATCAAGTTTGAGAAATGTTAAAAGCTAACAACAATCTACATAGTGACTAAATACGTTTAGCCAAAACGTTGTTTGGAGGCTCACTTGAGCAGATAAATGCATAGCTTTGCTAGCTCAGCCTGGCTTAGCTAAAGTAAAGATTATAAAATGGGATTTTCTAACGGCCAAATATAACCAAAACAATTGTTCATCCTTACCTATGAAATGTAATCCCCCGGGATCTGGTTTGGAGCGTACAGCGGTTTGTACAATCCCAAGCAGCACATTATTCATTACTTCACTCCACAGCAGTGCCACTCACAATATGGCGGCGACGTTGACGTACGATTCTGCTAGTCATGAGGCGTCTAGTTATTCTATGTCAATGTTTACATATGTCACCATGGCAGCTTGTTGGCGTACACGCTTTACGTCAAGTTTAGTTTACAGGTTGTGTTGTTTGGGCGCCACTTACTGACTTTGGGAAGCCACTGGGGTTGACTGTTGGGCGCTGTGTGAGTGCGCTTTTGGCACGGGCTGCATCTGGCGTCCGTGTGTATATACAACCTTCGTAAACATTACTAAACGAAGGTTTTCTATGCAGTGGTGTGCGCGTTCGGGCTGCGGTTGTATTGTGACCTGAAGTTTAGTTTACAGGTTGTGTTGTGTTGTTTGGGCACTACCTACGGAGTCTGGGAAGCCGCTGGGTTTGACTCTGGGGCACTGAGTCGCAGTGCGCGTGTGCTTCAATGCATCTGTCGTCCTGCGTCAGTCATCCTGCGTCCGTGCATATATACAACTGTGGTTTAGTAATATAAATTCCACAACTAATAATGCAACAAGAAACTGAAGGCGTTTTGCCCACCCTGGCATTAGATGAGGATACCCTTGGAGGCTGCACAGCCTTCTATCACCCGTTGTCAGTGCTGGTTGCATGTGACGGGAATGGCTTTGAAATAGATTTCACATCTGCCAGAATGTACAGATGCTATGAGTCTGCCTGACATCTTTCTGCCTGTATTGTAAGATTTCTAGAATGTTCAAGGGGCACAGTAAGTACTGCTCTTCCTGCCTGTCCATGCTCAGATTTAATACATCACAAATGTTAACAAGCATCTTGACTTTCAGAGTGGATGTTGCTTTAATAACTGGGAACAATCTGGAAGTGGGGTGTGTGTGTGTGTGTGTGTGTGTGTGTGCGCGCACGCACGCACGCCTCATTCCGTTTCATTCCATTCCACTCCACATGGTGCATGGGGCTGATGCGAACCTCTGCTTCCTGGCCTGTGCTGATTACACGTTTTGCCGAAGGCATTGCTTCTGGTCATAGCTGGGCTTTCTCCGACAATGAGCTTTTTAGCACAATTAGAGGGTGCACATTTCTTACACATGTAGGACCTAAACTTTCAGCTCATTTTTAGCCCACTTTTCAATCCTGGTGCTATAGGAAATATCCATCACTCTGAGTTGGCGAGGCTAAATGCAGACAACTATAAATGGCCACATTGTCAATTTTATTTCTCTTCTCAAACACAGGATATCTGCAAATCTTTTCCCCTATTAACCCATGAAAATGCAGTTTTGCTTCAGGCAGGTCATGATTTATTTAACAACTAGTACCCTTGAGTCAAAGTAAATGTTTTTTTTCTGATTTGCTTCTTGTTATTTTTTGAGAGGATAGTGTGATGTGCTTTATAAAAATTAACTTGTGTGAATTGAGGGAAGATGCCAGCGTGTTAAGAATTGAGGTCCTTGGACTGAAGCAGAAATGCGGATGAGGCTCTGACAGCAGGGTTGTTGCTGGTGCTGCAGACATTGAACTTGTGATGGAAGGCAGGAAGCTTCTATGAGCTGAACCACACTCCTGTGGCACTGGTTGCTGCTTAAGCAGGGATCTTGTTGGTTTTAAGCTGTTTGGGATTCCAGCACTTGAGGTGCGATGTATTGCTTTGTAGACCCTTTGCGTATGCTTTGAACCGTGTGGGCAGTGGCACAGATTAAGAGTAGGCTGCAGATACTCCTGTATATGACTACAGTTTAAGACCTGTGTGATGTTTCTAAAAGACAGCTGAAACCTGGCTCACTAACACAGTCTTGGCCAAAGAACTGATATGGATCAGAAAAGAGCTGGTGGCATACAAGATGTTTAAAATAAATAAATAAAAATAAATAAGTAAATAAAAAAATAGCAAAGCCAAGGCTTCCAATTGGGAGACTTTTGGGGGAAAAGTGTGGTACAAATCTGCACAAAACAGGAATTTGTTCTTTTGTGGGCCACAGCTTAAGTGAACTTAAGAACTGAAATGTGTTGTCTGTACTGAAGTCTTTAATAAATATATGCTTTTTTCCTTTTTAATAATTCTATAGTACACTTGTGGTTTCTGGATAATCATAACTGAAATAAAGGAGATTGTAATTAAAGAGTTGATCGTGTAAGAAAATGTTTTTATGTTGCATTATAATTGGACTGTATCAATCGGTAAACTTCATAAGACAGTGGGCCTCCATTCTAGTGCCGTCGGTTAATTGACTACATTAAATTAACCTACTAACCAGTTAGGTTGCCTATCTATCTGAGGGTTTTTCTGTACAGTATTTCTAGTTTTTAAACCAAAGGCTAATATTGGCAGACGGTGTGGTGTAGTGGCTAATTAAGGCTTTAACTTCAGACAGTGAGGTTTTGGGCTCAAATCCTACTTCTGTCACTTTGTAACTGTGAGCAAGTCAATCCACCTGCCAGTGATACAAGTGGAAAAAAGACAATGCATCTAAAATTGTTAAAGCAACACAGCCAAGTGCTAGGCCTAGAGGCCTAGGACTGCAGGGTGAGCCTTACAGGGCACGCGAGGTCACCATTCCCTTCATATCTCGGTCAGATCAGCTGGATATCCCCCCACACCCAGGTTTAGGTGCTATGCAGACACTTACCATGCCAAAGGTGTGTGAGTGTGTGTATGCCAGAGCTTGGCATGTGCAAAGGTGTTTGTTTACTACCCAGTCGTGCAGTTCTTCCAGTGCAGACCTGACAAGTCATCGCCGTGCCACAGTTGATTGAAGACCTGCTGTAGTTTTGCAGAATGGCACCGTAATTTGCATGCAAACTTAAAATTCACATCTGATGTGACTTGGTCTACTCAGTGATTGTTGTGTCGTCTTTCCTTTATTCAGTCTTGGGATTTTGTCACCATCTTATGATCCGGTGAGGCAGTTACCTCGTGCCGTATTATATGCAGCTTGCGTAATGTGACTCGCCGATAACTGACAAGCCGGGACGCTGAATGACTTGCCCATGTTGTCCTTTGCTGTTTAGAGGCCTGTTGATCTCCCCGGGTACGGGTGTTTAATTTCATTAGTCATTAACGTTACGTTTTGAAAGTTGCTTTGCACATTTTGGGGTAAGCAGAATGACTGTGCATCTGTTGTTAGAGCAGCCGCAGAATGCTATTTTGAGCGAGGAAGTGAATTGGCTGATTCTCTCTGCTTGTACTGGTTTTAGCAAAGAGCACAGTGTTTACCAAGGATTTGTGTTTTTTGGAATTCCTTGGCTTTCCCTAGAAAGAGGCAAGAGTTGTCTCTGTGCTCTGTACTGTGATATAATTTGAGGCTTCAGATAATAGACGCTTTGCATTCATCGTGTAGTGCTACAGAGAGAAGTGCGGTTTGGCGGTGGTTTTGGCAGGCCTAGGCTGTGCTTTTTCCCTTCTCATTGTCACAAATTAAAAGCATGTCGCCCTGTTAGCATCAGATTAGAGAAGAGCCTTAAAATTTCCCAAAAGCTGGGAGTGTTCACACAGCTTGAAATGTTTTTCATATCCCCATGCCAGCTTGCCCACCCCGTGGCTCCAAGTGAACCCCGAATGAGAATCGCATCACTGTTCTCAGAACAGGGTGAATACGCTGCATCCGATTTTATTCTTCTTCAGTGCAGGACAGACTGTAGGGAGACAGTAGTCCATCCAGGGCTGTTTTGCTGCCATTATTTTATTTCTAATTTAAAGTGAATAAGTATAATGCAGATAATGCAATTGAGGGCAAAGAACTGATTGCAGTCTTCATCCTGGGAAATAAAGCTAACAGGCATTTGGGATTTAAGGGTGCAGACATGTTAAGGGATTATGGCAGCACAGTAATGACACCTTTCGTGTAGCTCGCTCTAAAGCGGAATATCCACCGATTGGTAATTAATACACCATTTTTCTGAGACCTCTCTGGGAGGGTGAAGATTCATAGAGCTAGTTGATGTGTTTTGAACATCTCCCTGTCCTGGGGGATTGGCTGTCTTTAGGGACTTGTGCAGTTCAATCTGTTAAAGACTAAATCTTACATCTGGAAAGGAAAGATGAGCTGCCTCTCTGTACAGTCGGTTTGCTTGAGTGAGTGCTGCTCTTTCTTCTTCTTATGCATTCCAGACATGTTTTCTTTCACCGTGACCTGTGGAGTCCAGGTGGAGGGGGAAATGGTGAAGGGCTCTGCAGGGATGCCCCAGTGATGTGCTGCTCTTGTTAAGTGTATCCTTTGAATGTGGAGGATGTTTGAAATATAGCTCAGGCGGTAATTTCATTGTCCATTATTTCAGTTTGGGATTGGCCAGTGTTGGTCGTGTGTCAGGCTGTGTAGCGAGTGCCACCAGATGAAGACTCATCGTGTTTTGCCTTCCTTGCCGCTGATCTCAGATTAGCGCTCAGATGATGTGAACAACGTGCTGGAAATAAACACTAATAAGTACTGAAAGTGAGGAGAAGATTCTGCCTTCTCCAGACTCGAATGCTCCTGTCACTCTTGAAAAGAAGGCTGCCAGCAGCAGCAGCGATGTCATTTGCATCTTGCATGGCTCCTGTTGGGTGCACCATACGCCCCCCCACCCCTGCAGAAGTCTGGTTTTGTCTACATCCTTTTAAATACCCCCTATCTTTGTGCTCAGCGTGTTGAGTTCCAGTCCTGCGTGTGGCCTAGTGGTGTTGTCAGTAAATTGTGGGGCTCTGGGAGTGCACTTGTTCTCACACAGTCCTAAGATTTTGGTTATTTTGAAAGGTTTGGGTGCCATTTATTTTTCTGCATGCATGCCTGTTGTCTCACTTTTACATGCATCCACTCCAAATCTCCCTTGGGTACTGTCTGTATTCATTGTTGAGGTGCGTATCTGTAAAACGTCAGCTGGACTACTTTCCTCACTCTGGACCTTCACCAGATGGGACTTAGGGTCATGATACCGGCGTTCTGAATCCTGAGATACGAAAGGTGTATATGTGTATCTATATATAAAATATAAAAAATATACTCTTAATCAGAGTTCTTATTTAACAAGGAGAATGCACTCAGCTGTTCTTTACCAAGGGCTACCACTTAGCACCAAGAGTGGCGTGCCCTCGAAGCAGAGCGCAGACCCTGTGCTCACCGGCACTGCGGCTGTCTGATCCCACGCTGCTCCAGCAGAGATAATGAGATGAGAAGTCTACAGCTTGTGGCAAATATGATGAACGGAGAGCCGTGGACCCTCTAGACCAAAACCCCCCTCAGGCCCTTGACACAGACAGAATACTGGATTAACTAAGCTCATCTTATCCTTTGCTGCTGCTCTTTTGCAGTAAATCACCCCCAACCCACATTCCTTTCCTTTGGTTTAAAATAAATAAGGGGGGAATTTGGAGGTCGGCCTCTCTTTGGGGTGTGCAGTTAAAAAATGGGGCTTGCTCAATCGAATGTCCTGAGAGGGATTGTAATCCAGTTGAAACATGGCCTTACTGGGTTATCTGTACTGTGTGAATAGATCCTGTTCAAGTCTGATCTCTTATGCCAAAAAGTAAGACTGCACCATAGTGTCTGGCGTGTTGAGGTGCTTTCCATAAATCTCACGTCTTCAATTTTGAAGACCATCTATGAAAATGTGATGGGTACTCAAGTTCTTAGTCATGCATTTAGATAATCAAGTCATAGTTGCAGCTGAATACTGTGTGTCATGGCTAATGCAAATTTGCATTGTGTTCGACATTGTCAGGTGGAGCAAAAAAAGATTGTTGAATATGCAGAATGTAAGCTGTCTTAAATGCTGAGAATACATCCGTTTAGTGGACCTACTTGCCTAATCTCTAGGTCCATAGGTGTCAAACCCATGGGTACAATACTGTAGTTGGCCCTGGACAGATGTGCCTGTGTTAATAGCAGCTACACATAAAAATACCAATTTCAAGAATCTTACATGGGCTTCATGCATGTTTTGTTTTTAGAATTGCCCTGCAGAATTCAGAAATTTCAGGTTTGGCTGCTAGAGGGTCATTAGATTTGTCATTTGCTCTCAAAACTAATTTTTGTACAGCGCATATCTCATGAAAAGAAATCATTGTCATAAGTGTTGTGGATTTAAATTGGCATTTAAGTGACGGCATTGGAGAACGGCTCTAGGAGTTGGACGTCACTCGTGTGCTCTGGTCTGTCCCTGTTGAGCGCTGCTGTGCGGTAGACTTGAAGAGACAACGCCCTGTAGTATATATAATTCACGCTTCTGATGGCCTTGAGCATTTAGGGTGTACTGGAGAGTGGGTAGCAGCAGTTCTGGTGAGAGTCTTGGCCAGATTGAGTAGATTTTATTTACCGATTTATCTGTGTACTTTAATGTATGTTTGTATACACTGTGTGTATGTAGTATTTATAAAAATAATTCACACACAGTTGCCATGCAATTATAGGTCCACCAACATTGTAACGTAAATATCCTGCTCCACCAAAGAGCTCATTATGTGGCTACACTTAAAAAATACATATCAGTATAAGAAGTGGTTAGATTTTTAAGATAAGGTATTTAGACACACTCATCATGGTGCTGGAGTGTGACAGTGTACTACAGATTGATTAGCCCATTCACTTGACAATGGTGAACCTGTAAAATACACACATGGTGCATGTCTGTATATAGAAAATACAAAGTCGCATACAGACATGGAAAAGTCGAATTTCTGTAGGCGAAAACACTTTGGCCATTCTCCTGTGACCCCTCTCATTCAAAGTAACAGCACATCCACCAAAACTCAGATAAACCTCCTTTACAACAATGGTGTGAAGGAGGACACTTCTGAGGATGTGCCATGTAGGGTCCTGAAGTGGCTAAGTCAGGGGTGTGCAAAGCCATTCCTGGAGGGCCGCAGTGGCCGCGGGTTTTTATTCCAACCCAGTTGTTTAATTAGAAAACAATCCTTGCCAATAATTACATTTCATGGCTTTTTAGTGCTTTAACTCTGCTATGTCAAGTCATTCTCAAATCCTAGATTTTTTTTTCCATTCTAAAGATATCCAAATATTTTGAAGTGTAAAACGGATGGGTAATTCTCAATCCTTGACTTTTTTGTCTTCTCTTTCCTTCCAAGTATTTAATTAAACCAAATAGTGCATGATAAATACACACAGGCGTAAAGGGTAACAAGCAAAATGGATAACTGCTGGTTTCTTTTGTCATTTGCATCTTATTGCTAATAAGGAGCAATTAAAAACCAAGAATGCAGCTGTTTAAGACTTAAATAAGCAATAAGGGTTCAAAATCTTAACGAGGGAGATAACTAAAATGAAGCAGAAGTGTTTCTAGAGCAATTAGTGCTTCTTATTAAGCAATTGGGTTGGAACAAAAGCCTGCAGCCACTGCGGCCCTCCAGGAATGACTTTGCACATCCCTGGGCTAAGTTATAGTAGAAGACCAGCTTGGTTCCAGTCCTGTCAGTGGGGCCTGTAAGTGGACATTTGATCACCCAAATTGAACGACTAGAACAAAAATTATTGCTTGGTCAAGTGAATGGCCATGCTCACTGTGGCATGCTGAGTGTAGGGTATGAATTTGATCCAGGGTGGAGTTTTAAGAATGTAGGCACCGATGGGCATACATGATTGTTAGCATTCGTTTGACATACTTTGGCACTTTGTCCGTCACGTCTTTTCTTTTTTGTTTTATGTATGAAGTTTAATTCGTGTGACTGGCTGAGCACCAGGCAGCCATTTGGCATTGTGATGGTGATCTACACAGCAGCCCTTCAGTCTGTACATTGCATTCTTCCCAAGGTAGAGTGTCGGCGCTCAGTCTATAGGGGGTGTTCGCATGGTGGAGTTCTCTGCTCATTTTGCAGCAAGTGAGCTGAGAAACGCTTGTTAGAGTGCAGCCTCCAGCAATTGTGTGCAAGCTGGCACCGGACCTGCTTTTTTTATTTTTTTTTTTCCTTTTCTTTTCCAGTGTCCTCCACATAAATAAAATTTTAGCTCCGGGGCTGAACTTAATTTTACCAAAAATAAGGGGGGGGGGGGAGTAACATTTCTACAGCACACCTTGTCTCTTATTGGTACCTGCACAGCGGCACATTTGGCTGTGTGCTTTAACATAAAGGGAAGGTAATTACATGTTTTGAAAGCCAATGTCATAAACTGTTCGGTGGTCAACCCTTCTTAGCTTGGGGGTCTGCAAGCATTCCAACTAACGGTCTTTCCAATTCTGAAGCTACTTTGTTTGTTCCAATTATGATTTTTCAGTGTTCAGCAGCTTCAAACAGTTGTTTGTTTCACTTCTGAATAGAAATCACTTAGTCTTGAGTGATTAATATAAAAAAAAAAAATCTTGTTAATTGTTCAGTAAATTAAAGCATAATTACATTTGAATGAGGTGCCTAATTTTGTAAGTACAATTGGTGCCCGTCACCATGTTTGCATAAGGCAGGCTGGAAATGGGACTGAGTCTCAGATGGTCAGAGCTGTGAGGTCCGGGCATTGACCATGCATGAGGTAAAGAGGTTCACATTTGTGCAGCTGCATTATACATTGTGCTCAACTTGCTTCCATTAATTTAAAGCTGTTCTCACTCGGTCAACTTTGTTTACTTTGCAGGATTACAAAGAGGATGAAGACCCGGCATTATTTCATTCAGAGAAGACTGGCAGAGGACCCTTGGGGCCCAACTGGAAGGTATTGTGAACAAACCCTGCTGCCTTAATCTGAAAGCCTCTGCGCCTCACAGGCAGCAACTTGACAAGTCTTGAGGGACTTGAGAAGGCAGTGATGGGGAAAGGAGGCTGTGAATGGCAGAATTACAGCTTGAGGTCTGATGAAGACGGATTTCTCCATTTGGGCACTAATTTGCTTTAATAGAAAGTAAATGAGGGGACTCTAGATTGGTGCACACAATCATTCTTGTTCAGATCAGCGGCAGCTTTCTTAATACTGTGCTTACTTGCAAACAGGAATTGGAGTGAAGGTTTTTTTTTTCTGGGTTTTATGGGGAGAACAAATGAAATGATCTGAAGAAAGCCTGAGCTGGGTCTTGGAAACTCAACTTTTGTTTATTCATTTCCAGTCTCTATGTTTAAAATGTTGGAAAGTTGTACCACGTAATCACTGAGCATGAGATTTGAAATCCTTTCCTGATTAAATTGTTTATAAATTTCCTTTTTGCGAGGCAAATTAGAAAAGTTCTGTTAATCTGGAAGAATTTAGTCGAGTCACACAATGTTTGGTGTAGATGATTTTTCTGGAATAATTGGAAAGGAGGAAATTGGCACAAGCGCGTTAGCAACCGACAGAGAAGTGTGTGTTTTGTATTTTCTTCTTGTTGGCAGCCAGCCTCATGACCTGTGAATGCCTGCCTGCTCTTTTTGCCTGTCTGATCAGTTATGTAAAAGAGTCAGGCCTGAGCTAAGTCTCCTTTAGAGCTTCAGTACGCCCACAAATGACTTTGGCCTCTGGCCGCTCCCCAGAGTGCATTAGTGCCTGTTATGTCAGAGCTGCAGGTGGGGAGCTTTGTGTTCGCCATTTGCAATGACTTGTTTGCCATTTAAGTCATCATCGTTCCCTTCTTCGACGACTCCAACAAAGAAGGAAGTGTGCATGTGGTGCCGAGTAGCATCTGTCCGTCTTTACTGTGTTCACATGGCACAAGAGAGCAGTTTAGAAACTACCATGACTTGCGGCATCATAAACTTCTTCTCAAAACTCGTGCACACAGCATGTCCTTGGAGCTCTGAAACACTATATCACCTATAAGAAGGCACTCTGCTTCGTTGTTCGTTTTCAAATTATATGAAGGTTATAGATTTTAATTTTTTTTCTTTTGTGCATGGCATTTTTTCCACAAGTTTAGTTCTGCTAAGCTCCCCAGTTTGTACCCTGTGATGAGCCTTTTCACACCTTGTGGTCTTCTGCCCTTTGCTTTTCATTCTCCAGTGTGTCCACATAGGATGAAGTAGTCCATCGATTGTGGCCGGTCTGTCCATTTTGTTGGCCCTGTTTCCTCCTCGTTATTGCAACAAAGTTAAGGACTGCCTTGAGTTAATTTACGTTTGTCTTAATTATCTTTATGTAAGAACCACCATAACAAGAGGTTTGAAGTTGGAAGCCAAAAATGAGGCAAATGTCAATTTTATGCTGCATTGAAGTG